>NC_136068.1:1964505312-1965105312 GCF_964261635.1 Lissotriton helveticus | reverse complement strand
GTTTCCTAACAAGAATTTCAGTTTTCCTCAGGCCTTTTGCTTTATAATGTTGTTCTCCTTGCGGGGCAAAAACACAGCAAAGGGAAAATCACTGGTTCAGTCTGATTTTGAGACAGAAAGTCTGTACTCAGCCAGTCACCTGCAGTGAAGACTCATTTGATCAAGCATCTGGCTGATTTAGAGCTGGAGGGTGACAACACATTCTCAGATTTCTGGAGAAAATTGGTAAACCCTCCATTCAAGGACTCCCCACCAAGAGAGAAGCTTGTACCAGACTAATCTCTGCCAAAGGAATGACATAGCAGATGGATCCCAGTGAGAGGATTATTCACAGATAGTGAATCCTCCTGTTGTGTAGCATTTTAGGATTCTAGTGTAATGTACCGATTCATGCCCTTATAAAGGTAGAATTCACATTACCCTTATATAGGCATAGAAATCATACCCATATTTAGACATAACCCATCCAGTCCAAATACAGGCATGGCTACTTCCACTTGTTCCAAAAAGCCACAACAAATTCTTGGAAAACTCGGCTTCACCAGTCAGGGACATCCCCTTACTTGAATATTGATTTGTCCTAGAAATCATGGCATTTTAGAAGAACTACCATTCCCTTGGGATTCTTTGTTGACGTTATTATGTCTGACTTTAAGTCAAACTAAGCACCTTCAAGGTATAAATATGCCCACACTTGCCATAGCATACATACGGTGGTTCAGGAGCAGCTCGACTATCTACTTGTCCGACGCAGCTCACTACAGCAAGTGCCGAAGGAAGCCGACCTTCCAGCTGACGCACTGACAGAGAAGCTGTCCTTTCTCTCACTGAGAATCCAGCTCCAGTGTTTCCAAGCTCCCCTCGCGGGGTGTTGGGAATCGAGTCCCGAGACAGAGATACCAGACCTCCTTCATTCTAAAACCAAGGTATGGAGCTGATTAGAACCTAGAGAAACCTTGGTTAGATTCTTGGCAAAGAAAACTAAGCCTATGCTACACCTCACTTACTTCTTCCCTCGTACTAGACTTAGGTTAGGTACATCGGGTTAGGCGTATTTTAGAAGCACCAGTTGAGTACTTTTAGCTATGTATGTATTTATATATGGCTTAGAAACCATACAATGCTTTTACAGTATTATTTTATAATAATCTTCTTACTGTATGCATTATACTTTGCAGCCTGTATTACGATTGTAGCAGTTCATATTACTTGCTTGAGAAAGAAGACTGTTCAATGAACCCTTTTATTGAAAACGCCCGTCTCTATATCTCTGCACCTCTGGTGAAACGAAGCATGCACGATTGACTGAGTAAAATACCTATCTATCGTTTCCAGGACTCTGAAGATCAGTTTTATTCTTGGGGAAACAAAGTTGTCATGTTTATGCGTTTGTCAGAAACGAAATCCCTTCTTGTTTATTTGAAAAAGTTACTAGAGACCTCTGAGCGAGCTGGCACACGCTATTAAGTCTAATATATTCGATAGAGACCTAGTAGACATAAGTCCTACGTCAAATCTATAGGATATGTTATTCCAATACGCATAGCCTATTGGGAATATAGGAACTACACTACACTCCAGAAGAAGATTTGCCACCTCTGCCTTAATTCAGAAGAATTTTTGTTCCCATCTGACTCTAATTCAGGGCTTACCTATGTGGGATTATGATGGAATCTGGCTTTAAGAGAAAGAACAGATTGTACAGCTTTCTCTTGCTTGCCCGCCATCTATTCGCATAGAGTCAAGACTTGACTACTGTTTATCTTGTCCCTAAAATGTCAGACTTCAGTTGGTGAGTTAAAAAGACTCTGTAGACATCAGATTGAAATACGCTACTAGAGGGATATCTTTTCATTGTGAGGCCTACGCATGTGTTGTTGACAAGACTTAAGTTATAAAATCCTAACATTTAATGTCTGTAACAGGTCGGCCACATGAAGGATAGCTCTGCTGCATAAAACGAACAACTTGAAAACCTTTGTAACCTCAGGGATAGCTAAGACGTGGGAAGCATGAACCTGTGGCTGAATGATTGCTCTGCTGCATAAAGCCATAGCAAACCAGTCTGCATTGCCAGTGGTGTAACTATGCTATCCTAGGTATAACTCTGTACTGACTGGGTAACTTCAGAACTGATTCTGCTGCCCATGTGATGTATTCCTATAGGTTCTGTATCGATCCCCCTATTCCTGAACCTATTCTGGTTAACAAGTTAACTAGCAGCCAGCCCATGATGCAAAAAACCCCCATGATGCAGAAACCGTTATCTGATTAAGCCACACTACGGCACAGGAACGTGTTATCTGATTAGGTCAGAACGCTTGCCACCTAATTAGACAAGCGATACTCCTCCAGCCCCTGATAAGGCATACGGAGTTCTCAAAACAAATCAAACCTATGACAACCTGGGAAAAACCCTGCGGCCATTGTTTTGATTTCACCGAGAACTTCAGCAAAAGAATGTGCTAACGACCAAGTCGTATGACATCCTTATTGACGTATCTATGTCCATCCGTACGTCAATCTCGGCACCTTAAAGGTATAAATATTACCGATATTGCCCTATGCAAACACACGCGGTGGTGAAGAGATCGGAGCAGCCAGACTTGCCGAAGCCCAGAGCAGAGCAGGCCCCGCCTTTCTGACGCGCTGAGAACGACACGCTGCTTTCTCCTGCCGAGAAATCCAGCTCCGGCGCTTCCGGGTAGCCCTCGCAGGCAGCCTGGAATATCGAGACCAGAGACGAGAGATACCATCCCTCATTCATCCTAGATTCCAGGTACAGAACTGAATAACCCCCGCCAGAGAATTCTTTAGTCAGTCACTTGGCAAAACAAACTTAACTTAAACTGCTACTTTCTATTCCCGCCCACGTATTAGGCTTAGGTCAGGTACACGGGGTAGGCGTAGCTAGAAACACCAGTTGAGTACGATTAGTCAAATGTATATATGTATGTATCTATTTTATTCATTTTAAACCTTCATATGGCTTAGAAACCATATCAATGTTTTTACAGTATTATTTTATACTTCTGCTTTTAATGTATGCACTTTACTTAACCATAAGTATTGCAATAATATCGATCCATTTCTCTTGTATGAGAAAAGAGACTGATCAATAAATACCATCTTTTATTGAACACGCCCGTCTCTTCCTTTTCTCTACAATCTGGTGAGACTAAGAATGCACGTACTGACTGAGTAAAATAAGTCGTCTTTTGTTTTCACACGACTCTAGAGATACACTCTTGATTAGGGGAGAGCAAAGTTGTCATGTTCTATGGTTGTCAGAAACTAAATCCCTTCTTGTCTATCCAGGGAGGTTCAACTCCTCCTTGCCTATTCGAGAAAGTTTCTAGTGAACTCTGAGCTAAGCTGGCAAACCCAAAACTTTAAGTCTAATATCGACAGTAGTAGACCTAGTTAACGTCTGGTCTAGGCCTATACTATTGAAGGTATTATTCCAATGCGCAGAGCCTATTGGGATGATAGGAACTACACTAAATGGCGCCCAACTCGTTTGGATAAGGCGATAAAACTAACGCAAGACATTTAGAGTAACTCAGTCGTGCTTTTTCACTCAGACCCCTTTTTCCCATAATACTCCAAAGACGTCTGGAGTGGGTGAAAGGTCATATCCGCCAGACCTCGCAGGAGGGAACTCCTATGTATGGTTCTTGGTTTAGTCAACGTTGAAGGATACACTGTTCCAAAATATTGTGCATCTAATCTTTGTTTCCATAAGAAACCTGATCTGCAAACAAAAGAAATAACCTTCCTGTCGGAAAAATGGTAGACAGTGCTGATGAAAGAGAGACAGTTAGAATAGCAACTGAACTCGCAGCAGCTGATGCTGCTATGCAGGAAGCTGACCCGGGTATAATAATCATCCCGGTCAACACAAGGAAATCTATAACCTTAAAACTTATAGAAAATGGACTGGCACAGTCATATTCGTAATTGAGGCACACGAATATCGGCAGACAGAGGTATTCTACACATGGATAAACTTTCCAGCAGCAAATGCTGTAACAAAGTACTTCCACTGTTACAAAATAGAGGAACCTCCTGAAGAGTACGCTCCTTTCGAGGAGGTGGAAGTACCACTTAAATTTCAAGAGCACCTGCTCTTATTTAATGGCGCCCTAAAACATAACAATGACATCACCAGGCTCGGTCCTTTAGGTAGACCAGGAGCAACGTGGCCGGTCCTAGCCGGATACACACCACATCCAGACATCAACGAGATGTCTGCAGCAAATCTTTTAATACAACTAAAACAATTAATAAAAATACATAGACAATTAGTCCAGTATGTGATGCGGACTTCAACAATTCAACCAGCAATTAAAATTCCACAGATGACCCCTCACCAGGGGAACACAAATAAAATTACACCACAGAACATACAGTCCTGCCTAGGTAAAGTACCGGCTAAACGGGAACAAATACCATTCTGGCTAGCACAGAAAATCACCCAAATAGAGGCGGTGTTTCCAGACACCACCCCGTTAGAAAAACACAGGATTCTGACTATCTGTCTTCCAATGGGAATCGCACCACACGTTGTGGACTGTGACACTTGGGGTACAGTCTTTGCTTCCATTTACACAAAAACGCATGACGTTCCATCCATCTCGGTAATACCAGATGTGCTAAAACAAATTCAAGATGAATACGGTCCAGAACCCGCTTTAACTCTCGGTATGAAATTACTAAAAGACTTCAAGCAGGTCTCGGCTATATTATTAGCCAACATAAAGGGAGAAGCAGCAAACGTGGCGATCCGCCAGAGGTTAAAAGAGACAGATATAGCAGACCAACCAGCTGAAATTGCCAGAATTATAGAAAAATCCTATGAGGAACTAGGTAGAGATAGTTTAGGTGGAATACCAGTAAAACCACAACTGATTGAAAGTCCTGAAAAAATATTTTTTAATAATAATTCAACATCACAAAAAAAGAGCTGGGATGGAAACAAACAATCCAATCCTAAAGAAAAGAAATTCCAGTCCAGAGGAAGGTCTCCTCGGCGGAGAGAAAAATCTCCGAACCAAAGACACAGGTCACCCCAAAGTGACCCCTCTGGGAAAAGATATAACCTTAGAAATAGGGATAATATTAAGAAACCTGATAGATATCAAGACATTGATACACGTCCCTCTCAATCTTTTCAGACTTCCTCGCAGAAATCGGAAAGAAGAGGACGATCAGAACAAAGAAAAGAGCACACCAAGTCCAAAGACAAGGAACCTGCTCATCTAAAAAAGAAATTACAATTTCAAAACAAGCATTTACAATGCAATAGGTCTCGCATTAGGAAAGTTTGAGCTATTAGTCTTGTAAATGACTATTTTTTTATTAATGTGTTGTTTTTGAAAATAGCTAAATTAATAGCTTTGTCATTTACAATGCCAATAGTTATAACTTTTGCAAATATGACACCTATAGCATTTGTAATGCAACATGTTTTGTATTTACGTGACTTGGATGTATTGATATTACAAATAACAATGGCTTTTAATTTTTTTTAATAATTAATACTAAAATAAAAGTGAATGTAATTTATAAATGGCAATAGCTTAAACTTTTGTAAATAACTTTTGTGAAGATTATGTTCAGTGTATTTTATTGACGAAAATCCAAGAACAGAAGTGAAATATTAACATCTTTTTGTGACATTTGTAATAAAGCTTGAAACATTGAGAGAACATATTTGAACCAGTGTCCTAGGTTGGTCGTGTTCCAATTAAGGGAGGACCTGGCCTGGCAGCTCGGGCTAATCAGTTCGTAGTGGAGCACGGTCAAGACAAATTTACATATGGCAGGGTCCAAAACAAAGTGGTGCAATGGGCAAAAAAACATGGACTGGGATTCGGCCCGAGTGATTGGCAGTGGCGGAGATTAAATTTAAGCATTCCATCCATAACCTTGTTGTTGTACTTGACTTTATTTTTAAGAATAGAGAAAATCAAGTTAATGGTGCGAGCAGAATAAACAGAGTCTATAATATGTAAATTAAGTTCAACACACTTGAGACACGCAAGATCATGCACAGCACGTCTGCTTACATTACACTATATGCAGGGCCAGTGGAATCATGCAGTTCACTTTATTTTCTGCATCATAATGGATTTGCCGCATTTACCACATAATCCAATATAATCAGCATCATTTGCAGATGTTAACCAAAACATGTTTCCGATTCAAAAAGATCAAAAGCGACTAAAATTGCTACTGCGCGTGATGCAGCACAGTGGCAGGCCACCTTCAGTTTCTGATGGCTGAATTTAGGCGTTCAGTGTGAGGCGTAACCTTTGCTCATACAGTGGTAACGTGTAAAAAAGGAAACGACAAAAGAGAAGTAATACTGCTTCAAAAGGTATCGCGTTATTCGCATGTTCCTGCCGCATACATTAGGAACTCCTGCTGCATTATTTGATCTGCCCTTGCCGCATACTTCCAAAGACCCTGGCTGTGTACACGGTGCTCGCAGGGCTGTGCAGTGCACAGCTTCTAGTACAGAAAAGGTGTGGCAGGGCTTGCTTCCCGGGTGGAATTACGGATGGGACGGCCCCCTCCAGCAGCCCTAAAATAGCAGTCAGTCTTTACACTACCAGGATCCTGCGACATTCCTGGAATTCCAGAGCAGAGGTGGTGGAGGGGGGTAGGACGGCACAGACTTGCAACTGGAAATCCGAGGAGGTCGGACATTTACAACCCCATAATTGAAACACTTCCTCCTCTACTTGCCACCCAAAACAATCCCCCACTGACCTGTGTGGCCGTCCTGCTCCCCTCGCCCACTCTCAGATCGAGGTAAAGTCATATCCGGAGGTACATTTATCATAGCGTTGTAGCGTGGGGCAAGGTTGGCGCGGCACTAAAGTTAAATTTATCAACCCTTGCCATACCAGGGACGGTAGTGTTAACAAGTCCCGCGGCGACCCGGAAGCTCTTGGCCGGCCGGCCAATCCGGTCGCGGCCGACCGGAAGTCCCGCCTCCCGAGGTCCGCGAGCTGCCGGCGCATGGAGCGCCCTGCCTGTCCAAATCAGCCCGGGTCCCCAGGAGGGGGCCGGGGAGAAGGAGGAGTGTGGCGTCTGTTGCGGGGCTCCTCGGACCTGAGGGAGCCCCGATTGTGAAGAGGAGACGAGACGCGCCGTGAGACGCGGAGCGCGAGAGGAGCCCGCCGGAAGAGCGCAGTCGGTGAGTGGGGCCCAGGGCTGAAGTGAAGTGCGTGCGTGCCTGTGTGTATGCCTGGGAGGGGTGGGGGAGGGGGAGTGTGTGCGCGCGTGTGGGAATGTGTGTGCGCATGCGTGACTGTGTGACTGTGTGATTGAGAGAGAATGCGAGGTAGGGGATAGTGTGCCTGTATGTGTGCCTGTATGTGTGTCGTATGCCTGCGTGTGCATGCGCGCGCCTGTGTGTGTGTGCGTGCATGCAGAGGGGTGGGGGCTGCCTGTGTGTGTGTGTGAGCAAGGGATTTGATTCGCGCATGCGCAGCTACCAGACGCTCGCTCCCGAGGTGAAATCTGACCTCGTCAAAGCGCGTGTCTGGTAGCTGTCCACTCTCCTAAATACGGGCCACAAAAGGTCTGAAGCAGACACTCTCAATGCTCAGGCATTGAGAGTAGGTCTGCTCGACCTAAAAAGAAGGTAGCCAGCATTAAAATAGTTAACAATGCCGAGAATTCTGAGGACACAACTGAAAAACGGAGAATGGGCTCAGACAATGCTAGACAGCGCAGCAGAAGTGAGCATAGCTCGCAAAGTCCTTATGAATCATCTGGAGACAGTGGACACGAATGAATATCTTCAAGTGGAAACTGCAGACACCAGAGTTAGCAAACCTCATAAAATATATGAAATAACATTACGTATAGAGGGGGATAAGACTAGAAAAATAAGGGGACTATTTTGGGATAATCTCTCCAAGGGCTATGACATCCTTCTAGCTGAAAAAGACTGGCCACCAGAGTTTGTCAGGGATTGCCCTCATGGCGAATAAATAATTATGCCTGCCTTCTCAAATCATATCCCAATTCATAAAAAATACACACTTGCTAGAAAGTGGGCAGTAGCTCAAGCTCCTGCTTTATATAAAAATCACGTAGGATGGGATGAGGACTCTCCTCCTCACAAAATCCAGTTAAAATCACAACCTACTGCACAAAGGCAGTACCCAATTAAGCAAGAAGCTAAAAAACAGGTAAAAGAAATCCTAGATCAGCTAGAATACCAGGGGGTGATTGAAACTTGCACCTCACAAATGAACAACCCTTTGTTTCCGGTCTCCAAACCAGACAATTCATATCGTCTAGTTTTGGATTACCGACACCTTAACTCATGTTGCAAAACTTTTGCAGTGCAAAACTCGCATAGTGCTGCACTAATGAATAACATAGTGCGCAAAAAATACAAAACAACATTAGACATCTCTAATGGATTCTTTTGTCAAAACATAGCACCAGAGAGCAGATATTTGTTTGCGTTCTCCATAAATGGCACTCAAAAACAATTCTGTCGGTTAGCCCAGGGGTACAAGAACAGCCCGGGAGTATTCTCAGCGAGAGTAACAGAATTACTACAAACATATGATGACGAAGCATTATCTTATGTCGACGACATATACCTAACAGATGATGACTTGGATACTCACTTGAAGAGAGTGAATACCATAATACTTGGGTTCGCAGCAGAGGGTTACAAATTCAACTTTGAAAAATCTAGGATTGCCCATCTGACAGTCCTGTTCTTAGGATATGAATTATCAAGTGAAGGCTAAAGCCTGGCCGACAATTTCCTAGAGAAATGTGCCGTAATCCAAGCACCTAGAACACTAAAAAACCTACAGTCAATTCTAGGCTTCCTAAATTTCGGAAGAACATACATTGCAAATTACGCAGAAAGGGTCAAACCCCTTTGATCTAATAAAACCAGATTTTAAAAGAACCAATTGGACTCAAATACACACAGAAATTCTGAGATCCTTACAAACAGACATGCTAATTAAAACAAAATTAGAAACACGTGATAACACACGCAATCTTGTGATTCGAGTCATCCCAGGAAGATGCGGATTCACATACCTGACCTCTAATGAGGGAGAAAAGGTACCAATTGCATTCAAATCACACTTGTACACAGAGGCTGAAAAGAAGTTCAGTATTAAAGAAAACATTGTTCATGCAGTTCAAACCGCAATAGCTAGAGAAAAAGACAAAGCTGACGGTAGACATATCACAGTCAGAACAGCAGAATCAGCCTCTGAGGCACTAACACCTTGTAATTTACCAACAACAACATTGAATCCGGAATGGATACAATGGGTGAATTCAATTACAACGGACAAAGTATACTACTACTTTGATCCAGAACTAGAAGAATTGAAAAATCTAGAATATGAAAGAACATTCCCTCTGCCAATCGACATTCTGCCATTACGACAATACGCTTGTGTAATCTATACAGACGGACATGCTCAACCCTCCGTTTGGGGAGAACAAGCATACAACCCCACATGTGAGATTACAAAAGAAGTGTGGCGCGGAGGTAAACTAAGACCTATTAACAAAAACACACTCAGTAGAAACTAATTCAGAACAACAGACTGATATATTAGCATTGAAAATGGCGCTAGATAATGCGGATCGCGAATTCCCAACACTTATAGTGTCCGATTCATATTACTGCGTCAAATCATACAACAAGGATTTGCAGACATGGATTCAAAACGGCTACAAAGATGGCACAGGTGCAACAATAAAGCAAAAACTGCTTTGGGAACAAATAGTTCTGTTACAAAAAGAACTACCAAAGACTCACGTGACACACTCACTGAGTCACCAGCGTGATGGCGTTCATGTTGCAGGGAATTCATTGGCTGAGACAGCCACAGCGGTAGCAACTAAATCGGCTTCCGTAGCTAGAAAAAAGCGTACATTAAAATACATTGACGGTGAAACAGTGCTGGCGGTGAAAACGTCATCAAAAGGCGACTGCTCAGCGCTACCGATCAACTATCCACTCAATTATACATACATAATCGATGCAAACTCCGTCCCTTTTGCTCGAATCCCTGGAGTGGGGGATAGAGTAATTCCAAACATGGACAGGAGAACGTTGTTAATTTCAGACGCACATATGGGTGAGGGTCTCTCACACCTCAAACTAAAAGATTCTCTGGAAGAATTACAATCAAGGTACTGGTGGCCAGGCATGAGCCTGCATCATACCATTTTTGTAAAGAACTGCCCAAACTGTAACAGAAATCGCAGTGGTGAGCGAAACAGTAAAATACCGTGGCGTTTAACTCCAGAAAAATTCAACAGAAAAAAGCAAAGCGTCCGATGAACATATACAGGCTAGTTTCCACTTATAATGTAGATCCTCAGAACTCGGCTGACGTCTGGACTGTTATACAAAGATTTGCGAGTCTAAATGGCATATACGCTAGGAACATGCTACGTTTGACCAATGTTTTCACATTTAGCCCTCAAGCCTGTGGGGAAACATGGCCAAATGAGCATAGCACAGCGGGATTCTTCTCACTTCCTTCCTGAGGGATACGGGATGGTGTAAAGAAAAAACCAAGGCAGAAAGCAATCTATAACGGAAAGGGTATTAGGTTCGGGAGCTGGGTGGGTCAAACATCTAATAAGTGTCCAACGTAGTCTAAATAACCTGCCAAGAAATTCTCTGAAGGGATTCAGTCCGTACGAATTATTATTTGGAACTAGGATGTTAGTCTTAGACCTGGATAGTCAGACTTCAGTGGTGAAGGAAAAAAGCTTTGATATCAAAGACCGTTTGGCTATTTTACAGGACTTAAACGAAACAAGAAAAGACCTGAGCAACATAAAGTTGAAACAACAGCCAACAACAACTGAAGAACCACCACCTGTCCCAGCAAGACCTGTCTGGATTCCAAAAGTCGGGGATCTAGTCAGAGAAAAGATCGCGGTAAAGAAGGAATTTGGGCCTTCTTACAGAAAAGCAGTTCCGGTCTTGTCTATCAACGGGACAAGATCAGTTGTACTACCGCCGCTTGCTGGTAAAAAGGAGAACCGAGTTGTATCCATCGACCTGGTAAAACCACAATCATGTGGCCGATAACAAACAGTAGGCCAAGTGGACTCCCAATAAGTAGCAGAACACCAAGGTTTGCTACCAATACAGAGGTCCAAACTAAGAGGCTAATCACATTCGAAACGCCTACAGAAGAACAACAAGGACTATGCAACAATGCAATGGAACTTAGACCTCTGAAAACCCAAATAAAAACATTTAGCAGAGACACACCAACCTACAATGAAGTAACAAACGAATATGCAAGAAACAGTAATCCTGAAGCAATTGGAACAATTGACAGAACTGCATCCGGCTACTTCATAAACTTCGATGATTCCTCTGAAGGCTTCAGTGAATCAAAGACACAGCCATCAACAAAAACCTTTAAAGATAAATCTAAAGACCTTTTGAAACAACTGAAAGAAACATATCTGATTTCTCCATGGATTGAATTTTGGGTGGGTTTTGGTGCATTTATCCTCATACTTTGGCTCATCATGGTACTAACTTTGGGACGCTTCATTGAGGGAAAATATGCTAAAATGGACACAGCAAGTCAGAAAATCAACTTGATCCTCAAACCACACACATCTTCACACGTCGAGAAAAGAGAACTGTCTTCAGTCAACTTCACAGCCAATCCTATACCGGGTGGGGTAGCATGGGACAACACTGACTACGAAATCTATGGTCCAGTCGAAATCCTGAAATATCCACACCAAATTAAGATCTCATTGAGTGACTTTGTAAAACCAAGCTCATTTGCTGATGATTGGGACTTCGAAAGTATAAATATTATGATGTCTGACCTAGTGATGTCTGCTAAATTTACCAAACATGATTATTTGCAGGGTTCGACAAATTATGATAGTATGTACTGTTATAACCACTATGGTAACCATTTCCTACATAGATCTGCACAACCTAGAAATGTTTTAAATTATAATCAATGGGAACATTGTGCAACCCCTCCAAAAGGAAGCTCAAGAACCTTTTATGACAAATATTAATACTTTTCAGGTTTTAACACAAGTAACGCTGAAACATTTTATTTTAAATTGTCAAATAAGACAGGGACAAAGACCATGATAACAAACACGAAATTGATATATTCAGACTCATTTTTTGAACAAATGAATACTTTTGGTTTTGATTATTGGGACAAAAATGTTGAATTAAAAAGTGTTTGGGGTACAAAAGAATGGCAAGTACAAGGTATAGAATCTTTGTTTAGAGCCTGCATGATCCCAGAACAAATTATATTTTTAAATGACACTGTTCAACAAACTACCTGTCTTGGCCTAGCCAAAATCAAAGACTTAAATAAACCGTCTATTCCAAAACCAACAATGAACAGCAATAGCTCTACAGATGAAGAGATAGACGTAAACTATGTATTAAACCAAAACAGAACACATCCTGAATGGAAACAGTGGTTGATCTGGCCCACAGATACTAATAACTGTCAAGACAGATTCCTGAACAAAACACAGGGGTTCAAATTGACCAGGCCAGACCCTAGATATCCCCAAAGACAACACCCAGGGATAATCACCACCTACAGTGTGGGCAAATTATGCCTTCAATGGCTACAAACTTCCACACTGGCAGAAATTAAGCAACACCTAACTTTACTTACTGATGGTGCTGACTTGCGTGATTTCATTATGGGACCGCGCAAACAGCGTCAAAAACGTTTCATAGCAGCCTCTGTATATGCAGCATACAATGAGGCCTGGAAGGTGACTCAAATTGAAACAGCAGAAAGAATACGGGAAATTGACCGTATTAATTTGGAAAAATCACTTTCTGTAGTGGACAATGGGTTAATGACTCTGTCCTCCAGAATTTTTTCTTTGGACAGCATTGTGTCTTCAGCAATCGACATAATATCGCAAGACTTACTGTTGTTACAACACGGTCAGTCTCAATTGCGTTCTATTGTACAGCTTGGCTGGACGTTACAAAATCTGCGTTCAGGCTATGTGCCTTGGCGTTTAATCAATACAACGTCACTATTTAATATCTTTAACCTTACTGATAAACAAATCAGTATGGCCCAGAAGGGTGCTGATTATACAATCCTGAGCATTGAGAAACTCGAGAGATTACCAGTGACAATGTCAGAACGACCTGTCAGTGAATGGATAATACATGGGATAATTAATATTCCAATATCTACCTTCAGGTTTCAATACTGCCAAAAATATATACAGGCTGGCATGTACGAAAAATTGGGGAAAGGGTACATTAAAACAACATGGAACTTGCCCTATTCACATGCATGTGTCAGTAATAAAGGACAGAAAGTGTTTCTTAGTGGCAATAATTGTGCAATGTCACTAAGCGGTACACTTCTGTGTAATGGAATTAGTTTGCATGGAGCCTGTGAAGGGAATTCATATAACCTTTCATTTCACCAGCAAGGCGCACCTGCAACAGAGATAGAACCATTCTTTCAAAGACTCTATAATGGGAGTTACATTCTAATTGTAGATCGCAGATGTTGTAGTCTTATGCCCGGGACTCCTTATCTCGTAACTACGACTGCGAAGGTCAAGTGCTGTGGACGCTTATTGTTCCCCAGCTCCTTTCCAGACAGGGAGGAAAGGGCATGGCCCAACTTGAAAATTACTTCTATTCGAATAGATACTTTAAGCAGAATGAAAACAGTGCTTCTTCAGACGCCGACCAGGCTCACGTCATCAAAAGAAACGTATGATCTCCTAGTCGCAAGGACGACTGCAGAGATTCATTCTTTATCAACTAATTCCCCCATACATTTCGCAGAAATCCTGAATGAAATCTTAAATATTTCTGATACCAGTGGAGTCTCAAAAGTATTTAAGACAGTATTTTCAATGGCATTAACACCATTCAAAGCCATACTGGGTATTTTTCCAGATTTCGTCCATTCGATTTTTGGCGGACTTCCCCTCATTTTGGGACTAATTGCAGGAATCCTATTCTTGGTCCTAATATTTCATTATGGCAAACCATGTCACAGACAAAACACCTGCGACAAGGGAAGAAACAATCCTAGCCATTGGATACCGGGACCGGATATCAAAAATCCTGGGACTATCCCGGCTTAGAGACTTGAACATGACTTGGTTTCTATCATTTCGACCAATGTGGCAACGATGTGTTTTACCTGTATTAAGGTGCCTGCTATGCGGAGAAGAATGCGTGTTAGACACCTGTCTGACGCTACAATCAGATGCGCCAATGGATGCAGAAACATTGTTGAGTCCAATCAAGGCTCATGCTTTGTGCTGCCCTCAAAGGCTACCAATCCTGATGACGGCATTCGTGGAAGCTTCACCACTACGATTAAGGGGTAGTGAAGTTCAAGATGAAAGCAGCATCGATCAGGTACGACCTTCTGTCAGCAATCCTATTCAAAACGTCAATGGAGACAATCATGCGCACGAATGCATGGTTACACCTTTTTCCGAGTTAGTGGAACTATCCCAGGAAGCTGTTGACAGCTTTTTCGATAGTCTAAATGATATGATGTTCTCACCAGAGCAGAAATAGAGACTTTTGAGCAAGCTCGCACACGGCGTTCCCTGAATTTGGCCTTCAACTTTAATAATAAAGTCACATGAACAATTTTCCCTCCAGTTCACGGACAGCAATTTTTTTCAGCAGCCCCAAAATATTTTTACAATTTTTCGGGACACTTATCTTCTGCTTAAAGTAAGAACTATTCTTAGAGAACTAAAATTTCTATTTTTAGATACTTTATAGACATTAGCTGCCCGCTGGTATGTTCATTATTATTATATTCTGTGATGGAATGGTCTCGAACCTTTTTTTCTGTATTAAGAGCCATTTCATGTGTAAATTCTCATATACCAATTAGCAATAATGTATACAAATGCGTGATTACTTTAGCATTATTCTACAGCTTGAGTGCATACAATACATATGATTGCCTTTTTCCGTATATTTGATAATTTCAAAATGCATTTATGTATTTTGGGGTGGTAAGGTATACACTATACTCTACAGTATGTTTTACTATGCATAGATTAGTAAATATGTCCATAGTTAGCGTGGAGTGGGTGTGATGTATTCCTATAGGTTCTGTATCGATCCCCCTATTCCTGACCCTATTCTGGTTAACAAGTTAACTAGCAGCCAGCCCATGATGCAAAAAAACCCCATGATGCAGAAACCGTTATCTGATTAAGCCACACTACGGCACAGGAACGTGTTATCTGATTAGGTCATAACGCTTGCCACCTAATTAGACAAGCGATATTCCTCCAGCCCCTGATAAGGCATACGGAGTTCTCAAAACAAATCAAACCTATGACAACCTGGGAAAAACCCTGCGGCCATTGTTTTGATTTCACCGAGAACTTCAGCAAAAGAATGTGCTAACGACCAAGTCGTATGACATCCTTATTGACGTATCTATGTCCATCCTTACGTCAATCTCGGCACCTTAAAGGTATAAATATTACCAATATTGCCCTATGCAAACACACGCGGCGGTGACGAGATCGGAGCAGCCAGACTTGCCGAAGCCCAGAGCAGAGCAGACTCCGCTGGCGCAGCCCCGCCTTCCTGACTCGCTGAGAACGAGACACTGCTTTCTCCTGCCGAGAAATCCAGCTCCGGCGCTTCCGGGTAGCCCTCGCAGGCAGCCTGGAATATCGAGACCAGAGACGAGAGATACCATCCCTCATTCATCCTAGATTCCAGGTACAGAACTGAATAACCCCTTCCAGAGAATTCTTTAGTCAGTCACTTGGCAAAACAAACTTAACTTAAACTGCTACTTTCTATTCCCGCCCACGTATTAGGCTTAGGTCAGGTACACGGGGTAGGCGTAGCTAGAAACACCAGTTGAGTACGATTAGTCAAATATATATATGTATGTATCTATTTTATTCATTTTAAACCTTCATATGGCTTAGAAACCATATCAATGTTTTTACAGTATTATTTTATACTTCTGCTTTTAATGTATGCACTTTACTTAACCATAAGTATTGCAATAATATCGATCCATTTCTCTTGTATGAGAAAAGAGACTGATCAATAAATACCATCTTTTATTGAACACGCCCGTCTCTTCCTTTTCTCTACAATCTGGTGAAACTAAGAATGCACGTACTGACTGAGTAAAATAAGTCGTCTTTTGTTTTCACACGACTCTAAAGATACACTCTTGATTAGGGGAGAGCAAAGTTGTCATGTTCTATGGTTATCAGAAACTAAATCCCTTCTTGTCTATCCAGGGAGGTTCAACTCCTCCTTGCCTATTCGAGAAAGTTTCTAGTGAACTCTGAGCTAAGCTGGCAAACCCAAAACTTTAAGTCTAATATCGACAGTAGTAGACCTAGTTAACGTCTGGTCTAGGCCTATACTATTGAAGGTATTATTCCAATGCGCAGAGCCTATTGGGATGATAGGAACTACACTACACCCATAGCCTAGGTATTGGAGGTAGGTCTGCTATCTGTGGCCTGTACAGGATTATCTGTGGTCTGCAGTTATAAATTCAATGTAGACTAGAAGATTGCTACATTGCCACAGCCCAAAACCTCTTTGTTAACTCGGGTAGCACTCCTTTAAAGCAAACACTTGATGATATGTCTAGTCTGACTTCAGTTATGTTGTATAAGTCCTTATTGGCTTGCACTGTCTTTTGCAAGACATTTTGTTATCTTACAGTGGCTTAGAACTCAACCATTGCTTACCCTTGGTTGGATTCATTGTCACTATAATTTGCTTGCTTCTTATTCATTAGCTCTGTCAGCTTTCCTTTCTTTCCATGTGTTTCTCATCCCTGGAGCATAGATGTATTACTATGTCCTTCTACTGTTCACTTTTCTCAGGCTACACTTTTTTCGCTTTTGTTTAAGCACCCTAGGAGAGAGCATGTCTTTTTCCCCTTTCTCTCTCATGTGCTTCTCCCCTCCCACTGTGCACTTTGTTTCTCTCTCTTTCACGTGTCCTCGTCCTCAACTCTCCTCTGTTGCCTGTTCGCTTTCTCCCACCAGCTCCACACTGCAGTCTGTCACCCTTTTGATCTCCCACCAATGCCCCCCGCATGGGACCCGCCCACCTGCTGTCTCATGTTGATTCCCACTACCCCTCCCCCATGTTACTTCTGCTCCCCACTCATGCCTCCCCGTGTTGTGTGCGCGCCCATGTAACTTCCTCCCAACTACTTTTAAAACTCCAGCTATGCACCTGTGGGGCTTACACCCCTCATCCGTGCCCCCATGTTGCAACCCCACATTAAAAATAGAACCCTTTTGCATGGTTTGGTTTCTTCTTAATTACCAATAACAGCTGTTGCATCATTTTGTAGGTAACCACACCTAGAAATTGATCAAAAGTTTTTAAAAAGCAATTCTTTACCCATGAGGCACATCATAGGGGATGCCGCGCTTCATGACGGAAACTGTCGGCAAAGCCAATAGGATTTAAAGCTGTGACCAGTTGGCTTTGCCAATGCGTTTCATATATTTTGGGATCATTTAAAGGATACATCCACTGTGTGAAACCTCAACCTGTCTGCTTTGCGAGACCTTATCTATTGTTTGGTGTTTGAAAATCGATGATATGTAAGATCTGTGTGGACTTCGGGGAGAGTATTAGTTTCTGGAGCGAACATCTGTAAGAGCAGTTTAACCCATAGGGAGCTCTTTTACGTGACACTTCAGGCAATACATTGGTCATCTCCAGAGTGGTCGCTCTGTTGTGTAATGCCTGTGTAAGGCCTGTGGGAAAACTCAGTTACATCGCAGTGTTTACCTTTACAATGCAGGTATTACAATGCAAGACATTACAATGACTTGCGCTGGATGGCGCTCTAACCTAAGGAATAGTATGATTTACTATACCAACACCTTCCCTACTGTATGTAGACTGGAGATGGAATAGTATATTTGACCCCAGTCAAGGCTTTTACTGCAGAAGAAGTGCACAGGGTATATATTATTTTTTTTTAAGTTCTTGGGCACCTTTGCTGTCCCATCGCTTGCCAATAATCATTATACGCACCCCGTCGCCGAGTATTAGATATTATTTGTCCCATTTACCTACAGCTATCAGTGAGCCTTGTCATGTTGTAGTAAAAATACTTTGTAAATAATATAATGTGAGTATGAATTATTAACAGTACGTGAATATTTTGGATGTTCTTATTGAGAAATGTTACTAAATGATTCTACGTCCTCCTCATAGTTGATGTTTCATTCTCTTTTTAGGTGAAATCGACCTACAAATGTTATCACTCATACAGGTGAACCATCCAGGAGTTACAATTAACAATGATGTGGTTGAACCAAGTTCAGAGCAAATCCTAAAATACAAAGGTACCGTCTTCATAATGCAGGCTGAAATCCAGCTGCTAAGTAGAAGGGATATGATTAACATCATGGATGTAACTGAACTGTCAAAGAAAGGTTATTGATAAGAAAAATATGACAAGCAAATCATATGAATGTGGAATATCACATAACATTGCTTCGTAGTGCATACAAATGAGAGAGTAAAAAACAATAAGAAAATGCAACAACAAAAGAAAGAGGGGGAGGGTGAATGAACCTAACTGAAGTCCTTTCATTTGGGGGACCACAAGGGTGGTGGAAAATTGCACGAGGAAGACGACATTTGACATGGAGCCTTTACCTTGTGAGTCAGAGAAAAGTTCATCAAATGTTTACCGAAAGATGGTAAACGAGGGGAATGGAGGCTTAAGGCATTTTGTTTGGTCTGACATTACCCAAAATCTTTTGATTATACTTAAATTATGTGTATAATATACCTACATTTAAGGACTATACGCCAGCCCTTTTCAGCTGTTGGTCTGTTAAGTTTAGTGCCTGCCATGTCTGGTGGCTCACTGGACTAATGCGTCCACTAGGGCCCTGTGTTTGACCTCATGATCACAGATTCGAATCCTGGGCATGGATGCATGACATTACAACGCATGCTTTTACAACGCATGCTTTTACATCGCAACTTTTACAACGCATGCCTTTAACACCTAGACTACTGCAGCAATTCCCCCTCTGTGCTAACATTTGCAGGATCCCCTTTTTCATGACGAGCTCAGCTCGTCATAAGCACAAGAGCAG
This sequence comes from Lissotriton helveticus, assembly GCF_964261635.1. Lineage (NCBI taxonomy): Eukaryota > Metazoa > Chordata > Amphibia > Caudata > Salamandridae > Lissotriton > Lissotriton helveticus. Next base: position 1,965,086,133 of record NC_136068.1, on the reverse strand, counting down.
TGTACTGCATGACGAGCTGAGCTCGTCATGAACATGGAAGGGGTTAAAACGCATAGGGCTTTGGGGTGCTGGATAGTGAATAGTTTAATTTACTATTCCAACTCCAGTCCCCGTGGATAGTAGGGAAGGTATTGGATTGTAAATTAAATCTATTCCCTATCCTAGAGCACCCACCAGCGCAATGCGTTGTAATGGTTTGCGTTGTAAAAGTTGCGATGTAAAAGCATTGCGTGGTAAAAGTTGCGTTGTAAAGGATGTTTCGCCCTGGGTGTCCATCTGAGGTCAGTTAAAGGAGCACCATTGAGTTGGGTGACAATAAACGTCTGTCATTCAGCACCAAGATACCTTTGGGTGAACGTGCGCTTTAAAGATACATAGGTTAATGTGTCATTCACATTTTCTTCCACACACTACAGCAGAGAGTAGAGGGCACTTCACTGTGAGTGATGGGATTCTGCCCTTTCACAGGGAATAGCTCCATATACAAAGTATGTCTGTTAAGTGCTTGGTACTGCTATGCTTTTAAACATTTCTTTAGATCGGTGACAGCCCAGCAGCTTTCTCAACAACAACGCTTTGCAGAAATCTAGACATAAAAAAAGAAGCATTGACTAAGTCAAACTGTTGGCATCCAACTTCAGCCGTATTGGCTTTGCCACTGCCCCTCTCCCCTATAGCTAAACCAAGTAGCTCCATCAGGCGTCAGACAAAATAGTTCAGTCTCAATACATTGAGAGAGGAGGGAAGGAGAGATATAAATAGAGGGAGGATGCGGTAGGAGACGACAGGAAGTGTAACTATGTGGTTCAACAATAAACCAGAAAAGATCAACAAGTAAACATTATATCAAACAATCAGCAATACAATTAGGGGAGGAGAGAAAGGAGAGAGAAAGTAGTGGGGGGTAGAGGAGGAGGGAAAATGAGGATAAGGGAAGAGACAACCGTAGAGACGAGAGGAAGTCTGTCTAAAGACCGACTGGGTAGGTGACGACCAAGGAGGGAATCCACGGCCCATCTCCTCAATAGCTAAACCAGATAGCTCCATCGGGCATCAGACAAAATAGTAATAATAATAATAATAGATGATCGCTATCTCGCAGCTGGACATTCTGACAGGATCTGAAAATGTATGGGATCGGTCAGTTCTGAGGGTTCGCGCTATTGATTAAATCAAGCGTCTTTGTTAGTGCAACAAGTCCTGCCGTGTGGGGGCAATAAACTATGTTTGCAAGGGTCGGTTAGTGCCTGGGACCGGATTGAGCAGCCAGGTGCGGTCAGGGAGGTTATCAGAAGGGCTTGCTCGTGTACGGAGGATGAAAGTACAAACAGGTTTAGGGCGGGAAGTGTCTCCGGGGCTTTGTCATGAGGACAAGGTTTTACAAACCCAGTATGTTTGGTCAATCTTATAGGGTACTGTTTCTTTTTGCACTGTGTCTCATGTTTCTATGTAATGCTGGCAAAAAAATGAATGGTGCATATTGGAAATTTATTTTGGAAATGAGTCAGGTTTCTGCATTGTAATGTAGTGGTCATTGATATGGGCTGTGCTCAGTGTCTTAAACGATTTACTATGCTAAATGTTTTTGGGTAAAATGTATGGCTTTAACTTTTTTGACAAGGATCACACTGAGTGTCTGTGTCAATTAAGGAATTATATTTTCACCTTTTTCTATAATGTCACCTGTGTCTCCTCACAGTTTGCATCTCTTTGCCTATAGGGTACTCTTTTTTTTTTTACACTTAACAACTTTTGCCTATTTAAATCTGGTGGCCTCATTCGCTAAACGTTATATGGTCTTGTGATAATCCTGCATATGAAGTATATTTTTTACATAAAGTCTACGTATTTTTGATACAACCTTACGACTGCTATCCGTCTGTGGTGGGTCATTGGGTTTACTGTATGTGATCATAAATGCTTAACTAACTATCGCCCTGAAGATTAGCCTTGTCTGCTCGCGCCACGCAACCTAGAGGGTGAGCAGGGTTTATTCTTATGGAGAAGTTCCCTTGCCCTGATTAGAGGAGAAGGTCCCTGCTTGTCACAAGTGCATACCCGTGCCAACCAGAGACCTCTGATTCTAACAATGACGCTGCGCAGGTGGGGTGCGATGGTGCTGCTTGCTCTGTTGAAGATGTCGTGCGGGAAGGGGTCCAATGGAGAGCCGGAGTGGATTGAGCGCATGGTCTTAATGGTGTCATCGATGCTAATGCTGGCCCTGGCCAGCAGGGTGTCGTGGTCGACGGTGTATGGAGGGTCTGTTGTGTTGCTGTCTGTTGGGGATGTCTGGGTGTTGAAGCTGTCATGGATGTCTGCTATCTTGTGGTGAAAGAAGGTGGAGAGGGAGTCACACAGTGCCTGCGACGGCAGGATGTCGTTGGTGTTGGAGAGTTCCTTTACGATGTTGAAGAGCTCCTTGCTATTGTGTGCGTTATTGTCGAGGCGGTCTTTGAAGGAGGTCCTCTTGGCTGCCCTGTTGAGGTGGTGGTGGTTACGGATGGCGTCTTTGTGTGCTGCGTGGCTGTCAGAGTTCACGGGAGGTTTCAATTGTGTGACCCTACAGTATCCGCCATTTGCTCTATTTACCTCAGGATACACATGAAAAGAACTCACAGGGCCTTTAGTTGGCGGATTTGCTGGCACCGTTGGAATTCCAACATGGCTGCCAGTACACCCGCGGTTCAGCGTTCTAGTGTTTACTGAATTTTCATCGGAACAGGTGAAAGCGTGCTCATAAACATTCCAAATCGCACTTCAAATGAGATTTCAGCCCGACAACACCTACCTCACACTCGTCGTAGAAGTTAGGGTAGGCCTCGTCGTTTCTTTCGTGAATTAGCTTCGACGGTCTCCTGACACCTCGACTCACAGGTTAGTGTTGTCGTATTTCCGAAAGCATTGTGAACTAGAGTAATTACGCATAGTTGAGTTTCAAGTTCTCGACAGAGACTAGCGTCGCTTAGCTAAGTGCGTCAGAGTTTTCAGAGTAGTGTTAGAGCTAAACTCCAGGATATTTGTAGCTGATAACACTCCTAGTATTCAGAGGGAGAACGGTGCTTCGAGTGAACGCGCTTGCTCTCCGTTAAATAGTTTCCCAGACTCTCGTCATAGAAATTCTAAGGAGCTCCTGTACAGAGTACAAGTGTAGCGAGGTTAGTCACATTTTACTCGTACCTGAAGAAGATTACCAGTCTTGTAAAAAACTCTATAGGAGACTGCGAGTCCAAGCATATCTCCTCAGTCCAGAATAGAGTTACACCCTCATAAAGAAAAGTGAAGTCTTGACAATCCGTTGTTAGAAGCAGAACTAGAGTCTATCTTAATTCTCAGTGAAGTTTCCCCCATTCCAGTTTTGACTAGAAGAACAGTGTACAACGCTCTGACCAATAATACTCAACAATCTTCATTACACCTACACGAAGAGAAAGAAGAGTGTTAATAAGAGTCAGAGCATTTCTGTTGAACATTAGAGTAATAAGTGTTAACTGTTACGGCTTACTGTTTTAATAAGAAGACGAAGCGAGTGTCCAGGACTGTCTCTTCTCTCAATCCCAATTCCCTATTCCCCCGTGTAGTACTTACCTGGTGGGAGTTGAGAAATCTCCCACGGGAGTGTCCTAGCGGGGGCATTGGGAATTAGCAGCCATCTGCTCCTGTGTTACTTGAATGCGATTGGGAAGTCGCCCTGACAGTGGCTGTCCGGAGTTTGTTCACTGTGCCATTTCTTCTCTAGTTTCCGGCAGGCTTGCTTGGAGGCTAGGAGTTCTGGGGTGAACCAGCTGGCCCTCTTGCTGATGTCTGTGTGGGGGGGTTTCTTCAGCGGGGCGAGGGTGTTGGCGCAGTCCTCAATCCAATATCTGAGGTTGTGGGCAGCATCGTCGGTGTTGGAGGTGTGGTATTGAGTTTTAACAAGCCAAAGTACACAGAAAATAACTCTTGATACCTTAGAATAGAAGTTGGCACGGAAACTGGAATACAAAAGACAAGTTTAATAAGACCCCATGAGGTGGTGGTACATTCAAACAGCACCCTTCAGTAATGCAAGAAGTATCATACCAAACAGAAGGCACATGGTCCTTTTATACCCATGCAAGGGTTTGAAAAGTAGGCGGTACACACATAAGACGATTTCATGTACATATAAGGACATTTTTGGAACACATCCAACATGTGGGAGGAGTTTAACAACTTGACCAGTTTGGGGAAACATCTCTCAACAGTGATCGATTAATAACAGATGTGGTTTGATTGCGCATGCGCAAACCTTGACCACGAGCTAAAGATAGCCTGTTGCTGGGCAGACCATGCGGTCAACTGGCGAGGCGGTAGGACAAAGAGCATGGTGACCATGAGGTAATGTAGACACTTAAAATGGAGGCTGTAAATACAAAATGGCCTCCGAAAACCGGTCAACATAACAACGGAAACTCGCGTAGCTTCAGCGAATGCTAACTTAATCACTGCCAATTTACGACAGACGATCCTTTTAGCATTTAGCTGAAGCTACCTCCGTAGCTTGAGTAGTCCTGATATACATCATTAATATCAATGAGCATTATTTTAGCTATTTCTTGGTTTATGATTTGTTGGGCTTTTATCTCAGTAGTATTTATCTTGGACGGGATACAGGCAGTAATACAAATGGAACATAGTGTGGGACCACATTGCAAACATAAACAGAGAGTAAAGAATAAAGCAATTATTGCACATAGAATTGTCAATAGTTTCCAACCCCAGGTGGTGAGTAATGTCCAGATCCACCCCAAAAATGTCCATGTACCATTTCCAGGATGGATTTTAGCAGCAATCTTATGTAATTTAGAGATTGCACCATATACTGAAGGCGAATTATCAGGTACAAACACGCAACAACTACTTCCGATAATGCGACATGCACCTCCTCGATCAGCTAATATAACGTCTAGAACCATCCAGTTCTGGAGCACTACAATCCTAGTAATTTGAAGCTCTTCGGTGATATTTCCTAATGCCATAGCAGTTTGATTAGCAATGGCTTCTACAATACGTGTTAATCGTCTCACTTTCCTACTATTCAAGGCAGCACCTACAAAATCAAACAGGCCTAAATTAAAATCGACATATTGTTGTAGTGAGGTGTCGGTTTGGTCCACATCGTCTATTTTTATAGTTCTCTTAACTTTATTTACAATTAATTCATGATATAATACAACATGTTTATGGTACATTTCAGGTGCTTTAAACACAGGGGGCAGTATAAACGATACATAACATATCCCTGACCATCCCATTGGAAGTCGGTGGTAGCCTTTATTCCGGCAAATAAAGAAAGTATTATGCGCACCCCTTCGGAAGAGCAGCGTATTATAGCTCTGAAGTGTTTTAACATATCAAGGCCCACAATATTGTCTGGTGTGTTCGGAGACAACAAAAATGGACAGGGAGCTGTAAACTTATCAATGTGGAATGGAAGTGGTTGTGACAATGGGCTAAGGGAAGGTGTTCCATCGAACCCTATCGATGTAATCGTTGTGGCAGACAGGGGAGCCCTCGGAACCAATTGTTTAGACAAGGCGCTACGAGTAGCTCCTGTATCAACCAGAAACCAATCAGTAGAACCCAAAACATGTGCTGTAATATATGGACCCCTCTGATCTACTGGAACTTCAACCGATTCCATACCCCATCCTGGGCAATTCTATGCATAAGCAGCATCTTGAAATTCAGAAGAACCACAATCAGATATTTGGTACTGGTTTTGCCTATCAAAGGTATTTTACCCGTCTTGTCTACGCCCACTGGATTCAATCCTAGCACGATCATCCGTACTCCCTCTAGGGCCTGAATATCCGTTTCTGTTTCTAGCTTGGCCTCGGCAACGTTGATTTTGCTGGGCACGCAACACTGGACAATCTGAAAATCCAATGCCCAAACTGTTTGCAGTACGCACACTGATATACGGATAGACCAGGACGAGAATAAGACGGGCCATTAGACCCACTTCTGCCTCTATCATTTCCTCTAGCAGGCGTGCCATAAACGTGAGCCATCTTAACTTCTGTTTTCAGATCTTTGGTCTTTTTATCGTCATTTTCTTTGGCCACCAACTCCTGCCTCCCATGGAGCGGCAGTGAAGCACAATGGAGGATTGATTCCAGCGGATTTCGACTGTGTTACCGACCACCTCAAATGCCACGCTCATGGGGCACGATAACTAATTGCAAAATAGACCAGACTGGGTCATTTTTTGAAGAAGGGCCCATTCAATCCCTGGAATTAATAAACCAGCTGATTTTTGCTGATTTATTTAGGAAAGTAGGCATACTATCCTTTATTTAGTTTTTTGGAGTGTAGTAGGGATCAACATAGGTCCTGATGAATAAGCAGAGGGGGTCTGCTTATGAAACATGTTGACCAAGTAAGGCATAATAAGTAACCTTACCACAACCCCTTTTTAACATTTTCAGCTAGGGAAGCAAATCAATTATTTTTTCCACTAGCCAGGAAATTTTTAATTTTATTTCACCTTAACCTCCCCTCCTACACCACACATAGCCTATCGTCACAACAACAAGTGCTCCCGCGTAGTCCGTAGGCCGCAGCACGCCCCGCCCCGTAGAGGGACGGGAAGACCCCAATGATGAAGCATGACACTATGGGATTCATAGTGTGTGAGGGGTATTTTAAAAACACTTAGTGCTTTTCCTTGTCAATCACATTCAATCAATCAATCAAAGCATTGATCAGATATACACACTATTTTCACAACACATTAAAATTGAATTAAAAACACATTAAAATTGAAAATCAAATACAACTTTATTGTTTTGATAGAATCATATTGTTTGTAAACATTGACACTGGAGGCTGATTCTATCAGTCATACCTCTACTCTCCCCTTTGTGATTAACTCAATCTCATAACACTGAGCCATTGTTAAAAGAGAAGCGGGAGTCGAAGTGGTCCACAAACTTTCACTAGCTTTCAATCGTTTAGCAATTTCTCGTAAGAGGTTCGCTACATATTTGTCAACAAACAGATGCCTATCCGTATCATCTGTTAACGATTGACCACTAAAGTCATTGAAAGCTTCCACATAAGACGATTTCATGTACATATAAGGACATTTTTGGAACATGTCCAACATGTGGGAGGAGTTTAACACCTTGACCAGTTTGGGGAAACATCTCTCAACAGTGATCGATTAATAACAGATGTGGTTTGATTGCGCATGCGCGAACCTTGACCAGGAGCTAAAGATAGCCTGTTGCTGGGCAGACCATACGGTCAACTGGCGAGGAGGTAGGACAAAGAGCATGGTAACCATGAGGTAATATAGACATTTAAAATGGAGGCCGTAAATACAAAATGGCCTCCAAAAAACGGTCAACATAACAACGGCAACTTTCGTAGCTTCAGCGAATGCTAACCTAATCGCTGCCAATTTACGACAGAGGGTTCGGTGGGTTGGCTGAGAGTCAGGTTTGCGTGTAGTTGGTCTTCGGTGATTTTTCTCCAGCAGCGGCGGGGGATCTGTTGGGTGCGGTGGTATTTGGTGTGTTTCTGGAAGGCGAAGTGGATGCAGCGGTGGTCAGTCCAGAGGAGTTTGGTGGTGTGGGTGATGGCGACGTACGGTCTTAAGGAGAAGACTGGGTCGAGCGTGTGGCTGGCAGAGTGGGTGGGCGCTGTGACGAGTTGCTTCAGTCCGAGGTTGGCAAGGTTATCGATCAGGGTTGTGGAGTTGTTGTTGTTGTTCTCAAGGTGAAAGTTCAGGACACCGAGGAGGATGTAGTCAGTGGAGGTCAAGGCATGCGTGCTGATCAATTCGGCGATGGAGTTGCTGAACTGGGGGCGGGATCCGGGGGGTCGGTAGATGAGTGTGCCTCTGAGGGTGGAATTACGGTCTGTGTGGATCTGGAAATGCATGTGTTCGGCAGTGCTGAGCGCGTCGTCGGTGCTAGTCGAGACCCTGATGTTGTACTCGTGGACAATGGCGATTCCTCCTCCGACTCCATTGGTGCGGTCTCTGCGGGTGATCCTGGAGCCGTCTGGGATGGCCATAGCGATGTCGGGTGTGGAGGAGTCGTTCAACCAGGTCTCTGTCAGGAAGACAATGTCCGGAGAGGTTGTGTCAAGCAGGTCCCAGAGCTCCACGGCATGCTTGCGTGCGGAGCGGGTGTTCAGTAGTATGCATTGGAGGTGGTTGGGGTCTTTCTTGGTGGGTGTTTCATTGGCCCTGAGGCTGGTGTAGCTGCAGTTCCGGCAGGTGAAGGGGCCTGTGTGCTTTTCGGGGTGACCTTGAAGCAGGTGTGGCTCGGTCCGGAGTTGAGAGCGTGCAGAATGCTGGCGTCGTATTGGCGGTGGTCGTCGTGGCAGGTGCGGGTGCCAGTCGTTCTGGCCCTGGGCGCGGTCCAGGCGCAGATGGGCGCAGACGGGATCCCCTTAGGCATGCCTTCTGCGCGCCAGCAGCATGGCCGCACAGCAGCTGGCATATATGGGGAGGTGGGAGGGAGGCGCAGCTGAGAGGCGGGGGCAGCGAATGGGCAGTGGGCAGACAGGGGGGGCAGGCCGCAGGGGACGCAGCGGCGAGGGCGGTGGGGGACAATGAACAAGTGGAACAGAGGGCAGAAGGCAACAAAAAATTAGGGAAAAATGAGTGGAACAGAGGTCAGAAAGGCACAAATAAACAGGGAAAAATGAGTGGCACAGAGGGCAGAACGGGCAGAGAAGCACGGGGCAGCGACAGGAACAGAAGGGAAAACCGGGCAGAGGCATGGGGGCAGCGAGTGGAACAGAAGGGAAAACCCGGCAGAGACACAGGGGCAGCGAGGGGTACAGAAGGAAAGACCAGAGAGAGAGAGCACGGGGACAGCGAGGGGAACAGAGGGAAGAAAAAGGGGCACGGACCACGTACAGGCAGCGGGGGAAGACAGACAACAGCAGTCACAGACACAACAATGAAAATACTGGCAATACAATAAAAGCAATAGACCGGAGGATGAACGAACCTCCTGACTGGCACAATGCTCCCTTCAAAGTCAGGAGCACTGTGCCATGTTGAAATCCCTTAGAATAGTGCACTCTCAAATATTTTGCAGCAAGGCAAACAGGATGTGCTTCACAAGTGTGAAAAGTGTCCCCTGGAACTTTTCCCCACTAGTTACGGAGTTTCCAGGAGTAACCCTAACCCACTGGCTACTGAACTGTACAAAAGTGAACCTCATTACCATCTCCTCAGAACACATCCTGGATCTGTAGAAGAGGAAAAAAAGGACTCAGCCTGCTGTCTGAATACTGAGGATCTCTCGATGTGCTCTCACGTGTACTCAGAACAGTGGATTCTAAGGTTCAATTAGCTGACCTCCTCTGTGGCTGCAGGGACACAATAAGCTGCATGAGGCCTTATTCCTGAAGGGCCCAGTGGAAAAGTATCAACTGGAACTGGCCTGAACCCTTCTTATGACCTCTGCTGGTGTGAAGACTGGCCCATACGTGCTCTCGATGAGGTCCTGGCATCTTAGAAGAGACCAATAGGAGCTGCTCCAAGAACTCTGAAGTGTTGGGAATTTTTCGGCTTACAAGACCTCTGGAGTATCAGCGGGACTTCACAAAGGTGTCTGACTTCATTGAAAATAGCTTCAGGCTTGCCATCCTAAAGTAGTTTGAGCTCCATATAAAAATATAAGGGCCCGATTGAAATTTTGGTGGAGGGCGGACTGCATCACTACGTTTGTGGTGTTCCTTTCCTGCCAACATTATAGTCCGGTTTTGAAGTCGAGCGGACTAGAGTTTGACAACAGCAGAGACTTTTCCATCTTTGCCATGGTCAAACTTCTATGACAGCTGGACAGGCTGTAGGATTTCGCTATATGTCCAACCACCAAATTTAGATGAGCAATCAGAGAGGCACTTTTCAATGCCCGTCACCACCAGGAAAACTCAGGGCATAAGGGGCATTGAAAAGTGCCCAATGCCGTCATGGTGAAGGGGGAATTGTGGTTATCTTATTTGCAAAAAGGTAATCCTGCTTTGGGATTTTCTTTATACAAATCAACAAAATTGTAACTTTGCCATACAGCTCGTTGATGTGTGAGAGAACCCTTGGGAAATATTACAATATATTGTCAAGAACCGCTTTAGCAGTGTTACCTCTCAATACTTCAAATGTCTGCCGGGCTGATAAGCATTTCAAACTTTGATGGTTGGTCTCTCCATCAGGGAGACAAAGTAAATGACTCTATCACCCTGACAGGGGACTGGCCAGCCATCAGCAGATAAATGAGGCCCTAGGTAGAAAGCTTGATCGGGCTAAGGCAGGAACACTATCCCCCCATGCAAGGGCTTCGTCTACCACAAAACTTTAATTGCTCCCTCTCCAAACTTTTCCCACCAAAGCCAACGGTTTCAATGAGCCCTCATCCAGTGGCTATTCAGCTTCAAGAGTACTTTCGCAAGTATAACCTACAGCCTTGCTCTTCTAAAGAATTTTAACTTCCATTTCAGAGTCTAAGGGTCAAGATAAAATGTTCGATAGGATGACTTTGCATGGCACAAGATTGTGTCAATGTCACAGTCACCTGTGAACAGTACTCCTCATTGGGGTTTTGATTTTTCATGGTGCCTTTATTGTGAAATCTTTAAGTATCCAAAGCTCTTGTTTGCCTATTGAATTTTTTTGTCATCATGGTGACATTTCATTTGTTAAATTTGTGTAAATTGTAGTGGGGGTTTTATTCAGTTTTGGGCGGAATTTGCGTAGTATCAAAACTCCGCGAAATGGTAAAAAATCCCCACGAGCACGCAAAATTTCAATGAACACGCGGAATTTCTTGTTCAGTCCATTTGCAATGCTTTTTTCCTGTTCGCGAATGCTGTTTGCGGGTTCGGGAGAAATATCTCTCAAACACTCATTTTGAAAGTGCGAATAAGCAAAAAATTCAGCGAAGCCGCGAATATCGGATTTTTAAGCAATTGCGCGTTCTCCGTGGAACGCAAAATTACCCAAATTCCGCAAATTCAGCAAGCGGAACGGAATTTATCACCCAGGCCTACTTTTTACCTGCTATGGTACTTCTAAATGCTCAATTCATTTTTCCTACGTTTGTGGTTCTGAAAATTCTGGACTCGTGTAAAAAAACGTTGTCGTAGCATGACGAATTTGGTATCAAAAGACCGAGAATGGCTAGTACACTATGTACAAGCATTTTCGTCATGTTCGAGTAACGATTTCACCCCGAAATCGGCATTATCGTTCTGAACCCTTGGGTTCCATTTTGTGCACGGCAGCCATTTTGTGAGTTGCCCTCACATAGGCAGACAAATTAAGCCAAATTCGATTCCAAAGGACACGCACACCTTAATTGACTTTTCTGCTACCTGGGCAAGCTGGAACCATAGGCCAAGCCTGTTTGGTCAGTTCCTCTCCCAGTGGCCGAACGAGATAGCATCAAGGCACAACATGCCATAAACCTTTTTCATCACACACACACCCTGCCTAATCTTGCTCACACCTGCCCTTGCTCTTTTCTCTCTTACTTGCTTTATGATGAGGAGGTACCCCGTTTTATTGGGGGTACACCGATATCTGATGAGAATGTTGGGCCTTGCCGGGTAATTTGTTGTGGGCTGGACGAACTGAAATATGGGCTTGTCATCATGACTCTGCTTTTTCTTTGTAGTAAAAACATGTGAATGGTATACTAAAATGTAAGGAATGTTTGCCTAAAGCATAATATTTCGTATAAAAGGAGAAGCCTGGCTTTGTAAGATTGAGCAGTCTCCTGAGAATATACACACCGTGTTGTTGTACTTCTAGGACGCCTGTTACTTGGTTGCAGCCAATAAATTTGATCTTTGACTTCATCTAGGAGACTCTGAGTTTCTGTGTCTGAATCAGGAAAGTACTCGAGGTCTTTGGGTGTTGTCCCTGGCACCGCTGGGTTACCGGTTCAGTACCGGTTCTGAAAAACCAAGTACCTCAGTTGGCGCCCAATGTGGGGCGATACCAGCGGTACCGGTCCAAGCCAGAGATTCGTGAGGAGCTTCGTGTGAAAATTCTGGAGGAAGGCCGCCACTTCATCGACCCCTGCATGTCGACGTGGTCCGAAAGTCTTTGGTGCGAGGTTCCCCGCTTCCCGACGGCCACAAAGGACTGCTGCCCTGGCTATCGCCCTGATTTGGACCCTTGATGTTTGGTAGAGCGAAGCGATAGACGAGTCTTCTGGTGACGTCATCGATATCTCAGTTAAGTATAAGTGGAGCATCTCCCAGTCCTTAGTTGGTTTTAGTTTTGGGTATCCCTCCGGGATCTTTGATTTGGAACTTGCAAGTACCAAAGCCGAAGGACTCGTGTATTCACGAGAAATATCGTAAACGATAATCCTTTGAAGTTTGAAGCTAGACTAGAGAGCGAAGATGCCTGGTCTTAGCAGACTTGGAAATTTGTTTTGTCTTGGTTGTAATAATAGGGATTCCCGATTGGAGGACTCGTGTCCGGTTCCTCCGATTGGAACTCCAACCTATGAATTGTATGTGAAACATGGAGTAGGCCCCATCACATACAATGAAGTGTGGATCAAATACACCAGAAAAGATGGTGTTTTAAAATGGCCCCAATATGGTAGCTTTGACACGGAAATCTTAGATAATCTCGAAGTTAAACTTTTTAAGAAGAAAGCCCGGCCGGCGATGTTTGACTCTTTCCGCCTATGGCGTAAGGAAGCCAAACAGAAGGAAATTAAATTAGCAAAGAAAAATAAGAGAGAAAGGGGTATCTCGATAATGCAAGCTGCTATGCAGTTTAAAGATAACGAAGAAGAACAGATGAGTGAGCAGTTGCACAGGCAACGTAAAATGGTCGTCGATAAATGCTATCCAGTTTTGCCGCCTCTTCAGCAAGATGCAGCAAAAGACCTTGAAAAAGATCCCCTAATGTCACATTTGTTAAGCTCGCCACCCCCTTATGCGCAGAATGCTACAGCACCTCCGCAACCTTTAGTTGCGCAACCTGTGATTGCATTGCCTCCTGCTCCTCCACAGCCACCAGCTACTCTTCAGCTGGCTCCTGCTCCTCCGGTGCAGCCTCCTCAAGGGCCACTGGCTTTTACATCTGCTCTTCCTATACTTCCTACAATTTTGACTACTATATCGACTCCCACTTCTAGTATTCCTTCTGACACTGCCTCTGCATCTGCCTTGTCCCACCCTGCTTTTCCGCTCGTCTTTTCATCGACTTCTCCTTCTGTTCGTCAGAGAGTGGCTAGTACTGTTACTAGTCTCCTATATCCTCTCTTTGGTGCAACAAGTGTAACTCCTGACACAGAGCGCAAGCAGTTGCGTAGTCAACTGCCTGATTCTAGGGAGAAGGAAACGTTGAATTATTTGGCACATAGATGGATGACCGAACCGACTAAATATGGTCTAGAATCTGTTATGGATGTCTTCCATCAGTGGGAAGCGTCGAAGCAGAGATACGTTTTTGAGAAAATGTGTGCTTTTCTGTGTGAAGATTTAGAGGACAATGATTTGGAATCTAATCCGCCCGAGTTGAGCCATGTACGGTTCGAGTTTTCAAAAGGCGCAATTGTGGGTCCAGATGTTAAGAAAGCAGTTGCGACGTTGTTGTCGCTTAGGACTGAAGGTGTTTTCAAGTCGTTGTTTGAGTCTGATTCTTCTGTCAAAAAGAAGGGAAGACAATACCCAATGAGAGAAGTTCCTCCAGTATGGAAGGAAGAAGTAGCGGCTGGTCCTGGTAATAACCCCCCAGCTGTTCCAGCACACTTTCAGCATGTGTGGGTACATGTTCCATGGAAGCGAGCTGACGTTTTGGCCCTTAAACAGACATTGCCTGATCCCCGTAAGAATCCTGCAGGGTATTACAAGGAATTGTCACAGACTGCAGGTTCATGTATCATGAATTTAGCCGACATAGACATGTTGTTTGGGAATGTTGTTCCACAGCCTTTATGGGGAAAGATTTGCCATGCAGATCATGATCAGGAGTTAGGTGACACATGGGCTAATATTGCTGCTGCAGACGACCGACAAGTTGGTGGTGCTAAACCTGAGCCTTTAGTAGCAGATCTCCCTGGTAGGATCATTAGTTACATGAAGACTTTAATGCCTGCGATGCGTGTGAATTGGGATAAATTGTCTGCATGTAAGCAGAAGAAAGATGAAACGGTGTCAGATTTCTTCACCAGGTTTGAAGAGACGTTTGTCGACCACAGTGGTCAAGATATGAGTACAGAAGGTGGTCAACGGTTATTCGTCGATAAGTTCGTGCACAATTTAGTTCCCGAGTTGTGTAAAAAGTTGAAAGATTCAGAGAGTTCTTGGGAAGTTTCCTCTTCAGCACAGATATTGGCTACTGCACAGTATTACGAAAATAGAGACAGAGATGAGAAAGATAGAGCAGAAAAGAAAACTAAAGAGTTGAAAACGAAGGTTCTGCTACACCAAGCGTATCCGCCAAGTGGTGGTGGTGGCCAGAATAATGGTGGTCAGAGTAACAATCAGAATAATTATCAGCAGCCTCAACAGTATCAGAGGAACTCGCAAAGAGTCGAGTATACTCAACCTGTACCTGTAGGTCCCAATCCCAATCAGGTAGGTCCCAATCAGTGTTCATATTGTAAGGAAGAGGGTCATTTCAAGTATAGTTGCCCTATCTTGTTACAGCGCGCAAATGGTGTTTCTGGCTCAAGAGGTCGAGGTGTTCAGCAAGCGCCTAGAGGTAGAGGACGTGGAAACATCCCTCAGAACGCACGTTCCCTTCCACCTCAAAATTCAATGAATAGTTTTGATCAGCAGAATAACGCGTCTGGTAGGACGGCTCAGTACAATGCTGATGATTACTATGCAGAAGATGAACATTTGGAAGGTAATGATTGCTAGGACAGCCATAGACAAAGAGAGGGAGTTGTTTCAGTTCCAGTAGATCAGAGTGGACCATACGTCGAGGTGATTACATCAGGTGTGTCAGAACCTTTTCTGTTGGATACTGGTGCTACAAAGAGTTCTATTATGCACTCCAAACTCCCTGGCGCACCTTTGTCTGGCGAAACGAATGTATCAGTAGGTTTTTCTGGCGCCCCGGTTAGAAACCCAGTTTCTAGTCCTATGTCTCTTTCTGTTGATCCTGTGGTGAAAACTTGTTGGGATTGGATCTGTTAAAAAGATTGTACACGACTTTGTACTGTTCTCCTTCAGGAGAACAACTTACACTGGGTAAGAAAGTGGTTTCTCGAATGTATTTGTCGAAGGACAAACTTCCGACAGAATTGTTGTTTCTTCCTAACATTCTTTGGGCTACTGGTCCTAATGATGTGGGTCTCTTGGAAATACCACCATATGTTGTAACATTGAAAGCCAATGTTAGAATGCCACGAATTCCCCAATACAAAATTTCTAGTGAAGGTGAAAAAGCGTTGTTAGCGATCATTTATGATCTGATTGAAAAAGATGTGATTGAAGAGACAAGAGGCAACGTTTGCAATAGTCCTGTTCTGCCTGTTTTGAAGCAAACTGACCCTTCTCAGCCACCTGTTTACAGGTTTGTGATTGATCTTAGAGAGATAAAATAGTTGTGCCACAATTTCCAGTTGTTCCTGACATTACTGCCCTATTGACTATGATTCCAGCTTCTGCCACTTGGTTTTCGGTGATTGACTTGAAGAATGCTTTCTTCAGCATCCCGATTGCTGAGGAGAGTAGGGATATTTTTGGCTTCAGTTTAGGAGGTCGAAGCTTCCGCTTTAAGCGCGCTCCCCAGGGCTACTGTGAAAGTCCATCAATATACAGTCAAGCCTTAAAAACACAGCATGATACGATTGTTTTACGTGATGGAGCTACCCTCATTCAGTATGTTGATAATTTGCTTGTTGCTGCAGATACTGAGGAAATCTGTAAAGAAGCCACGCTGTCTTTGTTGCGTCATTTGTGTGATTTGCATCACGAAGTGTCTCTCTCAAAATTGCAATATTGTCGACAAGAAGTGACCTACTTAGATCATCTCTTATCGAAGGAGGGAAGGAAACTGACCCCAGAAAGAATTCAGGCAATAGCAAAATTGAGTGTGCCAAGAACACAGAGAGAAGTGTGTGCTTTCTTGGGTATTACATCGTACTGTAGACAATGGATACCAAATTTTTCCTTGTTGGCCAAACCTTTGGTGGCATTAACGTGTAAAGATACACCGAATCCCGTTCCTTGGTCTGAAGAGTGTCAGAAAAGTTTTTCTGAATTACGCACAGCATTATGTTCGACTCCTGTGTTGGGTACCCCCAACTACAGTAAGCCCTTTACATTGTATGTCCATGAGAAAGAAGGTTGTGCATTGTCAGTGTTGACACAGTTGTTTCGAGACAAGCAGCGTCCATGTGCATATTTTTCGTCGACTTTGGATCCGGTAGCTAAAGCATTGCCGAGTTGTTTAAGAGCAACAGCGGCAGCAGCTGTTTCTATTCGACAGTCTGCTGGTTTAGTGATGAATAATACGTTAATTGTAATGGTTCCACATGCAGTGGACACGTTGTTAAACAGAACCAAGACACAGCACTTAGCTAGTGCTCGATTGTCAGGTTACGAGTTGACATTGTTAGCGAGTCATGTGCACATAAAAAGATGCAACACTCTTAACCCAGCTACGTTGTTGCCGATTGTAGAGGAATTAGATGCTTCAGAACAGCATGATTGTTTTCTTAGAACAGAAGAAGAAACAAAAGAGAGAATAGACCTCCAGGATACTCCTCTTGCTGAATGTGGTGGTATCTTATGGGTGGATGGTTCATGCTTCAAGCTTCCGAATGGTGATACGACTGCAGCATATGCTGTCACGACTTTGCATACGATTGTTGAAGCTGCACGTATCCCACATAATTCAGCTCAAGCAGCAGAGATGATTGCATCTACACGAGCATGTGTGTTGTCGAAAGGAATGAAAGTGACCATCTACACCGACAGCCAGTATGCGTTTGGAGTGGCTCACAGTTTTGGACGATTGTGGAAAGAACGTGGGTTCCTGACTTCGCATGGAGCTAAGATACAGCATGGTCAGTTGGTGAATGAGCTTCTTGAATCACTGACCTTGCCTCTGCAGGTTGCGATTGTGAAATGTAGTGCTCACAAGAAAGTGACTGATGATGTTGGTCGTGGAAATGCATTTGCTGACGAAATCGCAAAAGAAACAGCAAGGAATGTTATGAGCCGAATGTATGTTGCAGGCCCTGCAAGATGGGTTGGTGATGTTGGAATGTGTGAAGACACGATAGAGAGTGTGAAGTCTATTCAAGCTGAGGCTACAGAGAAAGAGTTGAACATGTGGAGAGAAAGTACGGGTAGAATGGATGCAAATGGTTGTTGGGTTGAATTGTCAGAGCATCAGAGATGGTTGTTACCCGATGCGTACGTGCTTGCAGTGGTTACAATGGCTCATGGAATGGCTCATATCAGCGTGAAAGGGATTTGTAAGTTGTTGGCTCCAGTATGGCAAAATGCTGGGATTCCCCAGTGTGCAGAGCATGTCGTCAAGAATTGCATGGTGTGTCTGAAATACAATCCTGGTAGGGGAACCCCAACTCCAGCTGGTCATTTTGCGCCTCCTACGTATCCGTTCGAGGTTTTGCAGCTAGATTTCATCCACAATGGAGAGGTGCAACAACTTAAAATACGTACTCGTTGTTGTTTGTGCCTTCTCAAGATAGGTAGAAGCATATCCCCTAAAGGACAATACTGCCTTGTCCACAGCGAAAGCCCTTGTGAAAGAGTTCTTCCCTAGATTTGGAATGCCGAGAATGGTCTGGAGTAACAATGGGAGTGAATTTGTGGTTCGAGTGATGAAGAAAGTATGCGAAGGGCTAGGCATTCATCAGAAGTTTCACACTGCAAATCACCCAAGATCAGCTGGACTAGTAGAATGCTATAATGGCACGCTAAAGTTAAAACTAGCCAAAATTCAAGCGAGCACTGGTCTTAAATGGCCTGACGCTCTGCCCTTAGCACTCCTATCCACCAGAATGACTGTACATTCGCGAGTGGGACTTAGTCCTTATGAGATCGTTTTTGGCCGCCCGGCCAACATATGGGGAGTGCCAAGGCCCACAAAGTTCAGTGAAATCGAACACCCTGTTTTGCTTGACTATTTGTACGAATTGACGGCTACATTGCATGTTTTACACCAACAGGTCCATGACACCCTGCCTCCGGTCTCTGAAACTCCAGGTCATCCCATCGACCCTGGATCCTGGGTTCTAGTAAATAACTTCCAGCGAACAAAGAACGATCAGCCGAGGTGGACCGGACCGCATCTCGTTCTTCTCTCAACAAGATCAGCCGTTCGAGTGGAGGGGAAGAAAAACTGGATCCACGGGATCCACTGCAAGCGGATCCCTTTGCCTCTGCCATATGACCGGTGGGTCCAGGAGGGTTCCGCCGACTCAGAGACTGAAACTGTGCCACGTTTTCTGCCTTTCAGTGATGCACGTGTAAAAGGAACACTTACTGAAAAAGAGAGTGACAATATTTTGCAAACAGCTGTATCACCGTCAGTTCGATTGGACACTACAGAGCCTGAACTCCTGTTTCAGGACCAGACAGTACCTGGGAAGAAGCGCTATAATTTGAGGCCGAGACCTATGGACAAATAAAAGAGTTTTGCTCTCGCTATTTTGGAAAGCGCAGCTCTCCCATCTGAGAAACTTGCTTATTTTTGTTTTTCGAACCGCCATCCGGGTTCCGCTGCTAAGGTCGCGATTGCCCAAAGTCTTTGGGGTGCAGCTGACGATGTTAGGTCGACAGTTCTGGTTGGTCTAAGGGAGTTGCCCTACACTGACAGAAGCATTCCTTAGCAGAAACAACCTACCATCGCGAGCAGCACTTTAGAGAGGATGGAGTTTTTCGAGATGGAGAGACCTGCCAAAGAAACAAACTTTAAAAGCAGAATATGTAAAATGAAGACAAAGAAAAGCTTTTTGATATTGTGCATTTTTATGTTATTCAGTGTGATGATGTTTTTAATAGGATATGTTTTATTCTCTTTTCGAGTAACATTTGCACCCACTACATCGCCTACACCGCCTCTTTCTACTGTTTCCTCTCATTCTTTTCAGCCCCTTCCTGAACACGAATCCGCTAGAAGGTTAGAGTTTATTAATAACTCCTTCGTTCAGCTTTTGCACCAACACCAACTAGTAATGAACACGACTAACTGTTGGGTGTGTGGTCTTATGCCTCACACCACGGATAAAGGTATCCCTTATCTGGTCCTGCCTTTCAGCCACAATGGTTCTGTGTGGGCATACAGAACAATGTTCATCTACGCACTTGAAGTCCACCCCCTACGTTCTGTAAAAGAAAATCCCAAGAATAGTGCTCTAGTTAAGGGTATAGTCAACATGATTAAGGAAGAGATTTCTTATGAAACTACCCCGGAAGATGAGACACTTGCATATATAGGATGGAACGTGACCGGATATGGAGCTACTCTGAGTGTGAAGCAGCAAGTTAAAGATCTTCCCCGATTTGGATTGTACCCCATCAGGGCCACCTGTGTCTGCAAGGTACTGGCAAGAATCCCAGAGCTCAGTTAGGGAAAAGTGTCTGTATGGAAACGTATGTTTTTGGGTCTCAGACTTCCCCCTCGTTCTTAGCAGCTAAGGGTCCATATTTCATCTGCCATGATAGAGCCTATACATGGTTGCCCCCTGACTTTTCAGGCACATGTTTTGTTTCGTTCCTGTTGCCTCCCACCTACACAGCAGCAGCAGATTACCACAAGACAAGGGTAGTTAGGGGTGTTTTGAGTAAAGAAGACACTGCAGGACAAGAATTTGGGGACTTCGTAAAGGGTTTTCTGCCATTCTGGGGACCCATGGTTAACAGCAGGAACATAAGGCAATTGACAAGGGTGGTTGAGTCCACCGTAATTGAAACTGCCGTTGCCCTTAGTAACTTGACTGCTGAGCTCCAGTCGGATCGTCTTATGACCCTTCAGAACAGGGTCGCATTAGATGTCATACTTGCAGACCGAGGTGGGGTATGTAAATTGATCCAATCGAGTTGCTGTGTTTTCATTCCAGATAACGCTCCAACAGTGTACCAGGCCATCTCCAAACTACATAAGATTTCCGAATCTATTCATGTGGATAAAGGAAATTGGTCGTTAATGGGATGGTTCTGGGAATTGATATCCGCCTGGGGATGGAAAATTCTGATGGTCATTGGGATGGTCTTAGCCATTCTTTTCCTGTTCTGTCTGTGCATGCAGTGTGCTCCTGCAATATGTGGCCTCTGTGCTACATCATGTGTAAGGAAACCTGTATCAAGTGACAAACTAAGTACTAGAATGATGTTACAGCAACATCTCAATGACTTTAGGAATATAGACCTGGACTCAGATTAGCATGAGGATAGGTTAATTGCCTATGTAAGGGCAAAAGGAGGGTTTGTGGTTCTGAAAATTCTGGACTCGTGTAAAAAAACTTTGTCGTAGCATGACGAATTTGGTATCAAAAGACCGAGAATGGCTAGTACACTATGTACAAGCATTTTCATCATGTTCGAGTAACGATTTCACCCCGAAATCGGCATTTTCGTTCTGAACCCTTGGGTTCCATTTTGTGCACGGCAGCCATTTTGTGAGTTGCCCTCACATAGGCAGACGAATTAAGCCAAATTCGATTCCAAAGGACACGCACACCTTAATTGACTTTTCTGCGACCTGGGCAAGCTGGAACCATTGCCCAAGGCCAAACCTATTTGGTCAGTTCCTCTCCCAGTGGCCGAACGAGATAGCATCAAGGCACAACATGCCATAAAACCTTTTCATCGCACACACACCCTGCCGAATCTTGCTCACACCTGCCCCTGCTCTTTTCTCTCTTACTTGCTTTATGATGAGGAGGTGCCCGGTTTTATTGGGGGTACACCGATATCTGATGAGAATGTTGGGCCTTGCCGGGTAATTTGTTGTGGGCTGGACAAACTGAAATATGGGCTTATCATCATGACTCTGCTTTTTCTTTGTAGTAAAAACATGTGAATGGTATACTAAAATGTAAGGAATGTTTGCCTAAAGCATAATATTTCGTATAAAAGGAGAAACCTGGGTTTGTAAGATTGAGCAGTCTCCTGAGAATATACACACCGTGTTGTTGTACTTCTAGGATGCCTGTTACTTGGTTGCAGCCAATAAATTCGATCTTTGACTTCATATAGAAGACTCTGAGTTTCTGTGGTCTGAATCAGGAAAGTACTCGAGGTCTTTGGGTGTTGTCCCTGGCACCGCTGGGTTACCGGTTCAGTACCGGTTCTGAAAAACCCAGTACCTCACGTTAAGCTTGCCTGCACTGTGCCATAGCTACCAGAGGATATCCTTAGGTTTAAATGACTAAACCCTTTGCTCGAACTTTACAGGTTAGTGAATGTATTACTTGCAGTGGTCTACCATTCACTCCAGTTAATAATTCATTTTCTTACATGTTCTTTCTCTTATTTTACATCACATGATTAAAAGATCTCTTCCTGTTACATTTTCCTGTCATTGTTTTGTTTGTTTAATTTTTTCATCAGTGGAATAAATTTAGAATACGCACCTGTTAAAAGTGGCTCAACACTTGGAAGATTTGATGAAGTTATATATGTTTACTATCTTTTCAACAAATGGCTGCATACTGTACTGTAAAAATAAAATTATAACAATTTGGATAGCTATACTTTTTTTGTTTCAGAGCTCATTGCTAGAACATCAATTCTAAGAAATGTGAACTTTACCTGGCATAATAAGACCTCAGCTGAATTTGAAAGTGAAATGAAGGGGAGTCATGAGCAGAAAAAATATGACTTCATTCATATGATACAGGTATAGTTACATCTCTCTTGGAGAGTCGAAGTGGGATGCGGAGCAGTTTTTCAAGTAATTGTGAACATTGAGTTTCCTTCTTAAATATGCATAAATGTGTACCTTGCCTGCCTGATATAAATATGCAGTTGTAAGGTGTTCTCTTAAACGCATGTAGTATTTTAGGGAATCTGAAACATTATGCAGGTATGTAAATGTAAATGTAGTGTATTTTCTAAATGTAAATGTAGTCTATTTTGTAAAGCGCACAGCTGCCACAATGGGGCGTCCCGGCGCTGTATAACGCTGTGGAACCCTTCCTGGCTCTCCATGTGAGATGCCCCTCCTGGGCACCCCCAAGGTGAAGCCAGGCATCCCAGTGTTGTAGGGGCTGTTGTGGAGATTAAGCAAGCTATTGCCCAGAGTTGCAGCGTGGGACCCATGATTAGAGTAGGCGCCGAGGCGAGAATTATTGAGTCCGCGGACATTGAGCCCAAGACCCTGCCGCGTCGGGACTTGAACCCTAGTCCCGGGCCTGACCTCTGCTTCAGAGTCTGCCGCTCTAACCAGTGAGCCACACTTCTCCACAGTACACTTAAATATTTAGCTCAGCCAAAATCTTCTGAGCTAATGATATATTTTTGCAAGTATCTTCACCCAGAGTTCTTGTAAAACTTACAAATGCGGATTTGTTGCACATTGATTGTCAAGTCTTTGCTGAAAACAAATCAGCATTGCTTAAAGTCACAGAATTGTTGATTTTTTTTTTATTGTGATGCAAACAAAATGGGAAAAAAAGAATAATGCATGCCGAATGCGTATGCATGTGAACGGACACAAAGAAGGAGAAAAGTGTACCATAGGTCCCTGAAAATTTTCAAAATATGCTACCATGTGTATTGGACCAGCAGCTTCATAGTGCTGTAGGCAAGACACCCTTTCTACAATCAATAGTGATATTATGTTGAATTCCACATATTTTTGGGTATTTCTGGTCATGCATCAGGATTACTTATAAATCCACCCGTTTCTTAACCCCTTCCACGCTCATGACGAGCTGAACTCGTCATGAGTTGCGCGGCTCACATGCTCATGACGAGCTCAGCTTGTCATGTAACGCGGCTTTTCGAAAAACGCCGCACAGCGTGAAAAAAGCTGCCGCACGCATGCGGTTAAGCCAAGTCAGTGCTTCTTTGGAAAGAGTTATCTGAGTTACCATCCTATCACTTTTGAGATGTCTCTCATTCTCATGTTCATCTTTGGTCACTGTCTGAATTCTTCTATCATTGACAAGTGGCATTTGAACTTTAAGCTCCAAGGCCTTGTTTGGTCCAGTGCAGAGAAGGCAGAGGTGATAGTTGGATCATTTTGTAAAGATTTGTATGCTGGGGATTTTGCCAGAGAGCATATTGCAAATGGAAAAGAACGAGACCTACATTGATCATAATTGACATTATATTGATGTAAACATTTCACTTTTTCACAAGGCTTAATTACAACTACTTTTATAATGTAGATCTTTAGGTGACATAAATACGACGCTGTGGCTCTGATTCACAAAGGTAAACTTACACTTTTGAGTAAGTTTACGATTTCTTTTAATTTCATGAGTATTATCTCTACTACTGCCTATATGTTTATGTGCAGAGTCTCCGCCAGGAGAGTGCAGACTCTGCAGTCATAATGATAATACTCGTAAAGTTCCTCTTTGAATTGCAAAAAATCATAAACTTACACAAAAGTACAAGTTTACCTTTGTGAATCAGGTCTTAAGTCTATTGTTCATTGTAGCGAGAAAAATAGATCCTTATGCCTTGTACTGAACGGATAGCAATAATTTAAGTCAGTTTTAACCCGTTGGGTGCTTCCGCTTTTTTGCGGCAGTGTGGCCATTTTAAAAAACGGGCGCGGTCGCGTCGGCCATTGGCCGACGGGAGCACTAGCGAGGTAGTGCTGCCGTCGGCCAATGGCCAAAGGCTGCGGCCAACGGCAGCAGCCAACGGGTTAAATGACATTGTGAAGATGCAACACAAAACACTCTAAAGGAACTGCAGTACAGACTATGCAAATGAAAAATATGGGGCATATTACCCAGGAAGTGGTGGAGAGAGGCATTAGCCGTCTTGGCTTAACTCCTCCCTCCACCAGTTCGGAAACAACAGGCTGCACCATATTTACAAGGATATGGTGCAGCCTGGCGTTTCCCCCTACGATGGCGCTAAATTACACAACTTAGCACCAGTGCAGGCACCCTTGCATCAGAGTGCAAGGGTGTCTGCGAGCAGGGAGGTTTGTTTATGTTCAGGAAGGAGTTCCTTCCTGCACATAAACAAACCTAAAATGCCATTTTCTAACTTCCATGTGTGCGGCTTCGTGCAGCACATGTGGAAGTTAGAAAATGGCATTTTGAAAAATGGTTTGTTCGCGTACAGGAAGGAACACCTTCCTGTCCATGAAAAAACTAATGCATTTAGATTGTTCCATGTGTGCTGCACAAGGCGGCACACATGAAAAACGCAAAAAGGATAAGAAATAAAGCATTTCTCCTCGTTTCGCCACCTTAAGACCAGGATTTTTCTGGTCTTAAGTTCGCGCTGCCAACTATTATCGTCAAACTTGATAATAGGTAGCAGCAATGACTTCAAAGATGTGTTGCGGTGGAACACCCACCAGAGCACCCACTGCACGCCCCCTTTCATGCTAAGTTTAGCGTGAAAGGGCCCCTACTATCAAGGCAGCGTTACGCCACTTAGCGTGGCTTTAAGCCAAGTTAAGCAGCTTAGTGCGGCCTTGATAATAGTGCACTGACCCTATCGCCGCCACACGTCAAAAACAGTGCTGTTGTGCTGGCGATAGGGGCTTGATAATATGCTCCCATCAGTCTACACCTAGGTGAATTTCATATTGCCTCCTATATTAATAGAAAAAAACATGAACAAGTTGGACATTTTACAATGTTTGTTGTGACTTTATTTCAGTGTTCATGATATTTCTTTTTATTTTAGATGCTTTATTATGTGAAAGATGCCTCCCAAACTTTGGAATTTTACAGCAGTTGTTTGGAACCAAATGGAAAAGTCCTTGTTATCATAGCATCAGGTGGGTCATTTGTATGTTCTCAGTTCACAATTACACGCCTGCCTGCAATTCCAGGTACTTGTCTCTGAATAGTTGTTAGACTTGGCATCTCTTGGCGTGTTTTCCCTGAGTTTCTGCTTTCTTTGCCCTCCCGGTTTTGACTCTGTTTTTGCTGGCATAGTGTTTCTGCGCAATTTTTGAACTGCTGATCAGTGGTAAAGTGCAAGTGCTCCTGTGGTAAAGTATTTTTTGAATTGGTGTGTCCATGATTGGCTATTTGGGTTTCTTGTCAGTCCCTAGTAACGTGCAATGAGTGTGCCAGGGCCTGGGAACCAAATGCTACGCGTGGGCCTGCAGCATGGATTGTGCCACCCACGTGAAAAGGTATCTCAGACCTGCCATTGCAGAGTCTGCGCGCAGTTTGTAACTGTCATGTCGACTTGGCCCGTGCACACACTGAATAGTCCCTAACCTTCCCTTGTCTTACATGTCAGGCATTTTAAGGTAGGCCCAAAGTACCCCTGTGGGCAGGGTGCAGTGTATGTGAAAGGTAGGGCATGCCCTTGTGTGTCTGGCATGTCCTGATAGTGAATTACAGCCCATTTCGTTTTTTACTATTGCAAGGCTACCTGTTCCCCATAGGACAGAATAGGAAGTTTGTTTATAACATCTTATAAACATAACGGGCCCTGGGAACTAGGTGGGAATATACAATGTAGTATGCCTCAACTCAGAATCTAACAATGCATCTTTTAGTAAGGGTGATTTTTACATTGTGTGTTTGAAAATACCACTTTTAGGATGTCGGTATTTTCTTGGTCAGTCATTCCGTGTGCCTCTGCTGGAATGTGGATTGCCTGTCTGGGTTCTGGACCACAGATGGCTATGAAGCAAGGGTGGCTCCCGATAGTATTGGTAGGTCGGGAAAGGCCTGAATAGACCTGGGTTGCGTTGGGGGAAGAGGGAGGAGATTTCCTTGCATCTCAAAGGGCCTGGTCTGCCTCTGAGAATGCCGTCCCCACCTCCTGCCGGGAAATCACAGCAGAGAAGGTGGAACTGGTTCTGGCCGGGCACAGACACCCTCCGCCTAGTGGATCAAAGGATATTTGGATTCAAATACTGGGGCCCAGACCCCTGAACTTT
This sequence comes from Lissotriton helveticus, assembly GCF_964261635.1. Taxonomy (NCBI): domain Eukaryota; kingdom Metazoa; phylum Chordata; class Amphibia; order Caudata; family Salamandridae; genus Lissotriton; species Lissotriton helveticus. The sequence continues at coordinate 1,965,060,095 of NC_136068.1, read as the reverse complement.
AGAACACTTTTGGATCGATAAGACTGCCAAGAAGAAGAGCTGGAGAAGCTGTGAGGAGGGACTACCACTGTGCTGTGTGCTTTGCTTTGTTGGCCTGCAGTGGCTGCTTCTGTCTTGGGCAGTGAAAGGACTGGCCTGAACTTTCTGCAATCTACATTTGTGAGTTTCTCCAAGGGCTTGAGGTAGAGCTTGCCCCTTGTACAAGAAGTCTAAGGAACAGCAAAGACTTCAAGCTCTTCCGCCCTCAGCACTGAGGACTGTGTGTTTTGTGATGCTTCTGAAGAGAAGCAACTCAACGATGTCCACAACACCTCTGCCAACTCCGTGTCCTGAAGGCACCGTTGCTACACCGCCCCACAACCTTGGTCTCACCGAAGATGCCTGCTGATGCCGCCATTGAGCCGCTGCTCGCACCGCGGCCTGTGGGCACAGCACTATGCACCGCCTCTTCACATGGAAGCCCGGGCACTGCAGAGAGCACAACAGCAATACCGCACTGCGACCCTGCTCTCATTGATGACGCCTTAGTCTCCCCGACGCCGCCGCTCCATGCCGAAATCGACACTGCTGCTTGCACCGTGGTTCAAGGGCACCACTCGTAAAGTTACACGACGCACCACCCTCATCCTGCACAGCAGCATCAGCCTACCAACGACGGCACCATCAACTTCCGGTCGTCAGCTGATGACAGCGCTTCAGCAACGACGATGCTGCTGCTTGCACCTTGACCTGCCAGCACCGTGACGAGCACTGCCTTCACCTCGCACCGCGACCCTGGTCTCACCGACTATGCCATCTGATGCCACCACTGAGCCCCTGCTCGCACCGCGACCTGAGGGCACCGCATGGCGCACCGCTGCATTGCAGCACCCGACGCCTGCTCACCCCGGTGCTCCTGAGCCCAACAGAAAGGAGCTCGACCAACAACATGAGTGACTTCAAGAGCCTCGGCGCCCTGCATCTCTAACAAGTACTGTTTGTGGGTCTTCCCGACACTGTAGCTGGTCTGCGATGCCGCGACCAGCCTGAAATGTTTGGATTTGTTTGCTCACAACGCTGTGATAGCCCTGGATGGAACTATCGACATCAAGGAACTATTTTTAAAGTGTATTTTGATAACTGTATATTTTTAAGTACTGTATTGTGGATTCTTCTCGTTTATGGTCTTGTATTTAAAAATATTGTCCATTTTTAGGGCTCGGGCCTCCGCCTCCACGAAGTGGGGGGCGGAGCTTCCCGAGGACTTATGCGTTCAAAAACAAAAAAAATGCAGAAAGGGCTCCGGCTGGCACATTCCTTAGGTTGTTATGGCATCTGCGTAGTGATTCGTCTTCGCTGTGCTGTGTATTTAGTAGCGTTGACGTGATAGGCTGTAAGTAATTTACGCGTGCCCGATGTGGCATATTCTGTGCGCGAACAAGCACGGCAGAGTGATTAATCTTAATTAGGAGCTGTCAGAGTGCCCGTGTAATGCAATCCAGATGGTGCGAGCGCGTTCACCATTGCATTGCATGTATCATGCGCGCGTTTAACATTTACCTTTAGCGCACGGCAGTCCATTCAGGTTTACTCGGCTAATTTCAATGTTTGAATAGCTGAAATGCTTTTACCGAAATTTAAAATGTTTGTTTGGAATAAAAGGTTTACAGTTTTCAGCTAGCTTGCACCTCGTTGTTTGAACACGGAATGTAAAGCGAGTTTGTTTTAGAGCACTGATGTGAGGTGATACTTCAGGGTCGACGTGGTGGGTGCTTCGGGCTGGCTTGCCAGTTTGTTTATTTAAGTGGCTGACATGGTAAGTGGAATAAAGAGGGAAGAACACGGTACCAGCTGTATATTTGACTGTCACTCTTAGCTGCGATAAAAATAAGTGGGAAAGTGCAATCTCGGATGATATTGAACATTCACTCATTTCAACAGGTGGCGAGTTCAGTAAGAGGTAAAGAGTGCGCTTTTCATGGCGGTGCAGAGTGGCGGTGCAGAGTGGCGGTGCAGAGTGGCGGTGCAGAGTGGCGGTGCAGAGTGGCGGTGCAGAGTGGCGGTGCAGAGTGGCGGTGCAGAGTGGCGGTGCAGAGTGGCGGTGCAGAGTGGCGGTGCAGAGTGGCGGTGCAGAGTGGCGGTGCAGAGTGCAGAGTGGCGGTGCAGAGTGGCAGTGCGGTGGTGCAGAGTGGCGGTGCAGAGGGCGGTGCAGAGGGCGGTGCAGAGGGCGGTGCAGAGTGGCGGTGCAGTGCAGAGTGGCGGTGCAGAGTGGCGGTGCAGAGTGCAGAGTGGTGGTGCAGAGTGGCAGTGCAGAGTGGCAGTTCCGTGGTGCAGAGTGGCAGTGCGGTGGTGCAGAGTGGCGGTGCAGAGTGGCGGTGCAGAGTGGCGGTGCAGAGTGGCGGTGCAGAGTGGCGGTGCAGAGTGGCGGTGCAGAGTGGCGGTGCAGAGTGGCGGTGCAGAGTGGCAGTGCGGCGGTGCAGAGTGGCAGTGCGGTGGTGCAGAGTGGTGGTGCAGAGTGGCGGTGCAGAGTGGCGGTGCAGAGTGGCGGTGCAGAGTGGCAGTGCGGCGGTGCAGAGTGGCAGTGCGGTGGTGCAGAGTGGTGGTGCAGAGTGGCGGTGCAGAGTGGCAGTGGCGGTGCAGAGTGGCGGTGCAGAGTGGCAGTGGCGGTGCAGAGTGGCAGTGTGGCGGTGCAGAGTGGCGGTGCAGAGTGGTGGTGCAGAGTGGCGGTGCGGTGGTGCAGAGTGGCGGTGCAGAGTGGCGGTGCAGAGTGGCGGTGCAGAGTGCAGAGTGGCGGTGCAGAGTGGCGGTGCAGAGTGGCGGTGCAGAGTGGCGGTGCAGAGTGGCGGTGCAGAGTGGCGGTGCAGAGTGGCGGTGCAGAGTGGCGGTGCAGAGTGGCGGTGCAGAGTGGCGGTGCAGAGTGGCGGTGCAGAGTGCAGAGTGGTGGAGCAGAGTGGCGGAGCAGAGTGGTGGAGCAGAGTGGCGGAGCAGAGTGGCGGTGCAGAGTGGCGGTGCAGAGTGGCGGTGCAGAGTGGCGGTGCAGAGTGGCGGTGCAGAGGTGCAGTGGTGCAGAGTGGCGGTGCAGAGTGGCGGTGCAGAGTGGCGGTGCAGTGGTGCAGAGTGGCAGTGCGGTGGTGCAGAGTGGCAGTGCAGAGTGGCAGTGCGGTGGTGCAGTGCGGTGGTGCAGAGTGGCGGTGCAGTGGTGCAGAGTGGCAGTGCGGTGGTGCAGAGTGGCGGTGCAGAGTGGCGGTGCAGAGTGGCAGTGCAGTGCGGCGGTGCAGTGCGGCGGTGCAGAGTGGCGGTGCAGAGTGGCGGTGCAGAGTGGCAGTGCTTTGGTGCAGAGTGGCAGTGCTTTGGTGCAGAGTGGCAGTGCTTTGGTGCAGAGTGGCAGTGCTTTGGTGCAGAGTGGCAGTGCTTTGGTGCAGAGTGGCAGTGCGGTGGTGCAGAGTGGCAGTGCGATGGTGCAGAGTGGCAGTGCGGTGGTGCAGAGTGGCAGTGCGGTGGTGCAGAGTGGCGGTGCAGAGTGCAGTGCGGCGGTGCAGAGTGGCGGTGCAGAGTGCAGAGTGGCGGTGCAGAGTGGTGGTGGCGGTGCAGAGTGGCGGTGCAGAGTGGCGGTGCAGAGTGGCGGTGCAGAGTGGCAGTTCCGTGGTGCAGAGTGGCAGTGCAGAGTGGCAGTTCCGTGGTGCAGAGTGGCAGTGCAGAGTGGCAGTTCCGTGGTGCAGAGTGGCAGTGCAGAGTGGCAGTTCCGTGGTGCAGAGTGGCAGTGCAGAGTGCAGAGTGGTGGTGCAGAGTGGCGGTGCAGAGTGGCAGTGCGGTGGTGCAGAGTGGCGGTGCAGAGTGGCGGTGCAGAGTGGCGGTGCAGAGTGGCGGTGCAGAGTGGCGGTGCAGAGTGGCGGTGCAGAGTGGCGGTGCGGCGGTGCAGAGTGGCGGTGCAGAGTGGCAGTGCGGCGGTGCAGAGTGGCGGTGCAGAGTGGCGGTGCAGGGTGCAGAGTGGCGGTGCAGAGTGGCGGTGCAGAGTGGCGGTGCAGGGTGCAGAGTGGCGGTGCAGAGTGGCGGTGCAGGGTGCAGAGTGGCGGTGCAGAGTGGCGGTGCAGAGTGGTGGTGCAGTGGTGCAGAGTGGCAGTGCAGAGTGGCGGTGCAGAGTGGCAGTGCAGTGGTGCAGAGTGGCGGTGCAGAGTGGCGGTGCAGTGGTGCAGAGTGGCGGTGCAGAGTGGCGGTGCAGAGTGGCGGTGCAGAGTGGCGGTGCAGAGTGGCGGTGCAGAGTGGCGGTGCAGAGTGGCGGTGCAGAGTGGCGGTGCAGAGTGGCGGTGCGGCGGTGAAGAGTGGCAGTGCGGTGGTGCAGAGTGGCGGTGCAGAGTGGCGGTGCAGAGTGGCGGTGCAGAGTGGCGGTGCAGGGTGGCGGTGCAGGGTGGCAGTGCGGTGGTGCAGAGTGGCGGTGCAGAGTGGCAGTGCGGTGGTGCAGAGTGGCGGTGCAGAGTGGCGGTGCGGTGGTGCAGAGTGGCAGTGCAGAGTGGCGGTGCAGAGTGCAGAGTGGCGGTGCAGAGTGGCGGTGCAGAGTGGCGGTGCAGAGTGGCGGTGCAGAGTGGCGGTGCAGAGTGGCAGTGCAGAGTGGCGGTGCAGAGTGGCGGTGCAGAGTGGCGGTGCAGAGTGGCGGTGCAGAGTGGCGGTGCAGAGTGGCGGAGCAGAGTGGCGGAGCAGAGTGGCGGAGCAGAGTGGCGGTGCAGAGTGGCGGTGCAGAGTGGCGGTGCAGAGGTGCAGAGTGGCGGTGCAGTGGTGCAGAGTGGCAGTGCGGTGGTGCAGAATGGCAGTGCAGAGTGGCAGTGCGGTGGTGCAGTGCGGTGGTGCAGTGCGGCGGTGCAGAGTGGCGGTGCAGTGGTGCAGAGTGGCAGTGCGGTGGTGCAGAGTGGCGGTGCAGAGTGGCAGTGCCGGTGGTGCAGTGTGGCGGTGCAGAGTGGCGGTGCAGAGTGGCGGTGCAGAGTGGCGGTGCAGAGTGGCGGTGCAGAGTGGCGGTGCAGAGTGGCGGTGCAGAGTGGCAGTGCTTTGGTGCAGAGTGGCAGTGCGGTGGTGCAGAGTGGCAGTGCGGTGGTGCAGAGTGGCGGTGCAGAGTGGCGGTGCAGAGTGGCGGTGGCGGTGCAGAGTGGCGGTGCAGAGTGGCGGTGCAGAGTGGCAGTTCCGTGGTTCATAGTGGCAGTGCAGAGTGGCAGTTCCGTGGTTCATAGTGGCAGTGCAGAGTGGCAGTTCCGTGGTGCAGAGTGGCAGTGCAGAGTGGCAGTTCCGTGGTGCAGAGTGGCAGTGCAGAGTGCAGAGTGGTGGTGCAGAGTGGCGGTGCAGAGTGGCAGTGCGGTGGTGCAGAGTGGCGGTGCAGAGTGGCGGTGCAGAGTGGCGGTGCAGAGTGGCGGTGCAGAGTGGCGGTGCGGCGGTGCAGAGTGGCGGTGCAGAGTGGCAGTGCGGCGGTGCAGAGTGGCGGTGCAGGGTGCAGAGTGGCGGTGCAGAGTGGCGGTGCAGAGTGGCGGTGCAGAGTGGCGGTGCAGAGTGGCGGTGCAGAGTGGCGGTGCAGGGTGCAGAGTGGCGGTGCAGAGTGGCGGTGCAGGGTGCAGAGTGCAGAGTGGCGGTGCAGTGGTGCAGAGTGGCGGTGCAGAGTGGCGGTGCAGAGTGCAGAGTGGCGGTGCAGAGTGGCGGTGCAGAGTGGCGGTGCAGAGTGGCGGTGCAGAGTGGCGGTGCAGAGTGGCGGTGCAGAGTGGCGGTGCAGAGTGGCGGTGCAGAGTGGCGGTGCAGAGTGGCGGTGCAGAGTGGCGGTGCAGAGTGCAGAGTGGCGGTGCAGAGTGGCGGTGCAGAGTGCAGAGTGGCGGTGCAGAGTGGCGTGCAGAGTGGCGGTGCAGAGTGCCTAACACACATTGCCATTTACAATGCCATTATCTCTAACTTAAAACAAACCCAAGCCCTAATGCATTCCTAATGCTTGTTCTAAATTGGTGTGGTGTCCTTTTGTAGTGCTTCCACTGTATTACTGTTGGTTATGTGCAAATGATTTACACACTGCCTCCAAGATAAGCCTGACTGCTCGTGCCAAGCTATCAAGGGGGTGAGCAGGGGTTATTTTAGGAGTGTAACTCATCCTGACTAGGATGAAGGGTCCCTACTGGGACAAAGGTGCAAGCCCGTGCCATCTAGAGACCCCCATATCTAACAATAGTAAAGTATCTTTAAATACATGCAGCAACAGAAATAATACAATGTCTTTAGTGTAGATACTTAAACGTACCAAATACACATATTAGGTGAGTGGCATCAAATTAAAAAGAACAGATTACAAATTGAAAGGTCATTAAATCACCCAATGAAATCAAGGTCCACTCATAAATTGGTATATGAGAACTTATAACATTTAAAGCAGCCAGCAAAGTATAATTTAAAACCAAAAGCATTGGTGTTTGGAGAATTCCTTCAAAATCTAACTTAGTGCTTTTTCTCTAGTGTTATTTAGTAACTATTATATTCAACTATTTCCCCAGTGCTTTAAAACTGCAAGAAAATCAGCTCCCTTTCAACATAGTTTTTAGCTTTTCAGTAGCTCAATGTGAGGAGCATTGAATTGTGGATTCCAGTTCTAGGCCTGGACTTGAGGAACATTAGCCACACATATTGTAGCAGGGATTCCGTTCTCCTACAGAACTGTGCATAGAGACTTGGAACCTCAGTGAATTAGGGTGTGCCAAAACTCACCTTAGTACCCAAAATCCCCTACCGAGCTAGCTACAGTGTCTCATTGGTCATGAACTTAGAATACCTCAGGTCACGTGGAACACATGAACACTCTTTCGTTATACAATCATTTCAATCCAAAACAAGGAGTAAATGAGGACGCGTGCACGTTTGAAATGTTTATTTTCTAATGCAGTGTTCTCAAACGCAGTATCTTAGATAATACAAGCAAACGTATTATAAGAAGCAAAGTTATCTGCATAGTTAGTAGTCCATAGAATACAAAAGGTGACAACATGCTAAAATGCTGAAATGAATAGGGCTTAACAACACCTAATTCTCACCCTGCCTATCTAGTATATCATATTATATCTAAGATGGTCTCTTTGGGTTTTAGCAGGGCGGCCCCATACCTCAAGATCCTAGTGGTAAGGGATCACATCATCTTCCACCAGCTCTCTGCATGCGAAGCACCATCAAGTGTCTATTGTGCTCTGTGTGGAGCAATATAAAACGTGCCTAAACCCACAAATTGGCTGCCGCTGCATGTATGTTATGTCTAGGAAGGTATGAAGATCAGACCTCACAACAACACTGTGTCGAGTTATCCTTGAAGGCTTCAGCACTCACTGTACAGACTCAGTTTACCAAGCAAAGCTGATATCAGAGCAATAACATAATATTCTCATGTAAATCAAACCGCTCAACTAGGCTGAAAGCTAAAACACCAATTATGTGTCGTGTGCAGAAGCAGCAAAAGGTAAAATGGCGTTTAAACATTTAATAAGCTCATGCTAACTTAACACAGCATATAGGTAAAGTCCACATTTGTAAAGCGCACAATCACCCGTAAGGGTCTCTAGGCGCTGGGGGCCGTCGGGAAGATTAAGCGAGCTATTGCCCAGAGTCACATGGTGCTGGGCTAGCCTGCCGCCGGAGCCGGGGATCGAACCGTGGTCCCCAGATTCCAGGGTCAGTCGCCCTGGGCAATAGGCACTAGGCAATGAATAACTATATGACATCCCCCCATGATCCGAGCACGGATAAGATAAGATAAGGCAAGGGGCACATCATGAAAGCAGAGTTCAAGAACGATCAGCCAAGTTAAATTTAGGAAAGCTAGAAATATTTCTTTCAGTAGCCCAAGAGCGAAATTGGTTCATCATGACACTTACTCAAGTCAATAGGCCTGGGTGGCAAAAACTTTTCCATAATTATCAAAAAAAATATAACGAATAACGTAATGTCATTAAAGGCCATGAATGCCCTCAGCCCAGGACTGACTATGCAAAATAAGCAGCAATAGCCTCCAGCAGGAACTCACTGTTATCATCCGAAAACAGTTTGGCCATCCAATTTAATAGCGGGAAGTACCGGAGCCTCTAGCAACATCAGAGGACAACTCGGTGGGTTCTCAATAAAGCTTTGTGCCAAGAAATCTTGCGCCGCTGCGAGTATATTCCAACGACCCATTAGTCCATGCATCGCTGCCAAGGCCATAATCCTTTCGTCAGAACAAAACAGCTCATGAGCAACTAAGGGACTCATCAGTTGATTAAAATCCACATCAGGAGACACCATCTTGCAGAGACACAAATCAAGGGCCCACTCGAGATCGCAGCTCAGGCAATGAAACACGGGCTGGACACATGTGAAATAGGAAAATCGAAACGATAATCCATATGCTGCGCTTAAGGTGGCGAGCGGCAGCGTGCCATAGTATTCAAGCATCCTGTTGCGAAACAGTGCCAGTCGTGTACACAGAATGGGCATCCGTTTTTAATAAAACAAAATATCACCAGAACGCCTGCCGCCAGCGCCAGCAACACAGGAAATCCACCAAATAAGCTTGAAAATATTGAATGGAAGAAAGCAGGAATGACTCCAAATATCTTTTCAAATGAAGTCACAAGACCGCTGCTAACTATCTTAAAAAAGTGTGCGAGGCCAGAAGTGGAGGACACGTTAAAGATTGAATGAATCAGTTCACTGAAATGCAATGGCAGGTCAGTATTTAATAACGCCTGCACCTCTGTGCGGGTGTTGGCTACGTGAAGGACAAATGTTTCACGAGCTGAACTCAGGGCCACTTCTTTTTGGGACAAAAGGGCTCCTTTCTACTCATACCATTGAACTCTGCCGTCAAGTTTGGAATCCGCGGCCAGATGGAAACATCCGAGTTTCCATGTGGAGGAGGATACAAAACATTTTTGCAGCAAACCACACATTCAGACACTGTAACCACATAAGCAATACCTCTAATTAACCCACAACAATCCTTATTATTTAAAAGTAAATAACTGCCGTTTGCCAGTAATGTGAAACTGGGGACGATTGCGGGAACGGGAGCACCTTTCAAAACTCAGGCTAAATTCGGCCGTTCTTGGTTGCAAGAACCATGTAATTGTATATGTCTACACATTAATGAGTGATCTGGTGATTCTGTGCACTCTTCACCTTTTAGATAAACTTCCCGCCCATCTTTAAGGCATCTGTAAGTAAAAGGAAGCGACCAGGTTTCATGGAGATATGAACTACCCAGTGGTTCGTATCTGCCTTTTGCAATATATCGCATACAATTTGTAAATTTAAACAAAGCAAATGGTAATGTGATTAACCCGTGGATAAGCCACGTTGCTGCAGTGGTTTCTGCCACAGAGAACGGTAAAGACTCCAATCTTTCAATGTGTAACATGGAAAAAGATGCATCTCTCATTGAAAGTAAGCGCTGCTTGTCAGTCAAATTAAAAGGGGCAAAGAGAGAGGAGACATTCATGTAATTCCGAGGCACTTTTCCAGCCTTAAGCGTCTGCAGGGTCCATGCAAATTGCATAATGGAACGCAATTGATTTTGACCATGGTATAACACAGACACTTCATCTTGCACAATATCAACAACAGAAGACACAATATTATCCAAGGTGTAAATGTGGGAAGAAAGCATGTTAATGCTATTATCTACAACTGCAAGCACCTTTTCTAAATTAGCTTGATCAATAGCTCTAAGGCATTTAGCCGCCTCAATATGTGATGTCATCCAGATTTCATTATAAACCGCGTGTATACACCTTTTCGATCTACCACTAACCGGGCCTTTCATAAAATCATTTAAATCAACATCCTCAGTCAGCTTAGATAGATGTAGTTTAACTGAAGCCAAGGTAGAATGTTTGAGCCAATTCTGACATAATTTGCCTACTGAATAAGTGGTGACAGAATGGTCAGATTCAAAACGGGGATCGGTTCTGACTTGTGTAAAGCCATTAGCTAAACCCAGAAAACGACGTTGGTATGAATCAGCACTTCTGTGCCACATCAGCCAACCTTTCGGATCCAAACTAAATATGTTAAAGGACGAATTTAGCAATACAGATTGCAATTCTCGAGTTTGTGAGTGGGTCTGTGGAGGATGTCAGTGACATTATTTGAGATGGCATCAAGGATGTCATCAGTGATATAATTTGTGAGGTCATAAGCAGTGCATTTTGGGGGCATACATTTTAGTTAGATCTGGTACCTATAACAGCTGAATTTCACTGATTTTGTACCAGTGAAATCTGAGCCTAACTATAATGTCCCTGTAACCTTTGGTTTGTAAGTCAATTTCTATGTTTTTTTGAGTAGTATACATGTTTACAGAGTGGTGAAGAAAGGGGGTGTGGCCTCTGAAGACTTCTCAGCAATCTCACTGAGTGGAACTTACTGGAGGTTACAGGAGGGGTTGTTCTCCCCAATGACCTCAGCAGCCAAGGAGACTCAATCCCCCAACCAGTAGTGCACCGGGAGGTACATTTGCAGAATGGTGGAAAAATGGGGAATGGCCTCAGAAGACCTCTGAACAGTCCCACTTTGTGGAAGTTACTGGTTGTAAAATGGCTTTTTGGCTCTCAAGGACCCTCAGCATCCAAGGGGACTTCACCTCCCAATCAGTAGTGCACCAGGAGATGCGTTTGCAGAGTGGTGGAGAAAGGAGACATGACCTCCGAAGACCTCTCAACAGTTCTGCTGTGTGGGACTTACTGGAAGTAAAAGAGTGGGTTTCTGCACCCCAAGGACCCCCAGCATCCATAGAAACTGCATCCCCCAACCAGTAGTGTGAAAGGAGGTGCATTTCCAGAGTGTTGGAGAAAGGGGGCGGGCTTCCAAAGACCTCCCAGTAATCCTGCTGTGTGGGACTTACTGGAGGTAACAGGATGAGTAGTTGCCCCCAAAGGACCCTAAGGAGTCATGGGGGCTTCATCCCCCATCTAGAAGTGCACCAGGAGGCTTGTTTAAAGAGTGGTGGTGAGAGGGGGACAGCTTCCAGAGACTTGCTGAGGGCGTTTTTTGGTGTGTTTTTTGGTTTTATGAAGGGAGTGGACCCAAGTGGCCTTGCTTCCTTAGCCTTATTATGGCACGAGGGCCCCATCCCCAGGGCCAGGCCTTATGCTATATATTACTTACTGACAGTCTCCAGTAGGTAGTCATTGTTAGGATTATATTTCCATTGAAAAGCATTTTAGGACTGGCCTGTATCTTTGGCGCCGGTTGACAAATCTTCATGAAATTGTTTTTAAAAAGTGTGTTGGTGATTGTTGTTGTTGGAAAGTTTTGGAGTAACCCGTTAACCTTGGGCAGAAAAAAAGGGGGGGTAAAAAAGGGCTTTTCCAAAGTTAATTTCTATAGAGATATTTAGACATGACTACAACCTGAACCGCTGGATGGAATTCTACCATATTTGGAAGAAAGGTAGCTCTTGGTGCAGAAAGAACTCGTATTATTAATTTGTGTAAATCTGTTCTGCACTTTTGAAGATATTTAAAAAAAACATATTTATATTTATAGGGACATGTTCCTCTGGGGATCCTTCAGTCCCTGTGCTTAAATCTGATTGGCTGGCAACATTTCAACCAGGAACTGTTGGCGGTCATTCTCACAAATACATTTGAAAGAGAAAAGGGGAGAGGGCGTGGCCTGGGTGGCGGCAAGGTGAGACGTGTCCCCTCGTCTCTCCCTCCAGCCGACTGAGAAAATAGCACGCTTGGGCTGTCTATAGCCTACACCGGGCCAGAATCCTGTCTGGGGCAGCTGCTGGAGATTGGCAGCCCCACGAAGGATGCCGAGCCCGGGAGACAGCTGGCCTGTGATCAGAGGCAGAGCAGCGGCCTCAAGTTTGGGATTGCACAGGGCCAGAGCAGCGGCGGAGGGGCCTGGCAGTGGGTGTCGCTGATTCTGGTTCCCCGATCCATTTCTCTAACTGTGGGCACTAAGAGCACTGGATCGCTGCGGCAGCATACAAGGCGAGGAGCCAGGACCGGCACAGCAGTGATTTTAGAGCCACATGAAAGCAAAGGTCAGAAAAGAGCAGAAAGAGGCAGAATAAAGGTCAGAAGACAGCAAAAGATGCAGAATATAGGTCACAAAGCAGTAGCAAGAGGCAGAGTAAAGGTCAGAAATTAGCAGAAAGAGCCAAAATAGAAGTCACACTAGAGCAGCAAGAGGCAAAATAAAAGTCAGAAATGAGCCGCAAGAGGCAGAATGAAGGTCAGGGACAAGCAGAAAGAGGCAAATTAACGGGTAGAACAAGCAGAAGCAGGCAAAAAAGAGGGAAGGAGAGAGGAGAGAAGGGGCCGAAAAACAGGCAGAAAATAAGTGGAGGAGACACGAATCCAAATGCAGCCGAGGGTAGGGGACTGCAGGCCAGATGGACAGGAGAACGGTCACCGGGGAAGCTGGCACAAGGACCTGTTTCCATGCGCCTCCTTTCTTTCTTTATTGTGTACCTACTGACAGACCTCCTCGTTCACTCATGCACCTACTCATACGTTCACTCACAGACCCTCTCAGAGACTCACACACCCACTGACAGACACAGTCAGAACTCATGCACCCATTTTCAGAGAACCATTTAAGCACTCATTCACCCACTCTCAGACCCACTGAGAGACGTTCACAGACTTAGACACTCTGAGACTCATTCACACACCCATGTTCATCCTCATATATCCACTCAAAGACCCACTCAGAAACTTACATATCTATGGGGACACTCACATACCCACTCACAGACCCACTCAGACACTCATCAAACCACTCACATTCCCACTCATCATTTCCATTAACAGACCCACTCAGCGACTCATGCAGCCACTTACAAATCCACACAGAGCCACCCACCTACTGACTGACCCACCCAGATTCTCACTCACCCACTCACAGACCTACTCAGACTCACACTTTCTCACATATCCACTCAGACACTCACTCATTCACTCAGACTCATCCATCCACTAACAGACCTTCAAATACACTTATGCTCCTACTCACAGACCCTGTCAGACTCTCATGTACTGACTCACAGTCCCACTCTGACACTCATGCACCCACTCAGACACTCACTCATCCAGTCACAGACCCACTCAGAGACTTGCACATTTACTCACTGATCCACTCAGAGAATCATGTACTCACTCACAAATCCACCCATGCACCATCTCTCAGACTCATTTGATTCTCACTCATCCAGCCACAGACCCACTCATAAACTGACATATCTACTCATAGATCTACTCAGAGACTCATGTGCTCACTCACAAACCCATTCATACACCCACTGACAGACCCGCTTACACACTCACCCACACGCATTAACAGACCTACCCAGACATTCACACACCCACTCTCGACCTACTGACACACGTGTGCACTCAATCACACACTCACTGTCAAAGCTTAGTGGTTACATTTAGGAAATACTATTCTAGTTATTCTCTTAAAAAACAAAGGTTACAGTGATGTTATAGTTAGGAAATAGAATTTAAAAAAGCTTCAAAATTCACTGAAAAATCCAAAGGTTACAGGGACATTATAGCTAGGCTCAGATTTCACTGGAACAAAACCAGTAAAATGCAACAGTTATAGTTAGCTGACTTAACTTTAACTAAAGGGCCAGCAATGCACTGTTTATGACCTCGCATATTACATCAATCATGATGTGGTCAGTGACATCACTGATGACATCTCAAATGACATCACTTATGACATCATCCACAGACGCGCTCACACACCCACTCACACCTCCAAACCACCTATCATACACCCACTAATTCACCCACACAACCACTCACATACCCATTCATAGATGCAAGTACTCACACAACCGCACACTGTTTCATAGTACCACTCACATATCCACTCACTCAAACAGCCACTCACACAACCACTCACTCACTCATACAGCTACTCATATAATCAGTCACTTACCCAAACAGCTACTCACATAGCCCTACACTCTCCCATACAGCTACTCACACACCCATTTATTTACCCATACAGAGACTCACAGCCCCACTCATTCACGGTTACAGTCTCTCAACACAGCCTCTCACTCTTATACCCACGCAACTCTTACATACCTATTCACAAATCCATACAAGCACTCTCATATATGCTCACTCTCCCATGTAGCAATTCACACAGACACTTACTCTCTAATACAACCACGCACACCAACTCACTTAATCAAACACCCACTCAAACAGCCAATCACTCACCCATACAGCCTCCCATTTACACACCCACCCACTCACTCATATAGACATTCAGTCACCCACTCACCAACCCTTACAGCCATGGACTTGCCAACTTGAAAGCAAAATTGCAATGTTGTTGTAAATTGGCAGCGATCAGGGTTAGCATTTAGCTGAAGCCATCTTGTATTCGGCAGCCATCTTGTGTGCCATGTCCTTACCATGTGCTCTGTCCTACCTTGCTGTTGTTTATTCTTGCACTCTGCTTATAGACAGACTACATTTAGGCTCTGCTACTCTGCACATGCGCAGAGGAGACTGTAACTGTTCATACACCTGTTCTAGTTTGTCAATGTCAGGTTATTCTTACCGGAGTCAGCAAACTGCTAGCTCCACCCTACTGTTGACGACTGTGCATTTCTGTATGACCTTTTATGTATGTAACCCTTCTCTTCTATACTTGTACCGCCCACTTCTGAGCCCCTGTGTGGGTATAAAAGGAGCATGTTCCTTCTGTTCAGTGTCCTACTTCATACACTACCGAAGGGTGTTGTGTGAATGTAGTTCCACCTCTTGAGGTTAATAAAGTACTTTGTTTTGTATTGCAGTGTCTGTGCCAACTTCTTCCTATTGGTTTAAGGACTTTGTGCAGAGAAGGGCGAACCCCTAGCACTGGTAGGCCTAGCTGAGGCCCACCATGACAAATTGCCGCCCGACACGTAGGGCGCATCGGCGACTCAGATGCCCAAAGGAGTGGTCGAAACGAAGGATTGGAATCTCGCTATGGACAATCATTGCCTGAGGAGACCCGCGTCTTGGCAAACCAAGGCGTTTTTCTTCTCTTTCTGATCTGACCATGTAAATGTAAATGTAAATGTAGGTGTACTTATATAGCGCAAACCTGTCACCCAAAGGGCATCCTGGCGCTTGCTTAGGGAACCCGTCCTGGTATTCCCCTGTGAGAAACCCCAGCAGGGTGTCCACAAGGTGAATGTCAGGCATCCCGCCACGAGGGGCCGTTGTGGAGATTAAGCAAGCTATTGCCCAGAGTCGCAGAGTGTGAACCTGTGAGTCGAGGAGGCACCGGGGCGAGAATTATCAAGTCCGTGGAATTTTTAGCCCAAGACCCGCCGAGGCGGGGAATTGAACCCTGGTCCACGACCGATCTCAGCTTTCGGGTCTGCCGCCTCTAACCCCTGAGCCACACTTCTCCACTCCACCATCCAGGTGGTGCCGGTGCTCGACTGAGATATCTTCTGTTGATTCGCCGTGCAGTGACCATTTGGTCGAATCAAGAACTTGGCAGTTAGAATCTGGGATTGGTAAGGTCGTTTTGCGATGCTTGCTGTGGCTTTTGGAATTTGTATTGGCCAATTTGGTATTTGTAAGTAGTTTATATATGATTTGCAATTTATATAGGCAGGTAATGGAGGAGAATTGTCTCTGTTTTGAATTGACTTGATAGGCACAGTGTACAGATGTACTTTAAGTGCTACTTTGGATATAATACTGCATATTCTGCACTATTTTTGGCATGCCTGTTTCTAGCATACTTCGTAGAATGTGTTGCTTTTGTAGCCATACCAGTCTGAGACTTGATGAAGCACAACCGGCTCCCCCAGAAGGGACGCCTAATAGGGACATGTATATTAAATATGGTATTTCTTCTATAATGTACAGCACTTTATGGAATGAATATACTCGTAAGGATCCTGAGTTGCGTTGGCCTATGCATGGGTCATATGATTTGCGAAAGATTCAGTATGTTTAAGCGAAAGGCTAGGCAAGACATGTTTGACTGTGTACGAATGTGGGAGAAAGAAGTGCGTAAACGAATGAAGCATGAGCGAACCTTGATTGAAAAGGAACAGCATAAGAGCATTCATGCGAAAGCATTAGAAATGAAAAATAAAGAAATAAAAGAAAATAAAGAGAGAGAAGATAGGGAGCGTCATTTACAGATAAATGGCCAATATGCTGTTCGACAACCTCTCTATCTGATTCTTAATAAACCCCAAGATGATTCACTTTTGTTAGACCGTTCTCCATCTCCGTATACTTGTCCGTCTGCTCCTTATGAGTTAGATGAAGACTCTTATTCAGAGCAAGGGAAAGTCCGGGAGACTTGTTCTATGTTGTCCGCTGAGAGTGCGTCTGAGCTTAGATCTGCTGCTCGTAAAGCCGTTCATAGTGTTGCCCCTGCTTCTGAACTTTTAGATGATATGAAAGATTGTCAGGAAAGGGAGCAAATATATTTTAACGAAGTATTTGCTGCAGAGGTCATTGAGCGATTTAGGAAACATTCTGAGGAATTGGAGCCCGATGATATAGCAAATGATTGTAAGCAAATGCGTGATGGCCTTTTTGTTTTCTCTCAGGTGGCTGATATGATCAGACGTTTGGTTAAAATGCAGTCCGTTTGCAGGAGGAGAAAAAGGCAGCAGCTGCACAAACATCTCAGACCGGCGTGACACAGGCTTCTACCTTTGGAACAGATAAGACTAAGATAGTTCAAGCAAAACCTATGCGGGAAGCCGCACCTTTGTATGTTCCTCCTAGAGGCACGGGAACTAGTGATGATAAGGATTCTACTGGTGCAAAGGGTTATTTTGTTTATAATTGGGTGTACTCTCCTTGGAATACAGCGGATGTTATGGCTCGTAAAACTGCATTACCTGATCCTCGGAAGAAACTAGCAGCTTTTTATGAGGAAGTTGAGGGTGCTATTAGCTCTTGTACTATGACTCTGCCTGATATTGACCTGTCTTTTGGATTACCCCCTGATATGTGGAGAACTGTTCGTAAAGTTGATGATCGTGTGTCTTTTGGGGCGGAATGGAAAGATTTAGAACAACTGGATGTAGAAAGGGAACCTGCACAGAAACTATGTCAGTTAATTTTAGATCTTCCCGCAGCTATAATAGTAAAGTTAAAAGCGATTATTCTTCCTAAAAAGATAGACTGGACTGTATTAGCATCTTGTAAGCAAAACCTAGACAAATCGATTTCTGATTTCTTTACACGCTTTGTGGAGGCATTCCATGATTTTAGTGGCCAGTCATTGACATGTGACACGGGCAGGCATCTGTTTGTCGATAAATACGTCACCAACCTGTTGCCAGGAATCGCTAGTCGCCTAAAGGCCAGCGAGAGTTCATGGACTACCTCTTCTCCGGTTTCTCTTTTGACTATGGCTCAGTATTATGAACAACAGGAGTTAGAAACGAAGGGCAGTGAGGATAAAAAGACTAAAGAGTTCAAAACGAAGTTTATGTTGGCTCAGGCTTATGGTCCGCCTTCTGAGAATTTGTGGAATTTGTGGGGGTATTTGTAGAGCGCAACGGTCACTCAGGAAGGAGCATCTTGGCGCTAGAATTTCCTGGTAGAGGATCAGATTAAATTCTGAGGGGAGAAGAGTTAAATGGCGGCTTTGATGTAGTCATCCTTAAGGCTATAGATCCAGGTTTTGAGCGCTTTTCTGAAGGGTTTTTCATGGCTTTCGAATCTCAGAGTTTTGGGCAAGAGATTCCAGGCTTTGGAGGCCAAGTGGTGTAAGGTTTTGCCACCTTTCGTCTTCAGATTGAATTTGGCAGGGAGGATGAGGTTGTCATGTGAGGAGCGCAGAGATCTGGATGGGTTGTAGTGGGGGAAACGTTTGGTAAGGTATCGTGGGCCGGAGCCATTGAAGGCCCGGAAGGCGACAAGCAGCATTTTGAAAAATATTCTCTTGTGGAGGGGAAGCCAGTGAAGAGATCTTAAAGCGGCGGAGATGGACGATTTTCTGGGCAACTTCAAGACAAGTCGGGCTGCGGTGTGAAGAACACTTTGAAGTTTGTTGAGTGTGGCCTTTTTGGCTCCAGCAAGGAGACCATTGCAGTAATCCAAGCGTGAGATTATTAGAGCTACTGCTACCGTTTTCCTGGAGTCAAGCGGTAGGAAGTCGAAGAATTTTTTCAGGGACTTAATGATTCCGAAACATCGGCCCGCTACGGTTCTGACGTGATGGTCAAAAGATAGATCGGAGTCAAACAGGATGCCGAGGTTCCTTGCAGTGGTTACGGTCTTGGGCGGGGCAGCAGAGTTTTCTGGCCACCAGAGAGCTGGGCAGAAGGTGGTATTTTTTCCCATGGGGAGGATCTCCGTTTTGCTAGAGTTGCATTTAAGGTGGTTTAAGTCCATCCATTGGAAGACAGCTTTCAAGCAGTTTTTGAGGTTCAGCTCTACATGGGTGGAGTTTTTTTCCAAGGGTACGATGAGTTGGGTGTCATCGGCATACGATGTTACAGGTATGCCGAAGGACTCAATGAGGGATATGAGGGGGATGAGGTAGACATTGAAGAGGAGAGGGCTTAATATAGAGCCCTGGGGTACCCCTGAGGGAACTCTCTTCTCTTTGGAGTGGAAGGGCCCGAGAGCGATGGTTTGGGATCTTTCGGTTAGAAAGGATTTTATGCAGGCTAGGGCCACATCGGAGATCCCTATGTCTACCAATCTGCTGATCAGGATGGTATGTGAAATGGTGTCAAACGCCGCGGTAAGGTCTAGGAGGATGAGGACGACGTTCCTTTTCTGGTCTTGGAACATTTTAATCGAGTCAGTGAGCTCGATCAGTGCCGTTTCGGTGGAGTGATTGGGGCGAAAGCCAGATTGTTGCGGATGAAGTATGTTGTGGGCTTCAAGATATTGTTTGAGTTCCCTGTATACCAATTGTTCTGTGATTTTTCCTAAAGCTGGGAGGAGTGAGATTGGCCGAAGTTGGTAAGATCTGACGGGGGTTTGTTGGCTTTCTTCGTCAGGGGTTTAACTATTCCCTGTTTCCACAGGCGAGGGACGAAGCCCGTGCGCAGAGAGGAGTTAACAATGTTGTTGATTATGGGGTTTACAACCTCGATGAGTTGGTGGAGAATTTTGGGGGGACAGGGGTCAGAGGGCGACCCGGATTTGCATGCCAAGATGACTTCTCTGGTTTGTTCTAGGGTAACCGGCGAGAAACTTTTTAGAGTAAACCCAAGGGGTGCATTATGAGGCTGATTTCGTGAGATTTGGCTAGCTTGAGGAGGGGGAAAGTTTATTTGAATGGCGTCAATTTTTTCCTCAAAATAGTCAGCTATTTTATTGCATAGGTCTTGGGATGGGGGTATTTCCGTTTGTAAGGATTTGGGCTGGGTGAACGATTTCACTATGGAGAAGAGTGTTTTTTGTTTCTGGTTGGAGTCACTGATAGCTTTGATGTAAAAAGTTTTTTTAGCAGATTTTATGTTGGAGTGGTAACTTTTCCTTAGTAGAATGTATGATAGTCGATCAGCGTTATCATACGTTCTACGCCACTTACGTTCGGCTTTTCTACAGGAGAGATGTGATGTGGCTGCGTCAGGTGTAAACCATGGGGCATTAAATTTGGGTTTTTTGTCAGACCTTCGGGACCGATTAGGGGGGGCCCGTGCACTGACTTCCTGAGCGATCCATCTGTGGAAGAGATTAGCGTCGTATTCGACTTCTCCGGTGAAAATGGGGATATGAGATTGAGAAATAGGGTTGAGTTCGAAGGCTTCTTGCATCTTTTTCCAGTTGACGGAATTGTCAGGATGTGAGTTGGATTTGCTGGACGTAGGTGAGCGAGAAGTTTTAATGTGGAAAGGGATCAGGCAGTGATCCGTCCAAATTTGAGGGACAGGGGGTAGGGTTTTGAGAGAGGGAAGGTTGGAACACACACCGTTGAGTGTATGTCCAAGGGCGTGGGTGGGCAGAGTCACATTTTGCTGGAGGTTAAACATTTCTAGGGTCTGTAAAAAGTTTATGGCCTGTTGGTCAGACTTGGATTCGAGGTGAAGGTTAAAATCCCCAAGCAGGGTAAAGTGAGGGTATCTAAGCAAGAGATGACCCAAAGTGTCGCTCAGCGTGTCTAGGAATCTGGAGGGATTGCCAGGTGGGCGGTAAATAAGTCCTCCTGAGAAGGATGAGGAGTCATTAAGTTTGATTGAAAAACCGAGACCTTCAGTGTCTTTTAGGGGGTCAAGGTTGAAGGTATGACAGGTAAAACTGTTTTTTAGTATTAATGCAACTCCTCCGCCTCTCCCTTTCGGTCTGTCGTGTCTGAAGATGGAAAATCCCTGTGGGAGGGCAATAGCTAAATCCGGATTGCTATTTTCTGTAAGCCAGGTTTCAGTTATCAGGAGGCAGTCGAGGTCTGAGTCGAGGATAAGGTCTCTTATGTCTTGGCTATGTTTGCACATATGCACATAGAGCGTGCATTTATCAGTCCACCTTTAAAGTGTGTCGCGTAAGTCTTGGGGAGGGGAGTGGAGGGGGGTGAAAGGACTGGGTTTGAGATGGGAGACCATCGGCAGATTTTACAGTGGAACGGGCCATCGAGGTCCGCCAGATCTAGTTGGCAGGAACAGCTGCTCTTACCGCGTAGTCGGTGGAGGTCGCTGGAAGAGTAACTGATACGCGTGGAGATTTGGGCAGGGTTTACTGCGCTAGTCGCGGCCTTGGCGCGGACGGGCGCAGACGGGCTTGCCTTAGGCGCGCCTTCGGCGCGCACACGGCGCTCCCGCTGCGCTCGTCCGCTGCGCTTCCTGTGCATGCACATTTCTAACAGAGAGGGGGGCGTGGACTAAAGGGGGCATGGTCAGCGCGCACGCCTGGGCTGATGGCGGCCGCTCAAGGATGCAAAGCGCGACAGCGTTCGGATCGGCTGTGCGCTGAAAAAGATTGTAACAGTGGCGCTTTGATTCAGGACAACAAAGTAAGTGACACCACACAAAAGTTTAAAAAAGCAGTTTTAGAATCAATTTAGCAAGTGAGCACTCGTACCACCAGCTCCCGGCTTTTCGCCTCAGGGCTGGGAAAGGAAAATCTGACAGACGCTAGTTCTCAGCGTTTATATATGCAAGTCGGGGGGCGTGGCCTAAAGGGGGCGTGGTCAGCGCGCACGCCTGGGCTGATGGCGGCCGCTCAAGGATGCAAAGCGCGACAGCGTTCGGATCGGCTGTGCGCTGAAAAAGATTGTAACAGTGGCGCTTTGATTCAGGACAACAAAGTAAGTGACACCACAACAAAAGTTTAAAAAAGCAGTTTTAGAATCAATTTAGCAAGTGAGCACTCGTACCACCAGCTCCCGGCTTTTCGCCTCAGGGCTGGGAAAGGAAAATCTGACAGACGCTAGTTCTCAGCGTTTATATATGCAAGTCGGGGGGCGTGGCCTAAAGGGGGCGTGGTCAGCGCGCACGCCTGGGCTGATGGCGGCCGCTCAAGGATGCAAAGCGCGACAGCGTTCGGATCGGCTGTGCGCTGAAAAAGATTGTAACAGTGGCGCTTTGATTCAGGACAACAAAGTAAGTGACACCACACAAAAGTTTAAAAAAGCAGTTTTAGAATCAATTTAGCAAGTGAGCACTCGTACCACCAGCTCCCGGCTTTTCGCCTCAGGGCTGGGAAAGGAAAATCTGACAGATGCTAGTTCTCAGCGTTTATATATGCAAGTCGGGGGCGTGGCCTAAAGGGGGCGTGGTCAGCGCGCACGCCTGGGCTGATGGCGGCCGCTCAAGGATGCAAAGCGGGACAGCGTTCGGATCGGCTGTGCGCTGAAAAAGATTGTAACAGTGGCGCTTTGATTTAGGACAACAAAGTAAGTGACACCACAACAAAAGTTTAAAAAAGCAGTTTTAGAATCAATTTAGCAAGTGAGCACTCGTACCACCAGCTCCCGGCTTTTCGCCTCAGGGCTGGGAAAGGAAAATCTGACAGACGCTAGTTCTCAGCGTTTATATATGCAAGTCGGGGGGGCGTGGTCAGCGCGCACGCCTGGGCTGATGGCCGCTCAAGGATGCAAAGCGCGACAGCGTTCGGATCGGCTGTGCGCTGAAAAAGATTGTAACAGTGGTGCTTTGATTCAGGACAACAAAGTAAGTGACACCACACAAAAGTTTAAAAAAGCAGTTTTAGAATCAATTTAGCAAGTGAGCACTCGTACCACCAGCTCCCGGCTTTTCGCCTCAGGGCTGGGAAAGGAAAATCTGACAGACGCTAGTTCTCAGCGTTTATATATGCAAGTCGGGGGGCGTGGCCTAAAGGGGGCGTGGTCAGCACGCACGCCTGGGCTGATGGCGGCCGCTCAAGGATGCAAAGCGCGACAGCGTTCGGATCGGCTGTGCGCTGAAAAAGATTGTAACAGTGGCGCTTTGATTCAGGACAACAAAGTAAGTGACACCACAACAAAAGTTTAAAAAAGCAGTTTTAGAATCAATTTAGCAAGTGAGCACTCGTACCACCAGCTCCCGGCTTTTCGCCTCAGGGCTGGGAAAGGAAAATCTGAGGTAATAATAGAGGTGGATGTGGATCTTATGTTTCGTCTTTTCCCTCCTATACTCGTCTGAATTTGTCTATTGACCAGTGTGCGTATTGCAGGAAATTTGGACATTGGGATTCCAATTGTCCTGCACTACGTTCTCAGCAGTATCCACGTGGACGGCAACAAATGAGAAATCGCTCAGGATATTCAGGGCCTAGAGGTAGTATGGATAATCATACTAGATTTGATGCTAAAATGCGTGGACAGGATGGGTTTAACACTTTTGACAGACGAAAACTGTATCAAATGTCCGATTATTTGCCATCTGATTTGACAGATTCTGCTTATGCATAGGATTGCCTAGGATGGGGTAAGGAATCAGTTGAAGTTCCATTAGATCAGAAGGGTCCCTATGTTCCAGCACAAGTTTTGGGTTCTACTGATCAGTTTCTGGTTGATACAGGAACTACTCCTAGCACCTTATCTAAACACTTAGTTTCAATGGCTCCCCTGTCTGGCTAAACTATTACATCGATAGGTTTCGATGGAACACCTTCCCTAGCCCACTGTCACAACCACTTGCATTCCATATTGATAATTTTTCTACTCCATGTCCATTTTTGCTTTCTCCAAACACAGCAGACAATATTGTGGGTCTTGATATGCTCAAATATTTCAGGGGTACGATACGATGTTCTTCAGAAGAAGTACGTGTCATTTTGAATGACAACTACCCCGTGATTGAAAGATCTTGTCTTGTTAAAGAGGATATTGCATTAGCTTCACTCCCTAGTACTTTGTGGGCTACTTCAGACACCGATGTAGGGCAAATGGTTATTCCGCTAGTACATATTAGTGTCAAGAAGGGTGCTTCACTGCCACGATTGCCTCAATACAAAATTTCTCAAGAAGGCGAAGAAGCACTTATACGCATTGTCCATGATTTGATTAAAGTGGGGGTTGTGGAAGAAGTTCCTTATAATGTTTGCAACAGTCCTATTCTTCCCATTTTGAAAAAAGACACTGACACTAGGATTTACAGATTCATTATTGATTCACGAGAAGTCAACAAGATTGGGGTACCACAATAGCCTTTGGTTTCTGACATAACAACACTGCTTACATTAGTTCCTCCAACAGCAACTACATTTACTGTAATTGACATGAAGAATGCATTCTTCTTGATTCCTATTCATCCTGAATGCCGATATTTGTTCGGCTTCACTTTGAATAATAGATAGTTTGATTTTGTAGAATTCCTCAAGGGTATTTTGAGAGTCCTAGTATTTACAGCCAAGCATTGAAAAGACCACTTGATTCTTTCACTTTGCCTGACGGAGTGGCTCTGTTACAATATGTTGATGACATCTTGTTGGCAATCCATATGCCTGACCAGTGTGAAAAATGTACTTTGTCTTTACTTTCCTTTATTGCTACGCACAACCATAAAGTGTCACAGAAGAAATTGCAATATTGTAGACCGAAGGTTACCTACTTAGGTTACCTTCTGTCTAAGGAGGGATGTGCACTTACATTAGATCACATTCAAGCAATTTTAGACACACCAGTACCTTCTACTCAGAAAGATGTTCGTGCATTCATTGGTCTTACTTCTTTTTGTAGGCAATGGATATTAGGTTTTTCGCACATCGTTAAACCCTTGCTAGCGCTTTGACTAAAGACACTCCAATGCCCCTTCCATGGACACATGAATGCCAGGATGCTTTTCGTCAGTTAAGACAAGCTCTTTGTTCTGCACCAGTGTTAGGCACTCCAGATAACACGAAGGCTTTTACACTCTGTGTACATGAGAAAGATGGGTGTGCATTGTCGGTTTTAGTATAGCCACACGGTGACAAGCAGGGTCTCTGTGCATATTTTTCTGCAGTTCTTGATCGTGTTACATGTGCGTTGCCTGGATGCTTCTGTTCAGTTGCAGCAACAGCTGTGTCCATACGCCAGAGTGAAGGGAGAGTTTTGTCACATAAATTGTTGGTGCTAGTATCCCATGCGGAAGATGCCCTTCTGAATCAGACAAAAACGCAACACTTGAATAGTGCTCGCTTGACAGGATAGGAATTGACACTGTTGGCCCCTCACATTACACTGAAGAGATGTGTGACACTAAACCCAGCTACTTTGTTACCATATCCAGTGACTCAGCCTCAGTCACAGGAGGTTCATGATTGTATATTCCTTACTGAGGAACAAAGGGTTGCGTCGATTTGCAAGATACACCCCTTCCAGATGTAGGTGGGGAACTGTGGGTTGATGGGTCCTGTTTGAAGTTACCAGATGGCACGACTTCAGCTGCATATGCAATCACAACACTTGAGACAGTAGTGGACACAGCTCGTATACCACAGAAGTCGGCTCAAGCAGCTGAGCTAATAGCTTTGAAACAAGCATGTGAACTTAGCACTGATTTGTGTGTAAACATTTATACAGATAGCTGCTATGCTTTTGGAGTGGCCCATGATTTTGGCCTGCTCTGGAAGGAAAGAGGCTTTCTTATATCACATGGAATGCAGATAATGCACGGGGAATTGGTGCACAATCTTTTGACTGCACTGACATATGCGAAGAAAATAGCTATTGTTAAATGTAGCGCGCACAAGAAAGTGATTGATAAGACAGGACAAGGCAATGCCTTTGCAGACCAGGTAGCTTGTGAGACTGCGATGCAATGAAGTAATACAACTATGTACGTAGTGAAGTCACAAGCTGAGCATTGGCATGATGCTAGACAAGAAGTGCTAGACATACAGAGATCTGCCTCTGTGGAAGAGCTTGAGCAATGGACTAAAGAGAGAATGTTGTACGATGAGAGCTGTTGGCGCAATAAAGAGATGAATAAGTGGAAATTGCCTGCTGCTTATTTACAGCCTATTGTTCAAATGGCACATGGGCCGGCACATGTTGGAGCTATAGAGATAATGAAATTGCTTACGCAAGTTTGGGAGCATCCAGAGATTGCCAGTAGAGCTAAAAGGATAGTACAATCCTGTTTGATCTGTTGGCAGTACAATCCTGGAAAAGGGACACGAACTCCTACAGGAGGGTTTGCTACACCAAATGCACATTTCGAAATTTTGCAAATAGATTACATCCAACTTGAAAGTTGCAATAACTTGAAGAATGTTCTAGTGGTGGTATGTGCCTTCAGTAAATGGATAGAGGCTTACCCTACAAAGGAGAATACAGCTCTTACTACGGCAAAGGTGCTTTTAGAGGAGTTTTTCCCTAGATATGGTGTTTGTAAACTTTTGTGGACTGACAACGGACCTCATTTTATTGGGCAAGTTATTGAGCATGTCCTGAAAGGATTAGGGATCAAACAGAAATTCCATGCAGTCATCCACCCACAATCAGCAGGATTGGTGGTATAACGCTACTTTGAAGTTGAAATTGGCGAAAATACTGGGTTCCACGTCCCTGAAATGGCCTGATGCACTACCCTTGGCATTGTTGTCCATTAGATCGGTGCCACATTCACGATCTGGGCTTACACCATAGGAAGTGGTATTTGGGAGACCGTTGAACATTTGGGGAGTTCCTAAGCCACACCCCATACATGATGTACCTTGTGTTCTGATGAATGACTATTTAGCACAGTTAACCGACAGTTTGATCTCTATTCATCAACAGGTTTGAGAAGCTCTTCCTGACAGATCTGCTGGTGAGGCACATGAACTCCGGCCTGGTGACCAAGTGATGGTCAAGGCATTCGAGAGGTCAAACAGTTTGGAGCCGAGGTGGCGAGACCTCGCGGCCTCTCCGCTCTTCTTCGGCACAACTGCTGGTGGTCCAGAGGTTTCAGAGAGTTAGGATGGGCGGCCGCTCATTTAGTGTAGCAGCGGCTAAACTTTGGAACTCCCTGCCACTCTCTTTGAGAAGCCATAGGGATTACCTTCCGTTCAGGAAAGCGTTAAAAACGCATCTCTTTCCAAAAAATGTTTGAGCTGCGAAAAGTGATGTTGACCGAAGTTCAAGCGCCAGGATGCCCTTTGGGTGACAGGATCGCGCTTTATAAATATACAAAATAAATACATAAATAAATAAATAAGTGCTCCTAACCAAGAGGACAGCGGTTCAAGTGTGGAAAAGTAAATTTTGCCATGTTCTGTGTCCCTACGTGTTCCCCATCCTATGTTATATGTGCATGATTAATATGCATATGTATTCCCTTATGATCAATTAAAGACGCAATTACAGTTGTGTCCAACTCTAGTATGCCAGTTTCCAGTCTTCGTGAATACAACGAATATCAGGCCTATGTAAAGCTATGTTGCCACGTTTCACAGTGTGCACGTTAATTCAGTAAAAGTCCCCGTTTCTAGGCCTCAAAAGGGCCCGGACTCAGATTCAGCTCCTGTCTCCTGAACCCTCGCTGAGGAGCGATACAGCCCCCACCTGTATCCCTGACCCTTCACTTACTTCCTGCCTCACAGTGCCCGGCTCGGACTGGCTCTGCCTGCCAATCTGTCAAGAGTATGTTATGATTCTAGTTATCAGTCCAGCTCTCCTTCTCTGCATTCCTAAGCTTCTGAATCGCATCAATAGTTTCAGTCATCGTCTAGCCTTTACGTCTCCATGTAAGAGAAATACTGTATTAATGGTCATTTAATATTCCTCAACACGCACTTCATGTAGAATAATGCATGCACCAGTCTTAGAGTCTGTTAGCCTTTGCCCTGATAACTTTTGGATTCTATCAACATGTTCTCTAAACATCAGATACTAGATAGTGTTTAGGTACATGTCGCTCTGACTCTCCAGACTTTCGTCTCCTCTTCTAGCTCAGAAGTCATAGCCCCCAGCTTCTCCCTGGTAACACGTCATTGCCAGCTTGCGCGCACCACTAGGTCAGAGGTCCCGGCTCCTTAGGTAGCCCCCTCCATGTTTCCGCCCCATTTATGACATATTCTGTTACGTTTGCATCACATGTCTATGTATACGCCCTGTTCACGCCTCTTGTCACACCTACTTTCTGCCTTATCTTTCGCGACTGCTACAAACCCCGCCCACTGCTACGCCTACTGTATGTACTGCAATGCAATTGTTTTAGTATATATATGTTGTACATTGTTATTAAAGTTAGCTGTTGTCCCGATCCTGCCCCCCGGCAGCTGCCATCCTATTCCCGTGCAGGTTGTCCTGTTGCTGTCCTTTATGCCTGATTAAAACCTGCAAACTCAAGATACCTCGAATCTTGACTCTTATTTATTGAGCTATCTGTTATTTATGTATCCAGTCAAAAATAGTACAGGTATTTAATTATTTATTTACCACATAATGGCGCCCGAATAGGGACTTGCCCTTTCCCCACGCGCCGGAGAAGCCACGCAAGCCCCCTGACCCTCTGCAGTCGTGACGGAACCATACCCGCCACTTGCAGATATTTCTGCTTCAAGTATCCCTCAGGCCCACGGAGGAGACGGAGGTTGCGGTCCAGCATCCAGACGAGGCGGTGGAGGAACGCGGCGAGTCCCGACCAGAGCCCAAGCCGAGAGTCCAAGGTCCGAGGTATCCGGAGGCCCACCCGTAACTGAAGTCCGAAGTTCGTCCGTCCGTCGTCGTAGCAGTCCAGTCCAGTCCGAGGCCTTCCGTTCTTGCTGCCCGGTGAGTACCGTTGCTGGGGTAGTATCTAGACAGGGTCAATTAATTTGTCTCTGGTCCGTGGGTTTGGGTACACAGATCCAACACGAAGTGTCCACCTAGGTGGATGCGGGTCCTGACGTGTCTCTTTATGAGACCGGTAAGTTTCGTACTGTTTTAGCAGTGCATCTAGTCATTCTAGTTTCTGTTCTAGTCAGTTCTGTTCTCGAGAAAATTCATGTGTTCTGTTCTCAGTATTTCAGGTAGTATCTTGTCCGAACTATTTATTTCAAATGTCATTTCAATGTGTTTTCAATGTCGTGGTATGAATGTGTTGTTTTTCAGTAATCATCGTGTTTATTGTGTATTGTATTGTGTCTAGACTCTAGTTCAGCCATGCCTCTGTTCTCCAAGTTACGTCAGTTAAGAACTAGAAAATGTCTGCTCGAGGAAGCAGTTCCTGTCCCGCCTAGGGACAGTCCAGGTCATTTTATGTATCACAAGCATGGCATAAGTGCCATATTATATCTAGATTTATGGGTCGAGTACACCAAGGAATTAGAAGAGAAATACAGATGGCCTGTATCAGGCACATGGGATGCCGAGTGCATCATGCGAGTAGAAGAAGCATTATGGAAAAAGAAAGCCAGACAGTCACAGAAAGATGCCATCGAGTTATGGCGCAAAGAATCTCATAAAAGAACAGAAAAAGAAATCAGAAAGTCAGAATTAAGTAGAGAATCCACAGAAAGAGCCCAAGAAAGGGAATTAATCGAAGTAGGTGAACGAGTTAAAACCGAACAGTCAGACAGACAGAGGAATGCCCTCTCCTTGCCGAGGGCTTGCCAAAAGCAACGCCGGAAGCATCTAGTAATTTTCCGCCACCATTAGTTCCGACCAAGCTACGTCACAAACCGACCGCAGCTGATATTTTTCTCTCGTCCTACTTGGACGACACAGTCCCAGAATATGCAAATCCTGTTCCGCCAGCTCCTGCAAATAATGTAATTTCTGCTCCTCCAGCCACCGGGGCACCTGTTACGGTACCCCCGGTCCAGTCTACATTACAAGTACCTGCTACATCGGTCACTCTGCCAGCACGAAGAGTATCAGTCGATGATTCCAGTTTAGGGGCCGAGGGAGGAGGTCCCCCGGGAACCCCGCCGCCACACAAACGTGTAATATTAGCCGAGTTACATGAACGTGCGTTACAGCGTAAGCCCAAACATCAGTCCGTTGCAGATATCAGGCGAGCTCTCACCGAATGCCGTTATGATCCGGTCCCAGGCGATGATAGTATGGTTATATATTCATTGCGTGTAAGACGGGTGACCGAGTATTTGGACTAACCCGGGGCGTAGTTCGCGTAGCCGCACTCCGCGACGCTACGCGAAGATGCACTTGCACTCCGTGAGCTACACGTAGCTCCGCGGACATGCGTAGTAGCTTGCTAGACCCGTTCGCGCGCCGTTTTTCGTCTTCGGGAGCGCGGTGCGCGTGTTCGGGGCGCTGCCTGCATGCTAGAGATAGCTAGCGCGCTAAGTTACTCAAGAGGTTTGTCCCGCCCGCTTGCGTTCCCTTATTTCCAAAGTGCGTGATCGCGTCAAATATCGCGCGAACTTACCCCCGGCGCACGCGATAATGTTATTCAGCGCGCGAGAACTACGCTACGCACCGGATCGCGGAGTAATCGACAGCTTCGCGTTCTCCGTAGAACGCGGAGTTGCCAAAACTCCGCAAGCTCCGCGAACGGAGCGTAGTTCTTCGCCCAGGGTTAATTTGGACACCCTACCGAATATGAAAGAAGATCTAGACAGAATATATCGTTTCATTCGTACAGGAACAGATACAGAAAGTATTGGCGAAGTTATGTCTTTAAGGAAAGCTGAGATTCAGCTCATGCTATTAAAGTTTCTAATTAATTGTTTAATAAGGGAACAAGATTATCCGACTAAAGATCCGACCGAATCGAGAGCTCTGACGAAATGGAGTGATCATATAGCCGAGGGAAGACACAAGACACTCAGTAGTATAGAGAGTATGTACAAGAAAATTCGGAAGGAAATAATAAGGTTGCACGAGAAACGCAAAGAAGCACAAGTAAGCGAGAAAGAAAATGACTCTTCCACTGAAGAGGTAGATGACGAGAATCCCACTAGAATTGCGTATGTAGGTAGAACTAGACCTTCCGACCGACATTCACGTCTAGATTACAAGAAAACTGTTCCTTCTCCAGCACCAGAACAAGGTTCTCTAGAGCAAGTATTTCAAGCTACCGATCACATTCTGAAATCACGAATCGGTTATAGTGAACTGAGTACCATGCATGAACAAGAACAAGCCCGATCAGCAGTCCGATGGGCTACTGATTCTACCACTTTTCCAGACGAAATAGTGGCACAAATGTTTCTGAAGCTGCCCCCAGCCGAGCAGCGACTGGTGGGTATGTATATGATCCAGCACCTCATTACACTGTATGAGGGTCAGCACTCCGATCCAGGTCCGTTACATGATGTTCTGAACGAGTTACTACAGTATAGATGGAAAGGTCTAGGTACCGATTTAATTAGTGTCATTCTAGAACAGCGCCACAAATATAGAACGTTCCTGAACCCGCATTTTGTTCACGTCTCACCCCCAGAAAGTAAACCGTTTTACATAGATAGACAGCATCCGTTACGAGAAGTACACCCAGTTAGGACACAGGGTGGTGAAATGCAACGAGTATTTTTTTACACCCCGATTACAAAGATGGAACTCTTAGAGATGAAGAAGTTAATTCCCTGTCACGATAAAGATCCAGCAGGGTTCCATAGAGAATTAAAAGACATGCTCCGTATGGGAGAATACACGTATCCAGATATCATTAAAATGTTAAAGGTTCTGTTGCCTGCGGGCATATATGAAAAGCTCAAGGAAAAAGAATGGGAGGTGGGAGAGAAAAAGATAGATTGGGCAGCTCTAGAAGCTGAAGATAATATACGTGTACCAGGTACCGGTCTAGGAGACAAATGTAAAGAATTACCCGAACTGTTAATACAAGTTTTGCCAAGATTACTAGCCACGAAAAAGGAAGACTAGGATGCAATCTCAGCCTGTAAACAGAAACCAGACGAAGATACTAGTGATTTTTATTCTAGATTTGAGAAGTGTTTCAGTATCAACAGTGGTCTGAAGACGAGTAGTGAGTCATACCCTCATCTTTTTGTTACTAAACTAGTCGAGAATTCAAGTCCACAAGTTAAAAATCGAGTTCTGAAAGTCGAAAGTACATGGCAAGCTAATACTCCGTCCCAAATGCTTCAGATGCTTCAGTATCACCAGAATAGAATCAGAGAAGAGCAAGATCACGAAAGGAAACGTATGAAAGACACGAAAATGAAAGTATTAGTTGCACAATCTGTTCCTCAAGACAGTCAGAAGAGGGGTACGAATCAAGCCAGTCATCCTGCAGTTCCTGTTAAAGGGACCTGCAATTATTGTAAACAGCCAGGTCATTTTATAAACGAGTGTGCAGTTCTGAAACACAACATAGCTACCGGTAAAACTAAAGAAAGACCACGTCCGCCTAGACAAGAACAAGTTTCACAGACTTCTCAGTCACCACAGAATGCACCACAGACAGTTACAGTACCGCAGCCTATAGCTGCAACACAGCATGTTACACAGCAGATGTACCAGTATGCACAGTCCGAGTATCCAGAGTACCAGCAGTATTCATGAAACAGCCTAGAGAGGGAGGTAGGCTTGCCTCATCGAGATACCTGTAGATCAAGAGGGTCCCTATGTTCACAGTCAAGTATTAGGGAAAGACAGAAAGTTTCTGATTGATACAGGGGCAAGTAGGACTACTATAAGTCATGACGAGGTTCCAGGGGCTCCGCTCTCAGGCTCTAGAAATGTTTCCCTTGGATTTTCAGGAAAGCCTATTGTAAACGAGATTTCTAAACCAGTTACTCTAGAAGTAGGTCCATTGTCCCGTACTACTTATCTGTTACTTACGAAATCATGTCCAGAAAATTTATTAGGCGTTAAGACACTAAAAGAATTAGGTGCAGTTATTTGCTGCTCCCCAGAAGGAATACGTTTGTTTTTACGTGACTTTAAGGGTCACTATGTATTACGTGATTTTGATCCAAGATTGTTAAATGTTCCGCAGCATCTATGGGCACAAGGTCCAACTGATGTTGGTTTTATGCAAATCACACCCCATCGTGTGACTCTCAAACCAGGTGTAGTGTTACCACGAATCAGACAGTACAGATTGCCACCTGAGGCTGTAGCAGCCTTATCCAAAATTATTAACGAGCTCATCACTCAAGGAGTGGTTGTAGAAACTGACTCCAATGTATGTAATTCTCCTATCATTCCAGTCATGAAACGTACTGATCCAAATGCACCTCCAGTATATCGATTAGTGATTGACCTTCGAGAACTTAATAAATGTATCATTCCTCAGTACCCAGTTGTCCCAGATATTTCTTCCCTATTGACAGCCATTGATTCTGAAGCCACATTTTTCACAGTAATAGACCTCAAGAATGCATTTTTCAGTGTCCCCATTCATCCAGACAGCCAGTTCCTTTTCGGATTCTGTTTAAATGGAAGGAGCTATAAATTCACACGAGCTCCTCAAGGTTTCACAGAAAGTCCTAGTATTTATAGTCAAGCACTTAAAAGACAACTAGACAATATTCACATGCCAACTGACACTGCCCTGCTCCAGTATGTCGATGATCTATTGATCACAGCCCGTTCTGAACGTAACTGCGAGCGTGCGTCACTTACAGTTCTGTATTTCCTAGCCGAGATGGGGCACAAGGTGTCCCCTTCGAAGCTCCAATTCTGTGTCCAGCAAGTGGTCTACTTAGGACACTTACTGTCCAAGAGGGGTAGGCAGTTGACACCTGACCGTATCCAGTTAATAGCACATCTTCCACAGCCCAAGACTCAGAAGGAGGTACGAGCTTTTATCGGCCTCACTTCTTACTGCAGACAATGGATTCCTCAGTATGCTTTTCTAGCCAAGCCACTGATACAGTTAACGACACAGGAGGCAGCCGTATCGACTGTCCTCCCTTGGACATCCGAACATACACTCGTTTTCAATGAGTTAAAGAAAGCTTTATGCCAAGCTCCTGTTTTAGCAACACCGAACTACAGTAAGCCTTTTACACTTTTTGTTACAGAACGTGATGGTACTGCATTATCTGTTCTCACACAAGATCAAGCAGGACAATACAAGCCCTGTGCTTATTTTTCTAGCACATTAGATCCAGTAGCCCAGGCTCTGCCTGCGTGCCTCAAGTCAGTTGCAGCCACAGCTCTAGCCATCAGACAAAGTGATTCCACAGTGTTAGGACATTCCCTGACAGTACAAGTTCCACACTCCGTGGAAGTTCTTTTAAATCGAACCCAGACTCAGCACTTGACAATTGCACGTTTAACAGGTTATGAACTGACATTATTTCAGCCACACATAGAAATCAGACGCTGCAACATTTTAAATCCAGCTACACTGTTACCGTCAGTTACTTCAAATCCTGCCACACATGACTGTGTGGAAGTAGTTAACACTATGACAAAGCCAAGACAAGACCTGACAGATATTGCATTACCTGATCCCGCCCTGACACTTTATGTGGAATGTTCATGTATGAGAACAAGTACAGGAGAACTAGTAGCCGCGTATGCAGTGACTACTGAGACCGAAGTTTTAGAAACACACCGTATTGATACCCTGTCTGCTCAAGCAGCAGAGCTAGTTGCTCTGACCCAAGCCTGCATACGTGCCAAGAACCTGAAAGTTAACATATATACAGATTCACGTTATGCATTCGGAGTCGTCCACGACTTCGGAGTACTCTGGCAGGAGAGAGGTTTCATGACTTCTCATGGAACCAAGATTCAGAATGGTCTCCTCATTCAAGCTCTGTTAGATGCAATACATAAACCGACAGCTATTGCCATCATGAAGTGCAAAGCACATACGAAAGTTACTGACATCATTTCCCAAGGTAACGATCTAGCAGATCGAACAGCCAAGCTCACAGCTCAGACTCCAGACATTCCAGTTAACAAGACACTGACACTCATTCCAGATCAGACTACTTGTATGACAGTTAAGGACCCTACACAAGATGTCATAGACATACAGTCACATGCTACTCCCGACGAAATCAAGAAATGGTCCGAACAAGGAGGGGTCCAGACAGATCAAGGATGGTTGACGAAGGGAAAAGCCACATGGTTCCTCCCCGACTCAATGGTTCAAGTCATTATTAATACTGCACATAGTCCAGCACACTTGGGAGAAAAAGCCATGCTAGACAGCATCCAGAACATTTGGTTTAACAAGCATTTACGAGCTGCAGCCAAGCAGAAAGTACGTACCTGTATGATCTGTTGTCAGTTCAATCCAGGTAAAAGCGTCCCGGTGGAACAAGGGGGATTCCAACCTCCTGACCACCCTTTTGAAGTCCTCCAGATGGATTATATTCAGATGGAGCGATGTCGAGGTTTCAAGTATGTCCTCGTAGTTGTATGCGCTTTGTCCAGGTGGACAGAAGCATATCCAGTTCCAGATTACACAGCCGCGACCACTGCCAGGCAGTTGGTTCGTGAGTATTTTCCCCGCTACGGATTACCTAGGGTCGTGTATTCAGATAACGGCCAGCCATTCTCATCCGAGCTAATGAAACAAGTTTCCCTTCTGTTAGGGGACCAGTGGAAGTTCCATTGTGTACGCCATCCTGAAGCAGCCGGTCTTGTAGAGAGACATAACCAGACTTTGAAAATCCGCCTTGCTAAAGTATGCGCAGAGAAAGGTGTAGATTGGTTTATAGCCCTGCCAATTGCTCTGTTTTACATGCGAATGGTCGCACACTCCAGATCAGGTCTGTCCCCGTATGAGGTCGTATTCGGCCGTCCTCCAAACATGTGGGGTACACCTAGACCCCGAAAGATTACCGATGTTTCCAGTAATATGCTGACAGATTACCTAGCTTCCTTGATGTCTGCCCTACACTCTTGTCGTTCACAGGTTGCCGCTGCATTTCCAGACAACACTGAGGTGAAACCGCATGAGATCGTTCCAGGTGACATGGTACTGGTGCGAAATTTCGATCGTTCAAGTTCGCTGGAGCCCCGTTGGAAGGAACCCCGCCTCGTCCTCCTTACCACCTGGACAGCAGTGAAAGTCGAGAATCGCAAGGGCTGGCTCCACTCCAGCCATGTGAAGAAGTTTCACGGACTTAAGCCAAAGACATTTTTTAAAGACTGCCCTATTCTCAAGGACTGCCCCGCTACAGACTCAGAATCAAAACTTCCCCTGTTAGAGAAAACTCCGCAGCAGGAGTATAAAACAAAGTTGCGGTCTAGTAAGTCAGACAGTTTAATTGTTTAAGTCCCTCTCGGGTGAAGCGGTTAGACAGGTTCCTGACATGTATGAGATAGACCCACACAGTGAGAGAGTTAGTCAAAACTCTAAAAGATGTATTATTGTTCTATTTTTCTTATTATTTTTGAGTCTTATGGTTACCTGCATAAGTTATGCTTTACATTTATGTTTTCCTATTTCACATGTACATATGTTTCCTAATGCTACAGTAGAGCACACGTTTAGTGATCTGCCTCCTCACGAGTTATCCTATCGTCTTGCTATGCGTAACAATACATTTATTAGAATGTTACACTATTCACACCAGACCAGCAATGCCACTAATTGTTGGGTGTGTGGTCGACTCCCCCCTTTCCAGACACCGAAGGGAGTTCTGCCACTCTTTCCTTATCCGTTTTCACATAATGGTTCGTGTGGAGCATGGTCCACGTTAACGTCATCCTCAACTGATATGTCCCTTCTGAATAGAACATGTTTCCCTGACAAGCAAGGTCTCACCCACAAAACAGGGTTAGATCTAGAAAATGAAGTATATGATTTAGGTAATTATTCCTCGAATTTCATGGTCTTGAATGTTCAGTCCGATACTACTCCAGATCTGCCTGCTATTTCAGTACTACCAGTCAAAGGCGAATTATGTGTCAGAAAGAATGGTTCCGCACATGTAGGACATAGTGATTGTACTACTATTGTCGAGTATAGTGACAGTGGGAAATCTATTTTCAAAGCCTTACGTCATTCTTATTTTGTTTGTGGTCAGACCGCATATATACGCCTGCCCCTCGATTGGGATGGTACATGTTACATTGCCTTCCTACTGCCACCAATTTTTCTAGCCCCATCTGATTATCACAGAAATACACATCTAGTACACGTTAGACATAGAAGGGAGATTGAGTCCCCAATTGTCGATCAAACTGAAACTGCTCTAGAACAATATCAAGACTTCAATAAAGGTTTCTTTTTCTTTATAGGTCCTGTCCAGAATAGTAAGTTAATACGTAGATTAACCAGAACCCTTGAAGCAGTAGTGAATGAAACTACTTCCGCTCTAGGTAACTTAACCGAAGAACAATCTGCTATGAGATTTGTCGTGCTCCAAAATCGTCTTGTTCTTGACGCCATACTGGCCGATAGAGGAGGAGCTTGTAGAGTCATCGGATCTAGTTGCTGCATTTTCATTCCTAATAACGCGCCGTCTGTTTATTCAGCTATAACCAGACTTCATAAAATTGCCCATCAGTTACACCAAGATCCAGGCACCTGGACATGGTCCGGTTGGCTCTGGAGTATTATATCTGCCTGGGGATGGAAAGTATTGTCATTCCTGGGCATAGCAGTAATGATCATATTCAGTTGCTGCCTCTGTTTACAATGTGGCCCTGCGATTTGCGGCATTTGTGCTACATCCTGTATTCCTAGTCCTAAGTCCCGTTCCAAGACAATTCGAGACGAGCAGATGATACTGTATGAAATGATAGATGGTATCATGAATATTGATGTTTCCTGATGGAAACGTAGTGACAAGGAGGGAATGTGGAAAAGTAAATTTTGCCATGTTCTATGTCCCTACGTGTTCCACATCCTATGTTATATGTGCATGATTAATATGCATATGTATTCCCCTATGATCGATTAAAGACGCAATTACAGTTGTGTCCAACTCTAGTATGCCAGTTTCCAGTTCTCGTGAAAGCAACGAGTATTAGGCCTATGTTGCCACGTTTTACAGTGTGCACGTTAATTCATTGAATTGTCCCCGTTTCTAGGCCTCAAAAGGGCCCGGACACCAGATTCAGCTCCAGTCTCCTGAACCTCGCTCCGAGGAGCGGTACAGCCCCCACCTGCATCCCTGACCCTTCACTCACTTCCTGCCTCGCAGTGCCCGGCTCGGCCTGGCTCTGCCTGCCTGTCTGCCAAGAGTATGTTTTGCTTCTAGTTATCAGTCCAGCTCCTCGTCTTTGCATTCCTAAGCTACTGAATCGCATCAACAGTTCCAGCTATGGTCTAGCCTTTCGGTCTCCATGTAAGAGAAATACTGTATTAATATTCATAGAATATTCCTAGCACACGCATTACACGAAGAATATATGCATGCACCAGTCTTAGAGTCAAGTAGCCTTTCCCCTCCTGACTTTTAGTTTCTATCAACATGTTCTCTAAACACCAGATACCAGATATGATATAGGCACATGTCATCCTGACACCGCAGACTTTAGTCTCCTCTTCTAGCGCAGAAGTCATAGCCCCCAGTTCTCCTTAGTCACACGTCATTGTCCGTTTGCGCGCACCACTAGGTTAAAGGTCCCAGCTGCTCGAGTAGCCCCCTCCATGTTACCGCCCCATTCATGACACTTCTGTGACGTTCACATCACATGTCTATGTATACGCCCTGTACACGCCTCTTGTTACACCTACTTTGTTCTTATCTTTCGCGACTGCTACAAGTTACGCCTACTGCTACGCCTACTGTATTGAATGTAATGTAATTGTTTTGGTATATATACTAATGTATTGTTACTGAAAGTTGCCAGTCCAGTCGTTCAGCTGTCAGCCATTCCCTGCCCCCGGCAGCTGCCATCCAGTCCATCCATTTCAGGCTGTCCCGTTCCTGTCCCTTTCCCTTATGCCTGATTAAAGCCTGAAGACTCAAGATACCTCGAATCCTGACTCTTATTTATTGAGCTATCTGTTTGTAGAGTATCCTGAAAAATAGTACCGGTAATTAATTATTTACCACATAGTGTTGAGTGGGATTAGATATTTTGAAATCAATTTCATATAGACTGGACCCTTGACATTCTTAACGAGTTGCACACACGTCCACGTTGAATATTGCCTCTACGGAATGAGGCCCTGTCACACCCCCCCCCCTTATCAGGTGACCTTTCCCCCAATCTATGCCAAGAATCTTAAAATCTATATTTTTTAAAGAATTGTAGAAAAATAGTTCATTTTCAAGGCAACTGTTTACCTGTGTTGGGGGTTCATCTTGTAGATGTATACAAGGGTGTTGTTAGAAGCATCATTTGCTAAGTATTTACTATCTTTATAAAAGTTTACAATATGTTCATACAGCCATTTTTAAGGACAGGCATGGATGCAGTAAATGCAAGTGAACATTTGCTTTGTTGTGTGGATGGGTCAAGGAGTGAAGGGTGAAGTGTTCATGATGGCGGTGGTTATTGTCCATGCAGACCTGCATGAGGGATTGCCTTTGTTCCAGCTATGCGGTTTTGAGCCCCTATTTATGTTGTTGTAGTGTGGGTGAGTTCGTAGGGAGTGCACGTGGAATGTTGGTGGGATTTGAGGTTGTTGTAAGGTTGGGTGGGCCATGCATGTTGGAGTGGTGCCCATTACTTGGCCTTGCAGCTTGACACAGGCACATATGCAATTTAGCCTGTATGATTTTCACATTCACCTTGAATCCCCCTTCCACAACACACTTGGCTGTTTCAAGTGGAATTTAATCATGTATTGGAGACATTTCTTAATGTTCTGCAAGACATAGTCTGTGCATTAACCTTCAGACCTCCGCCTGGTGTGTTTTCACATAGCTCAGATATTTTGACAAATATTGCCCACACATAGGATTGTTGTTAGAAAATAACTGAATCCTTCCAGAGGGCCAATGCTAGCCTTCCTCACATGCATGGCCGCCTGACAATGCCAGCTGGTTCTCCACTATGTAGAATGTTGACATCCGAGACGCTGTGGGATAGAGTTTGATTAATGTGAAAGAAGCACTTCCAGCCAGAGTATTTTTCATTTGTAGAAGACTAAGAGGAGAAAGGTTTCTCCTGCAGGGGAGGGAGGTCAAAGGGAGTCAGATGAGGTACCTGTAGGTTGTGAGCTGGGTGTAGGAGAGTCCTTCATAGCCAGGACAAGCATCCATAGCATTGTAGCTGTTTCCTGGGGACTTACAATCTGTAAGAGTTCCCTACGAGGGAGACTGCAGGCCATTTTAGAGGTCATTTTTGAATTGGGCTCCTGGATAGGACCATCAATCTTCTCCTCCTCCTCTTCAGGCGTGGAGCTGCCTACAATTCAACTTGTAAGACAATAGGGCTTTCTCCCCTGAAGTGCATCCACCCTCTTCTGGGTTGATCTCCAGGCTCTTGATTCCCAGAAGAGAAAAGACAATGATAATCTAGGTAGTGAGTTTGGCATTACAGATTGTGTATATGTCTAAAACAGAGGTATTTTGGGGTATGTAAAAGCAAGAGATAGCACTCTAGCATAAATATTCGAAATCCTAAAAGATATACATTGTTAATTGTAGGATAATGTATAGCAATACAAATGGGATAAATGGAGCCTTACTCCCTCCAACCACAGAAGTTTTCTTTGTGGGCAGACACCTAAGTACCAGCTGCTGAACCTAGGTCTTCCAAGAAGGTGGTGGACATATCTGCAGAGAACCATCAACTGGTGAGAAAAATTAAGATACATGTCACAGTTATGACAGTGGACTGAATTTGACTTTGACCGGTGAAATAAATAGTATCAAGGATGAAAAAAAGGTGCATCCATATAAAAATGTCCATCGCCATGTAGAGAAATAGATCAGTGGACTGATATTAGGAAATAGAAATGGTGAGAACATGCTATAAATATATGTGGATAATAGTGCATGTAATGGATTAGAGTGAACACGAGGATCCTTGGTATCACTGAAGATGGGGAAGGAGACATGTTTAGATTGGAAAATACCCCCGCATAATGAATATAAGTATACTTTAACATAATATTAATAATTAGTTCATAAACAAGAGTAAAAGGGTATGAGCACGCCCGGGATTACTGTTAATAAAATAATGTTGTAAATTGTAATCTGTAGGTTTAGACCGAGATGTTGAGAGAGACTGTTGAGCGCTGTGATAAATAAAATCCATCACCCAACAGTTATATGGTATGGTCACTCGGGTGCTAATAGTGGGTGATAAGAGACATGCACTTACCAATGGGGCTGCACAATCAAATGATGGTTTAAGTGGCATAAGAACATAGATCCGCCATGAGGTTCTCTCATTGGATAAATAGCCTGACCCATGCTGAACATGGGGGTTAAATTATAGTTGTGGCACTAATCCGAATAGAAATGTGGGTATGCAACTTCAAGGTGATCCTAGTGAACACTGACCAGGCTCTGCGATTGAAGCATATGCGTTGGTTGGGGCAGGTGGCAGATTATCTGGTAACACAGGTCCTCCAAATTAGAAAGTGACTTGATATGGAGGAGCACTTTTAAGGTCTATGAAACTGCAACATAAGTATGCCTTTGTGTAGTTTGTCTTAAAATATATAAAACAACGTGAACTAGTATCAGTATTGTGGTATCAGGAAGACATCCAGTTCTGCAGAGAGTGTTAATGTAATTAATACCCATACAGCGTGCCTGTGTGGGTGACCGGGATGAACTGAAACGTGGCCTATTTGTCACCCTGCTACCCTTGAGGCTAAATCTGTACCAGATGTTACTTCCTATGTGTTGATATAGGGACTGTATAAATGAAAGTTAAAGTATCAACATACAGTCTAAAGGGGAGGATAAACCTAAGTGTGAATGAGCTGTGTCAGATGAGTGCTAGATTGTGACATTGGTGGTGAGTTGTAATTTAGTGAAAAGGTAGTGGGGATTAGGGTATTTCCCTGGTTTATTTTGAAATTCCCAGGTGCAGACAGGCCACACTCAGCTCAGAGTGCAAGGTGGTAAGAATACATTAATCAAAGGGTGTGCAAAGAATCCAGAATCCTAGTCTGACTATGCCACCTGCACCCCGTAAAACTTCTACCACAATCACCTATAATCTTACCATTTTATTGAGGGGTGGGTCCCCTATAATGCATACCTCTAACCCCAATACCTTGATAGAGTTTGTCAACTCCTGCCACATGGCCTCTTTCTCTGCTTCAATAAGTATATTTGGAGGCAGACTATGGGCCATATTACCAAGGTGAAGCATCGCCGCTTTTTCAGCGAATTGTGCCGAGAAAGCGGCGATACTTCTAGCGCCCTATTAACAAGGGCATGCTAACGCCTGCCTCAAGCCCACAATGACATGCAATGACATGCAAAGTGGGCGTTCCCACGTCCAACCATGTATAAAATGTGGTTGGAGGTGGTATCTCCCACGCTATTACCAAGGCAGGCGTTGGGAGATGGAGACCTGCGATAAACTTGTTTATCGCAGGTCTCCCAACGCCTGCTCTGATCAGGTGTTAGGCATTGGGGCATGGATCATAAAGTTGAATCCACCCCTTCATATTATCAAGGCACACATTAGTGCGTGACAACAACGCTTGTTTTCACGTGCTAATGTTCCCTATCGCCGGATTTAATATCGCCTACGTGTTGCGCGTTGATAATGACGAGCTAACACGGCGATAAAATCCGGCGATAGCTGGCGATAGGGAAATGTGCGATGTGCGTTTTTTAACGCACATCTTGGTAATATGGCCCTATGTATTTTATTTTATTGATCACCAGTAAAGATAGCTACAAGGCCTGCCACCTCGTAAGTAAATTTCAAATTCCTCTTTAGTGGAATAGGTTGCATGAAGGAGGCTATAACAGTGAGCAAGGTAAATCAGTCTAACGGGAAGACCTCATGGATGTGCCTCCAGGGTTACTGTTTGTCAGGTTTGTATGACTTTGATCAGGAGAATGCTGTTTTACCTTGTACGTTTTACAGAGCATCGATAGAGATCCCCTCCTCTGCTATAGAGTTCTCCATCTATTTTTTTTTATTTATAGAATGTGGTTGTAACGTTACTAGTAGTAACTATATAGTCATAATTTCAGTCATGCATTTCCACTTTTTTAGGTAAAAGGGTGTAGACCCATAAACTCTACAGCTCAGTGGATCGGTGTTAAAATTATCGCCATTTTATCGGCCGGAAATTGCCGATAAAACAGCGGTAATGGGCTTGATAATACGTCCTTGTTAATTCCCATAGAAGCGTATGTTCTGGTGTTAACATGGGCTTCTATGGGAATTGACAAGGGCGTATTATGAAGCCCATTATCGCCGTTTTATCGTCAGTTTCCTGCTTTAGGTCCACAGTACTCCTGAAACTATCCATGTCATTGAATACATAATAGGTCTACTAATGCCAAACACTCCTTGATCCTGAATGACTATATACAAACTCTTACTGATTGACTGTGTATGATATTTTTTCACAGGAAGCAGTGGATGCAACACTCTGTGGAAAAAGCATCGCCAACACTTGGCCGTTTGCGGCATGCGTTTGCTCATCACTTCGTGGGACATAAAGAATCACCTGGATACACAAGGGGTTAAATATGAGCACTTTGATCTACCCTCTGACAGGGACATCTCAGAATGCTTCATCCAAGGGAACAGGAACGGCGAGCTTCTGATGGACTTTTTGACAGAGACGGATCAATTTTGTAAAACAGCCCCACCTGAGCTTGTAGCTGAAATACTGAATGATCTAAAGTCACCAGGATGTAGTCACAAGAAAGATGGGAAGGTTTTATTCAATAACAACCTTGCTGCTATTGTGATTGAGCCATAAGAACAAAACACATGCCATAGAGATCCGCATTGCTTTTTCATGATGCATTTCTAGTACAATTGACAAACATGCTAATTCTACAAGTCAGTGAGCCGATGGAAAATAAACCATTGCAAAGATAACCTTTCTTTTTCAATAAAGGTAAATGATATTGGTTGCTTCTGCTAAAATGCTGGAATGCATTTTTTATAATTTCAAATATCAAATTACTTTGGAGCTCTTTCTAAACCCCTAGCAAATCCCAATGTGTCCATAAATAAGAGTCGGGATTAAACCAGGCATGCTCTTTCAACACCCTGGGAGTTTTGTGAGCACAAATTGAGAAAGGAAAATTTTGGCTCAAATGCTACACATTTCAATTTTGTGAACCCAGAAACTTGTGAAAAAGTGCCCTGTTAATGTGCTATTCCTCCTTCCGAAGAGCAAACCTTGGAATGTTGTAGTCATTATCCGCTCCTAGAAACGCACCCCATGCCATCATCAATGATGGTTGCAATATTACTGCTCCAAGGCCAATGTGCTAAGGATCTTCTGGTTGCAAGAGTCTAATTCACCAAATTGGGCATTTGGTAACTGCCAAATGGCCTTATGGTGTGTATCAAACCCAGGGCCATATGTATCAACACATTTCCCCATAGACACAGAATGGGCAAAACCCTTTGATACATCTGGTCCTAAGATTCCTTTTTGGCAAACTGTTACCCAATTACTGTTTGGGTTTGCAACTGCCGAATAAATCAACATTTGGAAGGCGCATGTTTCGGGTCTACCTTGAAAATAGCGATTCGGAATGGGAAGTATTTAGGGCGTTGTGACTGAAATTCTGGGCGCAAAATATTCATATTTTACTGCCTACTGAAGGATAGAAGCAGCCGATTTGCAAACAGGAACGGATGCCCATAAGACCGCTTTCCCTTTGCGAATGTTTAAATAAGAAATTTAGGAGTAGAGGGGCCACTAGTTACTCATTAAAAATGTTTGTGCATGTTTCCATGTTTTTATTCATTCCATTTTACTTTTGGGGAAATTAATTAAATTTTAAAAATTGCTTAATTGAAAAGCAATCAGAGACATGGTGATCTAATGACCCAAGCAGGCCACCATCCCTGTGATTGATAACAGATGTGGTAGGTAGCAATTTTTGATAAACCTGATGCATTTGATTAAGGTAGGTCTGATTGTGACGCACTCCGAATGGTAATTTTGCAAATCAACCTATTATTAAATAGGTGGATGTTTAAAATCATAATCAATCTGGTAAAAGTTGGTGTGTAATATTTAGTGACTTTCAATGAACTCATTCTTAGTACATTTGGCCCCACATTTGCAGAGAACGAGGAAAAATTCCTTTAAAGAACAGAACATGTTTCTACCTATCTTTGTCTTTTCGAACAAGTGACTCATTAACAATATTGAATACCCTTTAATGCCATGCATAACTGACAAATAAACAAATGTATTGTTTTGAAAATATCCTTCATTCTGTGCCGTTGTTTCTAGTATAAAGGAGAACAAACTAAACAACTGAATTGAACCATAAAATATGTTCTGCAAATTCATCACTTGTGTTTATTGTTCATGCTTGAATTCAATCAATCAATCATAACATTTGTATAGCGCGCTACTCACCCAGAGGGTCTCAAGGCGCTTGGGGGC
Organism: Lissotriton helveticus; assembly: GCF_964261635.1. Lineage (NCBI taxonomy): Eukaryota > Metazoa > Chordata > Amphibia > Caudata > Salamandridae > Lissotriton > Lissotriton helveticus. The sequence goes on along the minus strand of NC_136068.1, from coordinate 1,965,015,418 downwards.
GAGGGGGTCCGCTACTGCTCGAACAGCCAGGTCTTGAGTTGCTTCCTGAAGGAGAGGTGGTCTTGGGTCAGACGGAGGTGGATGGGGAGGGAGTTCCAAGTCTTGGCCGCCAGGTAGGAGAAGGATCTTCCTCCCGTGGTGGCTCTTCGGATACGTGGCACGGCGGCGAGGGTGTGGCTGGTCGATCGTAGCTGGCGGGTGGGAGGGTAGAAGGTCAGGCGGTTGTCGACGTACCTGGGTCCCAGGTCGTCGAGGGCCTTGTGTGCATGGGTGAGGAGTCGGAACGTGATTCTTTTGCTGACTGGGAGCCAGTGCAGGTCTCTCAGGTGTCCGGAGATGTGGCTGTGTCGGGTGATGTCCAGGATGAGTCGTGCGGATGCGTTCTGGATGCATTGGAGTCTTCTCTGCAGTTTGGCTGTGGTTCCGGCATAGAGGGTGTTTCCGTAGTCCAGTCGGCTGGTGACGAGTCCCTGAGTGACCGTCTTCCTGGTTTCGGTGGGAATCCATCAGAAGATCTTTCGGAGCATGCGTAGGATGTTGAAACATGACGATGAGACGGCGTTGACTTGTCTGGTCATTGAGAGGGAGGAGTCCAGGATGAAGCCCAGGTTGCGTGCGTGGTCTGTTGGTTTGGGTGCGCTGCCCAGGGCAGGGGGCCACCAGGAGTCGTCCCAGGCAGAGGGTGATGATCCCAGGATGAGGACTTCCGTCTTGTCTGAATTCAGTTTCAGGCGGCTGTTCTTCATCCACACGGCTACGTCTTTCATCCCTTCGTGTAGGTTGGTTCTGGCGGTGGCGGCGTCGTTGGTAAGGGAGAGGATCAGCTGGGTGTCGTCGGCGTAGGAGATGATGTTGAGGTTGTGTTGGCGTGCGATGGCCACGAGGGGGCTCATGTAGATGTTGAAAAGGGTGGGGCTGAGATGATCCTTGTGGTACGCCGCAGATGACTTCGGTGGCCTCGGATCTGAACGGGGGAGGCGGACTCCCTGGGTTCTTCCGGCGACGAAGGAGATGATCCACTCGAGTGCCTTCTCTTGGATTCCGATGTTGTTGAGGCGCTCCACTAGGGTGCGGTGGCAGACAGTGTCGAACGCTGCGGAGAGGTCCAGGAGGATGAGGGCCGCTGTTTCCCCGTTGTCAAGCAGGGCTCGGATGTCGTCAGTGGCTGCGATGAGGGCGGTCTCGGTGCTGTGGTTGGTTCGGAAACCGGATTGCGAGTGGACGAGGGATCCATTCATTTCGAGGAAGGCGGCAAGCTGTCGGTTGACGGTCTTCTCGATGACTTTGGCAGGAAAAGGGAGGAGCGAGATGGGGCGGTAGTTTTTGAGGTTGGTGGGGTCCGCTGATGGTTTCTTCAGTAGGGCATTGAGTTCAGCATGCTTCCAGCTCTCCGGGAAGGTGGCGTTGTTGAAGGAGCAGTTGATGATGTCTCGGAGATGGGGTGCGATGACGGAGTCGGCCTTGTTGAAGACGTGGTGGGGGCATGGGTCGGTTGGTGATCCGGAGTGGATGGTATTCATCGTGCGGATGGTGTCTTCGGTGCTGACCGGGGTCCAGGCGCAGAGGGTGGTGGTGGGGGGCGTCGGTTCGGTAGTAGGGTGCGTGGGCTGTGTGCTGAGGCTGTTGTGTATGTCTGCGATCTTGCTGTGAAAGAACGAGGCGAGTGAGTTGCAGAGGTTTTGCGAGGGAGTGATGTCGTTGTTTCCGGCACTGGGGTTGGAGAGCTCTTTGACGATGCTGAAGAGTTCCTTGCTGTTGTGGGCGTTGTTGTCTAGTCGTTCCTTGAATGCTGTCTTCTTGGTGGTGTGGATCAGCTGGTGGGGGTTGCGGGTGGCGCGCTTGAGGGCGGTCATGTTGTCTGTTGTCGGGTCTTTGCACCAGGCTTTCTCGAGGGTGCGGCAGTTCTTCTTGGAGCCCTTGAGTTCGTCGGTGAACCAGGGGGCTTTCTTGCTGCCGGGTCTGTGGGAGGGGTCTTCAGTGGAGCGAGGTCATCTGCGCAGATGGTGATCCACTGTGTGAGGTTGTTGGCTGCTTGGCTGGGGTCCGTTGAGCTGGCGGGAGGGTTATGGCTCAGGGATGTGGTGAGCTGGTCGGTGCTGATCTTGTTCCAGCTCCTGCGGGGAACCTGTTGCGGGTGGTGGTGGGTCGTGGTCCTTCGGAAGCTGAAGTGTACGCAGCTGTGGTCTGTCCAGTGAAGTCCGGTGGCGTGGCTGAAGGAGATGTACTTGCTGGAGGAGAAGACTGGGTCAAGCGTGTGTCCGGCGTAGTGGGTGGGGGTGTTCACCAGTTGCTTGAGTCCGAGGTTGGCGAGGTTGCCCAGCAGGGTGGTGGTGTTGCTGTCATTGTTGTTCTCCAAGTGGAAGTTGAGGTCCCCTAGGAGGATGTAGTCAGCGGAGGGGAGGGCGTGCGGGCTGATGAAGTCTGCGATGTCTTCGCTGAATTGTGTGCATGGTCCCGGGGGTCTGTAGATGAGGGTGCCTCTGAGTGTGGTCTTGGGGTCGGTGTGTATCTGGAAGTGCAGGTGTTCGGCGGCTGTGAGGGTGTCGTCGGAGTTGGTCGTGATGCGGATGGTGTTCTTGTGTACGATGGCGATGCCTCCTCCGGTCTGGTTGATGCGGTCCCTCCGGGTGATCTTGTATCCGTCCGGGATGGCGATGGCGATGTCGGGCGCTGAGAAGGCATTCATCCAGGTTTCCGTGAGGAAGGCGACGTCTGAAGATGTGGTGTCGAGGAGGTTCCAGAGCTCCACGGCGTGTCTGTGGGCGGAGCGGGTGTTGAGCAGGATGCATTTCAGGTGGTTGTTGCTGGTGCTCGGCTTGGCGGGTGTAGTGCAGGTCGGGAGGCAGGTGAACCTACAGGCTCGGCATGTGAAGGGTCCGTGGTTGCGTCTCGGGGTGGCTCGGTAGCAACCGGGGATCTGGCCGGTGTTGAGTGCGTTGAGGGTGGCGGCGTCATAAGTCCGGCGGGTGGGCTGGTATCTGCGGGGACCAGGGGTTCTGGCGCTGGGCGCGGTCCCGGCGCGGATGGGTATAGACTGGCTTGCCTTTGGTGCACAATCAGCGTACGCGTGCACTCCGCCATTAAGGGCGAAGTGGGAGGGAGTAGCAGCTGGGAGGCGGGAGCGGGGCGGCCAATGGGAGGGATACAGAAGGGAAAGGGGCGGGGCCGCAGGGGAGCAGCGGCGGGGAGAGGGCGGGGACGCGGCTGGGCGCAACAAGAGGGACAGAAATACGCAGCAACAGAGGCAACAACGAAAAAAGGGGGCAAAGAACACAATAACTCAACAGAGGAAAATACGAAACGTGCAACAGAGGCAAACACGCAACAGAGGCAAATATGAAAACACAAATCAGAGGCAAAAAACAAACGTTCAGGGAACAGGAGCACAGCTGCGGGCAGCGGTGGCACTCGGCGGGATCGGGGGCAGCCTGGGCTCACTATTGGGGAGTGTGCGCGGTGCATGCGGTCAGGCCCGGAGGGTGCACGGCCCAGAGGGTCAGAGGTCACTGCTCACCACCGCGTGCACTCTGCCATAAATGGCCAAGTGGGAGGGAGGAGCAGCTGGGAGGCGGGAGCGGGGCGGCCAATGGGAGGGATACAGAAAGGAAAGGGTTTAGTCATCAATGGAGCGCACACCGCTAGCCCCTCCTCCGGATCGCCCCTCGGGACTCTGGTGCTTGTAGTTCTTTAGTGGATCACCCAGGTGGGTGCAAGTCGGCACTTGTTGAACTGATGAATCTCTAGACCCGATACATGTCCCGGGTTTTAGGATATCGCCCGAGACATGTCTCGGGTTTCGGGATAACTTCCCTCATCAGTAGAGAAAGGTCGTTTGGGGTGGAAGAGAAGGCCGCCACACAACAGTCAAAGGCCTCGATGCCAGAACCGGCACGCAGGTGCGTCGTCCAAGAGCCCGTCGGCCCAAAGCTCAAGGGAGCCGTATTGTGTTTAGTCATCAATGGAGCGCACACCGCTAGCCCCTCCTCTGGATCGCCCCTCGGGACTCTGGTACTTGTAGTTCTTTAGTGGATCACCCAGGTGGGTGCAAGTCGGTACTTGTTGAACTGATGAATCTCTAGACCCGATACATGTCCCGGGTTTTAGGATATCGCCCGAGACATGTCTCGGGTTTCGGGATAACTTCCCTCATCAGTAGAGAAAGATCGTTAGGGGTGGAAGAGAAGGCCGCCACACAACAGGCAAAGGCCTCGATGCCAGAACCGGCACGCAGGTGCGTCGTCCAAGAGCCCGTCGGCCCAAAGCTCAAGGGAGCCGTATTGTGTTTAGTCATCAATGGAGCGCACACCGCTAGCCCCTCCTCCGGATCGCCCCTCGGGACTCTGGTGCTTGTAGTTCTTTAGTGGATCACCCAGGTGGGTGCAAGTCGGTACTTGTTGAACTGATGAATCTCTAGACCCGATACATGTCCTGGGTTTTAGGATATCGCCCGAGACATGTCTCGGGTTTCGGGATAACTTCCCTCATCAGTAGAGAAAGATCGTTAGGGGTGGAAGAGAAGGCCGCCACACAACAGTCAAAGGCCTCGATGCCAGAACCGGCAGGCAGGTGCGTCGTCCAAGAGCCCGTCGGCCCAAAGCTCAAGGGAGCCGTATTGTGTTTAGTCATCCATGGAGCGCACACCGCTAGCCCCTCCTCCGGATCGCCCTTCGGGACTCTGGTGCTTGTAGTTCTTTAGTGGATCACCCAGGTGGGTGCAGGTCGGTACTTGTTGAACTGATGAATCTCTAGACCCGATACATGTCCCTACAAGCACCAGAGTCCCGAGGGGCGGTCCGGAGGAGGGGCTAGCGGTGTGCGCTCTATTGATGACTAAACAGAAAGGAAAGGGGCGGGGTCGCAGGAGAGCCGCGGCCGGGAGCAGGGGGAGGGCGGGAACACGGCTGGGCGCAACAAGAGGGACAGAAACACGCAGCAACAGAGGCAACGACGAAAAAAGGGGGCAAAGTGCACAATAACTCAACAGAGGAAAATACGAAACGCGCAACAGAGGCAAACACGCAACAGAGGCAAATATGAAAACACGAAACAGAGGCAAAAACGAAACGTTCAGGGAACAGGAGCACAGCTGCGGGCAGCAGCGGCAGCCTGGGCTCGGTGCATGGGGTGTGTGCGCGGTGCATGGGGTGACCGGCCCAGAGAATTCCTCTAGTGATAATGATAAGCATTCCATTCGATGGAAAGCACCTCAGGGCAGTACAGGCACTGGAGTGGGTGAACTGCAGTGTTTGGTGTAAATGGTGTAATCTGTGCTCATACGTTCAAGGTGTGTAGTTGGGCCCCTAACACCTAGTGCTTGTTATAGTCACTTTGTTGGTGTTAAATTATTCTTGAGATAATGTTTCACCAAAACTATGTGCAAATGTTTCTTCATCTGGGACAACCGATGTGTGAAATTCATCGGCCACAATGGAGTGGCGCCTACATGTTTCGACCTTTTCATTAGATTGTCGGAAACTGCTTGTTACAGGTAAGTTATGACAATCACGTTGGAGTATTCAGCTGAATGGTACTAAGCAAAATGTATGTTCCTATATTACCAAATAGGTCCTTTTTGGCAAATGGGCAAGCATTATTGAATATATATGTTTGTTTAAATGACATGATATATGATACATGGATACACACCTTTTCTATTACTTTTGTAAAAGCCACCATCTGTGGGTTTTAATGATTTTTTTTGTCTTTGCATACCTATGTCTGTTATGCCTAGAGCAAGTGGCAGCATGAAAATAAAGAAATGGTGCCATATTGGAATATATTTGACAATAAATCCTCAAGAGCAGAATTTTAAGTCTGCATTTGTCACTTGGTCAAATGTTGCCTGTGCACGGACATACACACACACACACACACCCCACACACACCCCCCACACACACCCCCCACACACACCCACCACACACACCCACCACACACACACCCCAAACAAACACACACACACACACACCCCACAAACACACACAGAGTGACACATGAAGATGCTCGGATTTACAAACAGAAGCATCTCGTTCATTATATTTATACAAACATATTTTTGACTGGCATTTGCAGTGCTGCCATGCAAAATGCTGTTTCAAAAGATCATTGCCTTCACCCCCTCAATATAGGGAATCTGAATGCTGAGCACTAAGTGTAAGGCACATAAATATTGGAGGCATGCAGAGTTTCAAAAACAACGACATATATATGGCCAATCAGTAAGATTTCTGACACAATGGGTTATTTATCCCTGTGCCCATAGAAACTTAGCATTGTCATTCATCTGGTGTTCATCCAGATAGGAAAGGTTTTTCAACAATGTTCAACATTCGAATACTGAGACTACACAATCATAGGAGAGGTTGACGTGATCATGACTCACTCCCCTTCGTGACAGGACTTGTTAGGGTATAGGTGAAGACAGAGAGAGAAGACTGCAAGAAACACTGCTCACACTAATGTCACTCTGTTATGGCCATCTTTGTCTATGACCCATCGCTGTGACAGTGCAAGGTGGTACAGTCGTAGTACTTTAGTCTATTAGCTTTATCACTTGCTTTATTCTTTCAGTTATTACAGTCCTTACATCTGAGAGCTGCATGAGTATCGATTGAAACTTACTTCTCTTACACTTAGTCTCCATTGTGCTTTTGTTCTCCATTTTTCTAAATATTGTATCCTCATTGGGGACTCCTATGTAGTAATGTATTCCTTCAGCTCTGACGGTGAACAATAAAAATATCGATTCCACATATCGAATGGACAGAATATCGAATCAAAAATATAGATAGGATAGAATATCGAAATTGGGGTAGGAAATATCGAATTCCACAATATAGATTCCCATAATATAGATTCCCATAATATATAATTTTTTTAGTGTTATGTATGGTAATATATGTGTTAAAATTATGTATTATTTTTCTAATGTATGTTTAATTTTTTTTAAGTAACGAATGTTATTTCATTTAATTTTTGCGTATTTTAATTCCGTAGCGGGTTGTGGGTTTATACGGGAATAGGGTGGGAAGTAATTTAATTATATTAAATTAAATATTAATTTGTATTTATATGTATTAATAATTAATTGATTGATAATTAATTATTAATTTGAAACTACATTTTATTAATTGGTGATTAATTTTTATTAATTGATTAATTGATCATTCTGTTATTGTATTTTTTATTAGGAGTGGGTTTTGAGTTTATAGGGGAATGGGGGAAGTAATTTAATTATAGTAAATTAAATATTACATTGTATTTATATTGTATTGATTAATTAATTGTTCATTATTAATATGCTAATTAATGTTTATTAATTGGTAATCAGTTTTTATAAATAGGTAATTCATTTTTGTTAATTGATAATTATGTTAATTGTATTTTTTATTATTAAGAGTGGGTTGTGAGTTTATAGGGCAATTGGGTGGGAAGTAATTTAATTGTAATAAAGTTTAATTTTTATTTTAATGTATATGTATTGATAATTAATTGATGATTATTTGTAGGTAATTGATTTATTAATTTCTAATACTTTTTTTTAATTGGTAATTAATTGTTATTAGTTGGTCATTATTTTTAATAATTTTTTTATTAGTATTGATAATTAATTTGATCTTATTTTAATATTAAATCATTTCTTTCCCTACAGTTGCACTCTCTGGAGTGGGAATAGTAATTATTACCCCTAAGCTATCCAAAGTTTTCCCTACTGTTGCACTCTCTGGAGTGAAAATAGAAATCTTTACCCTCCTGCTATCCAACGCTTTCCCTACTGTTGCACTCTCAGGAGTGGGAATAGTAATTTTTACCCCTACGCTATCCAACGTTTTCCCTACTGTTGCACTCTCTGGAGTGGGAATAGTATTTTTTACCCCTACGGTATCCAGCGCTTTCCCTACTGTTGCACTCTCTGGAGTGAAAATAGAAATCTTTACCCTCCTGCTATCCAACGCTTTCCCTACTGTTGCACTCTCTGGAGTGGGAATAGTAATTTTTACCCCTACGCTATCCAACGCTTTCCCTACTGTTGCACTCTCTGGAGTGGGAATAGTATTTTTTACCCCTACGCCATCCAATGCTTTCCCTACTGTTGCACTCTCTGGAGTGGGAATAGTATTTTTTACCCCTACGCCATCCAACGCTTTCCCTACTGTTGCACTCTCTGGAGTGGGAATAGTATTTTTTACCCCTACGCTATCCAACGCTTTCCCTACTGTTGCACTCTCTGGAGTGGGAATAGTATTTTTTACCCCTACGGTATCCAGCGCTTTCCCTACTGTTGCACTCTCTGGAGTGAAAATAGAAATCTTTACCCTCCTGCTATCCAACGCTTTCCCTACTGTTGCACTCTCAGGAGTGGGAATAGTAATTTTTACCCCTACGCTATCCAACGTTTTCCCTACTGTTGCACTCTCTGGAGTGGGAATAGGAATTTTTACCCTCCCGCTATCCAATGCTTTCCCTACTGTTGCACTCATTAATTACCATAAAAAATGTTATTTTCATTTTGTTAATTATTATATTTTCATTTTGTTAATTATTATATAATGTGTTTAGTCATATATTTATGTCAATATATTTTTATTAATGTTCTAAATATTTTATAATTAAAATTCATTATTATTTTATAATATTATTAAATAAATGCATATTAACACTTTTTTTATATTTCATTTATTATTTTTACATTTTAAGCTGTCTTACATTATTTTAAGTATGTTTTATTTAATTATGTTCATTATTTAATTACATTTCTAGTATTTTTAAAACATTTAAACAATTCGATATTTTAGTTAACTATATTTTAACAGTCTATATTTTGGCGTCGATATTTTGATAATTTGATATTTTGTCCCTCGATATTTTGATACTGAAGCAGCTCTGACATTGTTTTTTGTTCCAATCCTACAACTAAGAGTGAAATGTGTAGTGTGTTCCCTCATACCAACAATGTGCTTTAATTCGACCTTTTCATTAGATTGTCGGAAACTGATTGTTACAGGTAAGTTATGACAACCACGTTGGAGTATTCAGCTGAATGGTACTTAGCAAAATGTATATTCCTACATTGAATTGAATTGAAAATAATTTATAACGCGCAAAACAATAACCCGGAGGTATCAAGGCGCCTAACAATAAAATCAGAAAATAGAACCATTCATCCACTACACATAAGCTTGCAGGAAGAGGCGAGTTTTAAGTGCACCACGAAATGCCTGTAAAGTGGGTAGGGACCTAAGGTCGAAAGGGAGTTCATTCCACCATTTAGGGGCAAGGGTGGAAAAGGCCCTGCCACCCCATTTAGCTTTTCTTATACGAGGGGCTGACAGAAGCAGTTTCCCGGAGGAACGCAGGTTCCTTCCAGGGATGTAGTTGGAAACGATGGAGCTTACTCCCGAGTCACTGTTATTTGTGATGACTCTATATGTCATACACAGGACCTTGAACCGTACACGGTATTCTACCGGAAGCCAGTGCAATGTTTTCCTGGCTAACGTAGCCGAAGTACGTCTGGGAGCGTCCAAGACAAATCTTGCCGTGGCGTTTTGGACCACCTGTAAGCGCTGCAGGAGGCTCTTATTCAGCCCCGCATACAGCGCATTACAGTAGTCTAGCCGCGAGCCTATTAAAGCCACAGCTACCTGCTTTCTGGATTGGAACGAAAGATATTTCCTAATCCTCCGCAGGGTATGTATTAGGCCCCAACAGGTGGAGATGGTTCTACTCACCTGTTCATTCATGTCCAGGACTGGGTCTAACATCACCCCCAGGTTCTTGGCAGAAGTAGTGGGGGAGGGACAAGCTCCAAGCGAGTTAGGCCACCAGCTATCTGACCAGATGTTATTGTTCCCTCCAAACACCATCACCTCAGTCTTCTCTCCATTCAGTTTAAGAGAGTTCTGAATCATCCAGTGGCCAACCGCCTCCATACAAGATCTAAACTTGGAGGCGGTCTGCACATCTGGATGGGAGAGAGAGACGAGGATTTGGGTGTCATCAGCATAGGAAACTACCTCCATCCCGAAAGATCTTATAAGTCTGGCCAGTGGGGTCACATAGATGTTGAACAGGGTCGGACTAAGAGCCGACCCTTGAGGGACCCCACATAGCACAGGTCGGGATGGAGATAGAAACTCACCCAGTTTGACTCTTTGCTCCCTCCCAGCAAGGAAAGAGGTCAGTAGATCCAAGGCTGCCCCCCCACCCCCACGTCCCTCAGACGAGATGTAAGTACTGAGGGAGAGAGGGTGTCGAAGGCAGCAGTCAGATCCAAAAGGACCAGGAGGGTGGTCTGACCCCCATCCACTGTCCTACGGATGTTATCGAGCACAATGGTGAGGGCCGACTCGGTACTATGTTCCCTCCTGAATCCATGCTGGGAGGAGTCCAAGCAGCCCGAGCATTCCACGAAGGCCGCAAGATGCTTGTTCAGATGTACTTCAAGCATCTTAGCCGGAGTGGGAAGCAACGAAATAGGGCGGAAGTTTTTTAAGACCTCCGGGTCAAGGGAGGCCTTTTTTAGCAGTGGTTTTACCACTGCCTTCTTCCACTCCAACGGGAAGACACCATTTCTTATAGCTAGATTCATTATCTCCAGCAGCGGTGGTAAAAGGGTCTCCCGACACTGCTTAATGATTTTTAGTGGGCAAGTATCCATGGGGGAACCGGATTTGATCTTATTAGTCAAGAATTCAAGATCCTCAAGAATAAGAGGTGGAAAAGAATCCAAGGAGCCCAATGGGGAGGAGTCGGTGGTTAGCGTGTTTATCTCAGCCATGACAGTGGGCACACTGATGCAGGCTCTTTGTTTTTCAAGAGCTAGGTGGATGTCCTCTATCTTCGTGTGGAAAAAAGAGGCAATCCTATCGCATAGGTCCTGCGAAGGTACGACAGGGTCAGGGGCCTGTAGATTGACGAGGGAATCAACAATTTTGAAAAGCTCCTTCGGCGAAGAGAGCGAGGATGTCAGGGTCACAAATAGGTCCTTTTGGCAAATGGGCAAGCATTATTGAATGTATATGTTGGATTAAATGACATGATATATGATACATGGATACACACCTTTTCTATTACTTTTGTAAAAGCCACCATCTGTGGGTTTTAATGATTTTAATTGTCTTTGCATACCTATGTCTGTTATGCCTAGAGCAAGTGGCAGTATGAAAATGAAGACATGGTGCCATATTGGAATATATTTGACAATAAATCCTCAAGAGCAGAATTTTAACTCTGCATTTGTCACTTGGTCAAACGTTGCCTGTGCACGGACATACACACACACACACACACACACACACACACACACACACACACACACACACACACACACACACACCCCCCCCCCCCCCCCACACACACACCCCACACACACACACACTATTATTTTTTATTATTTAAACAATTTTTACCCTCCCGCTATCCAATGCTTTCCCTACTGCTGCACTCATGAATTACCATAAAAAATGTTATTTGAATTATTTTAATTATTATATTTTAATTTTTTTAATTTTTATATAATGTGTTTATTCATATATGTATGTCAATATATTTTTATTAATGTTCTAAATATTTTATAGGTAACATTCATTATTATTTTATAATGTTATTAAGTAAATGCATGTTAAAACTTCTTTTTTACATTTCATTTATTATTTTTACATTTTAAGCTGTCTTACATTATTTTAATTATGTTTTATTTAATTATGTTCATTATTTAATTACATTTCTAGTATTTTTAAAACATTTAAACAATTCGATATTTTAGTTAACTATATTTTAACAGTCTATATTTTGGAATCGATATTTCAGTACTTACCTGTTTGTAGATAGGCATTCTATATTCTGTCCGTCGATATTTTGATAATTCGATATTTTGTCCCTCGATATTTTGATACTGAACCAGCTCTGACATTGTTCTTTGTTCCAATCCTACAACTAAGGGTGAAATGTGTAGTATGTTCCCTCATACCAACAATGTGCTTTATCTTTTAGGTGGGCTTTGCTGGGCAGTGGACTTACTGGTGTTGTAGGTGGGCTTCCAAAGCTAAGCATTTTTTTAGGCTTTCTGCATGTGGGAACAATCTAACCCTAATTGTGTTCTCATCTGCTCATGTTGAAGTCCTGCAGAATATTTGATTGGGTACTGAACCATGGCTGAATTATTTCCTGTGTGATGACCTTCCACTTCCCGCCTCAGTACCAGCACCATTGAGCAGGTGCATTTCTCACATCCGGACACAAGTGGGGTTGAATTTCAAAGGGGAGCTAGGAAAGATGAAGTATATCCTGTGTTTGGTCCTACAGGGATTGAATGTTACTAAGGGGCATACTCTGTATTGGTAACATCTATATTATCAATGCTGTAGAGCTCTATTAGCTGATAGTTGATTGCCCATTATTTCAGCACCCTTATATATTGAAATAATTGATATTGAAATAATTTTTTTATAAAGCGCGATAGCTACCCGCAGGCGTCCTAGCGCTAATAATTAACAAGTGTGTATGAGAAGGGGACTATGTTTATCTACTAAACAGGAGGGTTTTCAAATTTTTTCCGGAAGGGAAGGAGATTGGGCTCTGCGCGAAGTGAGAGGGGAAGAGAGTTCCAAAGTCTGGCTGAATTCACAGAAAAGGTTCGCCCTCCACATCTTGCTCTTTGGAACCTGGGGTTGCACACTCGGAAGGCATGTGCCGACCTAAGCTGTCTGGTGGGAATATATGGGTTAACTAGGGCGTGATTTAGAACTGCTCCTTTCTTCCAAAAAGCACGGTGAGCAATACACAGGCTTTTGAACTCAATTCTTTCCCTAATGGGTAACCAGTGAAGGTCTTTAAGTTCAGTTTTCACAGGTTGGCGACGAGGGATGCCCAGGAGAGTGCAAGCGGCACAGTTTTGAATTACTTAGAGTTTTTTGAGGGTTGTTTGGGGGGCTCCAAGGTAGAGGGCGTTCCCAAAATCTAGTCGAGAAAGAATAAGGCCCTGAATCATGATCTGTTTTGCCTTTAGAGGGAGGAGTGGAAGGATTTTGCGGATGAGCCTAAGGATGCCTAGGCAGGTAGCTGACAAACAATATTACTGCCTGGTAATTGAAGGTGAGTGTTTTATCCATCCAAATTCCTAGGCTTTTAATGGTATCCTTAGGTTCTGGGGCTGAGCCCAATGAAGGTGGCCAGATGGAGTCGATGGATTTTACCGGGGAGTTACCTAGTATCATTAGCTCCGTCTTGTCTCCATTTAATTTTAAATATGACTGAGTCATCCAGGCACAGACGGCTTCCATACAGCCCTTTAGATCACTTGGCTGGGTGAGAGGATGATTTAATGTTACCACCAGCTGGGTGTCATCAGCGTATGATAAAATTTGGACACCAAAGGGGCGGATGACCTCAGCAAGGGGACGCATGTAAATATTAAACAGTGTGGGGCTCAGGGAGGAGCCCTGAGGAACCCCACAACTGAGAGGTTTACTGGGCAATGTAACATTACCCTCACAGACCCGAAAAGAGCGGTCTGACAGGAAGGATTGAATCCATGCCTTTGCCCCAGAGCTAATTCCTAGATCAGAGATCCTCTGTAAAAGGATGTCATGATTTACTGTGTCAAAGGCGGCACTGAGGTCCAATAAAATAATGGCCGCAGTGCCGCCCTGGTCAGCTATCATTCTAGCTCTTTCTGTCACAGCCAAAAGTGCGGTTTCTGTCCCATGCATGGGGCGAAACCCAGTCTGTGACATGTCCAGTAGGTTGTTAATTTCTAGGAATTCTGTAAGAGTGTTATTTCCATGTTTCTCCGCGATTTTACTTATCCAGGGTAGTAGCGAGATCGGACGATAATTTCTTGGATTCCTCTGGTCTAGATTAGCTTTCTTTAGAAGGGCTCTCACTGTTGCCTGCTTCCAACTTGATGGAACAGTGCCTGAAGATAAGGAGGTGTTGATCAGATTGGAGATGGTAGGCAGGATGGAGGGAATGACTGTTCTCAGGAACTGAGCTGGGGCTGGGTCGCTAGGAGATCCAGACTTCACCTGGAGCATGATGGTTTCAAGGGTGGTAGGTTCCAATGTTGGAAGAGTCTCCAGGGAAACCGAGGAGAGTAAATCTGTCTGCAATAGACCTGCTGGGATAGTGGGGACATGTGAGAACGATGCGTATATTGTAGCTATTTTACTGTGAAAAAAATATGCTTGCTCATTGCAGCGGCTCTGAGCACTAGGAGGGTCTGGTGATTTATCCGGTATTTTCAGAAGGGTTTTCGCAATTCGGTAGATTTCTTTGGGTTTTGACACTGCAGCATTTATTTTATTTTCATAAAAAGTCGATTGAGCGATCTTTATGTTATCTTTAGAACGTTTTATAGAGGATCGATATGCATTTTTGTTTATTTGTAGATAATCGATGCGCCATTTCCTTTCCAGTTTTTTACATTCTTTCTTCATATTATGTAGATCTTGGGAGTACCAGGGTGCGTTTCTTGGACTATGTTTAGGTGCAAGATCTGTGATTGGAAGAATGCTATCCAGTGATTGGGTGATCCATTTATTGAAATTGGCATTATTAGTTGTGGGATCAGGATTATATGCTGGAGTGGAGGCTTCTAGAGTGGTTGCCCACTGTGAATGGTTAGGTTTTGACCACTTACGGTCCCTGCGGGTTGCCGGCGTTGGGGTGGGGTGTGAGATTAGTGGTGACCAGGTAAATGGAATCAAAAAGTGATCGGACCAGGGGAGAGGAATGGGCGACTCAGCTGTAAGGTAGGTGCAATTGCTAAAAATGGGGGCTAAAAGGTGTCCTTCGAAATGGGTAGGTTCCAAAACTCGCTGGGAAAGCTCTAATGCCTCAAGACTATTTAATAGTTCAGTGGCTGCGGGGTCCGAGGAGTCGTCCAAATGGACGTTTAGATCACCCAGCAAGGTGTAATTGGGTAGACTACAGACTCCGCTGGCTATAGAGGTTGGCAAGTTATTGATGAAGTTACCAGGGGTGCCGGGAGGTCGGTAAATGAGAGTCCCTGAAAAGGTGCATGTGGGGGAGAGGTCCAATGAGAAAGAGAGGTTTTCACAGTTGGACATCTGATTAGGGAGGCTGCGACAGTTGTAGCAGTTTTTATAGATAATGGCTATACCGCCGCCTCTTCCCATTGGGCGGTCTGCTCGCAGTATCTGGTATCCTGTGGGGAGTGCTTGAATAATATCGGGATCCGAGTCTATGTGAAGCCATGTTTCCGTGAGGAACAAAGCATCTGGTTCCTTATCGGATAAAAGTAGGGAGATCTATAGGGAGTGCATAGGGACGGATCAACAATTTACCAAGAGCATATGGTATGTCGGTCCTAAGATCTGAGGAGAGGACCGGTAGGCACAAAATTGGCAGGCAAAGTGTTTAGTGGTGGGGTTCCATGTGGCACGACAGGGAGTGGGGGCAAGGCCTCGCAGCTGCAATAGGGACGTAGAGCTTTAAGTAAGGGGTGGATTTTGGCCATGGGTTGTGGCCCCTGGTCCCGGCCCGTCGCGGACGGGCGCAGACGGGCTTGCCTTTGGCGCGCCTTCGGCGTGCCCGCTGCGCCCATCCGCTGCGCCTCCGGAATAAAGGCTCCATTTTATAGTAAACAAGGGCGGGAGGGCAGGAGCACTAGACTGCTATCCCTGCTCCTCACCTAAGATGGCGGTCCCTCGGGCAGCGTCCAATCGGCTGCAGTAGGAGTAATCCGGCCGAGGTTACCAGCTAGAGGGGCCCGATATTTTGCTGCAACGGTCCGTTTGGCAGACAAAAGTAAACCGCTAGAATCCGGCGGTATTTAGGCGGGAGAGTGACAAACTAAAAGGTATTATTAACTCGTATTCAGTCAATTTTTAGAATTTGGCGAATAAAATGGCAAACAGTTACACTCAGCTAGTCCCGGCTTTCCGCCTCAGGACAAATTAATTTACACACTACACACACAATTGTAATCCATATCATATATCAGAACCACAGCCACATATACTACCCAAAGCCAGAAACATGGTTTGGATCTACCCTGAGATCTACGTCAATTTTTTTTTAAAAATCCTATCAAGAAGTCCAACATGCCTACCATTCTTGACACCTGCTCACATATACAAAATGAATAATGTAGTTGTGTATCAC
This sequence comes from Lissotriton helveticus, assembly GCF_964261635.1. Taxonomy (NCBI): domain Eukaryota; kingdom Metazoa; phylum Chordata; class Amphibia; order Caudata; family Salamandridae; genus Lissotriton; species Lissotriton helveticus. The sequence continues at coordinate 1,964,999,292 of NC_136068.1, read as the reverse complement.
GTCAGCGTCTCAATGGATGCCTCAATGCTTCTGTGACCCGGTTTTCTATCAGTGCTTTTCCTGAATTCATTCGTATTCCCGAGATGGTCGGAGAGCATGTGGTGCAGATTATGCTACTTGGTTATTTCTGATGCCAGCATAATGGTTTCCTCATTCATTGAAGCAGTAAGAAATGGTTTCTACAGTTTCCCCCGGTTCCAAAATCTTTTTTGCTGAGGCATAGATGACACGCTTTCCATCACCTATTGTTCTATAGATTACGAGTGCATGAATGAAAGTCAAGGTTTGGGGAAGATTGTTGTCATCCATTGACTCCATTTATAAATCCACCACAAGGCTGCATTTCAGGCAGGGTGCCTCCATAAAGGTTTGGGCTTGAATGTGACAGGTGGTGCTAGTCTTATACTTAAAGATTTGAACTAGGTCTTTCGAATATAGAATATTTCTATGCGGAACAGACACTTCACTATCCACCTCTAGCCTCCACAGCAAGCTTTAACTGGTGGAATCTTTGGTCTTGGAACTTGCAATCTGACTTCTTGCAAATATATTCTACTGATTGGTTTCATTTTGGTATCAGCCTTAACTTCACAAACATGAAGAATGTTGACGAGGTTGGGAAAAGATGATAATGACATCATTACTTACAGTTAATATCCATTATGCCGGTTCAACTCATCACATGCCTCGTGTACTTGCCTATTTGTCTCTCCATTTTATTCCTTGAAGCTACAAGTAAGGCACTTTTTTTTTACCTGCAAATGTAATTTCCCCCCACCCACCTTCAGGAGGGGTTACCTTGAGGTTTAAGCTTATTAAAAAAAACAAATTACTTGTGTAAATGTAAAGGATGCACAAGGACATTGGTTTCTCTTTGAGCATGGATTCATGTCGCGATCACAATAAGCAGACAAGGAGGAAGGGCAGATAATGCGTCCACACAGTGTTGCCCTCCCCTGGGTGAATGTGGCCCGGTCTGAATGGTCCAGCTACTACATCTTCCAGAAGCCTTTGGGCCGGATCAAGGGAAGAAGGTTCAGACTTCCCCGAGTTACCTGCACCTTTAAAGCAACTCCTCTTCCGGAAGGAGGTGCTTGATAATCTTGCTTTTTCCATTTTGACACCGAAGTAAGCGGATGGTATTCCCCACTGGAGTTCCCGCTAGTCTTACGGCTGTTGCAGTCTGTTTCCCACAATATATATTCACCCGGATGAGCACAGCATTGCTCTCGGACTTGGCAGTACTTCCCGAGGTCTTCCTCCTTGAGTCCCGACACAGGGAGCCCTCCAGATATCGTAGCCGCTGGCAGGGAAAGACGCCGGAGCGGTCCTCCCTTAAACCGACTTTGGCTATTTCCTTTTATTTTTCCCCTGCACTGAGTCTCCATTCCACGAAGCACTCCAGTTGTAAATATTAACAGCTGCCGGGTGCGGCTTCCGTGCACTCGCGCTATGAAGGCAAACTGCGGCTGGGAGTGCCTTTTAGCCATTTCCCTCCATTGACCCAACAGTTTTGCTGCACTCCCGCTGTGATGAGAACAGCGGAGGGTTCACTACGGCTTCCTGAGCTCTTATGGGGAAGAAACACTCAAAGGCTGCATGGGCAGCAAGTCCCCTACTGCAGTTGAGGACCCTGCACTTGGTGATGTATACTCGGAGATCCAGTCATGGATTAAAGCCATTACAGCCTTAAACTGTCCCCTGACCATTGTGGACTCGGCCAAATCTCTGGGTATCACCCTGGACTATAACTTAAACATGCGAGACCACATCAACTCAATGGCCAAATCTGCCAGATTACACACAAGCTACCTATGGAAATTGAAACCCTTCCTTGACGCTCCCGACCTAAAACTTGCAGTCCAAGCACTAGTTATTTCTAGGCTGGAACATGGCTGTTCCACCCTCTCTGGTTTACCCAAGATCTCCTTAGCACCCTTAAAAGCCTGCCTCAATGTAGCAGGCAGACTACTTACCGGCTCAAGGAAATTTGATCACATCACTCCTCACCTGAAAGCGTTGAACTGGCTTCCTCTCGAGGCCAGAATTCACCTCAAGCTGGCATGCATCACGCACAAGGCCCTACACTCAAACTCCCCTGCGTATCTTGCACAAAAACCGGTGATATCCGGAGGAATCAGAAACTCACGATCGGCCAGTGCCCTCCTACTCCAGCCTGCACGCTTTTGGAAAAAAAAAACTATAATCAGACGTTCACTGGGGCTGCACCAAGAATATGGAACTCCTTCCCACCCGCCATCAAAAGAATCCCCTCTCTTGCACGCTTCAAAAAGGAGGCTAAATCCTTCCTCATGGGTAAATTCCTTGGCTAAACCCCGTCCCACAACCAACTCAGAGGCTATTGCCTTCCTCCCTCGACCTCTCCCCACCAAGAATCTGGGGGATCCTCAGCGACGGTAATATTGACTATCTGTGTATGCTCTCATCGCTTTTTTATGCAGCACCCCCTCCCTAATGTACAGTAGTTTCTTGTGATATCATGTCTAGTGTCTTTGACTATGTAAAGCGCTCTGATACCCTAACGGGTCATGTTCACGCTCTATAAAACACCTAAATAAAATAATACTCAAGGGTCCACTTCTAGTGGGTGGGCCCCAACAGACAGCAATACAACAGACTCTCCGACCACCATCGACCACAACCCCATGCTAGCCGGGGGCAGCGTGAGCATCGATGACACCATCAAGACCATGAGCACAGTCCACTCTTGCTCCCCCATCAGACCCATTCCTGCACCACGTCTTCAACAAAGCCAGCAGCTCCATCACACCCCACCTGCACAACGTCCTCAATCTCTCCCTCGAGACCGCCGACCTTCTCAGAGAGCTGGAAACACGCAGAGATCAATGCCCTCCTCAAAAATCCCAAGGCAGACCCTAGAGACCTCAAGAACTTTTGGTCCATCTCTCTGCTCCCGTTCCCGGCCAAGGTCATCGAGAAGATCATAAACTGATACCTCAAAAAAACAGAATCCCGGACCCTTCCCAGTCAGGGGTCCGGGACCGCCCTCATCGCAGCCACCGATGACATCAGGACCCTGTATTTGGTGATGTATACTAACTCAAGGGTCCACTTCTAGTGAGTGTTTATTCTGCTGAAATGAGAAATCGTACTAAATACTTTCTTTTGGATTTGTGTCCTGTGCTTGAAACATATGTGAGCCTGGTGGGTTTTTTTTTATTCATTTTTTATAGCGTTTTTTATAGCGCAAACTTAACCCTAATCGGGTATCAGGTGCTCTTCATAGCACCAGTTGCATTACATGAGGACACATTCATTTTTGTTAGGCACGGGGAGAGTAAGTGATTTGCCCAGAATCACAGATGTTTGAGCTGTCATTGCCGAGACTGGAACCCAGTTCCCCAGAATCGAGGGCGACAGCCCTAGCCGTTAGGCCAACTCCTCTACCCTAGTTTAAGACTGACTGAAGTCTTGATCTCTTCCGGATTAGTGTTTATCCTAGATAAAGAATCTGCAGGGCCTTGAGTGAGTGCATGAACATTTATACTTCACAATACGTATATGTATGTGGTTTGATGTACTACCTCTCACGTCTCTTTTATCTTCCATTTACATGCAGTTGTCTTCTGAGGTGTTTCGTTGAGCACATCCAGAAACCCTTAGACCAGACTTAGGGAGACCAGGAGCCTTCCCTGCAGCAGTGTTTGTTTTATCCACTTCCCTTTTCCCAGGGTGCTCCCTTGCATAGAGACCAGGAGCCTTCCCTGCAGCAGTGTTTGTTTTATCCACTTCCCTTTTCCCAGGGTGCTCCCTTGCATAGCGGTGTTGATTCACGCGGTGGGGGTGTTGAGCGCAGGGGAGTAAGTGTGCTTCTCATCCCCGTCGTCCCCGCTGACCGAACTCTGAGGTTAGAGGCGTTTTCTTTCTTGAGCTCCAGCCACATCTGACAATTAATCTCACAAAGATAAAACTGTGTTGAAACAGAGTTGGATTTATGATGATGAAGATGATGTATATTTATCATTGTGCACCATTAGCACCATGATGAAGACGATGTATATTTATCATTGTGCACCATTAGCACCATGATGAATATGATGTATATTTATCATTGTGTACCATTAGCACCATGATGATGATGATGTATATTTATCATTGTGTACCATTAGCACCATGGATGCACCTCTTCATATCCAACCTTTTGCTTTGTAGAAATTCTATTTGTAAACTGATTATAGCAATTGTATGCAAATTACTATTACATGCTTGTGTTATCAAAGTGCATGAATAATTGAAATAATAATTACATGTTAAACATGTCACTTTTAGGTCTACCTTTTTCTCTCAAGCTTCTCTTGAACCTGATCCTGCGGTTAGACAAAAAGTGAAACACTATCCTATGTGAGAAGTTCCTCCGGTGTGGAGAGATGCGGTTCCAAAGGCAGGCGCTGTTCCGGCTATTCCAGCTCATTTCCAGCGTATATGGGTACATGTCCCTTGGAAAAGATCGGAAGTTTTGGCGCTTAAACAGTCTTTACCGGACCCTCGTAAGAATCCTGCTGGGTATTATAAAGAGCTGTCCCAGACTGTTGATGCGTGTATTATGAATTTGGCAGATATTGATTTGCTGATGGGAAATGTAGTCTCTCAAGCATTGTGGGCTCGGATAAGTTGGGAAGACAACAACCAAGATTTAGGTGGTAATTGGGCTGCTATAACTGCTGCGGATGCAGCACAAGTAGGTGGTGCTAAACCCGATGATTTGATCACAGCATTGCCTGGTAGAATAATCACTCTAATGAAAACGATGATGCCTGCCCTACGTGTTAATTGGGATAAGTTAGCTGCGTGTAAACAGAAGAAAGATGAGTGTCTCCGACTTCTTTACCCGTTTCGAGGAGACGTTCATTGACCATAGTGGTCAAGATATGAGTACTGAGGGTGCACAGCGATTATTTGTGGATAAATTTGTATTTAATTTACTTCCAGAATTATCACATAAATTGAAAGATTACGAGAGTTCGTGGGCTGTTTCTTCGTCTGCCCAGATATTAGCTACTGCTCAGTACTACGAAAATAGGGATAAGGAAGAAAAGGATAAAATGGAGAAAAAGACTAAAGAGTTAAAAACAAAGGTTCTTTTGCAACAAGCTTATCCCCCTCGTTCTGCTCAGTGTCAATTGCAACAGCCTTCACAGTTTCAGATTGTTACAGAAACCTGCAACTTTTGTTCCGCGACCTTTGCTGGGTCCTAATCAATGTGCCTACTGTAAAGAGGAAGGTCATTTTAAGAGTAGTTGTCCGGTTTTATTGCAGCATAATGGTGGACTGCCAGGGCCACGAGGCCGTGGTGGTTTTCAGTCAGCACCTAGGGGTAGAGAGCGAGGTTTGTTGTCTCAGGAACAACATTCTTTTCCCCCTCAGAATTCTATGAATTATTTTGATCAGCAGAATTCCCAGTCTGCACAATATTACAATGACGATTATTGTACTGAAAGCGAAAATCAGGACTTTCATACTAGCTAGGAGAGCCATGGACAAAGCAAGGGAGTGGTATCAGTTCCAGTGGATCAGAATGGGCCTTATGTTGATGTTGTTGCATTGGGTGTTTCAGAGCCATTTCTTTTGGATACTGGTGCAATGAGAAGTTCTATCATTCACTCCAAACTCCCTGGGGCACCTTTGTCTGGCTTAACAAATGTTTCTGTAGGATTCTCTGGCGCCCCAGTTCGCAACCCGGTTTCTTGTCCTTTGCCTATCTCCATTGGTCCTTATGATTTGGAAGCCCCGCTCATTTTAACGACTGGTTGCGGTGAGAATTTGTTGAGTTTGGATTTATTGAAACGTCTACACGCAACATTGTATTGTTCCCTCTCTGGTGTGTCATATAGCTACTGTATATCTTTATAATGCGTTAAGTTAGCATAGGCTCATTACATGTTTAAACGCCATTTTTCCTTTTGCTGCTTCTGCACACGACACTTAATTGTTGATTTAGCTTTCAACCTACTAGTTCGTTGTGGTTTACATGAGAATAATGTTATTGCTCTGATATCAGCTTTGCTTAATAAACTATGTCTGTACAGAGAGTGCTGAAGCTTCAGGAATAACACGATACAGAATTGTTATGAGGTCTGATCTTCGCGCCTTCATAGACATAACATAAGTACAGCTTCTGACAACTTTGGGCTTTAGGCGGGTTTTATATTGCTTTGCTTGAAGCACACAAACACACTTGATGCTGTTCGCATGCAGAGAGAGCTGGTGTATGCTGATGTGATCTCTTCATTCTAGGATCCTGAGGTATGGGCCCGCCCTAATTCAACCCAAAGAGACCTTCTTAGCTATTAATATAATATGTGAGTTAGGGAGGGTGAGAAATAAGTGTTGTTAACCCTTATTCATTACAGCATGTTAGCATGCTGTCACCATTTGCTTTCTATGGACTAGTAACTATGCTGATAACTTTGCTTCTGATAATATGTCTCCTTGTATTATCTAAGATACTGCGCCTGAGAAGACGGCATTAGTAAATAAATATTTCAAATGTGCACGTGTCCTCATTTACTCCAAGTTCTGATTTGAAATGATTGTATAACGAAAGAGTGCTCATGTGTTCCACGTAACCTGAGGTATTGTAAGCTCATGTTCTGGTTTGTCTAAACATTGGGGGTTTGTTATGACCAATGAGACACTGTAGCTAGCTCGGTAAGGGGTTTGTTGGGTACTAAGGTGAGTTTTGGGTCACCCTAATTCGCTGAGGTTCCAATCCTATGTGCACAGTTCTGTGGGAGAACAGAAACCCTGCTACATGGCGCCCAACGTTGGTGGTCTTATATCATGACACTCGAGTAGTATATAATTCGAACCTTAACCCCTTCACTGTCGTTTCCGGAAAACGGTGGTGTCGGTGAAACCTGCCTATTTTTTGAAATAGGTCTTTTTCAAGCTTGAATCTATCTAAAACGGTTTCTTTGAATTACTACCCAGTTGTGCTACAAAGTTTCCTTTGTTCTTCAGTAGTTCCGGTGTGATCATGGCGCAGGCTGTGAATATCCCACTGCATAGTCGCATTGCGGTACGCAACCATTTACAGGCTTTCCAAGTCCCATTGGATGGCTTGGCTGTGATTTTAGTGGTGTGTGCAGATCCGGCGTACCCTTTCGGACTGTTTTATTCGTGGGTAACGTTTCCGGAAGTGGATGCAAATTCTGGTGTGTTCATCACCTACACACCCTCACCTGTACCCGCTGAGTATACACCGTACAGGGCACTGGAAATACCTATTGATCATTGGCAGCATCCCGTTTGGTTTGATGGCGCCCTACCCCACTCTTTATCCGCTGCGAGGTTGGGTCCTTTGTCCATTCCAGGCACAAATTGGCCTGCATTGGGTGGATTCACCCCGCACCCGAATCACGGTGCATGTCCCCTAGCGGATATTCGCAGACTACATGTTGTCTCGATTGCCGTGATTCGTGCATTAGTGCAATACATAGGTCGTCACCTCCCGGGTGGTCCGGCTGTTCAAACGGAACATGGCGGTTTAAGGCTTAATCCGGTTATGGTCAATTCGGTTTTTGGTAAGCGCCCCGATGATAAAGATGAATTCCCTTTCTGGTTTGCCGAGAAATTTGACCAGCTGGAGGCTGTGTTTCCGAATTCTACTCCTGCTGATAAACATAGAATGTTGACGATTACTTTGCCTAAGGATTTAACTCCTGAACTCGTTGACTGTGAAAGTTGGGGAAAAACTTTTGCGGCCGTTTATACGAGGTGTTTCGGCACCCCGTCGTTGAACGTACTGCCTACGATCGTTAAGCGTGTTCAGGATGATCACGGACCAGAAGCAACGGTTGAATTGGGTATGTGCCTGTGTGGTTCTTTTGAGATTGTTAGCGATCTCATCCTCTCCAATATAAAAGGGAGATGCAGTGAACTTTGAGGTGTCGAATGCTTTGGCTGCTCTGCCCGATGCCGATAAACCCCAACAGTTAGCGAAGATTGTTGTGGCCGCTTATAAAACTATTGGTCGCACAAGTCGAGGTCTGAAATATTTTGCTATCAAGGAGAAAAAACAACCACAAGGGCAGCCTGATACGGCGGATGTCTAGTCCAAGTCCAAAAAACAGAATTGGCCTAAAAAACAGAATCAGGGGAAGCAACAACAGCAGACTCAGGAATCATATCCTGCGCCGCAAGTTCCTGCGCCGACAGAGTTTATGATTTGCGCGATCGCGCGATTATTAAATCACCTGATCGATTTCAGGTTTCTGATCAACGCTCTCCTCGTTCCTTTCAGGACTCATCGGCCCCGAAGACCGGTGGAGGAGGAGGCGGGAGGGGACGTGGTGGCCAACAAGGACGTGGCCAGCCCCGCGAGACAGACGGCACAGGGAAGCAGGAGGATTCTACGCCAAAGAGACCGCAGTTTGCGAAAAAGAAAGTCACAGCCTTAACAGCGCATCGATATGCCACAGATAGTGAGAACGCGGCTTCGGAATCTGACGTGGGCTCTGACCTTGCTGGACAGCGCAGCGGAGATTACCATAGTGAGAGAGGCGCTGCGTCCACTACTGAGGGTGACAGCGACTGATGTCTACGTTGTAATAGAAACAGCCGATACAAGACTTGCTCACCCTGAAAGACTTTATGAAATTGTCCTGTTAATTGAAGGTGACATACAACGTACCATTAAAGGGGTATTTTGGGAAAATCTTTCTTCCACCTATGACATTTTGCTTTCGGAGGCTGACTGGCCCCCACCTTTTGTGCTCGCGGCGCCGCGAGGGGAGGAGGTGATCCTCCCCAGTTTCGCGAACACTGTCTCGAAAGAGCATGCGCAGCATTTTGCAGAAGAGTGGGCTTGGGCTCTCGCACCGGCTCTGTACCGTAATCAATGTGGTTGGGATAAATTGTCCCCGAGCCACGAAATTCCCTTGCGGTCTCAGCCGCAGCCTCAACCTCAATATCCCATCCGGCGTGAGGCAAAAGCTTCCGTCGCGGAAATCCTTGACCAATTGGAGTATCAGGGAGTTATTGAAACGTGTGTGTCACCAATGAATAATCCTCTTTTTACTGTTACCAAGCCTGACGGATCGTATCGTTTGGTATTGGATTACCGGCATTTGAACTCGCATTGCCGTAACTGTGCAGTACAGAATACTCACGGCTCTGCCCTGGTGGATAGTCTTGTGCGTATGCGTTTTAAAACAACGCTTGACATTTCCAACGGTTTTTATGCCCACAGATTGGATAGCTTAAGCTCCCAATGGACCAGTTTTACGTGCGCTGGGGTCCAAAAACAATTCCGGCGTCTCCCAATGGGCTATAAGAATAGTCCTGGTATATTTACAGCTCGCATTGTCTCTCTTTTGGAGAGAATCGACCCAGATGCTTGCTCGTACGTGGATGACATAAATCTCACAGACGACGAAATTTGGGAGCATCTGTGTCGTGTAAATTCGATTATTTGTACCTTTGCAGATATGGGTTACAAATTTAACTTTGCAAAATCGCACATTGCTGAGTACACAGTGTTGTTCCTGGGCTATGAGCTCAACAATGAAGGTAGAGGTTTGGCTCCTCACTTCTTGGAGAAATGCGCCCAGTTGCGCGCTCCAACAACTCTGAAAAAATTACAGTCATTACTGGGCTTTTTAAATTTCGGAAGGACATACATTCCGGAATATGCCCAGCGTATCAAGCCTTTGTATGCTTTGATACAACCAACTTTTTCTAAATCATGCTGGCTGCCTGAGCACTCGGCCATCTTGCAATCTTTGCAGGCTGATCTGCTCGCTTCTAAATTTTTATTGACTCGTGATAACCACACCAACCTGGTGATAAGAATTATTCCTGGTACGGTGGGTTTCACGTACTTGACTTTTAATGAAGGAGACACAGTACCTATTGCTTACAAGTCACACTTGTACACTTCGGCTGAGATGCGATTTCCCACTGTGGAAAAGGTTTTAACAGCTGTGCAGATGGCGATTCTTAAGGAACGAGCTCTGACACAGGGGAAACGCATGTTGGTTGTTACACCCTGTCCTCGTTTGGAGGCAGTCACGAAAGCCAGTGTACCAAATTCAAAAGCTTTGCACCCTCGGTGGATTCAGTGGGCAGCGTCCTTGACGTCCTCGGATGTCACGTTTATTTTTGACGCCTCATTGCGGTCGCAAGAGTACTTGCAGTATGAATTTGTTCATCCTGCTCCTCTAGCTATGCGACCTTTGGAGGACTTCCATTGCATCATTTACACTGATGGTTCGGCGCAGGTTGCGCATGGTTCTATACACGCCTACGTTTCCGCCTGTGCCATTGTGGTCGGTGCCATGGTGAACGATGAGTTCCAGTCCCAGGCAGTTCACACGCAGCCTCTAGGGGACTGCACCGCACAATTGGTGGAGCTTCGTGCTCTCTTACTAGCGTTGGAGTACGCTGATTCTAGTGTGACTACTCTTATTGTGAGTGATTCCTACTACTGTGTCCAGTCTTACAATGAAAACTTGTTCTTTTGGATTCAAAATGATTTTCGTGATTCAAAGGGTAGCACAATAAAACACAAGATGATCTGGGTTCGAGTAGCAGAGCTTAAGGCTCAGTTGCAGCTCGTTTTTGTGATTCATACTCTCGGCCACCAGCGTGTTGGAGTCCACGCTGTCGGTAACTCGCTTGCTGATGAAGCAGCGAAGTCAGTGGTATCTACATACTTAGTTGCAGCAGTTACTAGGTCCAAAAGTAAGATTGACAGTGACATCTTGGCGGCTGTTGCTGCCTCTGAGAAGGGAGGTAAACATCCTGCGGGGTTCCCTTCGAAGTACACATACCACTTAAGTCCCGAAAAGGTTCCTTTTGTGAAAATTCCTGATGTTGGGGAACGTTTGATTCCCAACTCGGATCGCAGGGCTGACTTGATTACAGCGGCTCATGAAGGTGTGGCGTCTGCGCATGCGGGCGTCTCGGCCACTGTAACTCAATTACAACAACGTTTCTGGTGGCGGGGACTGTACAAACAGACGCGTGATTATGTCCTTCTTTGTGACATTTGTCAGCAGATTAAACCTTCGACTGCTGCGCGTCCGCCACAGACACAGTTGTACATTTCTAATAAACCGCTAGGTTGTGTTTATTTAGATCACTGCAGTCCTTTTTCATCTGATACTGCATATAAGTACTTCTTAGTTGCAGTTGATTCATGCACACGCTTTGTATGGGTCTGGCCCCATCGCAGCGCTGATTCACGGACTGTCATTAGAGATTTGCGTGTCTTTGTAGGGATTTTTGCCTGTGGTACCTTCCATTCGGATCAGGGTCCGGCTTTCGCCTCTAAGGCGTATAAGGATGCCATGACTTCGATGGGGGTCCAAGTCAAGTTTTCGTCTCCCTACAGACCTGAGGGTAATAGTGTAGTGGAGCGAATGAACCATGATTTAAAGCAATCTTTGACAGCTCGAGTTATAGGCACTGGCAGAAACTGGCTGGCCCACCTCAATGGCGTGCAGCGTGCTCTTAATAATCTCCCTAGAAGGTCTCTGGGTGGGCGGACCCCATACGAAATGCTCTTTGGCATCAAGATGTACGTCCCTGACCTTGACGGTCTAGACTGCATGGCTCGCGCCACAACCTTTGACGTAGATGAACATTGTACTGTTTTACAGGATCTACAAAAGACCAGAGACAGTCTTGTAAAGGAACATTTGCCCTCCACATCGGATGTTGCGTTGCAGATCCCGGTAGTCGGCTGGCTACCCCAAGTTGGAGAACTGGTTCGCGAGAAGATCGATAACAAGAAAGAATTTGGTCCTTCCTATCGAGCTCCGGTTCCAGTGCTTGGAGTGAAGGGCACAAGAACAGTCATTTTACCACCACTTCCTGGTCGTAAGGAAAACAGGTTTATCTCAATTGATAATGTCAAGATACACAGAGTGGCCGATTCTTCTTAGCATGACACTGGCTGTTTCTTGTCCTTCCATTGTGAGAAATTCAGTTTTGCCCGCTGCTTCTAATCATGAAACTGCAGTGGCCATCGAATTGCCTGCAATTTCCAGTCCTTTATTAAGTACTTTGCCTGGTACAGATCATGATGAATTAGACTATACCTACCCCACTGACTTATCCATGCCTGACCTGCAAGTACGTTTGGCCACAGAATCCAGATTTTCATTTGACTCTGTTTCCAAAGACTCGAAGAAACCCTCACGTTTTGCAGTTTATGCCTGCTTATTTAAAAAACATTTTTTAATTCCCCCTTGGACATATATTTGGCTGGTGCTGTTTTCAATTTACCTTTTTATGTCAATTGGATTTGTGTTTTATTTTTTCCGCTTGGTAAATGGACACTATGTCGAGGAAAGAACATGCATTCGGCATCTCAATGGAACTTTGGCCCCCCTTTCCTCATCGCATTCTGCACACAGACTGAGAAGAGACTTGACATTTGTTACATCACTGCTTGGCCTGTCCTTGATGGGATTGTGTGGGATGCCGTTAGATTTCAAATTCATGGCCCTACGGAGGTTGTTAATGTCCCTAATGTGCTTTAAGTTAATATGGGGGATGTGGTGAAAGAAAACATACGTTCTGATGATTGGGATGTTCAGGCCGTAGAGTCTTTGTTTTCTGATTTGAAATACTATGCTGCCTTTGATGCTGAAGATTTGTACTTAGAGTCTGCTAATTATAGTGATTTGTTTTGCTTTCAACATTTTGGCAATCACTTTTTGCATAAAACAACATCCAGAAGGAGTACTGTAAATTATACACAATGGGAGCATTGCCCAGCTCCTAAACAGGGCAGTTCGAATACTTTTTTGAAGAAGTACACTTATTTTACTGACTTCAATCAGTCTAATCCTGAGTCCTTTTATTTCAAAATGACACAGAAGCCTATGTCCAAGGTTAGACTTACCGATACCAAATTATTGTACTCGAAGTCCTTTCTAGATCAACTGGCTGTTGGCGGCTATGAATTATGGAAGGAAACTATTGACCTAAAATCTGTTTGGGGTTCGAAAAACTGGCAGGTGCAAGGCACTGAGGCTTTGCACCGTGCATGTCTCATCCCGAATCAAATGTTGTTTTTGAATTCCACTATTTCACAGACATCGTGCTTTGGATTGGCTACTTCTAAAAAACTAAATTTTCCATCTATCCCAGTTAGAAGAATATTCTGGCTGGAGTAAGTATACTCAGTTTTCGATTAGGGACTTACAGACCCTATTGCTGAATTCGTCCTTTAACATATCCAGTATGGACCCTAAGGGTTGGCTGGTGTGGCACAAAAGTGCGGATTCATGCCAGCACCGTTTTCTGGGTTTGTCTGATGGCTTTACACATGTCAGACCTGATCCACGTTTTGAAACAGAACATTCTGTCACAACTTACTCTGTGGGTAAATTGTGTCAGAGTTGGCTGACACATTCTAAATTGTCTGCAGTTAAATTACATCTTGCAAAGTTGAATGATGATGTAGATTTAAATGATTTCATAAAAGGCCCGGCTAGTGGTAGATCAAAAAGATGGATATATGCTATCTACAATTAAATCTGGAAGACCTCACAGATTGAGGCAGCGACGCGACTTAGAGCTATAGATCAAGCAAATCTAGAGAAAGTGCTTGCTGTGGTTGACAATAGTATTAACATGCTTTCTTCCCGCATTTACACTTTAGATAACATTGTGTCTTCTGTAGTGGATATTGTGCATGATGAAGTTTCTGTGTTGTACCATGGTCAAAATCAATTACGTTCTATCATGCAATTTGCATGGACCCTTCAAACGCTTAAATCTGGCAAGGTGCCATGGACCTACATGAATGTTTCTTCTCTCTTTGCACCCTTTAATTTAACTGACAAGCAGCGCTTGCTTTCTATGCGAGATGCTTCTTTTTCAATGTTACATATTGAGAGATTAGAGTCCTTACCTTTTTCTGTGGCAGAAGCCTCTGCTGCAACGTGGCTTATCCACGGTTTGATAACTTTACCTTTTGCTTTGTATAAGTTTACAAATTGTATGAAATATGTTGCCATAGGTCGCTATGAGCCTTTAGGTAGTGCATTTCTCCATGAAGTGTGGTCCCTTCCTTTCACTTATAGATGTTTGAAAGACGGCCTGGAAGTTTATCTGAATGGGGAGGAATGTACAGAAACTCCAGATCACTCGTTAATGTGTAGGCACATACAATTACACGGTTCTTGCAACCAGGACCGACCGAACTTAGCCTGTGTTTTGAAAGGGACTCCTGTACCGGCAATCACCCCGACTTTTACCTTACTGGGGAACAGAAGTTATTTACTTTTAAATAATGAAGATTGTTGTGGGTTAATTAAAGGTGTAGCTTATGTGGTAACCGTATTGCTGCAGAAATGTCCTGTACCCACCCACACATGAAAATAGGGAGGTTTCCATTTGGCCACGCATCCCAACCTTGAAAGCAGAGTTCAACGGCATGAGCAGACTGAGGGCTCTATTGTCCCAGAAAGAAGTGGCCTTGAGTTCGGCTCGGGAAACTTTCGTGCTTCACATAGCTAACACCCGGACTGAGGTTCAGGCCCTTTTAAATACTGATTTACCGTTGCATTTTGGCGAAATGATACATTCTATCTTTAACGCGTCCTCCACATCTGGGCTGGCGCATTTTTTTAAAACTGTTAGCAGCGGTCTTGTAACTTCATTTGAAAAAATATTTGGAGTGATCCCTGCTTTCTTCCATTCCATTTTTTCGAGTTTGTTTGGAGGATTCCCGGTTTTACTGGCACTGGCGGCAGGCGTTCTAGTGGTCCTTTGCTTCCTTAAATATGGATGCCCCTCATGTGGAAGAAGCCGCCCAGCCCCTTCTGGTGCTGTTTCGCAACCGGATGCTTGAATATTATGGCACGCTGCCGCTTGCGATTTTAAGCACGGCATGTGGATTATCGTTTCGATTTTCCTACTTCACCTGTGTCCAGCCTGTGTTTCATTGCCTAAGCTGTGATTTTGACTGGGCCATTGATTTGTGTCTATGCGGACCGGTTTCTCCTGAAGTCGACTTTAATCAGCTGATGAGTCCCATCGTTACTCACGAGTTGGTTTGTATTGGCGACAGGGTTATGGCCTTAGCAGCGATGCATGGACTAATGGGTCCTTGGAACATTCTTACAGCAGCGCAAGATTTCTTGGCACTGAGCTTTCTTGAAAACCCACCGAGTTGTCCTCTGATGGTAATAGAGGCTCCAGTATTGGGAGATCACGTTTGTTCTTTTCCCCTTCTGAATTGGATGGCTGAACTGTTTTCGGATGAAGACGGTGATTTCCTGTTGGAGGCTGTTGCTGCATATTTTGCATATTCGGTCTTGCCTTGATGAACCTTATTGGTTTATGATGATGCCCCATTTTTTGCATTTTTTTCCACCTCCCAGTCCTATTGGCTTGAGTGCTGTTGGTTTCTGAAATTGAAATTTTTTATATTTTTTGATTTGATTATTGTACTTTTCTATGATTATAAGGTTGTTCATAGTTCTTGAACTCTACTTTCATGAAGTTGCCCTTATCTTATCTTATCTTATCCATCCTCGGATCATGGGGGGGTGTCATATAGCTACTGTATATCTTTATAATGCGTTAAGTTAGCATAGGCTCATTACATGTTTAAACGCCATTTTTCCTTTTGCTGCTTCTGCACACGACACTTAATTGTTGATTTAGCTTTCAACCTACTAGTTCGTTGTGGTTTACATGAGAATAATATGTTATTGCTCTGATATCAGCTTTGCTTAATAAACTATGTCTGTACAGAGAGTGCTGAAGCTTCAGGAATAACACGATACAGAATTGTTATGAGGTCTGATCTTCGCGCCTTCATAGACATAACATAAGTGCAGCTTCTGCCAACTTTGGGCTTGAGGCGGGTTTTATATGGCTTTGCTTGAAGCACACAAACACACTTGATGCTGTTCGCATGCAGAGAGAGCTGGTGTATGCTGATGTGATCTCTTCATTCTAGGATCCTGAGGTATGGACCCGCCCTAATTCAACCCAAAGAGACCTTCTTAGCTATTAATGTAATATGTGAGTTAGGGAGGGTGAGAAATAAGTGTTGTTAACCCTTATTCATTACAGCATGTTAGCATGCTGTCACCATTTGCTTTCTATGGACTAGTAACTATGCTGATAACTTTGCTTCTGATAATATGTCTCCTTGTATTATCTAAGATACTGCGCCTGAGAAGACGGCATTAGTAAATAAATATTTCAAATTTGCACGTGTCCTCATTTACTCCAAGTTCTGATTTGAAATGATTGTATAACGAAAGAGTGCTCATGTGTTCCACGTAACCTGAGGTATTGTAAGCTCATGTTCTGGTTTGTCTAAACATTGGGGGTTTGTTATGACCAATGAGACACTGTAGCTAGCTCGGTAAGGGATTTGTTGGGTACTAAGGTGAGTTTTGGGTCACCCTAATTCGCTGAGGTTCCAATCCTCTGTGCACAGTTCTGTGGGAGAACAGAAACCCTGCTACAGGTATAAACCTTAGTTTGGGTGATACATTGGTTTCTCCTATGTATTTGTCTAAGGATCAACTTGCACTTGAATTGCGTTCACTTCCAGCTATGCTTTGGGCCACGGGTCCGAATGATGTTGGTTTGCTCAAAATTCCACCTTACGTGATTACTGTCAAGCCTGATGTTAAATTGCCACGCATTCCTCAGTATAAGATTTCTAACGATGGCGAAAGAGCTCTGTTGGCTATTGTTTATGATTTAGTTCAGAAGGGTGTGGTTGAAGAAACGAGAGGAAATGTTTGCAATAGTCCTGTTCTGCCTGTTCTTAAACGTACTGATCCTTCTAAGCCTCCTGTATACCGTTTTGTGATTGATCTTCGACAGGTCAGCAAAATTGTTGTCCCTCAGTTTCCCGTTGTCCCGGATATTACTGCCTTCCTCACAATGATACCTGCTTTGGCTGTTTGGTTCTCAGTCATTGATCTTAAGAATGCTTTTTTAGCATTCCTATTGCTGAGGAGAGTAGGGATCTCTTTGGTTTCTCTCTTGGAGGCCGAAGTTTTCGATTTAAACGTGCACCTCAAGGTTATTGTCAGAGTCTCTACATTTATAGTCAGGCTTTGAAATCCCAGCTTGACGCTTTTTCTTTGCCTCCCGGTGCTACTCTTATTCAGTATGTGGATGATCTGTTAGTGGCTGCCAATTCAGAGGATGTTTGTAAAAATGCGACTGTTTCGCTTTTGCGTTATTTGTCTGATTTACATCATAAGGTGTCACCTTCTAAATTACAATATTGCCGCCTAGAGGTTACCTATTTAGGTCATCTCTTTTCAAAGGAGGAAAGGCGATTGACCTCAGAACGTATTCAAGCAATCGCACGAATGTCTGTACCATCCACACAAAGGGAGGTGCGTGACTTTTTGGGCATTACCTCCTATTGTAGACAGTGGATTCCGAATTTTTCTTTGTTGGCTAAACCCTTGTTGGCACGTACTCTGAAAGATACACCCCAACCTCTTCCTTGGACTGATGAATGTCAGAAGAGTTTTTCTGATTTAGGTATTGCTTTGTGTTCTGCTCCTGTGTTGGGTACTCCAGATTATAGTAAGCCTTTCACAATCTAAGTACATGAAAGAGAAGGTTGTGCATTGTCAGTTTTAACGCAACAATTTGGAGATAAACAAAGGCCATGTGCCTGTTTTTTCGGCTACATTGGATCCAATAGCCATCGCATTGCCTAGTTGTCTCAGAGCAACAGCTACAGCAGCGATCTCCATTCGTTAATCTGCTGGATTGGTGTTGGATCACACTCTTGTTGTTATGGTGCCTCATGCAGTAGATACTCTCTTGAACAGAACGAAAACACAACATCTCACGAGTGCTCGCTTGTCTGGGTATGAGTTGATGCTTTTGGCTAGTCACATACATATCAAGCGATGTAATGTTTTAAATCCAGCAACATTGTTACCTATTCCAGAAGAGAAAGCTACACAAGAACAGCATGATTGTTTTCTTCGCACAGAGGAGGAAACTAAAGGCAGAATAGATTTAAAAGATACACCACTCGTGGACACGGATGGGATCCTATGGGTGGATGGGTCTTGTTTCAAGCTTCTTAATGGCGAGACGACTGCAGCTGATGCTGTTACCACTTTGTATACAGTAGTAGAGACAGCACGCATTACACAGAATTCAGCACAATCAGCTGAATTGATAGCTCTGACTAGAGCGTGTGTGTTGTCTAAGGGAAAGAGAGTGACTGTTTACACCGATAGCCAATACGCCTTTGGCGTGGCTCATAGCTTCGGTCGTTTGTGGAAGGAAAGAGGATTCTTTACTTCCCATGGGACTAAAATACAGCATGGTCAGTTGGTAAGTGACCTTCTCGAATCACTTGCCTTGCCTATTCCGATAGCGATTGTGAAGTGCAGTGCACATAAAAAGATCACTGATGATGTGGGCCGTGGGAATGCTTTTGCAGATGAGGTAGCAAAAGAAACAGCGAAAGATGTTAAGAGTCGTATGCATGTTGCAGGTCCTGCAAGATGGGTCAGAGAAGTAGGTATGTGTGAGGACACAGTAGAAAGTGTGAAAATGATCCAAGAAGAAGCAACTGAGAGAGAGTACAGGAATGTTGGACGCGACAGGGTGTTGGACGGAATTGTCAGAACACCAACGTTGGTTGTTACCAGATGCCTATGTACTGCCTCTAGTTACTATGGCGCATGGTCCAGCTCATATCAGTGCCAAAGGAATATGCAAGCTTCTGGCTCCAGTATGGCAGAATGAAGGTATCCCCAAATGTGAGGAAAATGTGGTAAAGCATTGTATTGTTTGATTGATGCATAATCCATGGAAAGGGAACACCAACTCCTGCAGGTTATTTTGCTCCCCCTACGTATCCTTTTGAGGTATTACAAATTGATTATATTCATATTGAACATTCCAATAACCTCAAGTATGTTCTGGTGGTGGTCTCTGCCTTTTCCAGATGAATAGAAGCCTACCCCCTAAAGGATAATACTGCTTTGTCCACTGCCAAAGTCCTCTTGAAGGAATTCTTCCCGAGGTTTGGTTTGTCGCGCATAGTCTGGAGTGACGATGGAAGTGAATTTGTAGGTCAAATTATGCAGAAAGTGTGTGCGTGTCTTGGTATTAAGCAGTAATTCCATGCGTCAAACCACCCTTAGTCAGTGGGTTTGGTAGAGTGCTATAATGGCACTCTCAAGCTCAAATTAGCAAAGATGCAGGCCAGCACGGGTCTTGCTTGCCCGATGCTTTACCTTTGGCACTTCTCTCTACGAGAACGACTGTATATTCTCGTTTAGGACTTAGTCCTTATGAGGTCATTTTTGGGCGCCCAGCCAATGTCTGGGGAGTCCCTCGACCTAAAAAGTATTCCAATATTCCATACCCATTGTTGGTTGATTTCTTGCATGACCTCACCACTAAATTACGTGTTATTCATCAACAGGATCAAAACGCTTTGCCGGAGGCTTCCTCAGATCCAGGTCATTCCAGTCAACCCGGAGATTTTGTCTGTCTAAAAAATGTTCAGAGGAAGAAGAGCTTGGAACCTCGTTGGGGGCCGCCGCGACAGGTGCTCCTCATGACACGCACAGCATTGAAGGTCGTCGGAAAGAAAATTTGGGTCCATGGCGTGCACGGTAAGATGGTACCTTAGCCTTTACCTTACGACCAGCAGTGGGTCCGAGAAGGTGTAGGTGACAGTGAGAGTGAAAAAGTACCCCGATTTGTACCTTTCAGTAGTGCACGCCTGGACTGGACAAGTTCTGAGAAAGAAGATGTAGACGTGTTGCAAGAAGCTGTACCAACACATTTGCGATTGAATACAATGAACCCAGAGACTTTGTTTCGAGATCAAACGATACCTGGCAAGACACGGTACAACCTAAGACCTAGGTTGGCTAAAGACAATTGAACTTTTTCTTTTTTTCTGGTTACTCTTTTTGAAAGACATTTCCTTTTCCACTATCCATCAAGTTGCAGGGTCACGGTATGAGTCTTAGGCTGTGACCTGCGTAGTGACATAGGTCTGCAGGACTTGCAGTGTCATAGGACGGCTAATAACCACAACTAAGTGATCAGGGAAGATTACCGTGAGCAACGCTTTAGAGAATGGATAATAAAGTGGAAGGGAATGATAAAAAGGTACAAATGAAAAACAAGTATAAGAAAATATTGTTTAGTCAATGTGGCGTAGCATTGTGTATTTTAGTATGTTTATGTATTTTATTAGCTTGTGTTGGTTGGGTTGTCCACACTATGCAGCAAACACCTGATCCAACTTCAGTTTCTTTGCCTTTTTCTACTACTACCTCCCCGCATAAGTTCTATACACTCCCAGATCACGAGCAAATTAGGAGAACAGAATACTTCAACAATTCATTCATCCAGTTGTTACATCAGCATCAACTGGTAGTCAACACTACTGATTGTTGGGTTTGTGGGCTTATACCCCATAACGCTGAGAAAGGGATGTCATATTTAGTCCTTCCGTTTTCTTATGAAGGGTCCGCTTGGGCTTATTTGGCTATGTTTTCTAATGCATACCAGAATCAACTTCGATATCCTCCTGGTGGTCCATATACTGGTGGAGCAGATTTTAGTCATAGTTGATAGTTGATAAAGGGAATAGTGACTATGGCTAAAATTGCCAAAATTGGTAAGATTCCCGTTGATGAGAAACAAGCATATGATGGTTGGAAAGTGAGTCGTTACGTTACCAGCCTCACTGATAAGGCTAGACAAAGAAGATCTTTGCCAATTTGGACCATACCTCATAGAGGTAACTTATGTCTGCAGATAAATGGTCAGAATAATAAGAATAAACAGGAAAAGAGTGTTTGTTCCCATACATACATCTATTCACCCTTGATTTCTTCACCGTTGGTACCATCTCAAGGTACATATTTTGTTTGTCATGATAGAGCCTATACATGGCTTCCCACCTATTCTTCAGGAACATGTTATGTGGCTTTCCTTCTTCCCCCGACATACACTGCTCCTTCAGGTCATCACAGAAAAAGATATGGCAGAGGGGTTATTGATTCTAGAGACACACCAGGACAAGAGGGAGGAGACTTTATCAAAGGTTTTCTTCCTTTCTGGGGCCCAATGGCCAATATCAGAAACATTAGACAGCTAGTTCGTGTTGTTGAGGCTATGATAAATGTGACTTCCGGAGCCTTGAGTAATCGGACAGCCGAACTTCAGGGGGATCGTCTTATGACTTTGCAAAACCGAATGGTTTTAGACATTGTCCTTGCAGATAGAGGAGGAGTCTGTAAATTGATTGGGTCTATTTGCTGCATTTACATTCCTGATAATGCCCCTACAGTATACTAAGCCATTTCTAAGTTACACGTAATTTCCGAGTCTATTCATCAGGACACTGGAGATTGGTCTGTGATGGGATGGTTTTGGGGACTACTGTCCCCATGGGGATGGAAGGTGTTAACTTTCCTTGGAAAGATTTTGGCCATAAATTTTTTCTTGTTGTCTCTGTTTGCAGTGTGGCCCTGCCATTTGTGGTCTTTGTGCCACCTTGTGTGTCTCAAAGGCTGTGTCACAGAAAACAGAGAACATTAAAATGATGTTGGAGCAACAGCTCAGTGACCTCATGACCATTGACATTGACTCAGACTAACTTGAGTCCTTTGTGTTTTGCCTGAGTAATGGCAAAAGGAGGGTCTGAGGTTCTGTGGTTTTCGACTTCGCTTCATATTCATCCGCCATTTTGTGTCCGGCGCCATTTTGTGTTGCCTTCACTCAGGCAGCATGGCGAACGTAGTGTTTTTGCTTTTCCAGCTGCTATGCGTCTCTTCTGTTAAAAAGTAACCCTTTGTCCTTGTTTATGAAACCGATGTCAGGGTCTGGCCGAGTTTGTTAATCTATGTCTAGACTGATTGATCCTTGTCTTAGTTGACCGTTTGGGTCCCACCATTCTTCCCTTACTTTATCTTATTTGACTGGCCTTCGCTATTCTCTCCTTGTATTCTCCTATTACACAACTATCCTTTGAGGCACGTAGATACGTCCTGCCACCTGAAAATTGGATTACAGGCACTAGCATTGATTAACTTGAGGGGAGGAGAGTACACGGGGTCGGAAAGAAGGGCGTATTCAAGATACTTGATAGCTTGTTTTCAAACTTTTCCTATTTGTCAGTTTTGTATGTTTTGGGAGTAGACGTTGTAAATGTGTGTGCTATAAAAGATTGTGCGCCACGAAATTAAGTGGCAGTCTCCTAAGAACATACCATGTACTTCTTGGATAACTGTGCTTGGCTGCAGCTAATAAACCCGATTTTCTACGCCTAACAGAGTGTCTTGTGTCTCTGTCTGACAAGGCAGGTGAACCCGGAGATATTAGGCGTGCCCTGCGCCGCCCGGCCCATAAGGCCCGGTTCTCCAAATGGCTAGAGCTACTAACTTCGGAGCGGAGGAAGCACGTATGGATCCACAGTGTGGGCTCAACATCTGATCCTGGGGCTATTTTTCATGAGCGAGCACTGGAGTGCACTGTATGTTGTAAATGGGAGAGAAGGTTTGCCCTCCGTGTGCAAATACCTGCCTTTTCCCAAGTTGGCTAAGGGAGAGGGGACTAAAGGGAAGAAGAGATGGTGAGAATGCCAAGCGGCCATTCGTGCAGCTCTGGGCAATAGACGATTGCACGGCAGGCCTGGCAGGAAAGAGCTCAGGCCTCTCTGCAGGCCTATGATGGCCCTGCCCGAGCTCAGATGAGATCAGCCTGCCTGCCTGCGGATTGTGCCAAAAGACCACCGTGCCCCTGCCTGCTCCTGGCAGCCTGCCTAACCTGCCTGCTCCTGCCAGCCTCCCAGTCTGCCTGCCGACGGCCTCTGCTCCTGCCTGCCTGCCTCCGCGATGAGACCCTGCCTGCTCGAGCTCCATCCACAGCCTCCCCCGGGAGCGAGATGTCTGGAGTGACGCCCGCAGACCCCCGGGCCCTGTGGGTCTTCCTCCGCAACACCCTGGAGGAGGCCCGCCGGTGGGTGCTCTGCCACCTCCGGGAGGCTGTGCCCTTCAGCCAGGGGGGTAAGGAGACCCTGCGGCGGCACGTCGCCGACCTCCTGGAGGTTGTCCAAACCTGCCCGCCCCGCCGGGCCCAGGACGTGGCCCGCTGCTCCAGGCCTGCGGCTGTGGACTACTGCCCCCGGCCGCGCTGCAGGCCCTGGCGTGCCACCTGCTGGAGGCGCTGGAGTCGCCCCATTTCTAGCTGGTGCTGGGCTACCTCCAGCAGACTGTGCTGCGTGAGCGGCGGCTGGTGGCACTGCTGGCCACCCAGGGCGGGCGGAGCTAAACCCTCCATGAAGAGCTGGAGGTCCACTGCTACCTCCACCTGCACCTCCAGCTGCGCTACCAAGACAGGCTGACCACAGCCGCCGCCCGCAACACCACCAGCCGCGGCAAGTCGACCGGGCCTTCGGGGAGAGCACCTGCAGGATGGGGTTCTATGTCACCATCCGCCGCAACCTGGAGGACATGTGGGCACAGCAGGCCGGGCAGGCTCCGCTGCGTGACATTCTGGTGGGAGAGAGGGTCAGCACGCCCGGAAGGACCATTACCGGGCCCGCGTGGCCATGCCTACCAGATGGTGGTTTTTTATAACGCTGGGGAGCTGGGCCAGGGGGCGGACCACCACCAGGAGGCCATTGCGACAGATCTGGCAAACTACAGCGCCTGGGAGCAGACGGGCAATCTATACGAGGCAGCCTGGGGGCTGCCCCTCCGGGAGGTGGGGCCCTCCATCCTGCCTGTCTGGCCAGACATTCAGCAATCTGCAGGCTGCTCACCTGCGGAGCAATAAATATCCGTCAATGAGCCACCTTTATTCATTCTTCTGTAGCACCGCCCGCCCACCGAGAGCTGCAGCTTTACAGCCAAGAGCCCTTTTTAAACGTATGGAGAGAGGCCTTGTCCTCGCATGGATGGATGGATGTCTGGGGGGGGAGCCGTCACAGCTGCTAAGGTTTCAGATTCACATCTCTGACGTGTTGTGTCATTTTGGTGTTGGGAAATTCTACACTTAGCCATCCAGAACGCTATCCTCAGTGCTGTCTGCAGAACAAGAGGGGCCTTGATGGTCTTATAGGTGAATGTTCCACTTCAGAGAACAGTTCAAGATCTGTGGCTCTTAATATTTTCCACTGGCTCTTGCCATACAGTCCCATAAAGTCTCTTCAAATTATTGTGTGTATGGTGTTCTCTGTCTGCTGTGTATTTTACTGTGAGGCTTGCCATGTCGCAAAACAAATTTATAATCCTCCATGTCACAATTTCTCTTCCTCCTGTTACATTTCTCTACAGATTGGTCAGGGCAAATGTAATGCACTCTTCTTAGCATGTTTCTTTACTTGTTTTTCCATCATTCAACTACAAAGGACAACAGAGATGAAAGAAGTTAACATTTAAATGAGAACTGATTTGTGTATTAATTCTAGCATCCCCGCTGAAGGCCAGTAGTAACAATGCTTTTTGAGTGTGCGTGCAGTGAGTCATGGTTTACGATTCGCCTCATCTTTCAGACGGGGTTTGCATTACACTCTGCAGCGGGTAGGGAGGTAGTGGTAGGCCCAGGGTGGTATAGAGAGAGTGGGTACAGAAACGTGTACTGGGTGATTTGTGCAAAAATCAAGATGCAGTGACGGGGCTGTACCGGTCATTTCATCCAATAGTAGATTGTAGTATGAGGTTTGCTGCACCTGCTGCCTGACCCTGAGCGTGAACCTGCTGGCCTCTCGCTGCCTGACCCTGACCGTGAACCTACTCCTGCTGTCCTCTTGCTGCCTGCCTGCCTGTGCCTGGTGACCGACTCTGCTGCCTGCCTCTCTCTGCCCCCGCCATGGCTGGAGCGGACCCCAAAGCCGTGAGGCTGTTTATCCGCGGCACCCTGGAGGAGGCCTGCCGGCAGGTGCTCCGCCGCCTCACCGAGGCCGCGCCGCTGAGCCCGGGGGACGAGGAGGCCCTCCAGCGCACCGCCTCCCAGCTGTTCATGACCACCGGCAGCATGCCCGCCCCCGCCAGCCCCAGGCCGTCGTCCCTCTACTTCTGGAGGGCTGCGGCCTGCCGTGCTGCAGGCCCTGGTGCGCCGCCTCCTGGAGGTGCTGGAGCCGCCCCATTTCCAGCTGGTGCTGGGCCACCTCCAGCAGGCCGTGCTGCGGCTGGTGGCCCTGCTGGCCACCCAGGGCGGGCTGAGCTGTGCCCTCCATGAGGAGCTGGCGGCCCTGCTGGAGGCCCACTGCTACCTCCACCTGCACCTCCAGCTGCGCTACCAGGCCAGGCTGACCACAGCCACCGCCCCGCAACACCACCAGCTGCCGCAAGTCGACCTGGCCTTCGGGGAGAGCACCAGCAGGATGGGGTTCTATGTCACCATCCGCCGCAACCCGGAGGACATGTGGGCCCTACAGGCCGGGTAGGCTCCCCTGCGTGACATTCTGGCAGGCGAGAGGGTCAGCGTGCCCGGAAGCACCATCACTGGGCCGTGGGGCAGCACCTGCCAGATGGTGGTTTTTTATAGCGCCGGGTAGCTGGGCCAGGGGACGGACCACCACCAGGAGTACATCGTGATAGAGCTAGCAAACTACAGTGCCTGGGAGCAGGTGGGCAATAAATATGAGGCGGCCTGGGAGCTGCACCCCCGGGAGGTGGGGACCTTCATCCTGCCTGTCTGGCCAGACATTCAGCAATCTGCAGGCTGCTCCCCTGCCGAGCAATTAATATCCGTCAATGTGTTTTTCTATCATTCAAGGACAACAGAGTTGAAAGAAGTTAACATTTGAATGAGACAGATAACTTATTTGTGTATTAATTCTAGCATCCCCGCTCAAGGCCAATAGTAACGATGCTTTTTGAGTGTGCGTGCAATGAGTCAAGGTTTACGATTCGCCTCATCTTTCAGACGGGGTTTGCATTACGCTCTGCAGCGGGTAGGGAGGTAGTGGTAGGCACAGGGTGGTATAGATAGAGCAGATACAGAAACGTGGACTGGGTGATTTGTGTAAAAATAGTAGATTGTAGTCTGAGGTTTGCGGCACCTGC
The DNA here is from genome assembly GCF_964261635.1 of Lissotriton helveticus. Taxonomy (NCBI): domain Eukaryota; kingdom Metazoa; phylum Chordata; class Amphibia; order Caudata; family Salamandridae; genus Lissotriton; species Lissotriton helveticus. The sequence continues at coordinate 1,964,973,241 of NC_136068.1, read as the reverse complement.
AGCCTGACCGTGAACCTGCTCCTGCTGGCCTCTCTCTGCCTGACCCTGACCATGAACCTGCTCCTGCTGGCCTCTTTGCCTGACCCTAAACCTGCTCATGCTGGCCTCTCGCTGCCTGACCCTGACCATGAACCTGCTCCTGCTGGCCTCTCGCTGCCTGCCTACCTGTGCCTGGTGACCAACCCTGCTGCCTAACTCTCTCTGCCCCCACCAGGGTCGTGAGGCTGTTCATCCACGACACTCAGGAGGAGGACTGCCGGCGGGTGCTCTGCCGCCTCACCGGGGCCACATGGACAGATAATGAGATAGATCACATTAGTACTTTCACAGTTAATGAAATCATTGATTTTGAATTTGTGGCTGGGGCTTCGAGTAGGGCTCCTTCATTTCCTTGATAATTACGAACAATGATATAGGCCTGAGATCCCTGGACCTTTCATCACTGTTTGAACTATAATTTAAGGATTACTCAGGACCATATCAGTTGAGAATAAATGATCCTTCCGGCATAAGACATTGATATCTGTTGAAGAACAGACCAGTGCCTTGAAATATCTCAATTGAAAATGGCTACTTACAACAATAGATGAGAAAGAAGAAACAACCGATTAGAAGAAGCATTTGACCCCACGGGTGCTGCCATGAGTAAAACACAGAGTACTACAAACTTACAATCAGCAAAAAGTACATTCCAGGCTTTGGAGAAAGTCGCCAAAAAGGAAACCTCGAAATGGTGGGAGGGAGCATCCCTGAAAAAATACCTGGAACATAACCTCATCCCTCGTGGATTTCGAATCTTAATCTTTCCTCCGAAAGAAACCACGGCTCCAGAAAAGCTACAACTCTGGGAAGAAAACTTACGTACAGCCTCCAACAATATGCTTAGACAATTAATTGACATAGCGCAAGAAGAATTTGAAAAAAACAAACTGGAAGTTGATACTCTCTCCAAGCAGATTGAAGAAACAAATTGGGGTGACATTTCAACTAAAAATTACGACATTCTTAACAAAATCTTGGATGAATATGAAGAAGACATAATCCAGAGAAAAAAACGTACATTTAGACGAGACCTGACTGATTACCAATTAGGAAGAGTTTACACCTTTGCACAAAAATATGACATTATCAATACCTCAACAACTAGTAACACTAACCCCGTAAATCAAACCCCCCACTTCCTCAGAAGTTGACTCAGTAGAAGATCTACCCACAACTAGCAACATCCGACTGCAAGTAAATGTTCGGGAGGAAGTCCAACGACATCACTTAGGGAATGCCCAAGACAACCGTACCAGACCACCAAACCTGGGTGCACCAAAACCAACACAACAGGAGTACAAACCAGAACAAGAAAGAAGGAACTGCATACTGTGAAAAGATAACCAATAACCTGGTCATCAATATATCTTCTCTAAATCTTACTGACACACACAACCAAATCATCAATAAAGGCTTATCCTTCTGCCCCACTGCACAATGGGACCCTGTACAAACCAAAGTTGACCTGTTCAAATTCACTAGGAAACTAAAGTTACACTCTTTCTTTGCCGATAATCCTAATCGATCCACTATTACCAATGATGATCAACAATCAAGTGCTTTGACTGCACGAGACCTGGAAAATACCAATCTCTTACTACATTTGTTCACCAGACAATCTGGATTCACTGACCACAACTGCAGAAGAGTTGGGAATAGACATCTTCCACTCCAAACCCAATCCACTTAAGAAGAAATCGAAATTTACACCAGCATTACCATCTGGAAACTCTATTGATATGTTCTTTAAAAATGTAACTCAGGATCTGGACAAAGAATTTCACAAATATCAGTCCAAACAGAAATATGTTCCAAAAACATCTCTGCAAAAGACGGACAGGCTTTGAAGGAATTAAAACAAGATTCCAAATTAATAATAAAAGAAGCAGATTAAGGTGGAAATGTCGTAATCCTAAATACATCGGATTATCTAACAGAAGCCTATCGACAATTGGAAGACACCACCTGTTATCAAAAATTGGATAACAATCCCACTATATCCATTCAGGAAAAACTGCTTGTTCTTCTCAATGAATGGTATGAAAAAGATCTCTTATCACTAGAAGAAAAGCAACTTCTATTCATTAACAACCCAATCACACCAACCCTATATCTTCTACCTAAGGTGCATAAACCAGGAAACATACCAAAGGGAAGATCTATCATTGCGGGCATGGATTCAATTTGCTCGAATGTCGGTTCTTTTATTGATGCCGAATTACAGCCACTAATGAAGGCTCTTCCATCCTTCCTCAGGGATACAGAGGATGTCCTACAGAAAGTGGAAAATATTATTTGGCAAGATGACTATATACTTACAGCAATTGGCATCACTAGCCTGTACACATCAATTCGACACACTGACGGAATATCAGTGTAGGAGGGTGGATACCTGACTATGGTTACCCCAGATTTTTTGCCTAGTGTTTAGCTGGTTTTCGACTTAGTTGGCCTGGGATCCTGCTAATCAGGGTCCCAGGCTATCTGCTCTCTCTTTAAATGGACTCCATGTACCCTAGGTACATCACCAATTTGGTACTGGACACCTTATCAGCCCCTGTACAGTGCACTATAGGTGCCCAGGGCATAAGTGCATCCAAGGCCTACCAGGGGCTGCAGCATATCTTTTGCCACCCCTGGCTGGCATTCAAATCGACACAACTGGCTGATCACTCAGCTGGGGCAAGGTAGTGTAATCACCCCTTGCTTAGATATAGTATACCTGTATCTAAACCTATATCTGGACACATAGATACCCATCAGTCACTCCTATGGCAGGCCTTAACAATCCTGGAGGCAGAGTGCGTGGTTTTATGTGAGATGGTGCTCTAGCATGAGCTGAGCCTGTCTGCAGTGTTCGGAACCATTTCCTTACTGCTGTTCCAGGATATTGCCATACCATATACTCTTAAGTGCATTATGATCCTCGCGGTTATTGCTAACTTTGCTTTGGCTTTATCAAAACATGTCGTGTTTGGTGTCATACACTTTGGAATACTACCCCCTCGCCAGTTCTGGCGACCTGAAGCGTGGGGACGGCCATCTTGGAAAAACTACAAAATGCTGACCGTGCAGCTCCCAAGGCTCCCTCGACACTGTGAATTGGGGTTTAAGAAGCCCCAGCCCAGAGCAGCTTTTGCACCGAAGCTCACCCCTCCACACTCATCGAGTGCTGCGTGGGGCCCTTTTGCATTTTCCTGCTCGATGCATTGGTCTGGTCGCTTGCCCGTTGGCTAGTGGCCCCAGTACCGATGAACCTTTAAATTTGCTCTGCTAGTCTGGTTGCTCCAGACTGGCCCTCGCTCCCCTGAAAAGGAGCACCCGCTCTGACCTTGCTGGTCCGAGTAAGAAGCAATCTTTGAATCCTGCATGGGTTGGCTTTGCCAAGGCTTGTTAACTCCGACCCGGAAGCCGACACCGCCGACAGTGAGAGCCTTTGTGGGACTGCTTGTGATCCACTCCAGGACATCCTCGGTGCCCCAAAGACCACGTGGCAGCAGAGAGAAGCTACATGACATCGACCTGATTGCACCCGACATTGCCTGGTTCCTTCCTGGTTCCTTCCTGGTCACTGGCTAGTGACCCAGACTCTGTCCCCTCTGCTTTCAGGTACTCTACAACTTCGATCCACCCTTGGATCACTCCGGACAGCTCTCTTCTGGCCGCCTGCAGCATCTTCATCTCCAGGCTCCATAGATCTACACAACGAAACCCAACACGCTTTTGCACCTGTGCACCCGCTCCCTGTGGGTGAGGTAACTCTTGAACGCCGGTGCTCCTGTAGAGGATTACACCTCTAGTGTCTAAGTCTAAAGTTTTGTCCTTCTAGTCCAGTCGGAAGACTCTTAAAACTGTAACACGATAACTTTTACGCACCATTGACTTTGAATTGGTGCATGCTTGTGCTTTTAGCGCTGCACCCGAATTCCGCGGGATACTCCCGTCCTAACTGCTGTTAGTCCAGTGTAGTCCCAGCGATTCCCAAGGCCCTAGGCCTTACCACTGTTCGATTTGTGATACTTATAGCACTTTTTTGATATATGGTTTGAGTGGCCACTGGCCTCATCCATAACTGTGCAACTTTCATATGTTATATTGTGCTTTTGTTTAAACGCTTGTGCTTCTATACTCATAAAGAGTACAGGGGATTATTCTGAGAATAAATACATATATTTTTATAATATATAACTTGTGTGGTGTCCTTTCATTTGATATTACAGGATTGCATATGGTAAAACAGCTGGCTTCACATGTCCTCTTGAGTAAAGCCTTTAAGGCTGCTTAGTCCATGCTACCCCTAGGATAGCTTGTCTATAAGGTTGACTTACAACCACCACCATAAGGGATTGTTTGGACTAATACAGGGTGCCCACAGAACTGTGGACATCATACATCAGGCCAACTTCTCACAATCAGCAACAAGGAAATTATTTCAGATAAGATCCGTCCACCTGACTGCAAGGAACAGAATGATCCTCGATATGCTAGAGTTCTGCCTCTTTAACAATTATTTCCTCTTCAATGGAAATTTCTACTTACAACTGCAAAGCACGGCAATGGGGGCCAAATTTGCTCCCCCATATGCCTGCCTCCTGATGGGAGAGGTGGAACAAGACTGGCTATGGGATGAAAGACCTGAGGATTTCACAAATAACATAATCATGTGGGGAAGATATATAGATGATATCCTACTGGTATGGCAAGGATCGGAAAAGAGTCTTAGATCCTTCATCAGCTCCTTGACACCAAACCAGTGGGGAATCAACATCACATATACCATCTCAAAAACTGAAATCGAATATCTGGATATCATAGAACAGCTATAAGGACATGGTTCCGAAAGCTGCAGAGGGGCTCAGCTCATGCTAGGCCACCGTCTCACATAAAACCAAGCTCTCTACCTCTAGGATTGTCGAGGCCCCCCATAGGAGTGACTCATAGGTGCTTATGTGTCTATATATATGGGTAGATATAGGTATACTATATCTAAGCAAGGGGTAATTACACCACCTTACCCCAGCTGAGTGATCAGCCTGTGGTGTCAGTTTGGATGGCCAGCCAGGGGTGGCATAATACATGCTTCAGCCCCTGGTAGGCCTTGGATGCACCTATGCCCTGAGTACCTATGGTACACTATACAGGGGCTGACAGAGGTGACCCATTATCCAATTTGGTATGTACCTAAAGTACATGGAGTCCATTTTATAGAGAGAGCAGATAGCCTGGGGCACTGAATAGCAGGATCCCAGGCCAACTAAGTCGAAAACCAGCAAAACACAAGGCAAAAAGTTGGGGGTAACCATAGTCAGATATCCATCTTCCTACACCGCTGAGACCGGGGGGCGAGGAGGCCCTCCAGCGCACCGCCTCCCAGTTGTTCATGGCCGTCCGCAGGATGCCCGCCCATCATTCCGCTCCTCCTGGATGCCTGCGGCTGTGGCCTGCTGCCCCCGCTGTGCTGCAGGCCTTGGCGCTCAGCTTGCTGGAGGGGCTGGAGCCGCCCCATTTCTAGCTGGTGCTTTGCCACCTCCAGCAGGCCATGCTGCGCGAGCGGCGGCTGGCGGCCCTGCTGGGCACCCAGGGAGGGCTGGCCTATGCGCTCTACAAGCAGCTGGAGGGCCTGCTGTGGGGCCGCTACCTGCCCCAGCTCCACCTGCAGCTGCCCTTCGAGGCCCAGCTGACGGACGCCGCCGCTGCCCACACTCAGCAGCGCGTGGACCTGGCGCTCGGTGAGACCTCCAGCCGGGAGGGGGTCTACCTGTGCATCAGCCTGGACCCCCAGGGCGCGCAGGACCTGCAGACCGGCTGGGCCCCGCTGGAGGCCATCTCGGGGGCCCAGCAGGCCAGTGCCCCCGGAGGGGTCACTACCACCCAGGAGGGCCAGCTGGTGGTGCACAGCGTGGCGCCCCCCCAGCAGGTGCGCAGGCTGCTAGCGCGCCTCAGCAGCTGGGCCTACGCCCACCAGCTCTACGAGCAGGCCTGGGGGCTGCCCCCCGGGAGGTGGGGGCCTGCATGGTGGCTATCAGGGGAGACTGGTGACCGAACTCTTGGTGCGTGAGGCGCACTCTGTGTATATATGTAAATAAATCATGTGTGTTCACTGAAGCCTCGAGTCTGCACTCTCATTCATTTATTTCAGTTGTAAAGTGTTGTTGTTGTTTACAGGGGCATCAGTTAGGGGGGGGGGACTCTAGACTGCTAGCGCGCCCTGTGACACCTGCTAGAGTTCATGATTTTGTTCCCACCCTGCTGCCGCCGCCTACCACGCGTCTTGATGGCCCTGCTGAAAGTCACTCCCTACAGCCAGGCCTCCCTCAGACTTCCAACAGTGGATGCTTCACTCCCATTGGCTCTTGGGGAGGAGTGGCTGCCGCCGCTCATCTTCCTTCTCCCCTCCGCCAGGGGCAGCGGTGCCCCGTTCACCTCTGCTCCTGTGTATTGGGCACCTTCAAAGTGCCTCTCGCCTGCGCAGCGCATCCTTCTGGGCCAGAAGGCGAAGTCTTCTGACTGAGGAATGTTTCTCTTTTTCTTCAATGGGTTGTTTCGGATGTTGTGAGCTGTTGAGCTCCTTCGATATCTATCACGCAGTTTTGCCCATTGTGGTCGGATGGCTCAGTGAGTTAAACACTCACACTAAATATAATATTTCTGGTAAATAATAACAACTATTACTTTGCTTAGAAATGGTTAAAGTGTGGGATTGCGAACTACATAGGTACCTCATATTAAGTTACACCTTTGAAGCTCCTTTAATTTCAATTAATTATACATTCAAAATTAAGATGAATGAAATTGGGTAACAGTAATGCTCGTTACAGAATTTACAAGCTCTAGACCTGCATTATCTCGTGCTAAATGTCTACAGGCCATGACTACTATATTCCAACAGTGTGCCAGTTTACCAGCTTCTCCAACAAAACACCCACAATGCTCATTTCATGTTAACAGAGCAAATAACTGCTTCAGTATGCAGATTTCGTTTGCGACAGAAGTGAGGATTGGAAGCCTGCGAGAAATTCAATGAATACCCTGCCGTCATGGCGGGGGGTGCACCAGGCTCACAGGAGGTGGTCCATAGCACTGGATGATTTATTGCCCCTGCGGAGGACGACACACTAGCATTGCTAGAGAGAACCCTTTCACTTTAATGTGTCTCCTTGCCCAAAGAAATTATTTCCATATTACAGTAAGCTCTTTTATTTAGGGGATCGGTGCTGTGGAGGTCTCTCAGGCTGGCACAGATGCAGTGCTTAATTTGAGCCGGTGCTCGGCACTTAATTGTCAACACTGGAGTGTATGACAGCCAGCCACATAGTAGCGCTGTTTGCTATTTTTATGTTAAACACAACAACAGTTGTTTAATAATTCTATATACATTAAAAATGACGAATACCTGCTACCCAAAGCTACACAAATAGCTGGGGTGGCAGCTATTAGTCATTTTTAAGTCTGAATTGCTATTAGTAGTGCAATGGGTGGTGCAAGCTGCTGTGGTCTCCTGACAAGGGCCCTGGCACTTATTTCTTTACAAAATAAGTACTGCCCACAGCAACCAGGTCCAGAGTTTTTTTAGTGTGTCCCTCCTATATAAACTAAGTGAAAACTGATATAGCCTTGGAGTCTCTTTTGGACCCCCCTTCCTTTCTAGAAACTGCCCACAGCAATGCCTAGAGTACCACAGTGGTGTTACTGAATCTCACTACACGCATAGTATAGCATACTACTCCTCAGCAAATCCATCTCAGTGTGTCATGCGGATCAGTGCTACTACATGCATACAAACCTCATATTTTAAGACTTGTACTTAGCTTCCCTCTTGTTCGCTCCATTGAAGCATAGGTCAGTCCAAAGAGCAAAGCTGCACAGCTGTCCTACAAATTAACACCACCACATACGAAGAACATCAGGGTTGTTGGGATCGTCTTAAACATAACGTGTATTTCTAAAGGGCACGTTCACTCGTCGGCATCTTGCAGCTGAATACCATATGTCTATCGTACCCAACTCAATGGCACTCAGAATGATGAAAGGCACCCAGCCGAGATTCCAAGCTGTGACCATGAGGTCGCGCACAGGCCCCTGCAGTGGACGCACCGGCCACTAGACCTACACACTCCCCAGAAGCAGATGTAATCCATCACACTAGTGCAACTTTAAAGCTTCACATGTTACTACATGTTACTACTGCCAAACGCCAGCCATCACTTTTGCAAGTACTTTGAATCACTCCAGACTAGAGTTGCTACAACATCTTATTCTCTTGTTGGTCCTGAGTAATCTGACCAGAGTTGTGTTTCATCATGTAACTGCTCATTATTTAATGCATATGCTCTGTGCTCAAAACTTGCATCGTCCTTTCGAACTGGAACCAAAGAGCACGTGAGTGTCAGGATACCCTCGATATAGATGACTTTTCCCACGGATTGCTCAGGTTGGTTAATCGGGTATCATGAGACATCCATCAGGCTACCGAAACCAAACTGTCGCAGACCATCACCGTGAACTTGAATTTGTTGGGAAAATTCAGTTCGCAGTGCTCTAAATCTTAAGGACTAGAGAATGTCCAAGTGCCCTAAGAAGCAGAGATCAGACAGACATACTGCAAAGAACTATCGGAACCAGTTTAGCAAAGGGATCGAAAGCTGTAGAGCACAAACACCTTCTTAACTCCGAATATACGAGTGAAAATGCGGTGGAAATGCACACCATTCATGGAAGCAAAGGAAAAGCAACGCTTGCATAGAATGGGAGAAAACAGCTACACAAACCAGAGCGAAAACAAGCACAAAGAGAACCTCGTTATTCCAGTGCACAGGGACACAAAGAAGATAAAAGACCTAAAAAGATTGCAGAACCGATGCCTTGGAGGAAAGTGAAGGAAAGGCCCAGCGCCATGCCTTCCGCACACACTGTGTACAGCCGGATCCCGTTAACCAATGACAGCTGGATAAACAGAGGCACATGGAGGGAAAGGATGGGGGGGCTGTCAGCACTCCTCTGCCAAGGAAACCCAGGAACCCCCCACAACCCAGATCATGCCGCGGCATCAGGTGACAGTACATAGGGACCAGCACCCCCCCCACACACACACCAGACACCCCAACACCTAAAACTAGGACATTATCAACAGATAAGTTGCGGAACCCCAGGGAACCACATCAACCCTCCAGCACTATAGACTAACCCTCGCAATAATCGAGCCTGTCCCATACCTAAAAGAGCCCACAACATTATAAGCTCAGACATGCCACACTCACTGCCAGGGGACCCCTGTGCCCCTAAAGGTAGCGGCAACCACCGCCCCCACCAACCGGCCCTCCCACAAAAAGAACCAGAGCGCCGAATGAGAGTTTGGAAGCACAGGACATGAGTGGCAAAGCCCCTCACCCCCACCGTGTTCACCCCTAAAGTCAAGCAGTCCACTTCAAAACCAAGGCACCCCACACTAACCTGAAACCAAAAGACTCTCACTGTGACAGCAATGGGCAAAGTGCAGACACCCTAATATTCTGCGCAGTTTCCTTTCCCTAAATACGGAGAGCAGCTCGACCATCACAGTAGCGGCAGTTAATGTAGTTCACTCAGACTGCACAGTAATTACCTTATACTACTTGGCGCTCCCACATGAAACAAAACTGCTATGGGCCACGTCGAGTCAGGCTTGGAAAAAAGAAAAAAACAAGCCCCCTCAGCTGTGAGTGGTCACTCTAGAGCTGTATAAACTCCCGGCCCGGCCCTGCTGACTGTGATTCTGGCTCCGCCTTTGGTTCCCTTTCTTTGGTGTGGACTATGTCTGACGCTGCTTCTCGGACCCTGCCTCTGCTTCTGTGCCTGACCCTGCTTCTCTGCCCCTGCCTCTGCTGCTCGGACCCTGGCTCTGCTTCTCGGACCCTGCCTCTGCTTCTGTGCCTGACCCTGCTTCTCGGCCCCTGCCTCTGCTGCTCGGACCCTGGCTCTGCTTCTCGGACCCTGCCTCTGCTTCTCGGACCCTGCCTCTGCTTCTCGGACCCTGCCTCTGCTTCTCGGACCCTGCCTCTGCTTCTCGGACCCTGCCTCTGCTTCTCGGACCCTGCCTCTGCTTCTCGGACCCTGCCCCTGCTCCTCTGCCTGACCCTGCTTCTCTGCCTGACCCTGCTTCTCTGCCTGACCCTGCTTCTCGGACCCTGCCTCTGCTTGTGCACCTTGTGGCCCCCGCGACCCCTGGGACGTTCGGTAATTCCTCCGTAACACCATTGATGAGGCCTGCCGGCGGGTGCTGCGCCACCTCACCGAGGAAGCGCAGCTGAGCCCGGGTCCCGAGGAGGCCCAGCACCACAACGCAGAGGAGCTGCTGGAGGCCGCCCGCCACACAGCAGGCCCTGGCCGGGAGGCTGCTCCGGCGGCTTGACCTGCAGCATTTCAAGCAGGTGGTGTGGACCGTGCACCAGGCGGTGGTGAGAGAGCTGCGGCTGCAGGCCCTGGCCACCGAGGGCGCCCTGAGGTACTCGCTCTACCTGGAGCTAGAGGGCCTGCTCAGGGGCCACTACCTGCCCTAGCTCTACATGCAGGTGCAGTACCAGGCAACGCTGACGGACGCCGCCGGAGTGCAAAGCCTAGAGCGGGTGGACCTGGCCCTGGGTGAGGGCAGGAGCCGGGTAGGACTCTACCGGGCCATCTTGAGGGCCCATCAGGCCAGCGCCACGGGAGAAGTGACCACCGGGCAGCTGGGCCGGGCCTGCCTCATGGTGGTGGTGCAGAGCCAGGATGTGCCACAGGGAGTCAGCACGCTGCTGGCACTCCACAGCAGCTGGGGCCCCACCAGGGAGCTCTACCAGCAGGCATGGGGGCTGCCCCCCCGGGAGGTGACGGCTTCCATCGTGGCCATCCACCCACACTGGTGACTTTGAAATGTGACTGAGCCGCACTGCACTCTCTGTAAATTTGTAAATAAATGATGTTAACTGCACCCCGAGTCCGTGGCACTCTGTTCACAGCGGCGGGCGGTCTAGTGTCAATCCTAAAGGCTCCTCCTTTTGCCTCTCCGTCCTTTCTCTTCCCACCACCATCCTCCACTTCTCTCCCCTCGCTGAGCAAAAGCCCCCACCGTGTACTTCACTAACCTGGGACCGAAAGGCTCTCACTGGGATGCGTGGATGGATGTCTGCATGGGGGGGGAGGGGGCCAGGCACACAGTGCATCATTGATGTCCTCCCTGACTATTGAGCTAAGCTCATGTACATTAATAAATCTGCCTTCACTGCACCTCGAGTCGCATCAGCAGTCTCTTTAGATAAAGCCACCTTTTATTGATTTGAGTTTTAAAGGGTTCTGTAGTGCCGAGGGCTCAGTCATGCCAGGAGCAGGGCAGCAGGGCCAGAGGTTTACAGGTAAGAGCCAGGCGGGCCTTTATAAACTTGAATAAACGGTAGACACTCCAGCATCATGGAACGTACATGCTTAGCACACGTTGGCCACTGCACACAGGCAACCGCCCGCATTCAGTTCCTTCGGCGTTTCATTCTGCCAGATACACCGCTTGCTTGGCCTTATCACTGAGGCTCACGGCACTGTACAAGCTCACTGATAATGTGATAGGACATAACCTTAAGGTACGTACTCCTCTTGTTGTTTTCAGCCAATCGGGGACATCAGATCCCAAAGCTCAGCTCCTTAGCCAACCCTCAGATCATACACCCTTATTTTAGGCTAAGAATGTATATGGATGTCTGATCCCAAAACTTGGAACGCACCTCATCATTTAGGTGTCAGACCATAGTGTGGGTCTAAACTTGTTGGGGTGATACTCTCTCTATCTAGGTGCCATGTTCAGGATACTGCTTGGGGCAACACACCTCAAACTACGGCCTTGCACTGTAGGCAGCTTCCATTGTAGTGACAAGTCTGATGATGCTAGGATACAAGCACCATGTTTTCATTATCTAAACCACTGTGTCTTTCCTTCTTCCTACAAACTCACCCTGCTCTATTCACCCCTCACCGCAGTCTTGCTCCCCCCTGATTATCTCCCTGACCTGAGCCACACAGGCACCTGCAGTCCGACCACCTCACCCTCACTGTTATCCCGTTTTCCATACTCACCTCTGTGTCACTTATGTTCTGTGTCATGCATATAATCTTGTATGTCCGTGTCTATATACTTATATATTTTCATATTGAAATTCACAGCGCTGAAGAAGTTCATTGTTATGAACGAAACGCGTTGGCTGTCAATGTACTTTATTTTGGATTTGCTTTTCAACAAGACTGTCAAAGACAACTTAACAAAGACTAAGACTTATTGTACAAGAATCTTCTTACACAAAAGGGTGGTGCACAACTTCATTCTCTGTTTTCACTTGTGCTCTCTGCCTGTGCGGACACTGCTGCTCTCTGCCTGTGCGGACACTGCTTCTCTACATACCCCAGACTCGAGGCTCCCTGCTCTACCCTCGGCATGGCTGCAGCGATCCCCCCTCTGATACCCGCCACCAACCGCTTGCACATGAGGATCCTGGTGGAGGAGGCCTGCCAGCGGCTGCTGAGGCGCCTGCGGGTGGACGAGGAGGAGGAGGCGGACAATGAGCCGGCCTGCGAGGATGAGCAGTGGTGCATGGGCCACCTGCAAAAGAGCGTCAGCAGCCTGGAGGCCCCGCAGGACCCCCAAGAGGTGGGCCCGCCTGCTGGCGGACTCCTGCGTCTGCCACCTGCTGCCCTCGGCGATACTGGAGTCCCTTGCAAGGAGGCTAATTGGGTCCAAGGACTACCGGTCGGTGGTGTGCCTGGTGCGGAAGGTGCTGCTCCGTGAGGAGAGGCTGGCGGCCTTCCTCACCGACGAGGCCGGTCTGAGCCTCAGCCTCCTGCGAGAGATGGAGACCCTGCTGCGGGGCCGGCACTGGCTCTGCCTGCGGCTGCAGTGCGGCTACCTGGAGCAGTTCAGCATGGCGGAAGAGGATGAGGCAGGCGGCCCGAGAGATCCCCTGACCCGGAAGCAGCATTCCGAGTCTCAGCACCAATCACCGGGGCCGAGCCTCCCCAAACACATGCTGCACAACCAATGAGCGATGACGGGGAGCTCGCGCAGACCTCTACGGGACTCAAGAGAAAGACGGAGAGTGACTCAAAGCGCGTGCACCTGGCCATCGGGGACCGCAGCTGTAAGGTACGATACTACATAGAAATTTTAAAAAAACACAGAAGCAAGAAAGCGCTGCTGGTGGGCCGCGCGAAGCTCAGTTCCATCCTCAGAACGGGGTCCGTCAGTGTCCCAGGGGGCCTTCAGCCCCACCCACGAAAACAGTATGCTACCTCGTGGTCTTCTACTCAGCCAACAAGCTGGGCCAGGGCATTCAGTGCCAAGCACGCCTGGAGAAGGTCCTGCCGATGAACAGCACCTTAAAGCAGGAGGTAGACGTCTACGAGGAGATGTGGGGGCTGCCCAAGAGGGATGTGGGGGCATGCATAATGGAGGTCAGGCTTCCCTTCTAAAAGACCTTCTGCAAATAAATATATAATAAAACCGTTACACATTATGCCTCATCAACAGACTTGTATTTGCTTGTCTCCCACTAGCGGTCATAAACAAAAGCAGATACATTGAGGGTTACACCCAGCTGAAACAGCGTAAAACGCTTACAAAGTGACCACTTTTGTTCCTTGTTAAAAGGGATGTTTGGGAGAAGCTCCATAGTTTTCTTGAGGTGTTCCAGGGGTGACGTAGAGAAGTGGAGAAGTGTGGCTCAATGGTTAGAGCGGCAGACTCTGATGCAGAGGTCTAGCCCGGGACCAGAGTTCAATTCCCCGTCTCGGCGGGTCTTGAGCTCAAAAATTCCACGGACCTGATAATTCTCGCCTCGGTGCCTATTCCAATCATGGAGTCCCACTCTGCAAGTCTGGGCAATAGCTTGCTTAATCTCCACAATGGCCTCCACCTTGGGGGTGCCCAGGAGTGGACACCTCACAGGGAAAGCCAGGATGGGTTCCACAGCGGTATTCGTACAAGCGCCTTGAGACCCTTGCGGGTGAGTAGTGCGCTATACAAGTATCAATTTACATTTACGTATCCACCCTCGTCCAATATTAATGATTTAAAGTCGTGCTCCCAATAACTCTTGGTTGCATCCCCCTAAGCATACACTCCTTATGTCCTCCTCTGAGGTTGTTTGAATAATCACAATATTTTCTTTGTTTGTTTCACTTCATTGGTTTAATGAAATCTTCATCTGTATTTAAATTCTCATTTCAATTCTCTTCATTCAATATACGATATTTGCTCTTCATCAGGGAGCCATGGCTTTGGGGCCACTGGAATTATGCAGCAATGAGAGATAAAATGATGCCGCAGTGTTGACTAATTTATGCAACAAAAAAAAAAGGCTGCAGCGTAATGCAAAATATTTTCTTATACTTTATTATTTAGACATTATTACACATGTAGACACGCCCAGCCTGTGTCAGAGCCTGGTGAAGCACAGGTGATCTTGCTTTCTACAGGTAGATTAAAGGCCCTGCTTCTGTAGACACGCCCAGCCTGTGAAGCACAGGTGATCTTGCTTTCTACAGGTAGATTAAAGGTCCTGCCTCTGTGGACACACCCAGCCTGTGTCAGAGCCTGGTGAAGCAGAGGCGATCTTGCTTTCTACAGTAGATTAACGGCCCTGCCTCTGTAGACACGCCCACCCAGGTGATCTTGCCTTGTTCTGGTTGGTGTTGTGACTTGTGGTGCTGCCAGTGTTGCTTTGTGCTCACTCTGCCATTGAGACTCTTTGACCCCAGGATGGCTGCTGCTGCTGCTGCTGTTGTTGCTCCCTTCTGATGCCTGCCTATGACCTCGGCACCCGGATGTTCATCAGGAAGCTCCTGGAGGAGGCCTGCCAGCGTCTGCTGGAGGGCCTGATGGTGGAGGACCTGTCCGTGGACAAGAGTGCCACGGAGAGCGAGGGGAAGCAGCGCTGCGCTACTCAGCTGCTGGAGGCCGTGCGCAGCCTGGAGGTCCCTGCAGAACCCCGGGAGGTGGCCAGCCTGATCTGCCAGGCCTGTTGCCCCCGAGGTGTTGCAGGCCCTGGCAGGGAGGCTGCTGGAGAGCCTGGACATGGGGACCGACCAGGAGGTGACCCGCATGCTCTAGAGGGCCGTCCTCTGCGAGGAGAAGATGGCCGCCGTCCTGGCCGACGAGGGCAGCCTGAGGCAGCTCCTCTTCACCGAGATGATGGGACCGCCTGCAGCTGCAGCCCAGGTACCAGTCTGAGTTCAGCTCAGCGGAGGAGGGCGAGGCCTGCACCCCGCAGCCCTGAGGAGGCACCCCGCAGGCCGCAAGCCCATGCCCAAAATCACTCGACTTTGCTGGGGGCGGGCTCAAGCGGAAGACCCCGTCTCCGCCAGAAGGTGACGTGGCACCCGCAGTCATCACTATGCCACCAATGACAGGCCAGCACGTGCACATGGTGCTCGGCGACGACAGCGTGAGGCTGGGCATCTACGTGGAGGTGAAGCAGAACCCCCAGGGCCGGTTGGCCCTGCAGGCTGGGTGGGGACAGCTCGAGACCATCCTTGCCGCAGAGCGGGTCTGCACGCCTGGGGGCTTCACCACCACCTAGGAGGATCGCGCCTGTTACCAGGTGGTCTTCTACACCCCCGGCGAGCTGGGCAGAGGGGGGCAGCGCAGCGAGGAGGTAGAGAACCTGCTCAAGCAGCAGAACACCTGGACGAAGCTCCTGGACATGTACAACGTGGCATGGGGGCTGCCCCCAAGGGAGGTGGGGGCTTGCCTCATGCAAGTCCGCCCTGACTTTTGATCCATGCATGTGCAAATAAATATATGTCTTTACTGCACCTCGAGTCGAATCAGCAGTCTGTCTAGTCTGTCTAGATAAAGCCACCTTTATTGATTTGATTTATAAAGTGTTCTGTAGCGGCTCACTCTGGGCCGCAGGGACGGAGGTTTACAGGTAAGAGCCAGGCGGGCATTTTTAAACTTGTAGAGGCCCCTTCGGGGCCTACTCCTCGCATGGATGGATGGATGGATGTCTGGGGGGGAGGGGGCCAGACACACCGTGCATCATGGGCGCTGCTAAGGGCCGTCATTGCTGCCAACGTTTCAGATTGACATGTGTGACATTTCCAATGTAATTATAAGTGACATTTCAAAGACTATGAGTGACACTTTCTCACAAGCACAATGAAGCAATTTAGACGAGGGAAACATATATATATATATAATCACTGAAAAAACCATAGGTTATAGACCATATATAGTTAGAAATTAGCATTTACAAAACCTTATTTTACTCACACAAAACCATTGAAATTCGCATATATAGTTAGTTGCACTAACTATATATCGCGCACCCGCAATCCACTGCTGATCATGTCACATATTACATCATTCATGACATGGTCAGTGACATCACTGATGACATCACTGATGACATCTCAAATGACATCACTGATGACATCACTGATGACATCTCAAATGACATCACTGATGACATCTCAAATGACATCACTGGTGACATCACTGATGACATCTCATTTGACATTACTGATCACATCACTGATGACATCATTCATGTGATAATATGATGAACCTCTTCAGACTCTAATTTAACCTTAGATACACTCAGTGTAAACAGACACTCACAGACTGTCACTCATCCATGGAGTTACTCACACACCTAGTCAGTCATGCAAAGAATCAATCACACCTCCATTTCCTCAACTATACAGTTATACACACCTTACTTATTCAAACATATACTAACACATATTTACTCTCTTATACAATCCCTGATACAAGTTCACAATGATCCATACAGCCACTCACACATTCACTGGCTCTTATGCACAGTTATTTATATATGTCAACTCTCACATGTACTGTGTTTTACATATGTACTTACTTTGACATGTAGCACTGAGATATCCATTCACTCACCAATACACTCATGCACACAGTCAACC
Organism: Lissotriton helveticus; assembly: GCF_964261635.1. Classification (NCBI taxonomy): domain Eukaryota; kingdom Metazoa; phylum Chordata; class Amphibia; order Caudata; family Salamandridae; genus Lissotriton; species Lissotriton helveticus. The sequence goes on along the minus strand of NC_136068.1, from coordinate 1,964,956,264 downwards.
GCCCATACAGCTGTTTCCACATGCACTTTTGAACCCATACATCTAGGGAATCAACTGCTCACACATCTATGCACAGAGTCATACACCTCCCAGCCACCCACACACACACACTCAGTCTCCCATACAAATACTTGGGCAACCAATCAATAACCCATATAGTTACTCATATAGCTACTGATCAACACATGCAGCAGTTTACAGAACAACAGACATAATGATGCACAAATTAAGACAGTTTAGTCACTAACCCATGCACTCAGTGAGACACAATTAATCACTCACTCATACAGTCAGTCATGCACCTACTAAATCCTTCATCCAGACACTTATACATCCACTCATTCTTCAATATGTAAGACATATTTTAACTTTACAGAAACATACAGTCACTGGATGTTGTCATCAGTGATGTCATCAGTGATGTCATTTGAGATGTCATCAGTGATGTCATCAGTGATGTCACTGACCATGTCATGAATGATGTAATATGTGACATGATCAGCAGTGGATTGCGGGTGCGCGATATATAGTTAGTGCAACTAACTATATATGCGAATTTCAATGGTTTTGTGTGAGTAAAATAAGGTTTTGTAAATGCTAATTCCTAACTATATATGGTCTATAACCTATGGTTTTTTCAGTGAATTTTCAAGGTTTTGTAAATGCTAATTCCTAACTATATATGGTCTATAACCTATGGTTTTTTCAGTGAATATATATATATATATATAACATTTCTATGGCAAAATGAAACCCCTCATTTTGTTCCTTTGCAAATTAAATGTTTTAAGTGTTAACACTTTATTCCAATCAAGATGACTTCAGGTGTGCCATACTTTTGTCATAAGTAAGACTGTTAGCGCTCTAGTTGTTCTTTAGAACACTCTGGGACATTCTGTCACTGGGCTATAGCTGGGCTACATCTGGCTGATATTTGGGCTACATTTGGGCTCTTTTGTCTCTGGTGGCCATCTTTGGGCTACATTGGGCTACATTTGGGCTCCAACATATATATAGCCCAATGTAGCCCAATATATATTTTTCAAAGTTAATTTTTGTAAAAACCACTGGAGCATATATCTTGAGACATAGCAAAGGCACATCGGGCTACCAGTCCCTACAATTTTGCCAAGTTTTGTGGAAATCCATTCAGCCGTTCGAGCTAAAAGTGAGTCCAACCGCCCTATGGAAAACTCAATGTTAAAAACACGTTTTGGGACCCCCCTTTTTTCTCGGCCCCCGCTTGACGAAACCCCCCAAATTTTCAGGGGCTGCTCAGAAACAAAACGTGCCATTTTCCTGAAAATTTCAGCCAATTCCGTGCACAAACGCCAAAGTTATTAGACATAGAATTTTCAGAAATCCCATAGAGAAAAAATCCTAACTATATATACCTACTGGCTATCGCCAGTAGGTAATATATATATATATATATATATATATATATATTCACTGAAAAAACCATAGGTTATAGACTATATATAGTTAGGAATTAGCATTTACAAAACCTTGAAAATTCACTGAAAAAACCATAGGTTATACACCATATATAGTTAGGAATTAGCATTTAAAAAACCTTATTTTACTCACACAAAACCATTGAAATTCCATATATAGTTAGTTGCACTAACTATATATCGCGCACCCGCAATCCACTGCTGATCATGTCACATATTACATCATTCATGACATGGTCAGTGACATCACTGATGACATCACTGATGACATCTCAAATGACATCACTGATGACAACATCCAGTGACTGTATTTTTCTGTAAAGTTAAAATATGTCTTGAGTGGATGTATAAGTGTCTGGATGAAGGATTTAGTAGGTGCATGACTGACTGTATGAGTGAGTGATTAAATGTGTCTCACTGAATGCATGGGTTAGTGACTAAACTGTCTTAATTTGTGCATCATTATGTCTGTTGTTCTGTAAACTGCTGCATGTGTTGATCATTAGCTATACGAGAGGCTATATGTGTTATTAATTGGTTGCCCAAGTATTTCTATGGGAGATTGAGTTTGTGTGGGGGTGGCTGGAAGGTGTGTGACTCTATGCATAGATGTGTGAGCAGTTTATTCACTAGGTGTATGAGTTCAAGAGTGCATGTGGAAACAGCTACATGGGCAGTTGACTGTGTGCATGAGTGTATTGATGAGTGAATGGATATCTCAATGCTACATGTCATAGTAAGTACATATGTAAAACACAGTACATGTGAGAGTTGGCATATATAAATAACTGTGCATGAGAGCCACTGAATGAGTGAGTGGTTGTATCGATCATTGTGAACTTGTATCAGGGATTGTATAAGAGAGTAAATATGTGTTAGTATATGTTTCAATAAGTAAGGTGTGTTTAACTGTATAGTTGAAGAAATGGAGGTGAGATTGTTTCTTTGCATGACTGACTGGGTGTGTGAGTAACTCCATGGATGAGTGGCAGTGTGTGAGTGTCTGTTTACACTGAGTGTATCTAAGGTTATATTAGAGTCTGAAGAGGTTTATCGTATTAGCACAAGAATGATGTCAAATGAGATGTCATCAGTGATGTCATCAGTGATGTCATTTGAGATGTCATCAGTGATGTCATCAGTGATGTCACTGACCATGTCATGAATGATGTAATATGTGACATGATCAGCAGTGGATTGCGGGTGCGCGATATATAGTTAGTGCAACTAACTATATATGGAATTTCAATGGTTTTGTGTGAGTAAAATAAGGTTTTTTAAATGCTAATTCCTAACTATATATGGTGTATAACCTATGGTTTTTTCAGTGAATTTTCAAGGTTTTGTAAATGCTAATTCCTAACTATATATAGTCTATAACCTATGGTTTTTTCAGTGAATTTCAATGGTTTTTTAATAGCAAATATCATAAGCTGTCGAATGTCAAGTACGTGGTAAGTAAAAACATTTTCGTGTTTATGCACACTGATCTGCTTTGAATACTGCCCCCCACCCCTCATTTCTATTAGGAGTACTCTCTCTTTGCAGATAGTGAAGGGTAGTTAACGCAGCCCTTTGCCCCCTTTGTAATACGTCGTGCCTGCTTCTCTCTCCATTTGATTGATTGTTCTCTTTGGTTCATTCTCTATTTACAAACAAGCACAGAGTCGCAATACTCTGTTTAGTCTTTGCAGATAGCGAAAAATCGTGTAAAAAAACAAAAGGAATCGAGCAAAATCAGTAGGCCACTAATGGGATCTCTTTTTGACCTCGCTAAAATAGAAACATTAGGAACAACCTGTTGAAAATAGCAATGCGTATGTACATAAGCGGCGTTCATTTGTGTTCACAGTACCCCTTGTTGATTGTTTCAATCGAGCATTGAATTGTTCGAAGTTAATTCTCTTAAGGATCTTCTCTACCTGCAAACGAGGAAGAATAGGAATATTCTCTCTCCCTTTGCAGATAGTGAAGGGTAGGTAACGCAAGCCTTTAACACGTCGTACCTATTTCATTCCTCATTGATTGATTGATTGTCCGAACATTGACTGTTTGGGAATTAGTTATTTTTGGAGGTATTCCCTGTTTGCATATAAACGTAGGAAAATCTTTGCAAGTAGTGAAAGGGTACGTAATGCGGACCTTTCTCCCCCGTTGTAATCTGTCATGCCTATCTACTCCCCACTGATTGATGCACCTTTTTCACCCGGACCATTTACTAGAGATACGTCATCTGGCCCGACCAGAGAGCACCCCTAGTGAAAAGGACATATGCAATAATAACGAAGTGATCACTGTATCCTGTTAACAGAAACTTTACCATGAAACAACCTGGAAAGAAAAAAATAGGAAAACGAAAATCAGTAGGCCACTGATGAACATGAACTTTTATTAAACAACAAACAAAGAAACGATAACATAACGTAATGATAAAACCTATTAATGTCCTAGAAACAAGAAAACGTTAAACTATGCCAGTGGTGAGAGACCAGAAAAACAGTCCGAGAAACCAAATCCGAGAAACCAAATCACCCCTCGCTGTCCCAACTCATGCACTCTGAAAGTTCAAAGTTTTGAGGAGTGCTTGTAACATTGTCTGAAGCCTATTTGCAATTGCTTCATCTTCACTATTCTTAAAGTAAGTGGGGGCTGTTGTGATGCGGTGCCACCCTGAACCGCTTGACGGAGGCCCCCGAGGGACGGTGTCATGTCGCGGACTCGGAGGGGGCGCTTGGCTCCGGCCCCCTCCCCAAGTCGTGTTGCCCTGGTGTGGCCTGAGATCGCCCCCGACATAGGTGGCCGGCTCCCGGGGTCAAGCGGAACTTTTTTCCTTTTGGTGACTCTTCCATTCTTCACCTTGTCCCACAATCCGTTTCACCTAAAGACACGCTGTAGTGGGGCACCCCTTTTCCGTTTCATTTGCCATTCAGCCCGCTTTTGCTACACTGTGCCTCTTCCGCTATTCAGCTGTTTACCGCCCGCTCTTTCGACTACAGCGTCTCGCTCACCATGTACTTGAGTTGCTCCCGCTCTTGCGGCGCAGCGATAGGCGGCTGCCACAGGACTCTCAAAATGGCGGCCATCTCTTCAGATTTGGGCGTGGTCCACTAAAATGGGCCTGCGACACCTTGGAACTCGGACGCTTGTCTGCTAGAGCTTGGGCTCCATTCTCGAAAGCGTCCCCTCATCCTTGAAGATTCTACAAAAGTCTTGGGGGGCCCCCGACTCCCGCAGGCTTCTGGTGGGGAGCGCCTAGCATGATTGCTCGTGGAATGGCCACGACGGAGCTACGAAATGGTGGTGCTCTCATGCTAACGCCAGCTTCAGTCTGAAACATCCAGAAACACTGTAGACTGCCAATTCGATCAGTTCCGGTAGCGCTCCAACGTGACCCGGTAGAGAAGAACTTGCCCTCCCCTCTTTGACTGATGGTTCTTGTTGCCTGTCCCTTCTGTTGTCATTTAACAGAACTATTTAGCCTGCTGAAAGGGGTTGTGTGCCGTCCGCTGGTTGGTGGAGACATTTTCACTATATTCTGGACCTGCGTTGTCGCGTAATGCGTCATATGACGCGCCGCGTTAGAAAGTTTAATAAATTATTAAACACAATAAACAATCCTTAAAAAATAAAAGTCTATCATTCATTTTTCATTGCAGTACGCTGCCCAGAAAGCTTCCCGGTTCCCGGACCGGGCGCTACCCACGCAAAAAAACAAAAAAAAAATTATTTTTTTTTGCCCCGCGGGGCCGTTTTAAAGCCTCCACATTAAACCTAGGGGGTCAGGGAGGATCTACTATGCCCCCTTATGGTTATTTGCCCCTTTGTTTTGGCCTCCTCTTGTCTCTCGATCCTACCGAGAGACAAGATGGCGGCAGCTACGGACTTTTTGGAATGTTGACAGACGCCAGAGAACCAATCAGCTTCGCTTCACAAAGCTCCGTTGCGCGAAAGGTACGCGTCCTGGAGCGCTGCCCGGTCCGCTGCTACAGATATATATCTTTTTTTAAACGTTAATTTCTCAAAATCCACTGGAGCACATATATTGAGACCTACAAAAGGCACATCGGGCTACCAGTCCCTACAATTTTGCCAAGTTTCGTGCAAATCTATTCAGCCGTTCGGGCTAAAAGTGAGGCTAACCGCCCTATGGAAAAATCAATGTTAAAAACACGTTTTGGGACCCCCCTTTTTTCTCGGCCCCCCCTTGACGAAACCCCCCCAAATTTTCAGGGGCTGCTCAGAAACAAAATGTGCCATTTTCCTGAAAATTTCAGCCAATTCCGTCCACAAACGCCAAAGTTATTAGACATAGAATTTTCAAAAAACCCATAGGGAAAAAATCCTAACTATATATACCTACTGGCGACCGCCAGTAGGTAATATATATATATATATAACATTTCTATGGCAAAATGAAACCCCTCATTTTGTTCCTTTGCAAATTAAATGTTTTAAGTGTTAACACTTTATTCCAATCAAGATGACTTCAGGTGTGCCATACTTTTGTCATAAGTAAGACTGTTAGCGCTCTAGTTGTTCTTTAGAACACTCTGGGACATTCTGTCACTGGGCTATAGTTGGGCTACATCTGGCTGATATTTGGGCTACATTTGGGCTCTTTTGTCTCTGGTGGCCATCTTTGGGCTACATTGGGCTACATTGGGCTACATTGGGGCTCCAACATATATATAGCCCAATGTAGCCCAATATATATTTTTCAAAGTTAATTTTTGTAAAAACCACTGGAGCATATATCTTGAGACATAGCAAAGGCACATCAGGCTACCAGTCCCTACAATTTTGCCAAGTTTTGTGGAAATCCATTCAGCCGTTCGAGCTAAAAGTGAGTCCAACCGCCCTATGGAAAACTCAATGTTAAAAACACGTTTTGGGACCCCCCTTTTATCTCGGCCCCCGCTTGACGAAACCCCCCCAAATTTTCAGGGGCTGCTCAGAAACTAAACGTGCCATTTTCCTGAAAATTTCAGCCAATTCCGTGCACAAACGCCAAAGTTATTAGACATAGAATTTTCAGAAATCCCATAGAGAAAAAATCCTAACTATATATACCTACTGGCTATCGCCAGTAGGTTATATATATTTATATATATATATATATATATATATATATATATATATATATATATATATATATATATGTTTATATGTTTATATGTTATATATATATATATATATATATATATATATATATATATATATATATATATATATATATATGTTTATATATATTACCTACTGGCGGTCGCCAGTAGGTATATATAGTTAGGATTTTTTCTCTATGGGTTTTTTGAAAATTCTATGTCTAATAACTTTGGCGTTTGTGGACGGAATCGGCTGAAATTTTCAGGAAAATGGCACATTTTGTTTCTGAGCAGCCCTTGAAAATTTGGGGGGGGTTCGTCCAGTGGGGGCCGAGAAAAAAGGGGGGTCCCAAAACGTGTTTTTAACATTGAGTTTTCCATAGGGCGGTTGGCCTCACTTTTAGCCCGAACGGCTGAATGGATTTGCACGAAACTTGGCAAAATTGTAGGGACTGGTAGCCCGATGTGCCTTTTGTAGGTCTCAATATATGTGCTCCAGTGGATTTTGAGAAATTAACGTTTAAAAAAAGATATATATCTGTAACAGCGGACCGGTTAGCGCTCTGGTTCGCGGACTTTTCGCGCAACGGAGCTTTGTGAAGCGAAGCTGATTGGTTCTCCGGCGTCTGTCAACATTCCAAACAGTCCGTAGCGGCCGCCATCTTGTCTCTCGGTAGGATCGAGAGACAAGAGGAGGTCAAAACAAAGGGGGAAATAACTATAAGGGGGCATAGTAGATCCTCGCTGACCCCCTAGGTTTGATGTGGAGGTTTTAAAAGGGCCCCGCGGGGCAAAAAAAAAACAAAATAATAATAATCGAACGGCTGAATGGATTTGCACGAAACTTGGCAAAATATTAGGGACTGGTAGCCCGATGTGCCTTTGCTAGGTCTCAATATATGTGCTCCAGTGGATTTTGAGAAATTAACGTTGAAAAAAAGATATATATCTGTAACAGCGCTCCGCTTCGCGTACTTTTCGCGTTACGGAGCTTTGCGAAGCTGATTGGTTCTCCGGCGTCTGTCAACATTCCAAACAGTCCGTAGCGGCCGCCATCTTGTCCCTCGGTAGGATTGAGAGACAAGAGGAGGCCAAAGCGAAGGGGGAAATGACCATAAGGGGGCATAGTAGATCCTTCCTGACCTCTTAGGTTTGATGTACCATTTTGCCAAGTTTGGTGTAATTCCGTTCAGCCATTCAGGCTGTAGACGTATGTAAATGTCCTATGGAAAATTGCATGGGGAAAACACATTTGAAAGTGTTGAAATTTAGAACCAATTAAAATGTTACTTTGGTTTTGTATTTGTGTGTGATGAAAGTTAATTGGTTATGTATATATGTCAAATGAGAGGAAACCACAGCCATTTTGTGATACTACTGTCTGAGGTACATTTGTGAGGAATTTTTGGTGGTGAATTTCTGGTGTTTGATTTACACAGTACTAACACTTCTGCTACTTTTAAAAAGGTGAGTTGTTAATTTGTAAGGGGAACTATGTTGTACACTTGAAGATAATTTGAAAAATGTTTTCTGTTATTTATTTGCAGTCCTTCTGTTATACTAAATACTTGATGAAGTTAGTTTTATATTATGTATTACTAAAAACGATTAATGAAAGTGATTATTTTTTTCTGCAATTTACAGCAAGCAATTTCAAAATAAAATGGCTCACAATGAAGAGACCGTGGCAATTTCTTTTGAATTGTCCACTACATTGATTGAAATTGAGAGCACCAATAATGAAATATTGTCACAAGGAGGACATGACTTGTATGATTCCATTAGATTGATTGAAATGGACAGCACCAAGAATGAAATATTGTCACAAGGAGATGACTTGAATGATTCCACTACATTGATTGAAATTGAGAGCACCAATAATGAAATATTGTCACAAGGAGGAGATGGCTTGTATGATTCCATTAGATTGATTGAAATGGACAGCACCAATAATGAAATATTGTCACAAGGAGGAGATGACTTGAATGATTCCACTACATTGATTGAAATTGAGAGCACCAATAATGAAATATTGTCACGAGGAGATGACTTGAATGATTCCACTACATTGATTGAAATGGACAGCACCAATAATGAAATATTGTCAGAAGGAGGAGATGACTTGAATGATTTTTTTGATCAATCTCTTGATGGCGAATTTATCGAGTGTTTGGAGACCATAGAGTTACAAGAATCATCATTGCAGACTTTTAATGAGGAGATTCCAGATGAGATGATTGAAGAGGAAATTACTGATGAGGACATGTTACTAGTTGTTTCAAATTTAGAAAATTCTGAAGAATAAATTTATATTTAGAAATCAAAAATTGTTTGAGACATTATTTATTTTTATTTTTAATTTATGAGGTTGTAGCGAAGTGATTGTAGTATAAAATGAGACTTATAGTATAGAGTGCAACATTTTTATGTTACATGGTAAGTTTACTCATATTTACTTCCCTTCTGCCACTATATTATCTCCAATGTGTATTTGACATGTCTTCTTCATCTCCGGCCTCCTTTCTCTCACTGTGTGTCTCCGATGCATCTTATCGCTGGTATTTTGTGTAATTACAGAAGAGAGTAAAATAAAATAGTTCGGAACGTGAAAAGGGGGCAAAGTAGAGTACTCCTCACCCCCTAGGCCTTTTTAGGCGGTCCCAAAAGGATCAGTTTCTGCTTTCCTGAGAGATTATGGTATGAGTTCCATATACCACAATAACTTGCATTACAACATGCAAGATATCTATCTCCTATTACCAACTTTTGGAGATATTCGCGCTAAGCGCGAATATCTCCAAAAAGTAACACCTGCCCTGAGCAGTTCTTAGCCATGTTATCCAATGGGAGGTGGATAACATGGCTAAGAGTATTAGCTCGGTAATGCATGAATATCGCTGAGTTTTTAGCGATATTCATGCATTGCGGCCGTTTATTATCGCATTTGCGATAAACCTTGATAATAGTAAGGTTTATCTTCGATAATTTCTGACGATGCTTAGTGGTAAAAAATTGGTTGGTAAGCATCGTTAGCGATAAATATCGCTTAACTTTGGTAATATGCCCCAACGTCTGTTAACGTTCGATTCGAAGGAAATGAGGAAGTGTTGAAAAACATTGTCTGCGCCATCTTGCCTTTTTTGAAATGCCACACTTTTGTCGTGCACGGCAGCCATTTTAGATGTCTTGACCAGACCCACTCTCTGCACGCTGTCGATTCGTAGCATGGCTCCTCACCCTCGTAAGCATCTCCCCCAGGCACTGGTCACCACCGCTCTCTGTCTTATGCATGGGCAATAAACCTTCCCCCATCTGCGCTGCTCTTCCCTGAGAATCACACTCTGTGCCCGCTCGACACCTCCCTTTCGCCCTATTCACTACCGCACCCTCTGACACTCCTCTTCCTCTGTGTCCGAATGTCCAGGCCGGTCCTAGGCTATCAGCTAGCCCTGCAGATGTAGTTTATGGCCCCAGCTGTAAAGAATCACCCCTCTTCAAAGGAGTTATAGTAGATCAAGGCCCACACCCGATGTGATCCGTCACAGCACACGCGTTCCTACTATCTGAAAACCATCCTGTATTGTGATTGGGGAGGGGACCGAGCCTGAAGCGGAAGATTCCAGGAATGACTCTTTGTACATCAAAGTTTTTACAATTATGTGTCACATTAAAAATATATAGCACTCCAACAAAGTAGTAGGAATATAAAACTTTAATAACATATAAATATATACAACAAAACAAAAACAGTAAAAACATTTAAACAACGAAGAGACCGTGGCAATTTCTTTTTAATTATCCAATAGATTTATTGAAATTGACAGCACCAATAATGAAATATTCTTGTCAGTAGCGGTCTGTTGTGCGAATAGTTCCAAGGCAGCAGAACGCGCTGAAATCTAGATGGCACGAAAGTGATGTCTAGTAAGTTGCCGCCCAGCAAAAAACGGCGTGGGGCGCCGCGGGGGTGAGTGAGTCCAGTAGGCACCACAGCTATTCTTACCGGCATTGCAGAATTACTGCTGGGGACAATGCCTGTGCTGTAGCAGGGTCACAGCAGAAACAAAAAGGATTCTGTTGAAGATGTTGTTGGTTTTCAATTTGAAAACAGTTCTGGTGTCAACTGCTATGCTAATGTAGTGGTTAATGTTTTGTTTTCTCTAGAAAATGTAAAAGAGGGGGAGGCAGTCCAAAGTTCCGTTAAAAGGGCAAAGGAAAGGATCGGTGGTTTGAACTATCAGTCAAAAAGGGGAGGGGGTGCAATAATTTTTCCTACCGGGTCACACTGTGCTTTCACCGGAAGTAAGGTCTGCAGGATTGTAGTAATTCAAAGTGAGGCTGGCGCCAGCATGGGAGCGCCGACGTCCCGCGGATACAGTTTCGTCACTCCACGGGCGATCATGGCAGTCATTCCCCATCGGGGGTCGGAGACTCCCGCGGCTCCTCTAGAATCTTCAAGGTCGTGGAGGACTACGGTGGTGGAGTCAACCAGTGACCGGGCCATTTCTTTATGTTGGGCCGCTCTTGCCAGGTCGACCGCCATTTTGAGAGTTCGGCAGCTACCGGCGATCGCGGGGTCACATGAGCGGACGGGCTCCACCCTGCCGGGCGAGACGTTGCAGCATGGCCACAGTGGAAGAACCCTTATCTAGGTCGTTCCGAAACTGTGCAGCACTGTAGTTGTTAGGATGCCACCGCCTGGAGAGCTGAGGGTGCAGCTGGGAAGCCTCCACCTGGGGAGGCGGGAGAGGCCTGTTCGCACCGTCTCTCCCTCCCAGTGCACCCCACGGCGTCTCGCTTGAGATTTGTTATGGCCGGACCAGGCGATGAGGACGAGGGGGGGGTCGGAGGCATGTGCAAGACATCCCCCTCCAGTGTTGTCGCAGCCATTATAAAAGAAAGAAGTGTCCCGTCCGTCTTCGGGCCGGGCTTCCGGTGGATGTCGGCCGGACGCCCCTGGCTCTGGCCCCATGAACGGGTTTCTTGGTTTATCGGCTGCAGCCGGATCCCGTCGGCCTCGGCCCCCCGACCGTTGGTGGCCGGACCGGAAGAGCATGTGGCGGGACTACCTGCAACTCTCAAGGGCCACCGCGGCCGGACTGGGAGAGAGAGGGGAGGGTCGAGGAGACATTCCCCCCCCCTGCAACTGTTCAGCGTTGTAAAGGCAATCCCCTGGCCGGGTCCCGCTGGTCTCGGCCTCTCCTCCGGCTACACCCTACGTTAGGATCTCCTGGCCGAGGCGTGGCAGCAGGACCTGCCTTATATGGGCTGCTCCCGGCTGGGCGTAGCCGGAACCCTGCCCCACCTTGGAAGTTTCCAGAGTGGGGGTGGATGTTCTACTGACTTGCATTTTCCCTAGTCTATCGATTTTTTTGGCGTGGCAGGCGGTGGGACAGCGAGGGGTGATTTGGTTTCTCTTACTGTTTTTCTGGTCTCTCACCACTGGCATATTTTAACGTTTTCTTGTTTCTAGGACATTAATAGGTTTTATCATTACGTTATGTTATCGTTTCTTTGTTCGTTGTTTAATAAAAGTTCATGTTCATCAGTGGCCTACTGATTTTCGTTTTCCTATTTTTTTCTTTCCAGGTTGTTTCATGGTAAAGTTTCTGTTAACAGGATACAGTGATCACTTCGTTATTATTGCATATGTCCTTTTCACTAGGGGTGCTCTCTGGTCGGGCCAGATGACGTATCTCTAGTAAATGGTCCGGGTGAAAAAGGTGCATCAATCAGTGGGGAGTAGATAGGCATGACAGATTACAACGGGGGAGAACGGTCCGCATTACGTACCCTTTCACTACTTGCAAAGATTTTCCTACGTTTATTTGCAAACAGGGAATACCTCCAAAAAGAACTAATTCCCAAACAGTCAATGTTCGGACAATCAATCAATCAATGAGGAATGAAATAGGTACGACGTGTTAAAGGCTTGCGTTACCTACCCTTCACTATCTGCAAAGGGAGATAGAATATTCCTATTCTTCCTCGTTTGCAGGTAGAGAAGATCGTTAAGAGAATTAACTTCGAACAATTCAATGCTCGATTGAAACAATCAACAAGGGGTACTGTGAACACAAATGAACGCCGCTTATATACATACGCATTGCTATTTTCAACAGGTTGTTCCTAATGTTTCTATTTTAGCGAGGTCAAAAGAGATCCCATTAGTGGCCTACTGATTTTGCTCGATTCCTTTTGTTTTTTTACACGATTTTTCGCTATCTGCAAAGACTAAACAGAGTATTGCGACTCTGTGCTTGTTTGTAAATAGAGAATGAACCAAAGAGAACAATCAATCAAATGGAGAGAGAAGCAGGCACGACGGATTACAAAGGGGGAAAGGGCTGCGTTAACTACCCTTCACTATCTGCAAAGAGAGAGTACTCCTAATAGAAATGAGGGGTGGGGGGCAGCAATCAAAGCAGATCAGTGTGCATAAACACGAAAAAAAAAATTCTTACCACGTACTTGACATTCGACAGCTTATGATATTTGCTATTAAAAAACCATTGAAATTCACTGAAAAAACCATAGGTTATAGACCATATATAGTTAGGAATTAGCATTTACAAAACCTTGAAAATTCACTGAAAAAACCATAGGTTATAGACCATATATAGTTAGGAATTAGCATTTAAAAAACCTTATTTTACTCACACAAAACCATTGAAATTCCATATATAGTTAGTTGCACTAACTATATATTGCGCACCCGCAATCCACTGCTGATGATGTCACATATTACATCATTCATGACATGGTCAGTGACATCACTGATGACATCACTGATGACATCTCAAATGACATCACTGATGACATCTCACTTGACATCAATGATCACATCACTGATGATATCATTCATGTGACAATACAATGCATCTCCTCACATTTTAATATAACCTCTGTTTCACCCAGTGTTAAAAACAGAGTATAATTTTTGAAACCATTGACACACCAATACTAGTTACTACATACGTACTCACTGATTCCTACGTCTACACACACATTCACTCATTCACCCATACAATCATTCATACATACAATCACTCATGTTTACAACACAATCATATGCACTCATACACCTATACAGACACTCACACTCTGCCACTCATCCATGGAGTTACTCACACACCTAGTCAGTCCTGTAAAGAATCAATCACACTTCCATTTTCTACTCTATACAGTTAAACATAGAGCACCTTACGTTTTCAACCATATACTAACACATACTTACTCTCTTATACAATCATTGATACAAGTACACATTGATCTGTACAGAGTCACACACCTCCCATCCAGCCACACACACACTCAGTCTCCCATGCAAATACTTGGGCAATCAATCAATAACCCATATAGTTACTCATATAGCTACTGATCAATACATGCAGCAGTTTACAGAACAACAGACATAATGATGCACAAATTAAGACAGTTTAGTCACTAACCCATGCACTCAGTGAGACACATTTAATCACTCACTCATACATTCAGTCATGCACCTACTAAATCCTTCGTCCAGACACTTATACATCCACTCATTCTTCAATATGTAAGACATATTTTAACTTTACAGAAACATAGTCACTGGATGTTGTCATCAGTGATGTCATCAGTGATGTCATTTGAGATGTCATCAGTGATGTCATCAGTGATGTCACTGACCATGTCATGAATGATGTAATATGTGACATCATCAGCAGTGGATTGCGGGTGCGCAATATATAGTTAGTGCAACTAACTATATATGGAATTTCAATGGTTTTGTGTGAGTAAAATAAGGTTTTTTAAATGCTAATTCCTAACTATATATGGTCTATAACCTATGGTTTTTTCAGTGAATTTTCAAGGTTTTGTAAATGCTAATTCCTAACTATATATGGTCTATAACCTATGGTTTTTTCAGTGAATATATATATATATATATAAATTTATATATTACCTACTGGCGGTCGCCAGTAGGTATATATAGTTAGGATTTTTTCTCTATGGGTTTTTTGAAAATTCTATGTCTAATAACTTTGGCGTTTGTGGACGGAATTGGCTGAAATTTTCAGGAAAATGGCACATTTTGTTTCTGAGCAGCCCTTGAAAATTTGGGGGGGGTTCGTCCAGTGGGGGCCGAGAAAAAAGGGGGGTCCCAAAACGTGTTTTTAACATTGAGTTTTCCATAGGGCGGTTGGCCTCACTTTTAGCCCGAACGGCTGAATGGATTTGCACGAAACTTGGCAAAATTGTAGGGACTGGTAGCCCGATGTGCCTTTTGTAGGTCTCAATATATGTGCTCCAGTGGATTTTGAGAAATTAACGTTTAAAAAAAGATATATATCTGTAACAGCGGACCGGTTAGCGCTCTGGTTCTCGGACTTTTCGCGCAACGGAGCTTTGTGAAGCGAAGCTGATTGGTTCTCCGGCGTCTGTCAACATTCCAAACAGTCCGTAGCGGCCGCCATCTTGTCTCTCGGTAGGATCGAGAGACAAGAGGAGGTCAAAACAAAGGGGGAAATAACTATAAGGGGGCATAGTAGATCCTCGCTGACCCCCTAGGTTTGATGTGGAGGTTTTAAAAGGGCCCCGCGGGGCAAAAAAAAATAATAAAAATAATAATTGAACGGCTGAATGGATTTGCACGAAACTTGGCAAAATATTAGGGACTGGTAGCCCGATGTGCCTTTGCTAGGTCTCAATATATGTGCTCCAGTGGATTTTGAGAAATTAACGTTCAAAAAAAGATATATATCTGTAACAGCGCTCCGCTTCGCGTAACGGAGGTTTGCGAAGCTGATTGGTCATTCTGTCACTGGGCTATAGTTGGGCTACATCTGGCTGATATTTGGGCTACATTTGTTTTTTTGTGTGTCTGGCGGCCATCTTTGGGCTACATTGGGCTACATTGGGCTTCATTGGGCTACATTCGGCTAATTAGCAAATAGCTCATCGCAAACTAGGAATGGTAAAGAATCGCTATTTATTCCTTAAAGTTCGCTATTTAGGAAATGCAAATAACTTTGATGATACATATGGCGGTTCATCTCTAACAAGATAAGAAGCATAGGGATAGATTTATGATGACTGGCGCATCACCAGGGATGTGTTAGTCATTCTGTGCCGCTGTTCCGTCACCTATGGTGTGCTGCATTTACAATGCGGCGCATCATGGGGCAAAAACAGCACAGATGCGTGATGTATCTGTGCCGTAAAGGTGGCGCATTGCTGGAGTTGTATCGCAAGTGTGATGAAGCTCCAGCAAGGGTCGGGGGTGCCCCTGTCGCAGGGTTTCTGTTCTCACACAGAACTGTGGACAGAGGATTGGAACCTCGGCGAATTAGGGTGTCCCAAAACTCACGTTAGTAATCAAAAACTATTTAGCAAGCTAGGTACAGTGTCACATTGGATATAACAAACTCTCAATGTTTAGACAATCCAGAATATGAACTTATAGTACCTCAGGATACGTGGAACTCATGAACAGTCGGTCGTTATATATTTCTTAGAAACCAGAACATGGAGTTAAGAAGAACACATGTGTATTTGAAATGTTTATTTACTAATGCCGTCTTCTCAGGCGTAGTACCTTAGATAATAAAAGTACACATATTATCAGTAGCAAAATTACCAGCATAGTTACTAGTACATAAAAAGCGAATGGTGACAGTATGTTAACATGCTGTAAATGAATAAGAGTTAGCAACACTTATAAGCAGCCGCGGGCCGTGGAGGGAGTTACGGTGGGGCAGGGAGGCGGGGAGGGGGAGGGGCAAGGTAGAGAGGGCTCCACCCTGCTTCTCCCCCTCCCCGCCTCCCTGCCCCATCGTAACTCCCTCCACGGCCCGCGGCTGCTTATATCTCACCCTCCCTAATACACATATTATATTATTTGCTAAGAAGGTCTCTTTGTGTTGGTTTAGGGCGTGTCCATACTTTAGTGTCTTAGATTTGAAGGAATCACATCAGCATACACCAGCTCTCTCTTCATGTGAACCGCATCAACTGTTGTGTATGTGTGTTCGGCAAAGCAATATAAAACCCGCCTCATGCCCAGAATTGGCAGAAGTTGCACTTATGTTATGAGTATGAAGTCGTGGAGATCAGACCTCATAACAATTCTGTATCGTGTTGTTCTTGAAACTTTAGCACTCGCTGTACAGATATAGTTTAACAAGTAAAGCAGATAGTAGACCAATAACATATTATTCTCATGTAAACCACGATGAACTACTAGGTGGAAAGCTAAAGCAACAACTAAGTGTCGTGTGCAGAAGTTGCAAAAAAGGAAAAATGGCGTTTAAACCGGTAATGAGCCCATGCTAACTTAACACGGTGTAAAGATATCCAGGACCTAGATGACACCTCCTCATGATCCGGAAACGAACTGAATAAGATAATAGAAGTGCCATCTCATGAGAGCAGATTGCAAGTTTATATGTGGACGGTCCGCAAGGTAAAGCATTAAAAACTAGGAAAATTCAATGCTAAAGAAAAATAAAACAGCCAAGTACTTTATCGAGTCTTAAGCCAATAGGCAAGGTAAATAATAAAAACTTGACAAATAAGTCAATGAATTGTCAATGAAATGCTAGTACTCAGCATATCAAACATGAAAAAGGTCTATGACATAACTGTGTATGCAAAATAAGCTGCAACAGCCTCCAATAGGAAGTCACCGTCTTCATCCGAAAACAGTTCAGCCATCCAATTTAAAAGCGGAAAAGAACATACGTGCTCTCCCAGCACCGGATCCTCTATCACCATCAGAGGACAGCTCGGTGGGTTTTCAAGAAAGCTGTGTTCCAAGAAAGACTGTGCTGCCGCCAGTAAATTCCAGGGACCAAGTAGTCCATGCATCAATGCCACAGCCATAATCCTTTCGCCAGGACAAATCAACTCGTGAGTAATGATAGGAGTCATCAGCTGATTAAAGTCGACGTCAGGAGAAACCGGTCCGCAGAGACACAAATCAATGGCCCAATCGAAATCACAGGTCAGGCAGTGAAATACAGGCTGGACACAGGTGAAGTAGGAGAACCGAAAAGATAATCCATATGCCGTGCTTAATATCGCCAACGGCATTGTGCCATAATATTCTAGCATGCGATTGCGGAACAGTGTCAGCAGCTGCAGGGTCGGAGGTTGCATAGGAGGGACATCCATATTTAAAAATGTAAAAAAGCACAAGAGCGTCCGCTGGTAATGCAAGTAAAAATGCAATCCACGAACCAGAGTGGAGAAAATGGAATGAAAGGGAGCAGGGATGACTCCAAAGATTTTCTCAAATGAAGTCACGAGACCACTGGTAACAACTGTAAAAAAGTGTGCCAGGGATTTTGTGGAGGATGCGTTAAAGATAGTCGGAAACATGTTGCTGAAATTGAAAGGCAAACCTGTGTACGGGTGTTCGCTATGTGAAGTAGGAAAGTTTCACGGGCCGAACTCAAGGCCACCTCTCTCTGAGACAAAAGAGCTCTTATTCTTGTCATGCCGTTGAAACGTGTCCCAAGGTTGGTATTTGTGGCCAGATTGAAAACTCCCTATGTTCATGTGTGGGAGGAAATAGAACATTTCTGCAGCAAATAACCCGTTCACTTACTGTTACGATAAAAGGAATACTTTTAATTAACTCAGAACAATCTTCATTATTGAGCATCAAATAACTACCATTTTCCAACAACTTGAACGTGGGGATGATAGCAGGAACTGGCGTGCCTTGCAACACGCAAGCCATATTTGGTCGGTGTTTGTTGCATGAATCGTGTAACTGTATGTGCCTACACATTAGTGAATGATCTGGCGTCTCAGTGCATTCCTCTCCATTCAGATAAACTTCTTGATCATCTTTGAAACATCTGTATGTGTATGGAAGCGACCAGACCTCATGAACAAAAGCACTACCTAAAGGTTCATAAAGACCTATTGGTATATATTTCATACAATTTGAAAACTTATATAAAGCAAAAGGCAGCGTTATTAAACCGTGGATAAGGCATGTTGCCAAAAAACCCGCAATCCTCTGCTGATGATGTCACTGAGCATGTCATGAATGATGTAATATGTGACATCATCAGTAGTGGATTATGGGTAATAGTATCTCTAGTTTACTCCCCTATAGCTGTCTTTCTTTTAACATAAGTGTGTGTTTCCTTCCCTTATACTTACTGTTTTTGGTTCGCTTCCAGTTCGCGTACTAGCGAGCGAACTAGGAAGCGAACTAAGAGAAATAGAGGTTGGCACAGTTCCAAATATTGTACCAATTTTTTAATAACGGGGAGGTAGTTCTGAAAAGAACTTTTTTTTTTATTTTTCTGAACATTTTTTTACTGTTTTTGAATTTTTCGGAACAGTTTTATATTTTTTTGGGTTTTTCTTGGAGGGGGCAATGAAAACGATTCATTGTAAAGGGCTCAACAGGAGCAACAAAACAAAAAAAAGAAGTATTTATTATTTTGGGCGTTTCGGACAAACTTGCATATGATAGTCAATAGCTCTGTTGATCAGAGTGATGCTTCTTTCTCCGTAGGAAATGAATCCATCGCAAAATACGCAGGTGTGTTTTACTTCACCAAATCTCATTTGTATATTTGGCACCATCTCCCTGCCCTCTGGTCCCGTTACTTCCGGTACAACAGATCTTCTGGCCATAATAGGGAGATTATCTAGGTCGTTCCGAAACTGTGCAGCACTGTAGTTGTTAGGATGCCACCTAGTCATATGGCGATGCATTGTGTAGTTTCCGAAACTGTATTTTTTGTCGGTCCCTCTGGACAGTCTATCTTGACATATAAGGCAAGTTACGTATCTTGCATTTACTTTTTTCTGACCTTTGGGAATTTTAAAAAATTGCCAAATGAAGTTTTCTTTCCGGTGAGACGTCTTGGGCTGCTCAGGCAAAAACTGCCTCTCTTCGTGCTCGTCCTCCTGTTCCTCTTCTTCTTCTTCTTGTTGAATTACAACTTGAGCAGGTGGTCCACTCTTCCTTGGATGTGGTGGAGGTGGTGGGGAAGCACCAGCTGAAGCTACTAAAGAAGCCATTGCTCAGTGATCACAAAGGGTCTTTCTCTCACAATGATGAAAGTCAGAGTGAGGAAAGAAGGAGGGATTTTCATCATTTGGGAAAAACAAGAGTTCTCAACCAATCAAAAGTGTTCATTTTAGATTATATGACCTAGTCTTACATCATTAGGAAACCAAAAGTGAAATGAACCAATGAAAAGTGTTATTACCAAGTCACATGACTTGCTGTGTTTACGTTAAGCGCTTTGCAGGGCCTCCCTGTTTGCTTCCAGAAACCTGCGCTTTGGCACTCGCTTCGCGTACCAGTTCGCTAACGTAGCACGTCATATGACGTATCAAGCGACAACGTGGAACGTCATGCGGACGGGAGGCGTCACGATGTTGTTTTCTAACGCGGCACTTGCGGTAAAGAAACGTTTACCGGCTCGCGGTCTATTTCGCGGCATCAAGGTCAGCTAACGGGAAGCTTCCCGATTCGCGAAGCGGGAACGAAGAAAAAAAAATATTTAAAAAAAAAATTATTCATAAACATATAAAATATATTTTTGGATTTAAAGAAGAATACATTTTACAGCTACAGATATTAGCTGTTAAAAAACCAATGAAATTCACAGAAAAAACCATAGGTTATAGACCATATATAGTTAGGAATTAGCATTTACAAAACCTTGAAAATTCACTGAAAAAACCATAGGTTATAGACCATATATAGTTAGGAAATAGCATTTAGAAAACCTTATTTTACTCACACAAAACCATTGAAATTCCATATATAGTTAGTTGCACTAACTATATATCGCGCACCTGCAATCCACTGCTGATGATGTCACATATTACATCATTCATGACATGGTCAGTGACATCACTGATGACATCACTGATGACAACATCCAGTGATTATGTGTTTCTGTAAAGTTTAAATATGTTTTACATATTGAAGAATGAGTGGATGTATAAGTGTCTGAATGAAGGTTTTAGT
Organism: Lissotriton helveticus; assembly: GCF_964261635.1. Lineage (NCBI taxonomy): Eukaryota > Metazoa > Chordata > Amphibia > Caudata > Salamandridae > Lissotriton > Lissotriton helveticus. Next base: position 1,964,935,715 of record NC_136068.1, on the reverse strand, counting down.
AGGTGCGTGATTGACTGTATGAGTGAGTGATTAAATGCGTCTTACTGAATGCACGGGTTAGTGACTAAACTGTCTAAAAGTGTGCATCAGTATGTCTGTTGTTGTGCAAGCTGCTGCACGTGTTGATCAGTAGCTATATAAGTAGCTATATGGGTTATTGATTGGTTGCACAAGTATTTGTATGGGAGACTGAGTGTGTGTATGGCTGGCTGGGAGGTGTGTGACTCTGTGCAGATCAATGTGTACTTGTATCAGTGATTCTATAAGAGAGTAACTATGTGTTAGTATATGTTTCAAAAAAGTAAGGTGTTCTGTGTTTAACTGTATAGATGAGAAAATGGAAGTGTGATTGATTCTTTTCAGGACTGACTAGGTGTGTGAGTAACTCCATGGATGAGTGGCAGAGTGTGAGTGTCTGTATAGGTGTATGAGTGCATATGATAGTGTTGTAAAGATGAGTGATTGTATGTATGAATGATTGTATGGGTGAATGAGTGAATGTGTGTGTAGACGTAGGAATCAGTGAGTACGTATGTAGTAACTAGTATTGGTGTGTCAATGGTTTCAAAAATTATACTCTGTATTTAACACTGGGTGAAACAGAGGTTATATTAAAATGTGAGGAGATGCATTGTATTGTCACATGAATGATATCATCAGTGATGTGGTCATTGATGTCAAATGAGATGTCATCAGTGATCTAATCAGTGATGTCATTTGAGATGTCATCAGTGATCTCATCAGTGATGTCACTGACCATGTCATGAATGATGTAATATGTGACATGATCAGCAGTGGATTGCGGGTGCGCGATATATAGTTAGTGCAACTAACTTTATATGGAATTTCAATGGTTTTGTGTGAGTAAAATAAGGTTTTTTAAATGCTAATTCCTAACTATATATGGTCTATAACCTATGGTTTTTTCAGTGAATTTTCAAGGTTTTGTAAATGCTAATTCCTAACTATATATGGTCTATAACCTATGGTTTTTTCAGTGAATTTCAATGGTTTTTTAATAGCAAATATCATAAGCTGTCGAATGTCAAGTACGTGGTAAGTGAAAACATTTTCGTGTTTATGCACACTGATCTGCTTTGAATGGTGCCCCCCCCCTCATTTCTATTAGGAGTACTCTCTCTTTGCAGATAGTGAAGGGTAGTTAACGCAGGCCTTTGCCCCCGTTGTAATACGTCGTGCCTGCTTCTCTCTCCATTTGATTGATTGTTATCCAAGTATTTACTGTTTTAGAATTGGTTCTCTTTGGTTCATTCTCTATTTACAAACAAACACAGAGTCGCAATACTCTGTTTAGTCTTCGCAGATAACGAAAAATCGTGTAAAAAAAAAAGAAAAGGAATCGAGCAAAATCAGTAGGCCACTAATGGGATCTCTTTTTGACCTCGCTAACATAGAAACATTAGCAACAACCCCTCATGACAAATACAAAATTAGTGAGATGAACTGAACTCCACACAATGATGGCTGCAAAACAGCTTGGCTCCGCCACCCACCCCGCCCATAATAACGATAAAGAGCGGCTGCCATGATTGGTTGCGGAATGGCCACGACGGAGCTACGAAATGGTGCTGCTCTCATGCTAACCCCAGCTTCAGTCTGAAACATCCAGAAACACTGTAGACTACCAATTGGATCAGTTCCGGTAGCGCCCCAATGTAACCCGGTAGAGAAGAACTAGCCCTCCCCTCTTTGACTGATGGTTCTTGTTGCCTGTCCCTTCTGTTGTCATTTAACAGAACTATTTAGCCTGCTGAAAGGGGTTGTGTTCCGACCGCTGGTTGGTGGAGACATTTTGACTATATTCTGGACCTGCGTTGTCGCGTAATGCGTCATATGACGCGCCGCGTTAGCGCATCCGGAAGTCATCCGGGGCGCGCAGCGCGTAACGTAAGCATAACAAGTCATGTGACTTGTTAATAAAACTTTTCATTGGTTCATTTTACTTTTCTTATTCTAATGATGAAAGGCTTGGTCATATGACCTAAAAATTACGCTTTTTATTACTTCCGAACATTATTTTTTCTTAAATATATGTTATAATGTTCCAGGCTAATGTACTTTCCCGGAAAATTTACAACTGTCCTGCAAGTAAAATATATTCTTTTTTCGAGAAAAAGAGCGTTTCTTCGTCCCATGACGGAGCCGTTGATCAAAAGAGGGTCGACCTGCTGTCTTAGTCGCCGATACGCCTGAATATGAGATTCTTATCGATCACTTTATGTTGCAGGAATAGAAAACACAACAGCCCTTGACCATTTATCTTTACTGCGTTCCTTCGTATTATACCTTTTACCCTTCATGTAATTGGTCTGCTTTATTTCACTTGCCTTTTAATGATTCTAAAACAGTGACTATTATTAAAAACTTTACCAATGTATATACTACTACCATGTTTTCTTTTAAAAACCTTTATTGTGAAAATTTCATTATACAAATACGAGCCTATAACCACGTGGGCCTGCCACGGAGCAAACTGTAATCGTATATGATGAGTAGACATTTACACTGTAGAGGAACGTAACGGGCGGGCCATTAGGTTGCAAGAACTAAGGTGTCTAACAGTTACGGAATCGGTGGACATACATTTTATAATTAAAATACGACAGGGCCAGTTAAAATAAAATTATCTAGATATACATTTGCGGGCAAGTACCATGGGTGACGTTAATTCGAACTTTCAATAGTACAGTAATCAATAACACATCAGAACTTAATATCAATAGGGATGTCGAAATATTCAATCAATTCTCGTCCCCGCCCGCCATGTGCTTCAAAACTGCATACGTATCTCGTGATTTCAAGGTTCTGCAACCAGTACACAACAAGGAGTTACGAGTCCCATTTAATCCGGCGCCATTTTGGGCGAGGACGGGCAGGTCCAGGATATAGTCAAAATGTCTCTACCAACCATCGACTATGATGATGTTCATATGCTGTATTTATTAGAGTAACACTCATCTGTCCACATGAAATTAATTTGCCACAATCTAAACATGTCATTTTAATCTTTCCAAAGTTCTTCTAAATATTTGGGACCGTTTCCCTTGCCTCTGATGCGGTCAGTGCCACTTATTTGATGAATGTACTAGCAGGTCAGGGGTTCTCCTCCAAATCTCTCTTTTATGCAGCACTATAATTAATTGGTGCCACCTCTCCATATGACGATGCATGGTATAGTTACCATAACTATATTTTTTTTCGGTTCCTCTGGAGAGTTCATCGTGGCAGATGAAGCGTGTAACGTACCGGGCATTTACCTTTTTTTGCATGTACAGGAAAGGAAAAAAAAATCGAGCGTCCGAGTTCTAAGGTGTCCCAGGGCCATTTTAGTGGACCAGGCCCAAATCCAAAGAACAGGCCGCCATTTTGAGAGTCCTGTTGCAGCCGCCTGTCGCTGTAGCATCAAGAGCAGCCGAAACTCAGCTGAATGGCAACTGAAACGGTAAAGGGGCGCCCCACTACAGCAGACGAGCCTCCACCTAGGAAGGCCCGTTCACGCCGCCTCCCCCCCCCCTTCGGGCACCCCACGCCGTTATTCGGAGCAGTATTGTAGGATGGCCACACCAGTGCGGCAACTTGCTAGACATCACCTCGGTGGTAACCGAATCTCAACGCCTTGTGGTGTCTTCTATTCAGAAAACATTGTTATGCTGCCTTCGACCTATTCGCCGCAAGTGCGCACACAACTCAACTGCATAGCTTGCTAGACACCACCTCGGTGCCATCCGGATCTTGGAATCTCAGCGCCTTTTGGTGTCTTCTCTTCAGAAAATATTGTTGCGCTGCCTTTGGCCCCATTCGCACATCGGTCCGCTACTGACGCCATCTCACAGGCTAATGGGGCGCCCCACGCCGACTTTCAGCATTGTAGGATGACCACACCAGTACAGCAACTTGCTAGACATCACCTCTGTGCCATCCGGATCTCGGCGCCCCACTGCAGATGAAGTGCCTCTCAACTATGAAACCACCACGGTGACATCCGGATCTTGGCGCGTTGTGCTGCCTTCGGCCTATTCACACATCGGTCCGCTACTGACGCCATCTCACAGACTAATGGGGCGCCCCACGCCGAGTTTCAGCATTGTAGGATGACCACACCAGTACACCTTACTAGACACCACCTCGGTGCCATCCGGATCTTGGCATCTCAGCGCCTTGTGGTGTCTTCTATTCAGAAAATATTCTTGCGCTACCTTTGCCCCATTCACACATCGGTCCGCTACTGACGCCATCTCACAGGCTAATAGGGCGCCCCACGCCGAGTTTCAGCATTGTAGGATGACCACACCAGTACAGCAACTTGCTAGACATCACCTCGGTGCCATCCGGATCTTGTCATCTCAACGCCTAGTGGTATCTTCCATACAGAAAATATTGTTGCGCTGCCTTTGACCCCATTCGCACATCGGTCCGCAACTTAGACATCACCTCGGTGCCATCCGGATCTTGGCATCTCAGCGCCTTGTGGTGTCAGTCAGAAAATATTGTTGCGCTGCCTTTGGCCCCATTCGCACATCAGTCCGCTACTGACACCATCTCACAGGCCAACAGGGCGCCACACGCCGACTTTTACCATTGTAGGATGGCCACACCAGTGCGGCAACTTGCTAGACATCACCTCGGTGGTAACCGAATCTCAGCCCCTTGTGGTGTCTCCTCTTCAGAAAATATTCTTGCGCTACCTTTGCCCCATTCACACATCGGTCCGCTACTGACGCCATCTCACAGGCTAATGGGGCGCCCCACGCAGAGTTTCAGCATTGTAGGATGACCACACCAGTACAGCAACTTGCTAGACATCACCTCGGTGCCATCCGGATCTCGGCGCCCCACTGCAGATGAAGTACCTCTCAACTATGAAACCACCACGGTGACATCCGGATCTTGGCGCCTTGTGCTGGTTCCGGCCTATTCACACATCGGTCCGCTACTGACGCCATCTCACAGGCTAATGGGGCGCCCCAAGCCGAGTTTCAGCATTGTAGGATGACCACACCAGTACAGCAACTTGCTAGACATCACCTCGGTGCCATCCGGATCTTGGCATCTCAACGCCTAGTGGTATCTTCCATACAGAAAATATTGTTGCGCTGCCTTTGGCCGCATTCGCACATCGGTCTGCAACTGACACCATCTCACAGGCCAACAGGGCGCCCCACGCCGACTTTTACCATTGTAGGATGGCCACACCAGTACAGCAACTTGCTAGACATCACCTCGGTGCCATCCGGATCTTGGCATCTCAGCGCCTTGTGGTGTCAGTCAGAAAATATTGTTGCGCTGCCTTTGGCCCCATTCGCACATCGGTCCGCTACTGACACCATCTCACAGGCCAACAGGGCGCCCCACGCCGACTTTTACCATTGTAGGATGGCCACACCAGTGCCACAACTTGCTAGACACCACCTCGGTGCCATCCGGATCTTGGCATCTCAGCGCCTTGTGGTGTCTTCTATTCCGAAAATATTGTTGCGCTACCTTTGGCCCCATTCGCACATCGGTCCGCTACTGACGCCATCTCACAGGCCAACGGGGCGCCCCACGCCGACTTTTACCATTGTAGGATTGCCACACCAGTGCGGCAACTTACTAGACACCACCTCGGTGCCATCCGGATCTTGGCATCTCAGCGCCTTGTGGTGTCTTCTATTCAGGAAATATTGTTGCGCTGCCTTCGGCCTATTCGCACATCGGTCCGCTACTGACGCCGCCTCACGTGGCAACGTATTTTCTCCGCATTTTATACCCTATGCCGCATAACAGGTCATGTGACTTGTTTATAAAACTTTTCATTGGTTCATTTTACTTTTGGTTTCCTAATGATGGAAGGCTTGATCATATGACCTAAAAACAACACTTTTCATTGGATGAAAACTTTTTTTTTTTCCCAAACGATGAAAGCCCCACCTTGTTTCTGGATGTTTCAGACTGAAGCTGGCGTCAGCATGAGAGCACCACCATCTCGTAGCTCCGTCGTGGTCATTCCGCGAGCAATCATGGCAGCCGCTCCCCACCAGAAGCCTACCGGAGTCGGGGGCCCCCAAAACTTTTGATGAATCCTCAAGGCGGAGGGGACGCTTTCGAGAATGGGGTCCAAGACCTAGCAGACAAGCGTCCGATTTCCAAGGTGTCCCAGGGCCATTTCAGTGGACCAGGCCCAAAAAGGAAACAGCCTGCCGCCATTTTGAGAGTCCTGTGACAGCCGCCTATCGCTGCACCGCAAGAGTGGGCGCAACTCAGCTGAATTGCGGCTTTTGACACAGTGGACCAAAAGCGGACGGAATGGCAACTGAAACGGTAAAGGGGCGCCCCACTACAACAGATGAGACTCCACCTGGAGAGGCCCGTTCACGCCGCCTCCCCCGGGGCGCCCCACGCCGTTATTCGGAGCAGCATTGTAGGATACCAAAACCAGTGCGGCAACTTACTGGATATCACCTTGGTGCCATCGTTCTGCTGCCTTGGAACTATTCGCACAACAGTTTGCTACTGATGACCCACCCCCCGCGACGCCCCACGCCAGAAATCTGGACGTTGTGCTGCGTTGGGACTATTCGCACAGCCGACCGCTACTTCGTTGTTTTTCCCTAAAAATGTTTATTTGTTATTACTGTTTTTGTTTTCTTGTATATATTTATAAGTTATTAAAGTTTTATAATCTTACTACTTTGTTGGAGTGCTATATATTTTTAATGTGACACATAATTGTAAAAACTTTGATGTACAAAGAGTCATCCCTGGAATCTTCCGCTTCAGGCTCGGTCCCCTCCCCAATCACAATACAGGATGGTTTTCAGATAATAGGAACGCGTCTGCTGTGACGGATCTCATCGAGTGTGGGCCTTGATCTACTATAACTCCTTTGAAGAGGGGTGATTCTTTACAGCTGGGGCCATAAACTACATCTGCAGGGCTAGCTGATACCCTAGGACCGGCCTGGACAATCGGACACAGAGGAAAAGGAGTGTCAGAGGGTGCGGTAGTGAATAGGGCAAAAGGGAGGTGTCGGGCGGGCACAGGGTGTGATTCTCAGGGAAGAGCAGCGCAGATGGGGGGTGGTTTATTACCCATGCATAAGACAGAGAGCGGGGGTGACCACTGCCTGGGGGAGATGCTTGCGAGGGTGGGGAGTCATGCTAAGGATCGACAGCGTGCACAGAGTGGGTCAGGTCAAGGCATCTAAAATGACTGCCGTGCACGACAAAAGTGTGGCATTTGAAAAAAGGCAAGATGGCGCAGACAATGTTTTTCAACACTTCCTGATTTCCTTCGAATCGAACGTTAACAGACGTTGGGGCATATTACCAAAGTTAAGCGATATTTATCCCTAACGATGCTTAGCAACGATTTTTTTACCGCTAAGCATCGTCAGAAATTATCGCAGATAAACCTTGCTATTATCAAGGTTTATCGCAAATACGATAAAAAACGACCGCAATGCATTAATATCGCTGAAAACTCAGCGATATTCATGCATTACCGAGCTAATGCTCTTAGCCATGTTATCCACCTCCCATTGGATAACATGCCTTAGAACTGCTCAGGGCAGGTGCTAGCTTTTGGAGATATTCGCGCTTATCGCGAATATTTCCAAAAGTTGATAATAGGAGATAGCGATGTTAGCGACTGTTTCCAGTCGCTAACATCTTGGCATGCCCACTTTGCATGTCATTAGTGATAAATATCACTCACATGCAAAGTGGGGCCCAAGATGGTCGCTATCTCCTACTAGCCGTCGCTAACTGGTGTTAGCAACAGCTAGGTAATACAGATATAATTTTATCTCCGCGAAGCGGAGCGCTGTTACAGATATATATCTTTTTTTGAACGTTAATTTCTCAAAATCCACTGGAGCACATATATTGAGACCTAGCAAAGGCACATCGGACTACCAGTCCCTACAATTTTGCCAAGTTTCGTGCAAATCCATTCAGCCGTTCGATTATTATTATTTATTTTTTTTGCCTCGCGGGGCCCTTTTAAAACCTCCACATCAAACCTAAGAGGTCAAGGAGGATCTACTATGCCCCCTTATGGTCATTTGCCCCTTCGATTTGGCCTCCTCTTGTCTCTCGATCCTACCGAGAGACAAGATGGCGGCCGCTACGGACTGTTTGCAATGTTTACAGACGCCGGAGAACCAATCAGCTTCGCAAACCTCCGTTACGCGAAGCGGAGGACTGTTACAGATATATATCTTTTTTTGAACGTTAATTTCTCAAAATCCACTGGAGCACATATATTGAGACCTAGCAAAGGCACATCGGGCTACCAGTCCCTAATATTTTACCAAGTTTCGTGCAAATCCATTCAGCCATTCGATTATTATTATTATTTTTTTTTTTTGCCCCGCGGGGCCCTTTTAAAACCTCCACATCAAACCTAGGGGGTCAGCGAGGATCTACTATGCCCCCTTATGGTCATTTGCCCCTTCGCTTTGGCCTCCTCTTGTCTCTCGATCCTACCGAGAGACAAGATGGCGGCCGCTACGGACTGTTTGGAATGTTTACAGACGCCGGAGAACCAATCAACTTCGCTTCACAAAGCTCCGTTGCGCGAAAAGTACGCGAACTGGAGCGCTGCCCGGTCCGCTGTTACAGATATATATCTTTTTTTGAACGTTAATTTCTCAAAATCCACTGAAGCACATATATTGAGACCTACAAAAGGCACATCGGGCTACCAGTCCCTACAATTTTGCCAAGTTTCGTGCAAATCCATTCAGCCGTTCGGGCTAAAAGTGAGGCCAACCGCCCTATGGAAAACTCAATGTTAAAAACACGTTTTGGGACCCCCCTTTTTTCTCGGCCCCCCCTTGACGAACCCCTCCCAAATTTTTAAGGGCTGCTCAGAAACAAAATGTGCCATTTTCCTGAAAATTTCAGCCAATTCCGTCCACAAACGCCAAAGTTATTAGACATAGAATTTTCAAAAATCCCATAGAGAAAAAATCCTAACTATATATACCTACTGGCGACCGCCAGTAGGTAATAACATTTCTATGGCAAAATGAAACCCCTCATTTTGTTCCTTTGCAAATTAAATGTTTTAAGTGTTAACACTTTATTCCAATCAAGATGACTTCAGGTGTGCCATACTTTTGTCATAAGTAAGACTGTTAGCGCTCTAGTTGTTCTTTAGAACACTCTGGGACATTCTGTCACTGGGCTATAGTTGGGCTACATCTGGCTGATATTTGGGCTACATTTGGGCTCTTTTGTCTCTGGTGGCCATCTTTGGGCTACATTGGGCTACATTGGGCTACATTGGGCTACATTTGGGCTCCAACATATATATAGCCCAATGTAGCCCAATATATATTTTTCAAAGTTAATTTTTGTAAAAACCACTGGAGCATATATCTTGAGACATAGCAAAGGCACTTTGGGCTACCAGTCCCTACAATTTTGCCAAGTTTTGTGGAAATCCATTCAGCCGTTCGAGCTAAAAGTGAGTCCAACCGCCCTATGGAAAACTCAATGTTAAAAACACATTTTGGGACCCCCCTTTTTTCTCGGCCCCCGCTTGACGAAACCCCCCCTAAACGTGCCATTTTCCTGAAAATTTCAGCCAATTCCGTGCACAAACGCCAAAGTTATTAGACATAGAATTTTCAGAAATCCCATAGAGAAAAAATCCTAACTATATATACCTACTGGCTATCGCCAGTAGGTAATATATATATATATATATATATATATATATATATATATATATTACCTACTGGCGGTCGCCAGTAGGTATATATAGTTAGGATTTTTTCTCTATGGGTTTTTTGAAAATTCTATGTCTAATAACTTTGGCGTTTGTGGACGGAATCGGCTGAAATTTTCAGGAAAATGGCACATTTTGTTTCTGAGCAGCCCTTGAAAATTTGGGGGGGGTTCGTCCAGTGGGGGCCGAGAAAAAAGGGGGGTCCCAAAACGTGTTTTTAACATTGAGTTTTCCATAGGGCGGTTGGCCTCACTTTTAGCCCGAACGGCTGAATGGATTTGCACGAAACTTGGCAAAATTGTAGGGACTGGTAGCCCGATGTGCCTTTTGTAGGTCTCAATATATGTGCTCCAGTGGATTTTGAGAAATTAACGTTTAAAAAAAGATATATATCTGTAACAGCGGACCGGTTAGCGCTCTGGTTCGCGGACTTTTCGCGCAACGGAGCTTTGTGAAGCGAAGCTGATTGGTTCTCCGGCGTCTGTCAACATTCCAAACAGTCCGTAGCGGCCGCCATCTTGTCTCTCGGTAGGATCGAGAGACAAGAGGAGGTCAAAACAAAGGGGGAAATAACTATAAGTGGGCATAGTAGATCCTCGCTGACCCCCTAGGTTTGATGTGGAGGTTTTAAAAGGGCCCCGCGGGGCAAAAAAAAAACAAAATAATAATAATCGAACGGCTGAATGGATTTGCACGAAACTTGGCAAAATATTAGGGACTGGTAGCCCGATGTGCCTTTGCTAGGTCTCAATATATGTGCTCCAGTGGATTTTGAGAAATTAACGTTGAAAAAAAGATATATATCTGTAACAGCGCTCCGCTTCGCGTACTTTTCGCGTTACGGAGCTTTGCGAAGCTGATTGGTTCTCCGGCGTCTGTCAACATTCCAAACAGTCCGTAGCGGCCGCCATCTTGTCCCTCGGTAGGATTGAGAGACAAGAGGAGGCCAAAGCGAAGGGGGAAATGACCATAAGGGGGCATAGTAGATCCTTCCTGACCTCTTAGGTTTGATGTACCATTTTGCCAAGTTTGGTGTAATTCCGTTCAGCCATTCAGGCTGTAGACGTATGTAAATGTCCTATGGAAAATTGCATGGGGAAAACACATTTGAAAGTGTTGAAATTTAGAACCAATTAAAATGTTACTTTGGTTTTGTATTTGTGTGTGATGAAAGTTAATTGGTTATGTATATATGTCAAATGAGAGGAAACCACAGCCATTTTGTGATACTACTGTCTGAGGTACATTTGTGAGGAATTTTTGGTGGTGAATTTCTGGTGTTTGATTTACACAGTACTAACACTTCTGCTACTTTTAAAAAGGTGAGTTGTTAATTTGTATGGGGAACTATGTTGTACACTTGAAGATAATTTGAAAAATGTTTTCTGTTATTTATTTGCAGTCCTTCTGTTATACTAAATACTTGATAAAGTTAGTTTTATATTATGTATTACTAAAGACGATAAATGAAAGTGATTATTTTTTTCTGCAATTTACAGCAAGCAATTTCAAAATAAAATGGCTCACAATGAAGAGACCGTGGCAATTTCTTTTGAATTGTCCAACACATTGATTGAAATTGAGAGCACCAATAATGAAATATTGTCACAAGGAGGACATGACTTGTATGATTCCATTAGATTGATTGAAATGGACAGCACCAAGAATGAAATATTGTCACAAGGAGATGACTTGAATGATTCCACTACATTGATTGAAATTGAGAGCACCAATAATGAAATATTGTCACAAGGAGGAGATGGCTTGTATGATTCCATTAGATTGATTGAAATGGACAGCACCAATAATGAAATATTGTCACAAGGAGGAGATGACTTGAATGATTCCACTACATTGATTGAAATTGAGAGCACCAATAATGAAATATTGTCACGAGGAGATGACTTGAATGATTCCACTACATTGATTGAAATTGACAGCACCAATAATGAAATATTGTCAGAAGGAGGAGATGACTTGAATGATTTTTTTGATCAATCTCTTGATGGCGAATTTATCGAGTGTTTGGAGACCATAGAGTTACAAGAATCATCATTGGAGACTTTTAATGAGGACATTGCTGATGAGGACATGTTACTAGTTCTTTCAAATTTAGAAAATTCTGAAGAATAAATTTATATTTAGAAATCAAAAATTGTTTGAGACATTATTCATTTTTATTTTTAATTTATGAGGTTGTAGCGAAGTGATTGTAGTATAAAATGAGACTTATAGTATAGAGTGCAACATTTTTATGTTACATGGTAAGTTTACTCATATTTACTTCCCTTCTGCCACTATATTATCTCCAATGTGTATTTGACATGTCTTCTTCATCTCCGGCCTCCTTTCTCTCACTGTGTGTCTCCGATGCATCTTATCGCTGCTATTTTGTGTAATTACAGAAGAGAGTAAAATAAAATAGTTCGGAACGTGAAAAGGGGGCAAAGTAGAGTACTCCTCACCCCCTAGGCCTTTTTAGGCGGTCCCAAAAGGATCAGTTTCTGCTTTCCTGAGAGATTATGGTATGAGTTCCATATACCACAATAACTTGCATTACAACATGCAAGATATCTATCTCCTATTACCAACTTTTGGAGATATTCGCGCTAAGCGCGAATATCTCCAAAAAGTAACACCTGCCCTGAGCAGTTCTTAGCCATGTTATCCAATGGGAGGTGGTTAACATGGCTAAGAGCATTAGCTCGGTAATGCATGAATATCGCTGAGTTTTTAGCGATATTCATGCATTGCGGCCGTTTATTATCGCATTTGCGATAAACCTTGATAATAGTAAGGTTTATCTTCGATAATTTCTGACGATGCTTAGTGGTAAAAAATTGGTTAGTAAGCATCGTTAGCGATAAATATCGCTTAACTTTGGTAATATGCCCCAACGTCTGTTAACGTTCGATTCGAAGGAAATGAGGAAGTGTTGAAAAACATTGTCTGCGCCATCTTGCCTTTTTTGAAATGCCACACTTTTGTCGTGCACGGCAGCCATTTTAGATGTCTTGACCAGACCCACTCTCTGCACGCTGTCGATTCGTAGCATGGCTCCTCACCCTCGTAAGCATCTCCCCCAGGCACTGGTCACCACCGCTCTCTGTCTTATGCATGGGCAATAAACCTTCCCCCATCTGCGCTGCTCTTCCCTGAGAATCACACTCTGTGCCCGCCCGACACCTCCCTTTCGCCCTATTCACTACCGCACCCTCTGACACTCCTCTTCCTCTGTGTCCGATTGTCCAGGCTATCAGCTAGCCCTGCAGATGTAGTTTATGGCTCCAGCTGTAAAGATTCACCCCTCTTCAAAGGAGTTATAGTAGATCAAGGCCCACACCCGATGAGATCCGTCACACCACACGTGTTCCTACTATCTGAAAACCATCCTGTATTGTGATTGGTGAGGGGACCGAGCCTGAAGCGGAAGATTCTAGGAATGACTCTTTGTACATCAAAGTTTTTACAATTATGTGTCACATTAAAAATATATAGCACTCCAACAAAGTAGTAGGAATATAAAACTTTAATAACATATAAATATATACAACAAAACAAAAACAGTAAAAACATTTAAACAACGAAGAGACCGTGGCAATTTCTTTTGAATTCCTGATGAGGACATGTTACTAGTTCTTTCAAATTATGAAAATTCAGAAGATGTTGCCTGGGGGTGGGTCGTCAGTAGCAGTCTGTTGTGCGAATAGTTCCAAGGCAGCAGAACGCGCTGAAATCTAGATGGCACGAAAGTGATGTCTAGTAAGTTGCCGCCCAGCAAATAACGGCGTGGGGCGCCGCGGGGGTGAGTGAGTCCAGTAGGCACCACAGCTATTCTTACCGGCATTGCAGAATTACTGCTGGGGACAATGCCTGTGCTGTAGCAGGGTCACAGCAGAAACAAAAAGGATTCTGTTGAAGATGTTGTTGGTTTTCAATTTGAAAACAGTTCTGGTGTCAACTGCTATGCTAATGTAGTGGTTAATGTGTTGTTTTCTCTAGAAAATGTAAAAGAGGGGGAGGCAGTCCAAAGTTCCGTTAAAAGGGCAAAGGAAAGGATCGGTGGTTTGAACTATCAGTCAAAAAGGGGAGGGGGTGCAATAATTTTTCCTACCGGGTCACACTGTGCTTTCACCGGAAGTGAGGTCTGCAGGATTGTAGTAATTCAAAGTGAGGCTGGCGCCAGCATGGGAGCGCCGACGTCCCGCGGATACAGTTTCGTCACTCCACGGGCGATCATGGCAGTCATTCCCCATCGGGGGTCGGAGACTCCCGCGGCTCCTCTAGAATCTTCAAGGTCGTGGAGGACTACGGTGGTGGAGTCAACCAGTGACCGGGCCATTTCTTTATGTTGGGCCCGCTCTTGCCAGGTCGACCGCCATTTTGAGAGTTCGGCAGCTACCGGCGATCGCGGGGTCACATGAGCGGACGGGCTCCACCCTGCCGGGCGAGACGTTGCAGCATGGCCACAGTGGAAGAACCGTTATCTAGGTCGTTCCGAAACTGTGCAGCACTGTAGTTGTTAGGATGCCACCGCCTGGAGCGCTGAGGGTGCAGCTGGGAAGCCTCCACCTGGGGAGGCGGGAGAGGCCTGTTCGCACCGTCTCTCCCTCCCAGTGCACCCCACGGCGTCTCGCTTGAGATTTGTTATGGCCGGACCAGGCGATGAGGACGAGGGGGGGGTCGGAGGCATGTGCAAGACATCCCCCTCCAGTGTTGTCGCAGCCATTATAAAAGAAAGAAGTGTCCCGTCCGTCTTCGGGCCGGGCTTCCGGTGGATGTCGGCCGGACGCCCCTGGCTCTGGCCCCATGAACGGGTTTCTTGGTTTATCGGCTGCAGCCGGATCCCGTCGGCCTCGGCCCCCCGACCGTTGGTGGTCGGACCGGAAGAGCATGTGGCGGGACTACCTGCAACTCTCAAGGGCCACCGCGGCCGGACTGGGAGAGAGAGGGGAGGGTCGAGGAGACATTCCCCCCCCTGCAACTGTTCAGCGTTGTAAAGGCAATCCCCTGGCCGGGTCCCGCTGGTCTCGGCCTCTCCTCCGGCTACACCCTACGTTAGGATCTCCTGGCCGAGGCGTGGCAGCAGGACCTGCCTTATATGGGCTGCTCCCGGCTGGGCGTAGCCGGAACCCTGCCCCACCTTGGAAGTTTCCAGAGTGGGGGTGGATGTTCTACTGACTTGCATTTTCCCTAGTCTATCGATTTTTTTGGCGTGGCAGGCGGTGGGACAGCGAGGGGTGATTTGGTTTCTCTTACTGTTTTTCTGGTCTCTCACCACTGGCATATTTTAACGTTTTCTTGTTTCTAGGACATTAATAGGTTTTATCATTACGTTATGTTATCGTTTCTTTGTTCGTTGTTTAATAAAAGTTCATGTTCATCAGTGGCCTACTGATTTTCGTTTTCCTATTTTTTTCTTTCCAGGTTGTTTCATGGTAAAGTTTCTGTTAACAGGATACAGTGATCACTTCGTTATTATTGCATATGTCCTTTTCACTAGGGGTGCTCTCTGGTCGGGCCAGATGACGTATCTCTAGTAAATGGTCCGGGTGAAAAAGGTGCATCAATCAGTGGGGAGTAGATAGGCATGACAGATTACAACGGGGGAGAAAGGTCCGCATTACATACCCTTTCACTACTTGCAAAGATTTTCCTACGTTTATTTGCAAACAGGGAATACCTCCAAAAAGAACTAATTCCCAAACAGTCAATGTTCGGACAATCAATCAATCAATGAGGAATGAAATAGGTACGACGTGTTAAAGGCTTGCGTTACCTACCCTTCACTATCTGCAAAGGGAGATAGAATATTCCTATTCTTCCTCGTTTGCAGGTAGAGAAGATCGTTAAGAGAATTAACTTCGAACAATTCAATGCTCGATTGAAACAATCAACAAGGGGTACTGTGAACACAAATGAACGCCGCTTATATACATACGCATTGCTATTTTCAACAGGTTGTTCCTAATGTTTCTATTTTAGCGAGGTCAAAAGAGATCCCATTAGTGGCCTACTGATTTTGCTCGATTCCTTTTGTTTTTTTACACGATTTTTCGCTATCTGCAAAGAGTAAACAGAGTATTGCGACTCTGTGCTTGTTTGTAAATAGAGAATGAACCAAAGAGAACAATCAATCAAATGGAGAGAGAAGCAGGCACGACGGATTACAAAGGGGGAAAGGGCTGCGTTAACTACCCTTCACTATCTGCAAAGAGAGAGTACTCCTAATAGAAATGAGGGGTGGGGGGCAGCAATCAAAGCAGATCAGTGTGCATAAACACGAAAAAAATAAATTCTTACCACGTACTTGACATTCGACAGCTTATGATATTTGCTATTAAAAAACCATTGAAATTCACTGAAAAAACCATAGGTTATAGACCATATATAGTTAGGAATTAGCATTTACAAAACCTTGAAAATTCACTGAAAAAACCATAGGTTATAGACCATATATAGTTAGGAATTAGCATTTAAAAAACCTTATTTTACTCACACAAAACCATTGAAATTCCATATATAGTTAGTTGCACTAACTATATATTGCGCACCCGCAATCCACTGCTGATGATGTCACATATTATATCATTCATGACATGGTCAGTGACATCACTGATGACATCACTGATGACATCTCAAATGACATCACTGATGACATCACTGATGACATCTCATTTGACATCAATGACCACATCACTGATGATATCATTCATGTGACAATACAATGCATCTCCTCACATTTTAATATAACCTCTGTTTCACCCAGTGTTAAAAACAGAGTATAATTTTTGAAACCATTGACACACCAATACTAGTTACTACATACGTACTCACTGATTCCTACGTCTACACACACATTCACTCATTCACCCATACAATCATTCATACATACAATCACTCATGTTTACAACACAATCATATGCACTCATACACCTATACAGACACTCACACTCTGCCACTCATCCATGGAGTTACTCACACACCTAGTCAGTCCTGTAAAGAATCAATCACACTTCCATTTTCTACTCTATACAGTTAAACATAGAGCACCTTACGTTTTCAACCATATACTAACACATACTTACTCTCTTATACAATCATTGATACAAGTACACATTGATCTGTACAGAGTCACACACCTCCCAGCCAGCCACACACACACTCAGTCTCCCATGCAAATACTTGGGCAATCAATCAATAACCCATATAGTTACTCATATAGCTACTGATCAACACATGCAGCAGTTTACAGAACAACAGACATAATGATGCACAAATTAAGACAGTTTAGTCACTAACCCATGCACTCAGTGAGACACATTTAATCACTCACTCATACATTCAGTCATGCACCTACTAAATCCTTCGTCCAGACACTTATACATCCACTCATTCTTCAATATGTAAGACATATTTTAACTTTACAGAAACATAGTCACTGGATGTTGTCATCAGTGATGTCATCAGTGATGTCATTTGAGATGTCATCAGTGATGTCATCAGTGATGTCACTGACCATGTCATAAATGATGTAATATGTGACATCATCAGCAGTGGATTGCGGGTGCGCAATATATAGTTAGTGCAACTAACTATATATGGAATTTCAATGGTTTTGTGTGAGTAAAATAAGGTTTTTTAAATGCTAATTCCTAACTATATATGGTCTATAACCTATGGTTTTTTCAGTGAATATATATATATATATTAGAAATGACACCGGAGAGTGAGGCTGAGGCGCGCACAGGTAAGAGCCAGGCTGTGTTTTATTATGTTATACTAGTTTTGCAGCCACATTCCCAGGGGTTTAAGTGGGATGAAAAAACTGGGGGGCGGGTGTTTCACAAAGGGTTGTGGCCAGTGGTGGAAGTGGGCGGGAACGGAAGCGCACAGCGTGCCCCTACTTCTTTAATTAAAAAGATTCAGTTCCTCTACTTTTTCTTTTCGAAGCTGTGTCACAGGACAGCAGAAATAGCAAAATCCTTCAGATAAGGCTCGGCTTTCGTGGCCGTTCTTGGTGGGCAGAGAAGGAAAATGACTCTGTCTCTCCCTTACTGCCCAGAGAAGACACGGACAGTGTCCTTTTCTGTGCTGGCAGCTGCCCCCCCCCTCTTCCTATTATTCCCTCTCTTTCTGTCTTGCTCCTCAATTACTGAAAACTGTGATTTGAAGAAACAGTTCACAACCTCTCTTTCCTTCTTTTATTTAGTTGCTTCCCTGTGAAATGGATCCAAAAAAGAGAAACACTCTTGCAGGAAATGCCCTTTTTCCGACATTTTTCTATTCCGAAGTGCAGCCTCAGGATGGAGAGAAATAAAAGGTTTTAACTATGAAAAATAAATTCATCATTAAATAAATCAAGACAGAGTAGTTGCAAAGTGGCCAGATTGGTTTTATTCACATCCAGACACATCAGCCTCACTTTGCAGTGAAGCTCTACTTTTGTTTTCTCGTCTTTCTTTGACCAGCATTGTTGCCCCCAGGTGGGGAAGTGAACCATTCCTGGATGGATTGCAGTACCTGGTTGATGGGTGGATTGGAAAACAAAATGTGTACCACGGCTCTGTGTTTATGGATGTGGTTTCTTTAAAACATACTGCTTACGTTTTCTAAGGATACATATAAGCAATGGACAGTGAATCGGTTCCCTTCAGGGCCCTGTAGTCATGTCCTTAACTTTTCAGGTAAAACCACTCGCCGATTTCTGAATAGTGAGTGAGAGATCGTTAAGGTAACCATGTTGTTTCTGCTTTCATTTCACATGCTTTACTTAATCTTGCATTCCCTGTGAGTGTTTGCTTTTAGTGTTTTTTTTAAGGCAGCATATTGTTCTTATCAAGTGCATAATTTGAATTGAGTCACATCCAAGTGTTTGTAGCGGGCACAATTAGGTTGTAGCTGTAGGAAGTGCGAGTTTCTCTCAGTTGGGCAGTTTGGTTTTCAGTGCGGGAGAGGATGGTTCACTATGGCCAAAGAGGCCGAATTTGGAACTGGGGAACCGGGTTCAGCCTTCATGACCAGACCACTCTACTGAGGGAGCATATTCCCATGCTAGACCTTAGAAGGCCCCACTAGAACTTAGAAAGCCTGATGTCTAGCACAAGCCGGTGTACCCTAGTGGTGTCAATTGTGGGTTAACTTTGAAGGTCTGTCCACCACAATCCACACTGAAGTTCATGTCCAGTCTTGCGGGCAGGCCGACGAAGCAGCACACCCTAGAGCAACAGGGATCCAGTCACCTTGACTCTGTCACTGAGGTCACATGAACCTTGAGCAGGTTAGGGCGGTACGAACGGTGAGACCGCACTGGGTACCTATTTCGGGTGGGTGCATAGTGTTTGCAAGTATATTATGGTTTAAAAAAAACTTGCTACCTCCTTCTTGGCCTCCAGCAATTTTCAGCTACAATAAAAATGTCATGATAACTTCCCTGATACATTTTCTTCCTAGAGAAAGATTGGATTTTTGTCTAGTGGACGGGTTGACTCCTGGAAAGGTAGCACAAAGGTTTAATGTGCCTGCTGCAAGGAACATGTACCATGCAGATCACAAAGTGCAAATAATGTTAACTAGGTTAGTAGGTTACTGATTTTGTCAGAGAGATCCTTTTGTTACTTGCAGTTTATAAGTTAAAATCCTAACATAGAACAGTGAGCTATTAAACTATACTGCCTACCAGTATGGTTGTAATGTGGCTTCTACACCTTGTAGTCCTTTGTCTAATGTTACATGTCCTATACAGGGATTCACACATATATAAATGATTGTCTCTGTGTAGTGTGTGTGATGTAAAGTGCTCTAACACCATACACTGGTATAAGTGGCGCTGTAAATCAACGTAAATGTATCTGAGAAAGAGTGTGGTTATGAGACTTGAGGGGGACTGTTAAAGGGTGGTAGTGAGTGAGCCTGAGGCGTAGGTGATCATTGGGGGCACCAACAAACATTGTTGCACAGGGCGCCGGCAGCAATAGAGCCGGCCCTGCCATCGAGGCCAGTGCGCCTCACCCATCAGTACCTCCATTGGCCTTGTTTCAGTAACTGCAACTCACCAAGGATCGGCAATGCAGGATTTGCACACACGCCAACTAAGGTTGCAAACTTCACAGGTTCTCTGCTTCATGCACAAGCACTTTTAACATGTGCTACCTGCTCTCGAGCCACTTGAATTATGCAGCAATGGGGGACAAAATGATGCAACAAAAAAAAGGCTGCAGCATAATGCAATATATTTTACATGTTCAAATCAAATCAAAACAGACTTTATTTCGATTGAATTTACAATCATAAAAGCTCAATGTGATAAAAATTTCCAACAATTAAAAGAAAAAAGAAAAAACACTAGTAATTGCCATATACACGATATAAAATTAGTATTTCTTAACGTCATCTGTACATTTGGAACCTCTGTAATCCCTGGAGAAGTTTATACACACAGTCAACAAAAATATTTTGCGATGCAGAGACAGCAGATAGAGAACGAATTTTCAAACAGGCCTTTAGGAAACAGGCTATAGATTTGGCAACATACATGTTAAGTCTCTGCAAAGATTCTGCCTCATTAGTATCAGTATAACATACAAATACAGCATTGAGAAAGGTGATCAGTCAACCCTTGCAAAGGGCCGCCCACTTTGCAGCAATTCAAGTAACGTTTTTTAGTTTTAAAAATTTCGGTTTGAGCTACAAAAATGATAAATTAAAACTGTAAGATTATGCAGTGGATGATGCATTATGTGGCAAATATGGCAGAGCAAAAATTATATAAAAAACATTTGCAAACTCGGATATTTTGCCATTCATGTTTGAACTGCTCTTGTGGAAGAAGGGAGGAGAAGTGCTAATGAGAGAAACTGCACGGCTTGGAGACAATAGGCTTGTGATTCCACTTTTAAGCGTATTTGGGACATTGTGTGATTGGAAATATATCCCACTTTGTGAATGTATTTAAATGCCAACTCCTATTAAACCTTAAATAATAAAGTGTATCCTTTGGTTGAATTAAATAACACAATAAGCTGTAACTGGTCGGCGAAATGCCAAACAAATACTAAAAACACTGGCCACACCTCTGACTCCGCCCACTGATCCAATCCTAGAGTTCTCCCCGCCCTCGGAGTCTCCGCCCACAGTTCCCTCACTTCGACCACTGGTTGTGACCGATGTAATTATGGTGTTGGTTAAAAACACGCAACTAGAAAAGCTGTGTTAGCATATTGTGCCGTCCGACTGATATTTTGCTACTTCTGTTATTGCATCCAGATATATGATACATGTAACATTACTGCTACAACAAGTCAGGACTTTTTAGCTTTGTCAATGCTTATTAGTTGCAGAAGATAAATAAGCAACAACTATAGCTTTGTTGTAAAGAACATTGAAAATGCTTCCGTTGTGACATGGTGAGACTGTGGAAGAAACATAACGAGTATCTTTGAAGTTACATGAATGTCAGTCAAGGGTGCTATTGCTGTAGAATTAAGATCTTTTTCATGGTGACGGTAAGGGCAAAAATGGAAAGCCCGATAGAGACCCGTCTCGGCTGCTTTTAGAACTGCCCTAATAATCATTACCCCGAGCTGAGAGGTCTGCCTAAGGCGGCGAGTGGAGCCGCTATGCGCAACCCTGCAGCAGGCACCAACTCCCACCAGCCGCAGGCACCAGCTCCCACCAGCCGCAGGCACCAGCTCCCACCAGCCGCAGGCACCAGCTCCCACCAGCCGCAGGCACCAGCTCCCACCAGCCGCAGGCACCAGCTCCCACCAGCCGCAGGCAGACTGTCACGGAGCTACAGACAGGCTCTGCTGATAGTGGCACTCTGGCTCAGCCTGGTAGTCTGTTATGGCACCAGGGAGCTGGGCCAGGGGGCAGACCACCACCAGGAGGCCATCATGACAGAGCTGGCAAACCACAGCGCCTGGGAGCAGGCGGACGATCCATATGAGGCGGCCTTGGGGCTGCCCTCCCGGGAGGTGGGGGCCTCCATCCTACCTGTCGGGCTGAACATTCAGCAATTGGTAGGCGGCTCGGGTGCGGAGCAATAAATATTAATCAATAAGCCGCCTTTATTCATTCTTCTGTAGCTCCGCCCGCCGAGGGCCGCAGCTTTACAGCCAAGAGCCCTTTTTAAACGTGTGGAGAGGCCTTGTCCTCGCATGGATGGATGGATGGGGGGGTAGGGAGGGGGCCAGGCACACAGTGCGTAATGGGCTGTCACAGCTGCCAAGGTTTGTGATTCACAGCTCTGACGTGTTGTGTCATTTTCCTGTTTCCAGTAGTAGATTTTCTAACCTATAAGCATTGTGTGGGTTTGAATTTGTTTTGAAGTTGTGTATAGTGCGTTGGGCTTCTTCTCTTCTGCCTATCACAAACGGGGCCATTACCTCTTGTTCATGAGACAGCCTGCAGTTTGCTGCCTCAGAAGTGTGCAATAGGGAATCCTATTATACTCCTCATCAAAGATGCATATGGCTTACGATATTAGAGCAGAGCACAGTCCGCAGTAGCAAGATTCAGTATTGTTTCACCAAAGCAGGGTGCCAAGTCCGAAATGACACTCACAGTACCTTCCCAGAAGAGAATTTCAGCTAGTTTGAGTTCATTCGGGTGAAGTGGTGAACCCTGTCCAATATTCTTTATTCACGACCTGATAAGGAGAAGCTCAGAAAACAGTTTAATTAGAAGTGAGCTTGAAGGATCTGTTTTAAGGTCTTTTTTTAACTAATTGTTCAGTTTAGCCTATGGACTCGGGAAGTTCTACACTCCGCCATCCAGAACACTATCCTCAGTGCTGTCTGCAGAACAAGAGGGGCCTTGATGGTCTTATAGGTGAATCTTCCACTTCAGAGAACAGTTTAAGATCTGTGGCTCTTAGTATTTTCCACTGGCTCTTGCCGTACAGTCGCATGAAATCTCTGTTTATCTGTGGCTGGAAGTTAGGAACGTTTTTTCAAATTATTGTGCGTATGCTTTTCTCTGTCTTCTGTTTATCTTACTGTGAGGCTTGACATGTTGTCTTTGCAAAACAAATTTATAATCCTCCTTGTCACAATTTCTCTTCCTCCTGTTACATTTTCTACAGATTAGTCAAGGCAAGTGTAATTCACTCTTCTTAGCACGGTTCTTTACTTGTTTTTCCATCAGTCAACCACAAAGGAAACTGATCTGTCAAATTTTCATTCTCTCTACGTAAATGATGTTTAGCCTTTATGCGGGTTCGCTACAGTTTTATATGGAACCGGAAGTCGATTCATCAAAATGCCAAGGTAAAGCAGAAGTGACCGCTAAGGGGCGTGGGTAGCCATCTAAGATGACGGTCGTAGCTTGATTGTGGTCCGGACCCTCCTGGGGAAATCATCCTCTATACGCCGAGATCTTGGCGGCTACTGACCTGGGGATATAGATATTAAGTTACCGGAGCTCGCGCTGTGGGGAGAAGTACCTGGAGCCGTGTTGAAAACTGCCTGACATCGCGAACACCATCTGGGGCCTACACGCTGCTCGTCGTCACTGGAGACCGGGGCTTGGAGTGGAGGCAGATTCTGAGCGCGGCATGTTTGGCTGGGTGTGCTGCAGTACAGAGCGAGTCCCTCGGCTCAGAGACGGAGACAAGCAGCTGCCTCCCCACTGGATCACAGCCCACGGGAGACCCTGCCCCCCCGGCGGCGGCCCTGGTGGAGTGGATGCCCAGCTGAGGACTCCGAAGGTGCTGCGGCCCTGCTGTCCTGGGGCGCAGCAGGAAGATGGCGGCGGCCCACTAAGATGATACAGCAGGGACAGTCGCGTGGTCCCACAGTGCCGTCTGCTTCCCGCCTTCAAATGACTCTGACCAGGGTTGAGCTGCATATCCAGCCACGGTCACGCCAGCGAGTGGGACCGGGTGAAAGCGGAGCCAGGGGTGTCTCTGGGCTGGGGGTGCAAATGCTTGTTTTGTTTAATAGATTTTAGATTAACGCACCTGAAATCCATAATTTGTTGGTGAATATTTCAGGACCGGAGACAGTGGTCGGAGGGGGTCATCATACACATTAGACTCTCGATAGAACCCTACAGCCAGCCTTCTTGTATCTGATTCACCAACAAACATCCACTCAGCAGAAACTTGAAGGTAGATTATTGGGCATTAAGAGCCCCAGACTCTAGATCTCTTTAACCCCATCTTGTGAACTGAATTCAACCATAGTCTTGAAGAATCGCTGGCAAAAACACAACTATTTGGGCTGGCCGCTTTTGAGACATTGATTCTTCCAAGGTAGCACACAGTGTACACAGCATAGGTGTGTATGCTTTGAATTCCTTCGGATCCTTCACACAAATATCCTCAGCAGAGAGTTCTCAGACTCTCTGGCACTCTGCAGGGGTCATAAGGCAGCGTGTGGCTGTTTGTAAAAGCTGCAAATAAATAAAAAATGCTTCGAGGCGTGGGCCCTGCTCAAAACGGGTGCCCCACAAATAACACTATGGTGTCTCCAGATGTAAAAAAATAAACTGGACTTGAATGCTTCTGCTACCGTGTAATGAATGTGTAAAGCAATTTGAGCTTAAAATAAGAGCACCCACTTTGGGCAGGCGTCTCATTGGGCGTTAATGACACGTGGTAGCGTTTGGTGGCATTGCCACTCATGTGGCACTGGTGCATTGCTGTCTTCTCTCATTGTATCACTGCAACCCCCTATGGAGACAGCAGCGTGAGGCTTCATAGGAGGAAGGCCGTGCACAGCTCTGAGAATCCGAAAAGACGTGTACTGCTGAGCGCTTAGTGTGCGAATGGAATAAACACTTGTGGCTGAGTGCACGTAACAGACAGCCCTGCTTTGTCGGCGAGTCATTTACGAGCACAAACGCCATTTTAAGGGGGGGGGGGGTGCTGTTTTTGATACTTTAGTTTGGAAATATACTGGGACGTTTCGCAACGATCCCCCAGGATGCAAGACATAAGTGACTATTCTGTGGCCTCCATTCACAGGCCAAGGTGCGTGTGATGTGTCACAATCAACTTCCTCAGCTGTTGACATGATGGCATAAAACATACAAACATAGTACAGACACTGTGTGATCTTAGACAAAAAACGTTTCCATTGCGCGATCTGAGGTGACTGTTAAGAAATACTGCAGCCCTGTCATATTGAAGTGAAACGCCGAGCACCCGATGTTTTCAAATGAAGCACCTTAAAATACATGTAAGGATAGTGGGCAGGTCAGCAGGGCCGGAGGTTTACAGGTAAGAGCCAGGTGTGCCTTTTTAAATTTGTAGAGCCCCTTTGGGGCCTTGTCATCGCATGGATGCATGGATGGATGACTGCGGGGGCAGGCACATCGTGCATCATTGATGTTCGCCCTGACTATTGAGCCATACGCCTGAAAACAAATAAATAAATGTGTGTTTACTGCAACCGAGTCCCATCAGCAGTCTCTTTAGATAAAGCCACCTTCATTGATTTGAGTTTTAAAGTGTTCTGTAGCGCCGAGGGCTCAGTCACGCCAGGAGCAGGGCAGCAGGGCCGGAGGTTTACAGGTAAGAGCTAGACGGGCCTTTATAAAACTTAAATCAATGGTAGACACTCCAGAATCATGGAACGTATATGCTTAGCACACGTTGGCCACTGCACCCCGCGCTTTCTATTTTACTTAATGATTCTCCACCAGAGTCAATGGTAGACACTCCAGCATCATGGAACGTACATGCTTAGCACACGTTGGCCACTGCACACAGGCAACCACCCGCATTCAGTTCCTTCGGCACAGCCAAGTATTTGGCCACGACTTACTGTAGCATCAACACACTTCCAGTATCCATTGCACTGATGCCTGCTTATTTTTAGCAGTATATTAGACCAGTACTTACATTTTCGTGCTTCCTTCTGCCAGATCTACCTCTTGCTCGCCCTTATCACGGAGGCCCACGCAACGGCACTGTACGAGCTCACTGATAATGTGATAGGACATAACCTTAAGGTACGTACTCCTCTTGTTGTTTTCAGCCAATCAGGGACATCAGATCCCAAAGCTCAGCCCCTTAGCCAACCCTCAGATCATACACCCTTATTTTAGACTAAGAATGTATATGGATGTCTGATCCCAAAACCCGGAACGCACCTCATCATTTAGGTGTCAGACCATAGTGTGGGTCTAAACATGTTGGGGCGATACTCTCTCTATCTAGGTGCCATGTTCAGGATACTGCTTGGGGCAACACACCTCAAACTACGGCCTTGCACTGTAGGCAGCTTCCATTGTAGGGACAACATTTTAGGCATCTAATGATGCTAGGATACAAGCACCATGTTTTCATTATCTAAACCACTGTGCCTTTCCTTCTTCCTACAAACTCACCCTGCTCTATTCACCCCTCACCGCAGTCTTGTTCCCCCCCTGATTATCTCCCTGACCTGAGCCACACAGGCACCTGTAGTCCCACCACCTCACCCTCACTGTTTCCCCGTTTTCCATATTCACCTCTGTGTCACTTATGTTCTGTATCCTGCATTTAATCTTGTAGTTCCGTGTCTATATACTTATATATTTTCATATTGAAATTCACAGTCCTGAAGAAGTTCATGGTTATGAACGAAACGCATTGGCTGACAATTTAGTTTATTTTGGATTTGCTTTCAATAAGACTGTCAAAGACAACTTAAGAAAGACTAAGACTTATTGTACAAGAATCTTCTTACACAAAAGGGTGGTGCACCACTCCATTCTCTGGTTTCACTTGTGCTCTCTGCCTGTGCGGACACTGCTGCTCTCTGCCTGTGCGGACACTGCTGCTCTTTCCATACCCCAGACTCGAGGCTCCCTGCTCTATCCTCGGCATGGCTGCAGCGATCCCCCCTCCGATACCAGCCACCACCGGGTGCACAGGAGGAACCTGGTGGAGGAGGCCTGCCAGCGGCTGCTGAGGCGCCTACGGGAGGAGGAGGCGGATGAGGAGCCGGCCTGCGAGGATGTGCAGTGGTGCATGGGCCACCTGCAAAAGGGCGTCTGCAGCCTGGAGGTCCCGCAGGACCCCTGCGGCTGCCACCTGCTGCCCTCGGCGATACTGGAGGCCCTTGCAAGGAGGCTGATCAGGTCCAAGGACTACCTGTCGGTGGTGCACCTGGTGCGGAAGGTGCTGCTCCGTGAGGAGAGGCTGGCGGCCTTCCTCACCGACGAGGCCGGTCTGAGCCTCAGCCTCCTGCGAGAGATGGAGACCCTGCTGCGGGGCCGGCACAGGCTCTGCCTGCGGCTGCAGTGCGGCTACCTGGTGCAGTTGAGTGCGGTGGAAGAGAACGAGGCCGATGGCCTCGAGAAATCTCCTGACCCGGAAGCAGCATTCCAAGTCTCAGCACCAATCACCGGGGCTGAGGCTCACCAAATACATGCAGCACAATCAATGAGCGATGACTGGGAGCTCGCGCAGACCTCTACGGGCTCAAGAGAAAGGCGGAGAAAAACTCAGAGCGCGTGCACCTGGTCATCGGGGACCGCAGATGCGAGGTACGATACTAGATTGAAATTTAAAAAAACCCACAGAAGCAAGAAAGCGCTGCTGGTGGGCAGCACGAAGCTCAGTTCCATCCTCAGAGCGGGGTCCGTCAGTGCCTCAGGGGGCTTCAGCTCCACCCACGAAAACAATGTGCTACCTCGTGGTCTTCTACTCAGCCGACAAGCTGGGCGAGGGCACTCGGTGCCAAGCACACCTGGACAAGGTCCTGCGGATGAACAGCACCTTCAAGCAGGAGGTAGACGTCTACGAGGAGGTGTGGGGGCTGCCCAAGAGGGAGGTGGGGGCATGCATGATGGAGGCCAGGCTTCCCTTCTAAAAGACCTTCTGCAAATAAATATACAATAAAACCGTTACACATTATGCCTCGTCGACAGACTTATATTTGCAAGTCTCCCACAAGCGGTCATAAACAAAAGTAGATTCAATGAGGGTTACACCCAGCTGAAACAGGATAAAACGCTTACAATGTGACCACTTTTGTTCCGTGTTAAAAGGGATGTTTGGGAGAAGCTCCATAGTTTTCTTGAGGTGCTCCAGGGGTGACTTATCCGCCCTCAGGGTACGTCCAATATTAATGATTTAAAGTCGTGCTCCCAATAACTCTTGGTTGCATCCCCCTAAGCATACACTCCTTATGTCCTCCTCTGAGGTTGTTTGAATAATCACAATATTTTCTTTGTTTGTTTCACTTCATTGGTTTTTAATGAAATCTTCATCTGTATTTAAATTCTCATTTCAATTCTCTTCATCAGGGAGCCATGGCTTTGGGGCCACTGGAATTATGCAGCAATGAGAGATAAAATGATGCCGCAGTGTTGACTAAATTATGCAACAAAAAAACGCTGCAGCGTAATGCAATATATTTTCTTATACTTCATTATTTAGACATTTTTACACATGTAGACACGACCAACCTGTGTCAGAGCCTGGTGAAGCACAGGTGATCTTGCATTCTACAGGTAGATTAAAGGCCCTGCCTCTGTAGACACGTCCAGCCTGTGAAGCACAGGTGATCTTGCTTTCTACAGGTAGATTAAAGCCCCTGCTTCTATAGACACGCCCAGCCTGTGTCAGAGCCTGGTGAAGCACAGGTGATCTTGCTTTCTACAGGTAGATTAAAGCCCCTGCTTCTGTAGACACGCCCAGCCGGTGAAGCACAGGTGATCTTGCTTTCTACAGGTAGATTAAAGCCCCTGCTTCTGTAGACACGCCCAGCCGGTGAAGCACAGGTGATCTTGCTTTCTACAGGTAGATTAAAGGCCCTGCTTCTATAGACACGCTTAGCCTGTGAAGCACAGGTGATCTTGCCTTCTACAGGTAGATTAAAGCCCTTGCTTCTGTAGACACGCCCAGCCGGTGAAGCACAGGTGATCTTGCTTTATACAGGTAGATTAAAGCCCCTAATTCTGTAGACACGTCCAGCCTGTGAAGCACAGGTGATCTTGCTTTCCAGGTAGATTAAAGGCCCTGCCTCTGTAGACACGTCCAGCCTGTGTCAGAGCCTGGTGAAGCACAGGCGATCTTGCTTTCTACAGGTAGATTAAAGGCCCTGCCTCTGTAGACACGCCCAGCCTGTGTCAGAGCCTGGTGAAGCACAGGTGATCTTGCTTTCTACAGGTAGATAAAGGCCCTGCTTCTATAGACACGCCCAGCCGGTGAAGCACAGGTGATCTTGCTTTCTACAGGTAGATTAAAGCCCCTACTTCTGTAGACACGTCCAGCCTGTGAAGCACAGGTGATCTTGCTTTCCAGGTAGATTAAATGCCCTGCCTCTGTAGACACGTCCAGCCTGTGTCAGAGCCTGGTGAAGCACAGGCGATCTTGCTTTCTACAGGTAGATTAAAGGCCCTGCCTCTGTAGACACGCCCAGCCTGTGTCAGAGCCTGGTGAAGCAAAGGTGATCTTGCTTTCTACAGGTAGATTAAAGGCCCTGCTTCTATAGACACGCCCAGCCTGTGAAGCACAGGTGATCTTGCTTTCTACAGGTAGATTAAAGCCCCTGCCTCTGTAGACACGCCCAGCCGGTGAAGCACAGGTGATCTTGCTTTCTACAGGTAGATTAAAGGCCGTGCCTCTGTAGACACGCCCAGCCTGTGTCAGAGCCTGGTGAAGCACAGGTGATCTTGCTTTCTACAGGTAGATTAAAGCCCCTGCTTCTGTAGACACGCCCAGCCGGTGAAGCACAGGTGATCTTGCTTTCTACAGGTAGATTAAAGGCCCTGCTTCTATAGACACACCCAGCCTGTGAAGCACAGGCGATCTTGCTTTCTACAGGTAGATTAAAGCCCCTGCTTCTGTAGACACGCCCAGCCGGTGAAGCACAGGTGATCTTGCTTTCTACAGGTAGGTTAAAGCCCCTGCTTCTGTAGACACGTCCAGCCTGTGAAGCACAGGTGATCTTGCTTTCTATAGGTAGATTAAAGGCCCTGCCTCTGTAGACACGTCCAGCCTGTGTCAGAGCCTGGTGAAGCACAGGTGATCTTGCTTTCTACAGGTAGATTAAAGGCCCTGCCTCTGTGGACACGCCCAGCCTGTGTCAGAGCCTGGTGAAACACAGGTTATCTTGCTTTCTACAGGTAGATTAAAGGCCCTGCCTCTGTAGACACATCCAGGCTGTGTCAGAGCCTGGTGAAGCACAGGTTATCTTTCTTTCCAGGTAGATTAAAGGCCCTGCTTCTGTAGACATGCTCAGCGTGTGAAGCACAGGTGATCTTGCTTTCTACAGGTAGATTAAAGCCCCTTCCTCTGTAGACACACCCAGCCGGTGAAGCACAGGTGATCTTGCTTTCTACAGGTAGATTAAAGGCCCTGTCTCTGTAGACACGTCCAGCCTGTGTCAGAGCCTGGTGAAGCACAGGTGATCTTGCTTTCCAGGTAGATTAAAGGCCCTGCCTCTGTAGACACGTCCAGCCTGTCAGAGCCTGGTGAAGCACAGGTGATCTTGCTTTCTACAGGTAGATTAAAGGCCCTGCTTCTGTAGACACGTCCAGCCTGTGAAGCACAGGTGATCTTGCTTTTTACAGGTAGATTAAAGGTCCTGCCTCTGTAGACACATCCAGCCTGTCAGAGCCTGGTGAAGCACAGGTGATCTTGCTTTCTACAGGTAGATTAAAGGCCCTGCTTCTGTAGACACGTCCAGCCTGTGAAGCACAGGTGATCTTGCTTTCTACAGGTAGATTAAAGCCCCTGCTTCTGTAGACACGCCCAGCCGGTGAAGCACAGGTGATCTTGCTTTCTACAGGTAGATTAAAGGCCCTGCTTCTATAGACACACCCAGCCTGTGAAGCACAGGCGATCTTGCTTTCTACAGGTAGATTAAAGCCCCTGCTTCTGTAGACACGCCCAGCCGGTGAAGCACAGGTGATCTTGCTTTCTACAGGTAGGTTAAAGCCCCTGCTTCTGTAGACACGTCCAGCCTGTGAAGCACAGGTGATCTTGCTTTCTATAGGTAGATTAAAGGCCCTGCCTCTGTAGACACGTCCAGCCTGTGTCAGAGCCTGGTGAAGCACAGGTGATCTTGCTTTCTACAGGTAGATTAAAGGCCCTGCCTCTGTGGACACGCCCAGCCTGTGTCAGAGCCTGGTGAAACACAGGTTATCTTGCTTTCTACAGGTAGATTAAAGGCCCTGCCTCTGTAGACACATCCAGGCTGTGTCAGAGCCTGGTGAAGCACAGGTTATCTTGCTTTCCAGGTGGATTAAAGGCCCTGCTTCTGTAGACATGCTCAGCGTGTGAAGCACAGGTGATCTTGCTTTCTACAGGTAGATTAAAGCCCCTTCCTCTGTAGACACGCCCAGCCGGTGAAGCACAGGTGATCTTGCTTTCTACAGGTAGATTAAAGGCCCTGTCTCTGTAGACACGTCCAGCCTGTGTCAGAGCCTGGTGAAGCACAGGTGATCTTGCTTTCCAGGTAGATTAAAGGCCCTGCCTCTGTAGACACGTCCAGCCTGTCAGAGCCTGGTGAAGCACAGGTGATCTTGCTTTCTACAGGTAGATTAAAGGCCCTGCTTCTGTAGACACGTCCAGCCTGTGAAGCAGAGGCGATCTTGCTTTCTACAGTAGGTTAACGGCCCTGCCTCTGTAGACACGCCCACCCAGGTGATCTTGCCTTGTTCTGGTTGGTGTTGTGACTTGTGGTGCTGACAGTGTTGCTTTGTGTTCCCTCTGCCAGGGAGACTCTTTGACCCCAGGATGGCTGCTGCTGCTGCTGCTGTTGTTGCTCCCTTCTGATGATTCAGAGGGCCGTCCTCCACGAAGAGAAGCTGGCCACCGCCCTGACTGATGAGGGCGGCCTGAGGCAGCGCCTCTTCACCGAGATGAAGGCCCTGCTGGGGGGGCGGCGCTGGGATCGCCTGCAGCTGCAGCGCAGGTACCAGGCCGAGTTCAGCGCAGCGGAGGAGGATGAGGCCCGTGGAGTCACCCCGCAGGCCACAAGCCCACGCCCGGAATCACTCGGCTCCGCTGGGGGCGGGCTCAAGCGGAAGACCCCGTCTCCGCCGGAAGGCGACGCGGCGCCCGCAGTTGTCACCACGCCACCAAAGGACCAGAAATTGAATTCTGCAACGTGTGCAGTTAATTTGAATTCTTTATACTTTCTGTACGTTCCGTTTGAATGTCAGTTGGCACCGTGGAGGGGGATGGCATGTACAATAGTTTGCAATTCTAATTAAGTTTCCCTTTTTGATGGTTCACGACACAGTATACCAACGTGCAGCATCCATGAAACTTGGAATATAGAAGGAAACGGATATATCCAATAAGCTGCACTTTAAAAAAATGTGTTTCTGTTGATTATTGAGCAAAAATAAGAAGTTACAGTATTTGGTTTACTTTTTTGAGCTCCAATCGAAATTGGGAGGCAAACATATAATCATGCTACTGTTTATGATGCTTACTAACATACTAAATAACTGGGAGTTCACATATGAAAGTGGATTGAAATTACCAGCAATGTGCATTTAAATTATGCTCTATCTATTCTGGTTGAAAACTGTAAGCCAATGTCCGTGGCACACTTCTCTCAATCACTGGACACAATTGTCAAACAGGACTATAGGTGACCTGACATTTTAACTACTTTCCTTCATGCCACAGACATAGTTCAAGAAGCAAAAGTAATATTTTCATCATATAATGGCTCCGTTCATTTCTATAGGGCAGTTAATTTGAATGTTCTGTACAGTCCACTAGAATGTCAATTGGCGCATTGAAGTGGTATGATCTGTAAACTCGTTTGAAATTTAAATTAAGTGTCTATCTGCAATGGTTCATGAATTGACACAAACTATATATGCCTGGTTCTTACAAGCAACAGACAAAATTGATAAGCAAAGATGTAGTTAAACTAACATTTTTGGTACTTCCCAACAGGCCATATTAATGAACATTGGTGTATGAAAGTGGGTTGTCCCAGGGGCCAAAAACTCCGTTCAAACCCGCACTTATTCGCCGGACGCCCTCTGGGCCCTAAAGACAGATTCCACTGGGCTAGATGAGGTAACGCTGGCCAAATTACAAGCTGAGGCCCTGGTGCAGACAATAGATGCATGCTCCCGGATTAACCCTACAATCATTTCCCGGCAGTCACATGGCCTAAAAATAGCGACACATAACACGCGCTCATTGCGAAAGCATCATTTAGAGGTCTTTTCCCTATTGGTTGATGGTGAAATTGACATTCTTGCCCTCTCAGAGATATGGCTCGGCACAGCATCAACGCCAGACATTCTGGCTGCCCTACCTCCTAAGTATGACGCGCGGTGGCATAATCGCCCTAATGACTGTAGAGGGGGGGGTGTGGCCTTTTTGTTTAAAAAAAAGTCTTGCAGTAAAACAGATCATAGCAGAAAACTGTGCCTGCGCGGAGCTGCTAGGGATGAAAATCTCACTTAAATCCTCATGCATTGCGATGCTGGTAGTATATCGCCCGCCGCAGAGCTCACCGGATTTCAATGATATCTTTCTTGAGCTTCTGACGGACTTGGCCTCCAGATACAAGTCCCTTTTGGTGGTAGGTGATTTCAACTACCACTGGGACAAGGTACCCAGAGACCCTAGTGAGATAGAGTTTGAAGCTAATCTCTCGGCGCTCAACCTACAGCAGCTAGTGGCGGGCCCCACTCATGTGAAGGGCCACACATTGGACCTTGTCTGGTCTTCTCTGCCTAAGACAGAAATAATTGAGGTCAGTCCTTGCATTTGGTCAGACCACTTTATGATAAAGTGCTGGGTTCCAGGTGACCCCGTACTGGCTGTCCCAAATCAGTTACGGAGGAAAGCTCGGCCCTGGAATAAGATTGAGGCTGACTCCCTAATTGCGGCCCTGCTCTCTTCCGCCCCCCCCTAAAATGAGCGATATTAATTTGGATCAGGATGCTACGGTGCTAAAGACATGGATGCTCGCCGCTCTAGATAAATTAGCCCCTGAGCGGATGGAGAGGACTAGATCTAAAGGGAAGGGAGCACCATGGTTTGATGCCTCACTGAAAGAGAAGAAGCAAGCCCTCCGCAAGGCAGAGAGAAGGTGGAGACTTAATTACTGTCAGGCAGAGGCTGAAACCTTTAAAACTCTACTCTCAAAATATAAGGCAGACATCTTGGAGAGAAAGTCCGCTTTCTATGAGGGAAGAATTAGGGAGGCGATTAACATACAGCGAGAGACCTTTGTGATACTAAGGGAACTCACGCAGCGGGGTGGGAACATTTCTATGAGTGATCAACCAGACTGTGACTCTTTCCAAAGCTTCTTTCTTCAGAAAGTACAGGACATCATCACTGATATCAATGCACGGCCAGTTACAACTATGCTGCCCTGTCTGGTGGCTCAGGTGCCGTCGAGGTCTATGAACAGTTTTCCTCCCATCGACGACAAGCGCTTAGCGGAACTTGTTGGACAAATTAAACCAGGCTCTAACACAGATCCATGCCCCCCAAGAATCTTTAAAATGGCCCTGCCAGGCATCCAGCCCCAGGTGCTGAGTCTACTGAACAACTCACTGGAAGCAGGCTATCTCCCAACTCAGATGAAGGAAGCTAGGGTCTCCCCACTTTTAAAGAAAGCAGGAACAGACACGAAGGCTGTAAAAAACTATAGGCCTATCTTGCAGCTACCATTCCTGAGTAAGATCCTAGAAAAACACGTCCTGGGCACATTAGCCGGTCATCTGGAGGAACACCATCTCCTCCATGCCAGGCAGGCTGGGTTTCGGCCCCAACATAGCACAGAACTAGTCATGGCCTCGGTCGCCGACGAGCTGAGAGTCAGGGCAGACAATAAACAGCCATGCGCCCTGATTCTTTTAGACTTGTCGGCGGCTTTTTTTCTTTTTCCTCATAAACCAATAATGGGTATTCCAGACAGAGTGTCCTCTCCATCCCCTTAGCGATGTACCGGCCTCAAGGATTCCATCGAAGGACGGAATCCGAATAAAGTGGGGGGGGGGAGAAAACCCTTCTAGATTTAGCTGTTTGCTAGGTCCCCTCCATACCCTTTATACTGGAACGCCCTTGGTTGGGTAGGAGACCAAACACCGACAGCACCCAGGTGAAATCATAGGAATGTTCTCATCTATTCCGCCAAGCCTCAAGGGCCGCCCAGATCTTAGTCAGGCTAGAACCATCACATGCTATGTCAGACTCGCTCACATATATAACATATTTAAGGCAGTCGGCAAAGGTAGGACTACTCTCCGTCTTCCAACCCTTGCAGATTTCACGCCTAGCAAGAATCATTATATAGAATATAAATTTAGTTCTCAAATCTTTAAGCTGGTACTCTTCCCCTAAGCCAAAGAGAATAATTTTAGGGGTGATCGTAAAATGAATATCAAGAACTTCAGTTATAAACTCTTCAACTTTAGACCAAAAAAGTGACAATTTTGAACACTCAACAAACATATGTAAGTCATCTGCAGCGATCGTTTTGCACCGAGGACAGCAATGTCGGCAGCTTTTGATACGGTCAGCCATACCATCCTGCTGGAGCGTATCGCGAAGCTGAGGATCACAGGCCAGGTGCTCAAGTGGCTGGAATCCTTCCTGTCAGGACGAACTCAGAGAGTGCAGCTGGGAGACCAGTTGTCTGGGATTAGTGATGTGACATGGGGTGTGCCCCAGGGGTCGGCACTATCCCCCCCATCTCTTTAATATTTATTTACAACCGCTGGTGGAGGAGCTTATGCGTAGGAATTGCGAAATCTTCAATTACGCAGATGATACCCAGCTATTGGTTCAGCTGGAAGACACCAAAGAGGCCCAGGAATCGGTGAGGAACCTGCTCAGTTTCACGGTCAACTGGATGACTAACAATCTGTTGAAAGTGAATGCTGATAAAACGGAGGTGCTGGTGATCAGCAACCGAGGGAATCCCTGGGGTGACCTGTATTGGCCCCCAGAGTTAGGAACTACTCCCTCTCCTGGGATGGTGGTAAAAAGCCTGGGTCTGAGGATCGATGCAGACCTCTCGATGGCCCCTCAAGTTTCAGCTGGGGTTGGCTCCTGCACAGGTGTGTTGAGGCAAATATGAAAGTTAGTCCCCATCTTATCAGCCTCCACCCTGCAATCGATCGTATCTGCCACAGTTATCTCAAGACTTGACTATGGCAATGCCTTATATCTCGGCTTGCCACAGAAGCTGTTGAGGAAGCTGCAGGTAGTATAGAACGATGCAGCAAGGCTGATTTTCTCCCTGCCCAGAAATTCGCACGCAACCCCCCTGCTCCAGAAGCTGCAATGGCTACCGGTAAAATTCAGAGTTCAGTTTAAGTGTCTCTGTGTGGCCCATAAAGCACTCTTTGGGAAAGCCCCAGAGTACATTAAGCAACGTCTGAAGAGATATGTTCCTGGCAGATCTCTGCGCTCAGGAAAAACTTCCAATCTGATCCAACCCAGGTTTACGTTAAAAACCAGAGGTGGCAGGGCCCTGTCTGTGCTTCTCCCGCAACTGTGGAATGAGCTCCTGGCCACTCTGAAGGAAGAATCACAGCTACTACCCTTCAGAAAAAAACTGAAACCCCACCTATTCAGAAAGGCAATGATTCCAGCTTAATTGGGGGGATAGCTGAGGGTTTGGGGTAACAGTGTGTTATGTTCTTCTGTTAAGCGCTTAGAGACCGGCGGCGATAGGCGCTATATAAACAATCTGTAAAATAACATAACTGAAACTTCCCTTATGCCTCTATCAAGTATGGGTCAACAATTAGAAGTGAAAATACTACCCTACATTTTCAGAAGACCAGGAGAAATTTAGAATAAAACATATGGTCAAGCTATTGTTTGATACTTTCCAACATGCTACATACATGATCAATGGAATGAGCAATAACCGGGATGGAACATCCACCGCACTTGTGCAGGAGCAGGCCATCCCCAAAACTCATAAAAGGGCAAACTTCTGATAGGAAATGTCCTGAGGCAATCCTGGGTGGCAGCGGTCATGTGTGCGCTTTGGTTGACAAAGTAGTATTATGTAAGTTCACAACTGTTCACAATAGTTTCAATGTAATAAACAAAACGACATCTCTAGGCTTCCCATCTCTTTCAGTATCGTTACAGTTGGTTTAACATTGCATTTCTTTTTTGAAGTGTGCAATCCTCTTTGGGGAGCTTCCTTTAAAGGGCGGCATGAACATGGTGAGGATGTGGCATCCATGCAGTATTGCAGCTCCGAACAATCTGCAATAAGCCTTTCATTCTTTTGAAGTTATTCTTATGAAGTACTTTATCTACAGATCTGAGCTTGCCATGAAAATCGCACAGTCATTTCTGAAATATGCGATTTGCAGTGACTATCTTCCTTCATCATAGAATCCACTCCACCGTTGACCACGTGTCCATGCTTTAATGTGGTTATCATCTGTTGTGATGTGGCTTTTGTGATGGGCTTCAAAGTCTGGATTATATCCTGTTCATCTGGGCCACTCCTTGTTTGTTTCTATTGGAAAACCTTAGTACCCTCTTTTCTGCTGGTTGCCTTTATGGAAAATGTCCTGAGATTTCAAGAAACAAAATAAAATGCTAAATATTGAAATGAAAACTTGACAAGGATTTCAATTAAAGTTCACTTACTCATGGTTTCCTCCTTTCGCACAAGTTGCGGTTTCATTCGCCACTTGTCATAGGCTTGACGTTCACGAACCCCAACAGTGTCGTTCATTCTTCTGTGCTCAGTGGATTCCCAATGAGTGATACTGGAAATTCTTTTTCAATACCTGTGAGCAAACAATGCACATTTTTGCTGGACACTGCCTTTTAACACCATCGGCGCTGTGCATTTTCCCGCTGTGCGCTGACTTTTTGAAAAACCCCGCGGTTCATGACGAGCTCAGCTCGTCATCAGCGTACGAGAGGTGTACCTCATGACGAGCTGAGCTCGTCATCAGCGTCGAAGGGGTTAATTATAAAACAAATTGAAATGATGGCAGAAGCTAAATGATTTTGAAAGAGTATTCACCTCTCGCTATTTTAATTATGCTACATGCTTGAACAGCTATAGGTGCCAGTCCTCTATGCACAACTTGCGGTACTGCACCTACACATCTATATTAGACCTTCTATACATTTTCCTTCTCAGCTCCACATTGAGTACATCCTAATCCAGAATTAAATTAACAATTATTGTGTCGCATTTCAAGCCTACTAGTTGTATATATTGAATGTACTGTGGTACTGTCTTCCATGCAAAGCATTATGGGTAGGGTGGATTTGCCATACCTTGAACATTTATCATGCTCGCTAGGGACCTCTAGTATTAACTTGCGGTACTGCACCTACACATCTATGTTAGACCTTCCATAAATGTCCCTTCATCAGCTCCACATAGAGAACATCCTAATCCAGAATTAAATTAACAATTCTTGTGTCGCATTTCAAAGCTACTAATTGTATATATTGAATGTATTGTTGTCTTCTATGCAATGCATTATGGGTAGGGTGGATTTACCATATCCTCAAAGTTTATTATGCTCACTAGGGACCTCTAGGCGCAGCTTGCGGTACTGCACCTACAGATCTATATTAAACCTTTACATTTTACTTCATCAGCCCACATAGAGTACATCCTAATCCAGAATCAATATAACAATTCTTTTGTCACATTTCAAACCTGCTAATTGTATATATTGAATGTACTGTGGTACTGTCTTATATACAATGCGTTATGCGTAGGGTGGATTTACAATATATTCAAAGTTTTTGATGCTCGCTAGGGGCCTCTATGCGCAACTTCCGGTACTGCACCTACACATCTATAAAAGACCTTCAATAGATTTCCCTTCATCAGCTCCACATTGAGTTCAACCTAATACGAAATTAATATAAAAATTATTTTGTCATATTTCAAAGCTACTAATTGAATATATTGAATGGGCTGTGGTACTGTGTCCCAGGCAATGCATTATGGGTAGGGTGGATTTACCATATCTTGAAAGTTTTTCATGCTCGCTAGGGGCCTCTAGGAGTAACTTGCGGTACTGCACCTACACGTCTATGTTAGACCTTCTGTACATTTTCCTTCATCAGCTCCACATTGAGTACAACCGAATGCGTTATTAATATAAAAATTATGTTGTCGTATTTCAAAGCTTCTAATTGCATATATTGAATGAACTGTGGTACTGTCTTACATACAATGCATTGTGGGTAGGGTGGATTTACCATATCTTCAAAGTTTATCATGCTCGCTAGGGACCTCTTGGAGTAACTTGCGGTACTGCAACTACACATCTATATTAGACCTTCCATAAATTTCCCTTCATTAGTTCTTCATAGAGTACAACCAAATCCAGAATTAAATTAACAATTCTTTTGTCACATTTCAAGCCTACTAATTGTATTTATTGAATGTTCTGTGGTTCTATATTCTATGCAATGCATTATGTGTAGGGTGGGTTTACCATATCTTCAAAGTTTATCATGCTCACTAGGGACCTCTAGGAGTAACTTGCGGTACTGCACCTACACACTATGTTAGACCTTCTATAAATATTTCTTCATCAGCTCCACATAGAGAACATCCTAATCCGGAATAAATATAACGTTTCTATTGTAGTATTTCAAAGCTACTAATTGTATATATTGAATGTACTGTTGTACTGTCTTCCATGCACTGCATTATGGGTAGGGTGGATTTAACAATTCCTCAAAGTTTATCATGCTCACTAAGGACCTCTAGGCGCAGCTTGTGGTACTGCACCTACACATCTATGTTAGACCTTCTATAAATTTCTCTTCATCAGCTCCACATAGAAGACAACCTAATCCGGAATAAATATAACAATTATTTTGTCATATTTCAAAGCTACTTATTGGGTATATTGAATGTACTGTGTTCCATGCAATGCATTATGGGTAGGATGAATTTACCATACCTTGAAAGTTTATCATGCTCGCTAGGTATTTTATACGCACGATGTTATTCATTAATGCTGCACTATGTGCATTTTGTACTGCAAAAGTTTTGCAACGATAGTTTAGAGGTCTGTAATCCAATACTAGACGATATGTATTGTCTGGTTTGGAGACAGGAAACAAAGGATTGTTCATGGACGAAGTGCATGTTTCAATCACCCCTTGGTATTAAAGTTGATCTAATATCTCCCTGTCCTGTTTTTTAGCTTCTTGCTTAACTGGGTACTGCCTTTGTGCAGTTGGTTGAGTTTTCAGTTGGATTTTATGGTGAGGAGAATCCTCATCCCATCCTACATGATTCTTGTATTCTGCAGGAGCCTGGGCTACTGCCCATTTCCTGGCATATGTATATTTTAAATGAATTGGAATATGGTTGGAGAAGGCTGGCAAATGATGTCCTCGCCACGTGGGCACTCCCTGACAAATTCTGGTGGCCAGTCTTGTTCAGCGAGAAGAATGTCATAACCCTGCGAGAGTCGCTCCCAAAAGAGTGCTCCTATTTTTCTTGTTATATCTCCCTCCATCCGAAGTGTTTAGTTTAGTTTAGTTTTTAAATTTGTAGTGCGCAACAGCTACCCAAAAAGGGTTTCCCTGCGCAGAAACGGCAGGGTCAGTGCATGCAAGACACAGAAGGATCTTATCTGTCGAACAACCAGGTTTTTAACCCCTTCCGTGCTCATGACGAGCTCAGCTCGTCATGAGGTATACCTCTAGGGTGCTCATGACGAGCGCATTAATATTAAGGTCCAGCACAGGGGATGGATCTGGCAAGCAGCCAAGGTGTTAGCGCATTTCGTAACTGTATGTAGTCTGTTTCATTACGGAGTGCAGTGGGAAGAGAATTCCAAAGTGAAGGTCCTAGGTGTGAGAAGGATTTGCCACCCATACGGGCTAATTTGAATTTTGGCACCACAAACCTTCCTTGGGTGGCCGAACAGAGATTACGCGATGGAAGGTATGGTTTGACCAGAGCTAGCAGATAACTGGCGCATTACAGGATCTGATTTTGTGCATATAGGGGAGTGCCTTGAATTTGATTCTGTTTTCGATTTTTAACCAGTGTAGTTTGAGCCGGTGACTTGAGATAGAGGAGGTCTTTGACTCCTCACAGAAGTCTAACAGCGGCACTTTGTGCCATCTGTAGTCTGTGAACTACAGGTTTATTTGATCCTAAATAAAGCACATTACCGTAGTCAAGCCTTGATGTAACTAATGCATTGCCTACGGTTTTTCTGGTGGCTTCTGGTAGCATCGAGCAGATTTTACATAGCCATTGATGATGGTGAAATAGGTTGATGTGACTTTGACAGGCTAAGGATGCATACTAAGTGCATCATCAATTATGAAACCTGAATTACGAACATGCGATGCGGGAGATGGAAGATCACCCATTTTACATGGCCAATGCTGGTTGTGCCAAAGATCCTTCGGTTTACCCAACACCAGTATCTCTGTTTTCTCTCCGTTTAGTTTCAGAAAGTTATTTTGCATCCATACCGCTATGTTATGTAGTCCTGTTTTCAAAATGGAGGTAGTACTTTTATTGTGTGAAGATAGGGAAAAAATTTGAGAGTCATCGGCATAGGAAAACAGGGATAAACCAGATTTCTCAGCCACCTCAGCCAATGGTCTCACGTACAGATTGAATAGTAAAGGGCTGAGGATGGAACCCTGTGGTACTCCATGATCAAAGGAGTTAACTTCAGAGCAGGCATTTTGCGAAAGAACTTGGAAGGTACGGTTGGACCGGAAGGCAACAAGCCAATTTAAGGCAGCTCCACCGATACCCTGTGACTTGAGTGCGTCTAGGAGCGCCTTGTGGGACACAGTATTGAACGCTGCGCTTAGGTCTAATAGGATAAGCGCCACTGTGTCCCCGTTGTCCAAATGATGACGTATGCCTTCTGTAACCCCAAGAAGGGTGGTTTCTGTGGAAAAGCCTGCTCTGAAACCCGATTGAGAGGGATGGAGAAGGCCATGTGTTGTGGCATATTGGGTTAGGTGTGAATGAATGTGCCTTTCCAGAATCTTAGACCGCACGGGAAGCAAGGATATGGGACGGTAATTGCTGGACATTTCAGGGTTTGCATTTGCCTTCTTAAGAAGTGGATGGATCATCGCATGTTTCCATTTTGATGGGATCGTGGATTCCGTTATGGAGGCATTTAGGAGATCTGTTATTACAGATAATGCGGTAGTATTCAATTGCTTTAATATGGAGACGGGTAGTGAATCTTTTGGGGATCCGATTTTAATAATGTTTAATGATTTAACTACATTTTCTGTAGTCAATAAAGGCCAAGTCGTAAGAGTATTTGGGAGCATTGAATTTATCTGTCTGATAAGGAGAAGGATAAACTGTATCAAGAGGGATTTGTGGGTGATGGACAGTGGTCACGTGTTCTGCCTGTTCTGACACAATGTCTTGATATATTTTATCTACTTTTTGGATAAAAAAGGAGGCTGACTCTTCACACTTAGGCTGGGTCAGTGCAGGAGGTTGTATTGACGTTTTAGATCCTGCAAGTTCTTTCACCGTATTAAAAAGAGTTTGAGCAGTTATTTGCTTTGGAGATGGCCAGAGTGACAAAGTAAGCACGTGCCTGTTTGCAGATTTTGTGGTATTTATTCAGGGCTTTTTCGTAGATAAGTTTGGATGCAGGGGTATACTCTTTTCTCCACTTTCTTTCTAATATATTGAAGGCGTTTTTTTCAATTTTAAGTGACCCATTGTACCAAGGGGCAGGGGGACGATGGTTATTGTTTTTTTTATTTGTAAGAGGTAAACATGTATAATGGCTTTAGAAAGGCTGTGTCTCCTCGATCAAGATTAATGTCTCCTAGAAGAGTGAAATTAGCTGTTTTTGTGGTGTACGGAGCAATAAGTTCTGTGAAAGCTGAGGTCCAAGCTGAGGGCGAGTCCGGGAAACGATAGACAAGTATCCCTGAAAAGGTGAAGTTAGGGGAGAGAGTTATTTTAAAATAACCAGCTTCACAATTTGTACGGGAAAGATGTTCAAAGTCGCATTTAAATGTTTTCTTAAAGATAATCGCTATTCCTCCACCTGTTTTTAATTCACGATCCTTCCTTACTATGGCATAGTGAAGAGGCAATGCTGCAGCGATGTCTGGGCCTGAGCTATCTTTCAGCCAGGTTTCCGTGAGGAAAACTGCATCGGGTTTGTCATAAAATAATCAATCAAAAATGTTTGATTTGATTTTGGGCAGCGACCGACAATTCATACTGATAAAAGTAAAAGATGTATTGTGTGAGATATGTGCGCTAGAATTTGGCGGTAGACTGTCCGTAATAGCTTCTAGGTTGGGAGTGAAACTAAAGCCGCAGTTGGCGCATGTTTTATGCTCATCCATTGAGTAGAGTCTGGTGCAGTTAGATATCACCGGTGTCTGGAGAGCTTTCAATTGTTCTGAGGAATATTTATGATTATGGGTATATTCCTTAGATTCTTGATAATGCATAGATCTCGACTGTTTGATGACAGGACCAGGGGTTCTGGCCCTGGGCCCGGTCCAGGCGTGGACTGGCGCAGACAGGCTTGCCTTTGGCGCACCCGCTGCTTGCGTCCGCTGCGTGTGCGCACAATCTCTGACATTGATACAGGGAGGGGGAAAAAAACTAGCCCGCTACCTGTTTGCTCGCCCCAAGATGGCATCTCCTTGGATCGGCAGTCTCTGTCCAAATGACCCCCCGGACAGCGCCTACTCGGCTGTGTGGTGAGTTCCAGATGGTAGAGTGCAATTTAAAAGTGAGCAGGGGCAGTTTTAAAAAGGAACTCAGTGCTACTTTCAGATTGAGCGCGGTGCAGAAAGCGTGTGCAGACTGAATTCAATTGACTCCTGGCTTCCGCCTCAGGCATCATGCAGTTCTGCGCGGGCGCTGCTGACTCAGACTTTTAAACATAGAGGGCAAAAGAAACTAGCCCGCTACCTGTTTGCTCGCCCCAAGACGGCGTGTTACTTCATATAACTTATGCTGATTGCTAACCCTGGTATCTGCAGTTTTAACTTGGATGTAATCATTAAAGCCCACTGTCTCAAGATGATCCTTCAAGTTCTTGCGAGCTATGGGGACTTCTGCTGCGCTGTCCAACATTGTCTGAACCCACTCCCCATTCTTGAGTTGTGTCCTCAAATCCTCGGCATGTCTGATTTCTAGACCTGCTTCGTCCTTTTTGGTGAATTGAGGTTTCTTGTTTTTCTGAACGTGTTGATCGTCTTTGAACTGCACGCGTTCTTCCTTGTGTTCTGACTGTCCTCTTCTTTCAGATTTCTGTGACAAAGTCTGAAAGGTACGAGAGGAACGTGTATCAGTATCTTGATATCTATCAGGTATTCTCAAAATATCCCTATTCCTGAGGTTACACCTCCTTTCAGAGGGCTCCTTTTGAGGAGACCTACCCCTGGAATGAGAACGCTTCTCTTTAGCAGTTTGTTTAGTGTACTCCCACTTCTTTGTAGGAGGAGTAGGAGTGTTTTTAATAAAGACCTTTTCAGGACTCTGACAGTTGGTGTTGAGCTGGTTTCCCACCCAAGCTGTCTCTGCCCTATTCTTCATAGGATTTTTCAATTATTCTGGCTAGTTCTTGAGGTTGCTCAGTTACAACGAACTCCCTTAATTTCTAGCGGATCGCCACGGATGCCGCTTCACCTTTATTAGCTAATATTGTTGAGACCTGTTTGAAATCTTTAAGTAATTTCATACCTAGATTTAAAGCAGGCTCTGCCCCGTATTAATTTTGAATCGGTTTCAGGATGTCTGGTATTACCGCCATAGACGGAACACCATATGTTTTAGTGTAGATTGCAGCAAAGACTGTACCCCAAGTGTTGCAGTCCTCCA
Organism: Lissotriton helveticus; assembly: GCF_964261635.1. Classification (NCBI taxonomy): domain Eukaryota; kingdom Metazoa; phylum Chordata; class Amphibia; order Caudata; family Salamandridae; genus Lissotriton; species Lissotriton helveticus. Next base: position 1,964,891,223 of record NC_136068.1, on the reverse strand, counting down.
GATGTGGTGCGATCCCCATTGGTAAACAGATTGTTAGAATTCTGTGTTTCTCATGAGGGGTAGTATCAGGAAATACTGCCTCTATTTGAGTCATTCTTTGAGCTATCCAGAATGGAATTGGTTCCCGAATTGCAGGAAATTTACCAACGACTGAATGTAGAGTCTGTGGTTTAATTTTATTTGTGTTCACCTGGTGGGGGAGATGCTGTGGAAGCCTTATTGCCGTTTGGAACGTGAAAGTCTGCATGACATATTGAACCAATTGTCTATAGATTTTGATTAATTCTTTTAGTGTAACTAATAGTTCCGCATCTGACATTTCTTCAATGGCAGGATGTCGTGTATAGCTGGCTAATCCCGGCCATGTTGCACCTGGTCTACCTAGTGGACCGAGCCTGGTAATGTGATATATATGATTTAGGGCGCCTTTAAACCAGAGCGCATGCTTTTGTTATGTTAGTGGAATTTCAATATCCTTGAAAGGAATGTAATCCTCTGGTGGTTCATCTTCTTTGTAGAAGTGAAACACTTTTGTTCTTGGATCTGCTTCAGGGAAGATTATCCAAGAATAGAATACCTCGGTCTGGTAATATTTGTGTGCCTCTATCACAAAAACTATCCTACCACCACTTCGGCTGTGGCTCCACCGTTCTCAGTGTCACTCATTTTGTTGACTGAAAGTTTGCAAAGCAAGTTTCAAGGAAACAAAGATAAGGTGCACAATATTTTGGAACACTGTATCCTTCAACGTTGAAATAACCCAAAAACGAATACATAGGATTTTCGTCCTCCTCAACTATGGCGGATATTATCCTTTGACCCACTCCAGACGTCTATTGGAGTATTTTATGGGAAAAAGGGATCTCTGAGAAAAGCACGACTGAGTTACTTTAGTACCTAGCGTTAAATTAGTGCCTTACCAAACGTTGGGCGCCATGTAGTGTAGTTCCTATATTCCCAATAGGATCTGCGCATTGGAATAATATATCATATAGATTTAATTTAGGACTGAGGTCAACTAGGTCTCTATCGAATATTCTAAACTTAATTGTGTGTGTGCCGGCTAACTCAGAGGTCAATAGAAACTTTCTCGAATACACAAGGGGTTCGTTTCTGACAACCGCATAAACATGACAACTTTGTTTCCGAAGAATAAGAATAGATCTCTCAGTCGCGTAAACAATAGATAAGTATTTCACTGTCAATCGTGCATGCTTCGTTTCTACAGAGTTGCAGAGAAATAGAGAGACGGGTGTTTTCAATAAAAGGGTTTATTTAACAGTCTTCTTTCTCATGCAAGAGAGGTGAACTGCTACACTTGTTATGCAGAATGCAAAGTATAATGCGTACAGCATAAACAATGATATGAAATATTACTGTAAGAGCATTGTATGGTTTCTTAGCCATATAAAAATACACAGATAAATAACATTGACTAAAATACTCAACTGGTGCTTCTAAAATACGCCTACCCCAATGTACCTAACTTATGCCAAGTACGAGGGAAGTAGTAAGTATTGTGTAGCATAGGTTTAGTTTTTAACAAGAATCTACCAAAGGTTTCTCTAGGTTCTAATCAGCTCCATACCTAGTTAGAATGAAGGAGGTCTGGTATCTCTCTCAGTACTTGATTTCCCAACACCCCACAAGGGGAGCCGGAAACACTGGAGCTGGATTCTCGGAAGGAAGAAGGCAGCTTCCTGATCAGTGCGTCAGCTGGAGAGTCGGCTTCCTTCTGCACTTGCTGTAGCGAGCTGCGTTGGGCAAGTAGGTCTTCGAACTGCTCTGAACCACCGTATCTTGCTAGAGCAAGTAAAGGTCGATTTATACCTTGAAGGCGTTTAGGAATGCCATAGTTTGACGTAAAGTCGGGCATATGAACGTCAGGAAAGAACCCCTAGGGAATAGTTGTTCTTTGTAAAGTAACTGAGTTCTTGGACAAATCGATCTTCAATCAAGGGGAAGTTCCCTAACTGAATAAGCTGGTTTTCCAAGAAGTTGTTGTGCCTGTATTTGGGTAGCATGGGCTATGCCTAAATAAGGACTTGATTTCTGTGCCTATATAAGGGCAATGTGAATTGTACCTATATAAGGGCATGAATCGGGAAAATTCACTCTGAGCTTAAAACGCCACACAACAGCCAAAGCTAAAAATGTTGGAGTTATTATGGATTCCACCCTTTCATTCTCCCTGCACATAAAAATGCTTACTTCATCTATTAACCTCACCTTGAAAATCCTAAGGAAAGTGCTCCCCTTCATTCCAACAAACCTAGAGAAAATGGTGGTGTCAGCCTTCGTGCTATCATCTTCATCAACATCTTAATTCGGTATTAGAAAAGACCATAAAAGTACAGTTTAAAATAACATTATTAAACACATTTGCATAATTTCCATAACAGGCCAGTGCCCCCAATCCCACCCCACTTTTCATCAGTTACTCTTCACATGCCTTTTTTTCAACAAATCCCTCTTGTGTCTCTTAGTTTGACTGACATTCTTAAAAAACTCGTAATAGAAAGTGGGGTCAAGGGGTCCTGCGCCAGTTGTAGAAATAAAAGGGCCGCCTTGGCGTGTTTAAGTTTTTTTTTTTTCAGTAAGGAGACTAAAAAACGTCGCCTGGGCAATGCATACAAGGGGCATAATAATACAAAATGAAGGGTATCCTGCGGAGATCGCTGATCGCAGCCGCAGGGACCCTTTGGCTCAGCTACAGTTGTAAAACCTGCCGGGTCGGATAATAAATAATGTAGAAAATTCAGCCTAAAACGTGTTATTAAAGACCTATCCTGACGGTTGTGTATAAGGGCAAGGTATAGTTCCCTTCCATTGCTGGACCTTACTAAGCTATAACCTCTAATCGACTGTTCCCTCCCTTCCTTCTCTTCTCTTATTTGGAGTTATGCGTAAAGAACTTCCTCTTCACACTACCCATTACCCGGCCGGTGATTCCGGTTGGGTTTACAAAGAGATCTTTGCAGCCAATTTTTTCGAAGGCCCCCTTTAGGTATTTTAGCCATGGGATGTTCAAACCCCTGTCTCTGGCAAGACAGTCCATGATTATTGATCTGGTCAGTGATGCCTCGGGATTAACCCAAATCTTTAGCCATGCTATCAGGGTTCTGACCTGGAACCCGTCCTCTATAAACATAACCTCCCCCAGTTCGGCATGAGCAATAAGAGGGGACGCACTGTGGGATTTTGAGGAGTCTTCTCATACACTTATTCTCCTCTACTTGTAATTTGTTGAGATCAACAATCCCCCAAAGTTCCGCCCCATATGCAACTTTGGAATAACAAATTGAGTTATATGGTCTCATCACTTCGGCCGGGGACCAGCGTCCTAATCTACGACCGAAACTCATTATTGCCCCTGTGCTAGACACTAGCTTGTTACAGCGCTCATCTATTAGTGGTTTAAAATGTATATGCCCATCGAATAAAATGCCCAGGTACGAGAATGATTGCACCTTTTCCAATTTGTGGTCACCTATTCTATAATTAAAGCTTTTCCTTGACTTTGTGCCTATTTCCATTACATATGACTTTGTGAGGTTGGCTGACAACTCTAGCTTATTCATAAAGTCCACAAAACCATCTATTAAATCGCTGTAGACCCAGTAATCAATCAATCAATCTATTTGCAGAGCACGCTATTTACCCGTGAGGGTCTCAAGGCGCTGAGGGGGGGGGGGGGGGATGCTTCGCTACTGTTCAAAGAGCCAGGTCTTGAGGAGTCTTCTGCAGGCAAGTAGGTCTTCAGTCTGCCGTAGGTGGGTAGGAATAGTGTTCCAGGCCTTGGCGGCGAGGTAGGAGAAAGATCTGCAGCCTGAGGTTGTTCGTTGGATGCGGGGGACAGCGGCGAGGGCGAGGCTGGCGGAGTGGAGCTGGCGGCGAGGGGTGTGGAAGCTGAGTCTGCTGTTCAGGTAGGCTGTTCCAGCGTTGTGGAGTGCTTTGTGTGCGTGCCAATAACACCGCGTCATCTGCATAGAGCAGAACCGGGATTACTCTTCTGTCTACTCTCGGGGAGTCCACATTTAAACTTACTAAGGCTTGTTCTAGTCCGTTTATATATAGAGAAAACAAAAATGGGGCCAGGATGCATCCCTGCCGCACGCCACTAGTGCAGGTAAAGGATTCAGTGCATCTGCCCTCTAAATTGTATCTAACTTTGGCCGAGGTATTCCAGTGTAGGGCCTTCATAATCTTAATCAATTCTTGATCTGCCCCAAGAGAGCTCAGTACGGCCCACAACTTCTCCCTGTTAACACAGTCGAATGCTGCGGTAAGGTCCATGGAAGCTAAATCGACCACCTCATTACTGGCGATAGTATATTTTGCCACCAGTAAATATAAATTTAAGCATTGGTCTGTGGTAGATCTTTTAGCCCTAAATCCGTACTGTACATCTGAAATAATATGGTGTTCCTCAGCCCAGTCCATCAGTCGATCTAAAACAACTTGTCCCAAAACTTTAGCAGTGACATCTATAAGAGAAATGGGGCAATAGCATTGTGGGTTATCTCTATTCCCCTTTTTAAAGATTGGCACAATAATGGCCGATGACCACGACCGAGGGAGCCCAGTGGCTATGCCAGCATTTATTATTCTTGTTAAAATTGGTGCCCATAGGTCCACCAGGCTTAAATAGAGTACCGGGGGAATCCCGTCCGGGCCTGGTGCTTTGTTTCTAGTGAGACCCAGAATTCCAGCGGTGATCTCTTCCAGAGAAAACTCAAGTGTTACATTCTACCTCCCTTCCTCAATATGCGTTGACTCGCAGTTCCCCCGGTTATATAACCCTCTAAAATGCTCCACCCATTGTTACGGGAGGATATAACAGGCTATCTGTGGACTGTTTCCATCTTGGAAGCAAGGGGTGTTAATTATCTTCCAAAAGCTGGTCATGTCATTTCTTTCAGCCGCTTCTCTCAGGTCCTCCCAAGTTTGTGACTGGAGGGCACCCTTCCTACGCTTTACTGCCTTCTTATAGTTTAATCTGCACTGAGTTACCCTGTATTTGTCCCTCGTGTTGCATCTTAGAGCTGCTCTTAATTTTCTCTGTGCAACGGAGCATTCTTAGTCAAACCATCTGGGGTCGTTTTTAGGCTTGACCTGACCCGTTGTCTTTAAAAGGCTGTCAATTAGGCGGCCCATTTCCTCAAATGACTCCACTAACTGCGATCCTGCCACTGACAAGTCCAAGCATTCCTCTAGGATTTGCTTCCCTTCTGATGCAAGTGATCTATAAAAATGTTCACCGTCAATACATGTCCATTTTAGTCGCCAACCCTGATCGGTGGCTCTTTCTAAATTCGACCCCATTCCCCTTTTTTTAGAGCTCCTTCTTACTGGGTCTGCGAAAAACAACACTAAGGGGCCTGTGATAACTAAAGCCGCTCAGTTCAATCGAAAATCTCAGTAGCCATCTCTTAAGCAACTGAGACACTAAAATGAAATCAATGAAAGAGCTGCAGCACCTCCCCTTAAAGGTCGGGGTAATCCGGTTGTTAGATTCCACCACCAGTAAGTCCATTGTGTGTTCCAGCATGTGGTTTTCCATCACGCTGGTCAGAACCTTTCGCTCCACTGTGTGTTCGAAATGTGGACCCTCCTCTATGTTACATGAGCTCCAGGATTCTTTGATCGGTAACAGTTTGGGGCATAAATGACAATTAAAGTCCCCTGCTATTATAAGCATGGGTTCCAATTGCCCCTGCTTCTGCTCCCTCATCTTACTTAATCTACCGCCCAGCTCTGTCATTCTGTTACATCCTGAGTTATAAAAATTCACTAGAATTAAATTGAGATCCCTACTCTTGAAGCCCAGGCCTATCATATTTTCTGAATTCCAACTTAGATCGGTTCACCTCCCTTCCAAGGACAAATCTGCAAATATTAAAAGACCTCCCCTCGCTCTTCCAGCAGTGGATTTGCTTGCGGGGATTCCAAACGCTTTATACCCGGCCAGGTGAAAATTGGAATGATCTACTTCCCATGTTTCTTTGAAACAAATTATTTTGAAATTGTTGATTTGTTCCAACCATTCCTTGTTCCGGAACTTAGCCGACATGCCAGCTACATTCCAGGATATCAGTTCTATGGCTCTCACTGGTGTACTTATAAGCGAGCCAATATCTGTATTTGACCTACTTATTCCCTGGGGAGCCTCAATTCTAGGAGTCTGGAGTGAGGGCCGGATTTAAAGCCCTCTGGCACCCTCCTGATGACGATGCAGCTCCGCGCCTCACGCAGCCCCCTGGGAGATGTAGTCATGGGGGCTGTGGGTGCAGAAACACGGGAGCCGGTGAAACAAGCAGGGCAATGCTGGGGGTCCTCTCGAAGCCGTTCCCCTCACGGCGGTGATGGATTCCAGCAGGAAGGGGCAAGGACTTGTTCTGGAGCGCGTCATTGTCTACCTGGCCTGTAACCTAGTGAACTGATTATCTTTTTAAATATTTGTATTAACATTTTTCAATGTAACATGCAATGTGAGCTCACATTGCACCAGGATGCATTAAGGAGCATCTTAAGATCGTACATGTATGTCCATTGTAACTCTGGGAAGGCAAGTCAGTTCAGAGTTCCCCAGGTCAGCCCGCAGGACAGCATGACCAAACTTCTGCTGGAACTGATCAATGACTGTGTATTCCACCTCTTCCTCGTGCCCTGCTGTATCATGCTTTAAGATATTCCAACTGGTATTTGGATGCTCTCTGGAACTGCAGCCTAAGCCTTCATCTTGTGTTGTCACATTATTACTGTTCTTTTCAGAAGTCTCCAAGGATGGTGCACCCCCGTTCGTTGACTGCACCCCACTGGTCTCACCAAGAGAACCTTCTTCTCCCTCTGTTACAATTTCCACATTCTCAATTTCTGACCTAAAAAATAGCTTCACACCAGGAAGATTTAGGCCACAGTCCAAATCCTTAACCGCATAAACGGATATCCGCTTCGGTTATGTACAACTGTTTCTTCTTCCTGATTGAGGACGTTATAATACGACGAGGCCGTCTCCAGGCGTCAAGTAACACAGCAACCATCCTAATTTCTACACAGACACCTTTATATTGACGCTGTTACAAGCCATTGGACCCTTCTGCTTGAGAGTCTGTAACACCGATAGTACTTCTCACGCCCTTTTGTAAAAAACACACCCGATAGAGGTCTTTTTGCAGCTCCTTTCTTTGGCGCAGGTCCCTATTTAGACGTTAAAGCTTTCCTCTTCAAAGGTCTTTCTTTTGGATGTTGAGCAGCCTCTTGCAACTCTGCGCCAGCCGGGCATAACACCGGGCACCCTGTAAAGAAAAAATAATAACCGCCTTAGCCATCTTTCTGGGGAGTCCCCCTATAGATCCTTGTCAGGACTTTGAACCACCCCAACTCATGCATCTCAGACAGAGGTCTTCTTTTTTGCTGTAAACTCCTTATATCTAAGCAGTATTAGGAAAGACATAATAAGATTTGCCCATTCAATAGTAAAGAACCTCATCAGGCGATATTCAGGGTGTCAAGTTAACTTTTTTTCTAATCTTAAAATTGTGGTTATTAACCTGTATTAACGCCCTGTAAGTGACTCGAAGGAATCTTTTGTAATTGATGATCTGTCTGCAATCCTACAATCCTTACCTAAGGATGTAAGGAAGGTGATAGGGGGCGATATTATCTGCCAATTTGAGCCCCTTGTTAACCCCTTAGAAACAGTTCCTAGTGACGAGGACAGATTTTGGTTAATCCCCGACCCACAGATTAAGCAGGTAAAGGCGTGATCTCCATTGGTGATGCAGATAAATAAGGCCATGCTATTGCACTCCCTAAGGGCATGTAATGTCCGCACCAAGTCCGACCAACCAGGGAAGTCCACCTTTAATAGAGCCGTACAGTTTTCTATTCTGGACGATATCTTGGTGGAAACCAGTGCTTGGCTGCGGGTAGCTGATTTTATGGTTCTCTCGAGACACGACAGTGACCATAATGCTTTAGTCCTGGAACTCTGGATCCCGGACATTCAAACCTTAACGATGAGTCTCCCTAATGTTTGTACTAACCTAGAATTGGCCAATAACAAAAGAAGGATAAGGTGGGATTCGGTCAGGTGAGTCCTGGAAAAACTGGCAGCCCTATATATTTTATTTATCCCTTTTCTTGAGAAGGTAGTGGAAGAGGCAAATCGATTTCCTACCACCTGGGACACAAACGTGGTTGAAATAATCCACGCCGAATTAATGGTGGACCTTAGTACATTTTTCAACCCTCTCTCTAAAGCCCCTGTGAACAGGACCCATAAGCTCTCTTGGTTCAATAAATCCTGTCGGCCAGACAAGGGTGCTCTTATTGAGGCAATTCGGAGTGAGAATAGACCACAAATAAAAAGGCATCTCTATAATGCTACTATCAAGCAAGCCAAACAACTTTGGGAGTGTGATAGATGGGAAGATATTAGAGTAGCCCTACACAATAGGGATATGAAGGGCTTCTGGTTCTTAGTCTCTAATCTACATAATTCTGCTGATCGGCCTCCGGTGGAACGAATATTTCTGCTCTAGCCTGGAAAGGGGATTTTAAATCCCTTTATGCTACTGATCTGCCATCGGCACCTGTGGAAAACAATCAATCTTATGCATTTCTGCCCCTTTTAGAGGCAATTACCTTAGCAGAGGTCCAAGGTGCAAGTAAGTCACTTCCTCTTGGAAAAGCCCCAGGATTGGACAAGATCCCTGGGGATCTTTTCAGGAAAGAACGAATGATCTGGGGTCCTTACCTTAGGATAGTATTTAACACAATAGTGCGGGGGATGAAAATCCCAGATACATGGCTTGGAGCGGAAATATTCCCGATATATAAAAAAGGGCTCTCCCTTACTGCCCATAAACTATAGGCCAATCAGCCTGATAGATGTCACCCAGAAGTTGTTTGAGAATTTTGCTCAATCGTTTACATATGTGGATGGAAGATCATGACATACTGAGTGACTACCAGGCTGGCTTTAGGAAAAATGTATCGACCATTGATCAACTTCTTAGGCTCCAACTCCTTTATTGGAAGACAGTATCAATAGAAGGTGGCAGCCTCTATTTGATATTTGTCGACTTAAAATCAGCCTTTGATATGGTACCCAGAGCAAAGCTGTGGGCAGTTCTTGATGAACTTAGAATACCCTCAGACCTATTAGATATGATTATCCACCTACACACTGGGAATTTTGCCCAGGTTAGATTTGGCAAATTTAGGGGACTGACATCACGTTTCCCGGTGGACAGGGGGGGTAAGGCAGGGCTGTGTTCTAGCCCCCATCCTGTTTTGCCTTTATGTCCATGCCCTGGTCTCCCAATTAAGCCAGGTTGAGAACAGCGATGCCCCGAAACTAGATCAAAGAAAGGTGCCCGCATTGTTGTTTGCGGACGACACCTTGTTGCTATCTAAATCCCCAATGGGGATACAGTTAATTTTAGATAGCTTTTCTTCATTTTGCGTAAACAGGGGCCTGGAAATAAACGCTGCTAGAACCACGTTTATGGTGTTTAATCCAGTAAAATCATCTCTCCCCAACCCTACGCTTAATGGCATCCCGTTAGAAAAGGTGACACTCTTTGACTATCTTGGGATCACTCTCTCCGAGTCTTTTTCCTGGGGACCCTAAATGGAAAAGGCGGTCTTAAGGCTGGTACAGTTGTCTGGTGGTGTTATGAAAGTTGGCAAGTCCTTACGTACTGTGGTCCCCGGCCCTGCTACTGAGATATATAAAGTGCAGGTGAGAAGTGCTGCACTATCTGGGGCAGAGCTTTGGGGCCATTGTCCTATGAAGGGCCTGGCTTTAGCTGAGAATAACTGAGATATTTGTTGAATCGTCCCCTAAGCACCCCCCTTGCTCCTCTCCATCTTGATCTGGGTATTAGACCCATTTCTAAAGAAGCGGGATTGCGCCCATTGACCTTTTGGCGCAGAATTTGGTTGACCCCTGCGCTAGCCTCATATAGGTCTGAGCTTTGCTCGGTCCTGGAGCTAACTGGGATAGTGAAATTTCCTTAGCTTGCATATTTTAAAGATCTTTTGTCAAAATTGGTGATTCTGACCTCTGGTTTAGTCCAGAGGCTTATTGTACGCAGATCTCCCATCTTGACCTGGTGGAATCCTAGAGACTGTATAGGCTTGGGGCCCTGCAGGAAAACAACACCTTTGGCCAACTTACAATAGATTTCTTGAGTTTCAAGACCAATACATGTTTGAACCTTATATGGATGAAATCCAACCTGCACTGGCGAGGAAGCTATTGATACAATTCAGGCTGGGCACCCTTCCTCTATTTGATTTTACAAACTGGTCAAAATCTACTGCAAATACATGCCCAGCATGTAATGGTCCCCCCAAGACAGTGATACATGTATTATATTTCTGTCCAGGGTACAGATCATTAAGAAAATATTGTCTCATTCCACTTTGTAAAAATATGGGGTTCACTCAATGTATTGCTTCTTATCAAATTTTTAGATCTGAAACAAAATCTATTGTGGTATTTGCCGCCTCTTGCTTTCTTCTCTCAATGTGGAAAAGACGCCAAAAGTTGTTCAAAACACTACTATAATTGTGCAATTAATTTCTTTTATATCTCCTTTTTAAAGCAACGAGCTGCTGCTAGTCGATGCAATCTGTAAATAACTATTTTTTATTTTTTTATCTAGTGCTATTTTTAACGTATGTTTATCTTTGTGATGTGGTATTATGTGACTTATGGCCTTTTACGGACGAAATAAAGTGTATAAATCGAATGGAAAAAATGTCAAACATTTTACTAATTTTCCTCCCCCGCACCCCCCCCAGCTATTTCCATATAAGCTATGGGCATGCAAATTAACACACCAAGGTGAAGTGATCTCCTCTACATTCTAAAAGTTAAATTAAGTGTCTAGCTTCTGTGGTTCTTGAGATCAAAATGTATTTGTATGGTGTACTATAAAGACTGTCTATAAAATCAGGACATACAAATCTTCCTAAGGGTATTTCAGAATCCTTGTTAAATGAAGCAAATAAAAAAAAAAAGCACAAATTCAATGTATTAAAATATCAAACATTACAAAGACCGCAGATTACCTCAGAGGGGAATCCATTCTAAAGATTTTAAGGAAGAAAGGCATGTGTGTAGCACTAAAAAATCCTGACTACCTGTAGCCACCTCTACATAGTAGAGCTCAGGTACAGGAGTTTAGTGGGAAAAGGACCTGCTATTTATACAGATATTCAGGGGGTGGAACATTACCTGCAAGGATTGCATTGGCTAATGTAGAGTGGGGTTACACCTCCCTAGTGTCAGCTTCTCCCTCCAGCTCGGTTGTACATCTGGGATAAAGTAAAGTAAAGTCCACATTTGTAAAGCGCACAATCACCCGTAAGGGTCTCTAGGTGCTGGGGGGCCGTCGGGAAGATTAAGCGAGCTATTGCCCAGAGTCACATGGTGCTGGGCTAACCTGCCGCCGGAGCCAGGGATCGAACCGTGGTCCCCAGATTCCAGCGTCAGTCGCCCTGGCCGCGGCGCCACACCTCTCCCACCTCATTAGGGTCAGCTCCTCCGATTATCTGGCAGCTCCCAGCTCAGACTGGGCAGATGGGAGGTAGTTCACACCTCCCCTCTATCAACTCCTGCCGCTAGCTTCCAGCTCACGATAAGCAAATGGGAGAAATTTCTCACCTGCCTGAAGGAAAGTCTCACACCTTCTTTGCAAGAACAGGGATGTGCTAAAGACATCCCTTGCAGTTTTAAAAGAGCAAGTTTAAAATGAAAAAACAAGCGAGGGCATGTAATAAGTAAACTACTAAAAAATCCAGAATTTCAGTCACAATGTTAAATGATGCAAACATTTTCCTAATTTCTTTCAGCAATTTCCATAAATGCTGTGGACATTAAAATGAACACACTATGTTGGATTGATGGATTCATCTCCTCTACATCCTGAAAATAAATTTCTAGCTTCTGTGATTCTTGAGACATAAATATATTTGTATGGTGTACTTTGAAGACTTTTTGCCTAAATTTAAAACTTTTCAAATCTATACCTAGAGTATTTCAGTATCAGTGAGACAGTCATATACGTTAATTTTCATTAGATAGAACAATCTTAATAACCTACATGCAGTAAAATATTTACTTTAAAAATGAGAACTTGAATATTTTAAACTACTCTGTCTGGCTGCAGTTTCTACTAGGGCTTGCATTAGGTGTGAACTCCTCCCACAAGCAATAATCCCCCAGAATCACTGGAAGCAGGTTACCACCCACCTCGCAGTCTGCATAAATGCCTGGCTTATTCTACAGTAAAACGCAGTACTTCCTCAGCGCTGAAGACTACTGACGGACACAGGTGTTCACAACAGTTTGGTGCTTCCGAGATCTCTACCGTCCAGTCTTGAAGCATGTATTTTTCTATGCGATATGTTTATAATGTGACGTACAGGGAGCTATTTCAAAGATTTTCACCAATACACTTCCTGTGTGCCATGCTAACTAGCACTGTCTAAGATGTAGGTAAGGCACCCCTCTAGCAGGCCTTACAGTCCTAAGGCGGGTGCACTATACTACAGGTGTGGACAACTCTGCAGGAGGAGATATGCCCTCACAATATCTAAGTCCATTCTTAAATATTGTAACTGCCAGGGAAGCCACAGAATTCATGGGCTACGATGAGGATTTGTTTCTGACAACCGCATAAACATGACAACTTTGTTTCCGAAGAATAAGAATAGATCTCTGTCGCGTAAACAATAGATAAGTATTTCACAGTCAATCGTGCATGCTTCGTTTCTACAGAGTTGCAGAGAAATAGAGACGGGCGTTTTCAATAAAAGGGTTTATTTAACAGTCTTCTTTCTCATGCAAGAGAGGTGAACTGCTACAATTGTTATGCAGAATTCAAAGTATAATGCGTTCAGCGTAAACAATAATATGAAATAATACTGTAAGAGCATTGTATGGTTTCTTAGCCATATAAAAATACACACATAAATAACATTGACTAAAATACTCAACTGGTGCTTCTAAAATACGCCTTCCCCAATGTACCTAACTTATGCCTAGTACGAGGGAAGTAGTAAGTATTGTGTAAGCATAGGTTTAGTTTTTGGCAAGAATCTACGAAAGGTTTCTCTAGGTTCTAATCAGCTCCATACCTAGTTAGAATGAAGGAGGTCCGGTATCTCTCTCAGGACTCGATTTCCCAACACCCCGCAAGGGGAGCCGGAAACACTGGAGCTGGATTCTCGGAAGGAAAACGGCAGCTTCCTGATCAGTGCGTCAGCTGGAGAGTCGGCTTCCTTCTGCACTTGCTGCAGCGAGCTGCGTTGGGCAAATAGGTCTTCGAACTGCTCTGAACCACCGTATCTTGCTAGAGCAAGTAAAGGTCGATTTATACCTTGAAGGCGTTTAGGAATGCCATAGTTTGACGTAAAGTCGGGCATATGAACGTCAGGAAAGAACCCCTAGGGAATAGTTGTTCTTTGTAAAGTAACCGAGTTCTTGGACAAATCGATCTTCAATCAAGGGGAAGTTCCCTAACTGATTAAGCTGGTTTTCCAAGAAGTTGTTGTGCCTGTATTTGGGTAGCATGGGCTATGCCTAAATAAGGGCTTGATTTCTGTGCCTATATAAGGGCAATGTGAATTGTACCTATATAAGGGCATGAATCGGGAAAATTCACTCTGAGCTTAAAACGCCACACAACAGCCAAAGCTAAAAATGTTGGAGTTATTATGGATTCCACCCTTTCATTCTCCCTGCCCATAAAAATGCTTACTTCATCTATTTACCTCACCTTGAAAATCCTAAGGAAAGTGCTCCCCTTCATTCCAACAAACCTAGAGAAAATGGTGGTGTCAGCCTTCGTGCTATCATCTTCATCAACATCTTAATTCGGTATTAGAAAAGACCATAAAAGTACAGTTTAAAATAACATTATTAAACTCATTTGCATAATTTCCATAACAGGCCAGTGCCCCCTATCCCACCCCACTTTTCATCAGTTAATTTTCACACGCCTTTTTTTCAACAAATCCCTCTTGTGAAAGACATTCTTAAAAAACTCGTAATAGAAAGTGGGGTCAAGGGGTCCTGCGCCAGTTGTAGATATAAAAGGGCCGCCTTGGCGTGTTTAAGTTTTTTTTTCTTCAGTAAGGAGACTAAAAAACGGCGCCTGGGCAATGCATACAAGGGGCATTATAATACAAAATGAAGGGTATCCTGCGGAGATCGCTGATCGCAGCCGCAGGGACCCTTTGGCTCAGCTACAGTTGTAAAACCTGCCAGGTCGGATAATAAATAATGTAGAAAATTCAGCCTAAAACGTGTTATTAAAGACCTATCCTGACGGTTGTGTATAAGGGCAAGGTATGGTTCCATTCCATTGCTGGACCTTACTAAGCTATAATCTCTAATCGACTGTTTCCTCCCTTCCTTCTCGTCTCTTATTTGGGAGTTATGCGTAAAGAACTTCCTCTTCACACTACCCATTTCCCGGCCGGTGATTCCGGTTGGGTTTACAAAGAGATCTTTGCAGCCAATTTTTTCGAAGGCCCCCTTTAGGTATTTCAGCCATGGGATGTTCAAACCCCTGTCTCTGGCAAGACAGTCCATGATTATTGATCTGGTCAGTGATGCCTCGGGATTAACTCAAATCTTTAGCCATGCTATCAGGGTTCTGACCTGGAGCCCGTCCTCTATAAACATAACCTCCCCCAGTTCGGCATGAGCAATAAGAGGGGACGCACTGTGGGATTTTGAGGAGTCTTCTCATACACTTATTCTCCTCTACTTGTAATTTGTTGAGATCAACAATCCCCCAAAGTTCCGCCCCATATGCAACTTTGGAATAACAAATTGAGTTATATGGTCTCATCACTTCGGCCGGCGACCAGCGTCCTAATCTACGACCGAAACTCATTATTGCCCCTGTGCTAGACACTAGCTTGTTACAGCGCTCATCTATTAGTGGTTTAAAATGTATATGCCCATCGAATAAAATGCCCAGGTACGAGAATGATTGCACCTTTTCCAATTTGTGGTCACCTATTCTATAATTAAAGCTTTTCCTTGACTTTGTGCCTATTTCCATTACATATGACTTTGTGAGGTTGGCTGACAACTCTAGCTTATTCATACAGTCCACAAAACCATCTATTAAATCGCTGTAGACCCAGTAATTAATCAATCAATCAATCTATTTGCAGAGCGCGCTATTTACCCGTGAGGGTCTCAAGGAGCTGAGGGGGGGTGGGCGGGGGGTGGATGCTTCGCTACTGTTCGAAGAGCCAGGTCTTGAGGAGTCTTCTGCAGGCGAGTAGGTCTTCAGTCTGCCGTAGGTGGGTAGGAATAGTGTTCCAGGCCTTGGCGGCGAGGTAGGAGAAAGATCTGCAGCCTGAGGTTGTTCGTTGGATGCGGGGGACAGCGGCGAGGGCGAGGCTGGCGGAGTGGAGCTGGCGGCGAGGGGTGTGGAAGCTGAGTCTGCTGTTCAGGTAGGCTGTTCCAGCGTTGTGGAGTGCTTTGTGTGCGTGCCAATAACCCCGCGTCATCTGCATAGAGCAGAACCGGGATTACTCTTCTGTCTACTCTCGGGGAGTCCACATTTAAACTTACTAAGGCTTGTTCTAGTCCGTTTATATATAGAGATAACAAAAATGGGGCCAGGATGCATCCCTGCCGCACGCCACTAGTGCAGGTAAAGGATTCAGTGCATCTGCCCTCTAAATTGTATCTAACTTTGGCCGAGGTATTCCAGTGTAGGGCCTTCATAATCTTAATCAATTCTTGATCTGCCCCAAGAGAGCTCAGTACGGCCCACAACTTCTCCCTGTTAACACAGTCGAATGCTGCGGTAAGGTCCATGGAAGCTAAATCGACCACCTCATTACTGGAGATAGTATATTTTGCCACCAGTAAATATAAATTTAAGCATTGGTCTGTGGTAGATCTTTTAGCCCTAAATCCGTACTGTACATCTGAAATAATATGGTGTTCCTCAGCCCAGTCCATCAGTCGATCTAAAACAACTTGTCCCAAAACTTTAGCAGTGACATCTATAAGAGAAATGGGGCAATAGCACTGTGGGTTATCTCTATTCCCCTTTTTAAAGATTGGCACAATAATGGCCGATGACCACGACCGAGGGAGCCCAGTGGCTATGCCAGCATTTATTATTCTTGTTAAAATTGGTGCCCATAGGTCCACCAGGCTTAAATAGAGTACCGGGGGAATCCCGTCCGGGCCTGGTGCTTTGTTTCTAGTGAGATCCAGAATTCCAGCGGTGATCTCTTCCTGGGAAAACTCAAGTGTTACATTCTACCTCCCTTCCTCAATATGCGTTGGCTCGCAGTTCCCCCGGTTATATAACCCTCTAAAATGCTCCACCCATTGTTCCGGGAGGATATTACAGGCTATCTGTGGACTGTTTCCATCTTGGAAGCAAGGGGTGTTAATTATCTTCCAAAAGCTGGTCATGTCATTTCTTTCAGCCGCTTCTCTCAGGTCCTCTCAAGTTTGTGACTGGAGGGCACCCTTCCTACGCTTTACTGCCTTCTTATAGTTTAATCTGCACTGAGTTACACTGTATTTGTCCCTCGGGTTGCATCTTAGAACTGCTCTTAATTTTCTCTGTGCAACGGAGCATTCAGTTAGTTCAGTTTCAAAACTTTATTTCGATTTCATATAGAAACCATAAAAGTGTACATAACAATTTTAAAAAGACAATAAAATTAATCAATCACAGTACATGTTTACATACTTTTTCTTAAAACCAAATACCATCAATATCTATTTCTAATCACCAGAGCTGATCTAATAAAATTTAAAACGGCATTACAAATACGTGCGGTTGACAGGGATAACAAACAATCATACGCTTCTTTATAATAACGCGTTTCAAATGATTCCAATAATGGTTTAAGGAAAGTGTTTCTTGGTACTTTATACAAAGTGCAAAAAAGCAGAAGGTGGAGAGTATTTTGTGAAACCCTATTATTACAGGGGCAGTGGGGTAACTTTTCCCACCAACCCCCCTGCTTTGGGAAAGCAAACAAAAAATGTAGGGTACCAAGGCGAAATCTTGTAAGATAAAAACGCCATTGCGTGTTCATAATATATGACAAATAAAACTGGCGAGCTGGTTTTCCCCGTACACTTAATGCATGATCATTTGTCTTAAAAGAACCCAAACTAATTTTGAAAGCATTTTTAATAATCTCCTTGGCATCCCTACCAAGCAATTCAGGATTTGTAAACATTTTACCTAAACCTATATTAGAAAAAGTCTCTCTAACATATCGTAGCCACGGGATTTGGGTGTAATAATCAAGCTTAAGACAATCTTGAATAATATCTTTTGTTAGTTTCAGATCTTCAGATTGCCAAACCTTGGCCCATAGTATTAAAGGGGCAACGTGAATGATATCACTTATAAACTCGATACCAACTTCTCCATGGCAGAATATATTAGATGTGCC
The DNA here is from genome assembly GCF_964261635.1 of Lissotriton helveticus. Classification (NCBI taxonomy): domain Eukaryota; kingdom Metazoa; phylum Chordata; class Amphibia; order Caudata; family Salamandridae; genus Lissotriton; species Lissotriton helveticus. The sequence goes on along the minus strand of NC_136068.1, from coordinate 1,964,873,745 downwards.
CATTGGGACAGATAATAAACGTTTAACAAACTTGTTTTCCACAATTTGTATTTTATCGCATTTATGCGAACCCCAGACCATAGGTCAAGACAGAAACACACTTGGCTTTATATAATGATGTAATTTCTGCTACACGTCGCTGGCCTAATTTACTAGAAAAGCGGAAAAGAGCTTCAATTAACTGTGCAACCTTCTGAACCCGTGCTATCAGCAAAGGTTCCCAGCTCAATTTTTTGTTAAAGAGGTTACCCAGATAACAGAAGTTATCCACTTTCTCAATAGTAGCGTTCTTTACCACGTATTTTAACATTTTTTTGACCACAGGTCATGGCAAAGGATTTAGTGAAATTAACACCTAATTCTAAATTGCCCATGAAAGTGTCAAAAGCATTCAGAGAGATCTGCATGCTATTGGGGGTAAGTGCCATTAAAACAGTGTCATCTGCATAAGTCAACATTGGGATTCTTTTTCCATTTATCTTTGGAAAATCAGCAGATGTTTCTAACAAAAAGCCCTCCAAGCCATTTGTATAGAACAAAAAAAAAAAAGGTGCTAAAATACATCCTTGTCGGACACCTTCAGTAGCAAAATAGGTTCTGATTTCTCTCCACCACGGCCATATCTAACCCTAACCGTTGTGGCAGTATGTAACCTGCGGAGCAGGGTGACCAGTGGTTCTTCAAAACCCATGGAGTCCATCATACGCCATAATTTTTCCCTACATACTGTATCAAAGGCGCTGGACAAGTCCATGAATGCCAAGTGTATAGAACCATTTTTGGCACCCATTTACTTGCCCATAATCAAAGCAAGGTTCAGACACTGCTCGGTGGTTCCTTTCCCTTTCCTAAAACCATATTGCGATTCCACAATTACCCCTGATAACTCAGCCCATGTTTCCAGCCGTGCCAATATCACCCTACCCATCAACTTAAATGTTGAGTCTATTAGCGATATTGGCCTATAGCATCTTGGATCATACTTGTCACCTTTTTTAAAAATTGGGACCAAAACGGCCTCTTTCCATGAGGTCGGAATAGGGCCAAGTATTAGTGCCTTAAAAACATTCATAAGTAGAGGAGACCAAAACTCTCGATTACATTTAAAAAGATCTAGAGGTACTGAATCAGGGCCTGGGGCCTTTGAGGATGCCCCCATAGTCAGAGCTAGCTCTACTTCTGCAAGCGTTATTGATTCGCTAAACTTCTTAGCTGAGTCCATATTAACATAACAGGAATCATCCTCCTCCGAGGTAGCAGTATATAATATCTCTTTGGGATTAAAAATGTTGTTGTAATGAGTTACCCAGGTTTCCTCTGGTAAGTGAACTCGAATAGTATTTTCCTCCCCTGATTTTAAAAAGGGCCTATTTATTACTTCCCAAAAGAGTCTATTATCCCTTAAATCAACTGCCTTATCTAAACCTTCCCATGCTTTAGACTTCAGTTCATTTTTCCTTTTTTTAATTGCCTGCCTATATTGTTTCCTAGCTAGTGTGACCATATTTCTATCTCTAGGATTTTGGCGCAGAGCTTTAGTTAAGATAGTTTGGGCTGCAGAACATTCTGCGTTAAACCATTTGGGCCCCTGATCTTGATTCTTCCCCCCTACCTTTACTAGTAAATGTGTAGCTACATTTTCCATTAGCTTCTCGAAGCACGTGATTATATGGACTGGGTCGGGATTGGATGATAGGCAGATGTCTATCTGAGCCACATTTTCCTTAAAAATATCCATCTCCAGTTCCCTCACGGCTACTTTATTCCATTTCACTGTAATGCCCTGATTCTTATTGTAGGAGAGTAGGGTCTGCAATCCTATGATCACCCAGATTTTTGCTTTTTGCTGCACTGGTTTACAACTTTCCCTGGCTGTGGGCCTGCTAATCAGACCCACAGCCTAGCTGTTCTCTCTATCCAAATTGTACTCAGGTACTGAATTGGCACTGGGCCCTCTCCAAGTCCCTGTACCCAGGGCTGAGGTGTACCCAGAAGTCTCCCAGGGGTTGAAGCATGTAATGTGCCACCCCTGGGCTGACTAACTAAACTGACACAACTGGCTGCACGACAGCTGGGGCAAGGTGGTGTACTCACCCTTTGCTTTAGATATAGTATACCTATATCTAACCCTAAAATGGGCACACAGATCTCCTATCAGTCACTCCTATGGCAGGCCTTAACAATCCTGGAGGCAGAGTGCTTGGAATCGTGTGAGATGGTGCTCTGGCATGAGCTGAGCCTGTCTGCGGCTTTCGGGATCCATCCCTTAGCCGTTTCCATGATATCGCATACCATATACTCTTAAGTGCATTATAATCCTCGCGGTTATATGCCAACTCTGGTATCGCTTTATCAAAACATGTCGAGTAAGGTGTCATACGAATTGGAATACTAACCCCTCGCCAATTCTGGCGACGGGGTTAGCATTCCACCCTTCTAGAGGGACACTAAATGTATGTAACCTGTAACCCCGGTTAAAGTCAAACAGAGCCTCAGCTCCACAAAATGGATGCTGCCACCGAGACACAAGTCTGCCCTCCTGCTGATGGGAGTCCTCCCAGAGCAGGAGATAAGGACAAAGGGTTTCCTGCCAGGGGCGGTGCCAGCACCGTCCCAGACAGGGTTTTGTGTATTCCAGGTAGGCAGGGCTTCAGAGGAAGGTGACTGCAAGTGGCACCCCGGTGCTCACTGTGCATAGGCCGGCTGAAACTAGTTCCAGGGGCACTCCAGCCCCTGGCCTGGGGAAAGCCCGCCAAAGGAGAGGGGTGTAACCACCCCCCTCCTGGTCCCACCCATAGGGCAGGACTTAGCCGCGTGCCAGCCCCCTTTTCCCAGATAAAGGTAGGAGCAGGCCCCCTTCCAAATTAGATCATCTTTGGAATCAAGACACGACTTTCTACGAAAGGACTTCAAGATTTCCTTCTTCAAGATTCTCCCTTGTGGCTAAGGAGTAGTCACCCTGCATCCGCAGGCACCATCAAGAACACTGTGGTCTGCTGCGAGTCCTTCCTCCGGAATCCGACTGCCCAGCTCGACAAGACCCGGCTTACCTGGCACCTCTGACCTCTACTCACCTCTACAGCCAAGCTGAGAACCGTGAGTGCGACGAGACCTCAAGGGACCGACTATTGCCAAGACTGCACGACTTCTTCACAGCAAGCCCACCGAGTAATCTCCTGGCGAGTGCTTTGGGGTCCGAGAAGCCCCAGCCCTGAGCAGCTCCAGCACCGAAGAGCATCCCCCCAGCATCTCCACGATCGGCGTGGGGCCCTTCTGCCCTTTGCTGCTCACCGCGTTGTTTGGCTACTAGCCCGCTGGCTTGTGGCCTTCTGAACGACGCCCGACGACATCACTGCTGCTAGTCTGGTTGCTCCAGACTGGCTCTTGCTCCCTTCCAGAAGAGGAGCACCCCGGACCCTCCTGGTCCACTCAAGACGCCATTTTGAGTCCACCGCGTGGGCTTGAATTAGCCAAGGCTTTGTTGCCCAATCCTGGGTACTTCGACGCCGACAGCTTCATCCATCGTGGGACAGCTCGCCTCTCCATCCTGGTCGCCGACAACGCCTCCTGGTCCGTGAGATCTGCAGAGCACAGCGTCGCCCACTCACCTAGTCGAGGTGACTACCATCCGGTGCCCTCCTGGTGCCAACTGACTACTGGCTAGTAGTCACGAACTTGGTCCCCTCTGCTTTCAGGTGTCATCCTTCTTCCAGATCCAGGCTTGGATCACTTCGAACTCTCTTCACTGGTCGCCTGCCAGCATCTTTCTTCCAGGCTCCTGGTTCGTCAACGAGGATTCCCGACGTCTTTTGAGACATATGCAGCTGCAGCCCCTGGGCTAGGTAACTTCGGCATTTCGGTGCCCCAGCATAGCCTCACTATCCAAGGGTCAGGATCTACTTTCGTTTTCTCCCTACCAGGTCGGGTTCGCCCGTGAACACTAACTTTAACTTTACTAGCTATCATAGACTTTGTCCCGCATCCCGCGTGAGAGTGCACACTCTGCACCCGAGTCCCCTGGGCCTCCTAGAAGTAATCTAACGATTCTATAGTCCAGTCCTAGCGATTCCAAAGCCTATTAGTACTGTACTTACCTGCTAGTAATTTCGCATTCCACTTTTAGAGTATATGGTTTTTCGTGCCCCTCGGGCATTTGTATATACTGTGCTAACTTAAGTATTTTCGTAAGAGTTTTGTTGTGTGCCTAGCACTCTGTCCTCATAAAGAGTACAGGGTTGTTGTGATTCTAATAAATACACTGTTTATTTTCATAACACTTGTGTGGTGTCCTTTCACTGGGTGTTCAAGGGGTAATGTGATGGTAAAACAGCTGGCTTAACACGCCCTCTAGAGTCTTAGCCTTAGACTGCTCGTATCCATGCTACTAGGATAGCTGGTCTATAAGGTTGACTTACAACCAATCATCAATAAGGGTTGTTTGGACTGATATATAGTGATCACTAGAATAGTGAGCACTGCACATCAGGCCAACTTCTCACACTTATGATATGCTACTGGTTGTTCCTGATACAATTTTGGGTCAGCAGCAATGGTAAAACTCAGGGTTAGGGGATTATGATCGCTAGCCGGGTTTACCTCAATTTTAAAATCATTTAGATGACTAAAAAGTCCCATGGATACTATTGCAAAATCAATTGTACTTGTTCTGCCCCTTGTGCCCTGAAAGGTGGGTATATTCATATTCATATTCATATTCCCCGAAAAATTATTCACATCAAGAATACATAGATTATTGTTTATTAAAATACTGTTTAAGGCCAACGGAGCATTCTTAGTCAAACCATCTGGGGTCGTTTTTAGGCTTGCCCTAACCCGTTGTCTTTAAAAGGCTGTCAATTAGGCGGCCCATTTCCTCAAATGACTCCACTAACTGCGATCCTGCCACTGACAAGTCCAAGCATTCCTCTAGGATTAGCTTCCCTTCTGATGCAAGTGATCTATAAAAAATTTCACCGTCAATACATGTCCATTTCAGTCGCCTACCCTGATCGGTGGCTCTTTCTAAATTCGACCCCATTCCCCTTTTTTTAGAGCTCCTTCTTACTGGGTCTGCGAAAGACAACACTAAGGGGCCTGTGATAACTAAAGCCGCTCAGTTCAATTGAAAATCTCAGTAGCCGTCTCTTAAGCAACGGAGACACTAAATGAAATCAATGAAAGAGCTGCAGCACCTCCCCTTAAAGGTCGGGGTAATCAGGTTGTTAGATTCCACCACCAGTAAGTCCATTGTGTGTTCCAGCATGTGGTTTTCCATCACGCTGGTCAGAACCTTTCCCTCCACTGTGTGTTCGAAATGTGGACCCTCCTCTATGTTACATGAGCTCCAGGATTCCTTGATCGGTAACAGTTTGGGGCATAAATGACAATTAAAGTCCCCTGCTATTATAAGCATGGGTTCCAATTGCCCCTGCTTCTGCTCCCTCATCTTACTTAATCTACCGCCCAGCTCTGTCATTCTGTTACATCCTGAGTTATAAAAATTCACTAGAATTAAATTGAGATCCCTACTCTTGAAGCCCAGGCCTATCATATTTTCTGAATTCCAACTTAGATCGGTCCACCTCCCTTCCAAGGACAAATCTGCAAATATTAAAAGACCTCCCCTCGCTCTTCCAGCAGTGGATTTGCTTGCGGGGATTCCAAACGCTTTATACCCGGCCAGGTGAAAATTGGAATGATGTACCTCCCATGTTTCTTTGAAACAAATTATTTTGAAATTGTTGATTTGTTCCAACCATTCCTTGTTCCGGAACTTAGCCGACAGGCCCACTACATTCCAGGATATCAATTCTATGGCTCTCACTGGTGCACTTATGAGAGAGCCAATATCTGTATTTGACCTACTTATTCCCTGGGGAGCCTCAATTCTAGGAGTCTGGAGTGAGGGCCGGATTTAAAGCCCTCTGGCACCCTCCTGATGACGATGCAGCTCCGCGCCTCACGCAGCCCCCTGGGAGATGTAGTCACGGGGGCTGTGGGCGCAGAAACACGGGAGCCGGTGAAACAAGCAGGGCAATGCTGGGGGTCCTCTCGAAGCCGTTCCCCTCACGGCGGTGATGGATTCCAGCAGGTAGGGGCAAGGACTTGATCTGGAGCGCGTCTTTGTCTACCTGGCCTGTAACCTAGTGAACTGATTATCTTTTTAAATATTTGTATTAACATTTTTCAATGTAACATGCAATGTGAGCTCACATTGCACCAGGATGCATTAAGGAGCATCTTAAGATCGTACATGTAAGTCCATTGTAACTCTGGGAAGGCAAGTCAGTTCAGAGTTCCCCAGGTCAGCCCGCAGCACAGCATGACCAAACCTCTGCAGATACTGATCAATGACTGTGTATTCCACCTCTTCCTCGTGCCCTGCTATATCATGCTTTAAGATATTCCAACTGGTATTTGGATGCTCTCTGGAACTGCAGCCTAAGCCTTCATTTTGTGTTGTCACATTATTACTGTTCTTTTCAGAAGTCTCCAGGATGGTGCACCCCCGTTCGTTGACTGCACCCCACTGGTCTCACCAAGAGAACCTTCTTCTCCCTCTGTTACAATTTCCACATTCTCAATTTCTGACCCAAAAAATAGCTTCACACCAGGAAGATTTAGGCCACAGTTCAAATCCTTAACCGCATAAACGGATATCCGCTTCGGTTATGTACAACTGTTTCTTCTTCCTGATTGAGCACGTTATAATACGACGAGGCCGTCTCCAGGCGTCAAGTAACACAGCAACCATCCTAATTTCTACACAGCCACCTTTATATTGACGCTGCTACAAGCCATTGGACCCTTCTGCTTGAGAGTCTGTAACACCGATAGTACTTCTCACGCCCTTTTGTAAAAAACACACCCGATAGAGGTCTTTTTGCAGCTCCTTTCTTTGGCGCAGGTCCCTATTTAGACGTTAAAGCTTTCCTCTTCAAAGGTCTTTCTTTTGGATGTTGAGCAGCCTCTTGCAACTCTGCGCCAGCCGGGCATAACACCGGGCACCCTGTAAAGAAAAAATAATAACCGCCTTAGCCATCTTTCTGAGGAGTCCCCCTATAGATCCTTGTCAGGACTTTGGACCACCCCAACTCATGCATCTTAGACAGAGGTCTTCTTTTTTGCTGTAAACTCCTTATATCTAAGCAGTATTAGGAAAGACATAAGATGTGCCCATTCAATAGTAAAGAACCTCATCAGGCGATATTCAGGGTGTCAAGTTAACTTTTTTTCTAATCTTAAAATTGTGGTTATTAACCTGTATTAACGCCCTGTAAGTGACTCAAAGGAATCTTTTGTAATTGATGATCTGTCTGCAATCCTACAATCCTTACCTAAGGATGTAAGGAAGGTGATAGGGGGCGATATTATCTGCCAATTTGAGCCCCTTGTTAACCCCTTAGAAACAGTTCCTAGTGACGAGGACAGATTTTGGTTAATCCCCGACCCACAGATTAAGCAGGTAAAGGCGTGATCTCCATTGGTGATGCAGATAAATAAGGCCATGCTATTGCACTCCCTAAGGGCATGTAATGTCCGCACCAAGTCCGACCAACCAGGGAAGTGCACCTTTAATAGATCCGTACAGTTTTCCCTTCTGAACTATATCTTGGTGGAAACCAGTGCTTGGCTGCGGGTAGCTGATTTTATGGTTCTCTCGAGACACGACAGTGACCATAATGCTTTAGTCCTGGAACTCCAGATCCCGGACATTCAAACCTTAACGATGAGTCTCACCAAAGTTTGCACTAACCTAGCCTTGGCCAATAACAAAAGAAGGATAAGGTGGGATTCGGTTAGGTGAGTCCTTGAAAAACTGGCAGCCCTATATATTTTATTTATCCCTTTTCTTGAGAAGGTAGTGGAAGAGGCAAATCGATTTCCTACCACCTGGGACACAAACGTGGTTAAAATAATCCACGCCGAATTAACGGTGGACCTTAATACATTTTTCAACCCTCTCTCTAAAGCCCCTGTGAACAGGACCCATAAGCTCTCTTGGTTCAATAAATCGTGTCGGCCAGACAAGGGTGCTCTTATTGAGGCAATTTGGAGTGAGAATAGACCACAAATAAAAAGGCATCTCTATAATGCTACTATCAAGCAAGCCAAACAACTTTGGGAGTGTGATAGATGGGAAGATATTAGAGTAGCCCTACACAATAGGCATATGAAGGGCTTCTGGTACTGAGTCTCTACTCTACATAATTCTGCTGATCGGCCTCCGGTGGAACCGAATATTTCTGCTCTAGCCTGGAAAGGGGATTTTAAATCCCTTTATGCTACTGATCTGCCATCAGCACCTGTGGAAAACAATCAATCTTCTGCATTTCTGCCCCTTTTAGAGGCAATTACCTTAGCAGAGGTCCAAGGTGCAAGTAAGTCACTCCCCCTTGGTAAAGCCCCAGGATTGGACAAGATCCCTGGGGATCTTTTCAGGGAAGAACCAATGATCTGGAGCCCTTACCTTTGGATAGTATTTAACACAATAGTGCGGGATGAAAATCCCAGATACATAGCTTGGAGCAGAAATATTCCCGATATATAAAAAAAGGGCTCTCCCTTACTGCCCATAAACTATAGGCCAATCAGCCTGATAGATGTCACCCAGAAGTTGTTTTCGAGAATTTTGCTCAATCGTTTACATATGTGGATGGAAGATCATGACATACTGAGTGACTACCAGGCTGGCTTCAGGAAAAATGTATCGACCATTGATCAACTTCTTAGGCTCCAACTCCTTTATTGGAAGACAGTATCAATAGAAGGTGGCAGCCTCTATTTGATATTTGTCGACTTAAAATCAGCCTTTGATATGGTACCCAGAGCAAAGCTGTGGGCAGTTCTTGATGAACTTAGAATACCCTCAGACCTATTAGATATGATTATCCACCTACACACTGGGAATTTTGCCCAGGTTAGATTTGGCAAATCAGGGGACTGACATCACGTTTCCCGGTTGACAGGGGGGGGGGGGTAAGGCAGGGCTGTGTTCTAGCCCCCATCCTGTTTTGCCTTTATGTCCATGCCCTGGTCTCCCAATTAGGCCAGGTTGAGAACAGCGATGCCCCGAAACTATATCAAAGGAAGGTGCCCGCATTGTTGTTTGCGGACGACACCTTGTTGCTATCTAAATCCCCAATGGGGATACAGTTAATATCAGATAGCTTTTCTTCATTTTGCGTAAACTGTGATGTATTCCTATAGGTCCTGAATCGATCCCCCTATTCCTGACCCTATTCTGGTTAACAAACCAACAAGTTAACTAGCAGTCAGCCCATGAGGCAGCAAACCCCCATGATGCAGATACCGTTATCTGACGAAGCCACACTACGGCACAGGAACGTGTTATCTGATTAGGTCATAACGCTTGCGATCTAATTAGACAAGCGATATTCCTCCAGCCCCTGATAAGGCATACGGAGTTCTCTAAACAAATCAAACCTATGACAGACCTGGGAAAAACCCTGCGGCCATTGTTTTGATTTCACCGAGAACTTCAGCAAAGGAATGTGCTAACGACCAGGTCGTATGACATCCTTATTGACGTATCTATGTCCATCCTTACGTCAATCTCGGCACCTTAAAGGTATAAATATTACTGATATTGCCCTATGCAAACACACGCGGTGGTGACGAGACGGAGCAGCCATACTTGCCGAAGCCCAGAGCAGAGCAGACCCCGCTGGCGCAGCCCCGCCTTCCTGACGCGCTGAGAACGAGACGCGCTGCTTTCTCCTGCCGAGAAATCCAGCACCGGTGCTTCCAAGCAGCCCTCGCAGGCAGCCTGGAATATCGAGACCAGAGAAAGAGATACCATCCCTCATTCATCCTAACTTCCAGGTACAGAACTGAATAACCCCTCACAGAGAATTCTTTAGTCAGTCACTTGGCAAAACAAACTTAACTTAAACTGTAACTTTCTATTCCCGCCCACGCATTAGGCTTAGGTCAGGTACACGGGGTAGGCGTATTTAGAAACACCAGTTGAGTACGTATAGTCAAATGTATATATGTATGTAATCTATTTTAATCATTTTAAACCTTCATATGGCTTAGAAACCATATCAATGTTTTTACAGTATTATTTTATACTTCTGCTTTTAATGTATGCACTTTACTTAACCATAAGTATTGCAATATTATCGATCCATTTCTCTTGTATGAGAAAAGAGACTGATCAATAAATAACACCTTTTATTGAACACGCCCGTCTCTTCCTTTTCTCTACAATCTGATGAGACTAAGAATGCACGTACTGACTGAGTAAAATAAATTGCCTTTTGTTCACACGACTCTCGAGATATACTCTTGATTAGGGGAGAGCAAAGTTGTCATGTTCTATGGTTGTCAGAAACTAAATCCCTTCTTGTCTAATCAGGGAAGTTAATTCCTTCCTGAACATTCGAGAAAGTTTCTAGTGAACTCAGAGCTAAGCTGGCAAACCCAAAACTTTAAGTCTAATATCGACAGTAGTAGACCTAGTTAACGTCTGGTCTAGGCCTATACTATTGAAGGTATTATTCCAATGCGCAGAGCCTATTGGGATGATAGGAACTACACTACATGGCGCCCAACGCGTTTGGAAAGGGCGATAAAACTAACGTAAGACATTTAAAGTAACTCAGTTGTGCTTTCTCACTCAGACCCCTTTTTTCCCATTATACTCCAAAGACGTCTGGAGTGGGTGAAAGGTTATATCCGCCAGACCTCGCAGGAGGGAACTCCTATGTATGGTTCTTGGTTTAGTCAACGTTGAAGGATACACTGTTCCAAAATATTGTGCATCTAATCTTTGTTTCCATAAGAAACCTGATCTGCAAACAAAAGAAATAACCTTCCTGTCGGTAAAATGGTAGAGAGTGATGATGAAAGTGAGGCAGTTAGAATAGCAACTGAACTCGCAGCAGCTGATGCTACCATGCAGGAAGCAGACCCGAATATAATACTCATTCCGGTCATCAAAAGGAGATCTATAACATTAAAACTTATAGAAAATGGACTGACACCTAGAGGTGGCACAGTCATATTCGTAATTGAGGCACACGAATATCGGCAGACAGAGGTATACTATTCATGGATAAACTTTCCAGCAGCAAATCCTGTAACAAAGTACTTCCACTATTACAAAATAGAGGAACCTCCTGAAATGTACACTCCTTTCGAGGAGGTGGAAGTACCACTCAAATTTCAAGAGCACCTGCTCTTATTTGATGGCGCCCTAAAACATAACAATCACATCACCAGGCTCGGTCCTTTAGGTAGACCAGGAGCAACGTGGCCGGTCCTAGCCGGATACACACCACATCCAGACATCGACGGGATGTCTGCAGCAGAGCTTTTAACACAGCTAAAACAACTAATAAAAATACACAGACAATTAGTCCAGTATGTGATGCGGACTTCAACAATTCAACCAGCAATTAAAATTCCACAGCTGACCCCTCACCAGGGGAACACAACTAAAATTACACCACAGAACATACAGTCCTGCCTAGGTAAAGTACTGGCTAAACGGGAACAAATACCATTCTGGCTAGCACAAAAAATCACCCAAATAGAGGCGGTGTTTCCAGACACCACCCCGTTAGAAAAACACAGGATTCTGACTATCTGTCTTCCAATGGGAATCGCACCACACGTGGAGGACTGTGACACTTGGGGTACAGTCTTTGCTTCCATCTACACAAAAACGCACGGTGTTCCATCCATTTCGGTAATACCAGATGTGCTAAAACAAATTCAAGACGAATACGGTCCAGAACCCGCTTTAACTCTTGGTATGAAATTACTAAAAGACTTCAAGCAGGTCTCGGCTATATTATTAGCCAACATCAAGGGAGAAGCAGCAAACGTGGTGATTCGCCAGAGGTTAAAGGAGACAGATATAGCAGACCAACCAGCTGAAATTGCCAGAATCATAGAAAAATCCTATGAGGAACTAGGTAGAGATAGTTTGGGTGGAATACCAGTAAAACCACAACTGATTGAAAGTCCTGAAAAAATATTTTTTAATAATAATAATTCAACATCACCAAAAAAGAGCTGGGATGGAAACAAACAATCCAATCCTAAAGAAAAGAAATTCCAGTCCAGAGGAAGGTCTCCTAGGCGAAGAGAAAAATCTCCGAACCAAAGACACAGGTCACCCCAAAGTGACCCCTCTGGGAAAAGATATAACCTTAGAAATAGGGATAATATAAAGAAGCCTGATAGATATCAAGACATTGATACACGTCCCTCTCAATCTTTTCAGACTTCCTCGCAGAAATCGGAAAGAAGAGGACGATCAGAACAAAGAGAAGAGCACGCCAAGTCCAAAGACAAGGAACCTGCTCATCTAAAAAAGAAGTTACAATTTCCAAAAAAGAAGGTAGCCAGCATTAAAATAGTTAACAATGCAGAGAATTCTGAGGACACAACTGAAAAACGGAGAATGGGCTCAGACAATTCTAGACAGCGCAGCAGAAGTGAGCATAGCTCGCAAAGTCCTTATGAATCATCTGGAGACAGTGGACACGAATGAATATCTTCAAGTGGAAACTGCAGACACCAGAGTTAGCAAACCTCACAAAATATATGAAATAACATTACGTATAGAGGGGGATAAGACTAGAAAAATAAGGGGATTATTTTGGGATAATCTCTCCAAGGGCTATGACATCCTTCTAGCTGAAAAAGACTGGCCACCAGAGTTTGTCAGGGATTGCCCTCATGGCGAAGAAATAATTATGCCTGCCTTCTCAAATCATATCCCAATTCATAAAAAATACACACTTGCTAGGAAGTGGGCAGTAGCTCTAGCTCCTGCCTTATATAAAAATCCCGTAGGATGGGATGAGGACTCTACTCCTCACAAAATCCAGTTAAAATCACAACCTACTGCACAAAGACAGTACCCAATTAAGCAAGAAGCTAAAAAACAGGTAAAAGAAATTCTAGATCAGCTAGAATACCAGGGGGTGATTGAAACTTGCACCTCACAAATGAACAACCCTTTGTTTCCGGTCTCCAAACCAGACAATTCATATCGTCTAGTTTTGGATTACCGACACCTTAACTCATGTTGCAAAACTTTTGCAGTGCAAAACTCGCATAGTGCTGCACTAATGAATAACATAGTGCGCAAAAAATACAAAACAACATTAGACATCTCTAATGGATTCTTTTGTCAAAACATAGCACCAGAGAGCAGATATTTGTCTGCGTTCTCAATAAATGGCACTCAAAAACAATTCTGTCGGTTAGCCCAGGGGTACAAGAACAGCCCGGGAGTATTCTCAGCGAGAGTAACAGAATTACTACAAATATATGATGACGAAGCATTATCTTATGTCGACGACATATACCTAACAGATGATGACTTGGATACTCACTTGAAGAGAGTGAACACCATAATACTTGGGTTCGCAGCAGAGGGTTACAAATTCAACTTTAAAAAATCCAGAATTGCCCATCTGACAGTCCTGTTCTTAGGATATGAATTATCAAGTGAAGGCAAAAGCCTGGCTGACAATTTCCTAGAGAAATGTGCCGTACTCCAAGCACCTAGAACACTAAAAAACCTACAGTCAATTCTAGGCTTCCTAAATTTCGGAAGAACATACATTGCAAATTACGCAGAAAGGGTCAAACCCCTTTATGATCTGATAAGACCAGATTTTAAAAGAACAAATTGGACTCAAATACACACAGAAATTCTGAGATCCTTTCAAACAGACATGCTAATTAAAACAAAATTAGAAACATGTGATAACACACGCAATCTTGTGATTCGAGTCATCCCAGGAAGATGCGGATTCACATACCTGACCTCTAATGAGGGAGAAAAGGTACCAATTGCATTCAAATCACACTTGTACACAGAAACTGAAAAGAAGTTCAGTATTAAAGAAAACATTGTTCATACAGTTCAAACCGCAATAGCTAGAGAAAAAGACAAAGCTGACGGTAGACATATCATAGTCAGAACAGCAGAACCAGCCTTTGAGGCATTAACAACACCATGTAATTTACCAACAACAACATTGAATCCGGAATGGATACAATGGGTGAATTCAATTACAACGGACAAAGTATACTACTACTTTGAACCAGAACTAGAAGAGTTAAAAAATCTAGAATATGTAAGAACATTTCCTCTGCCAATCGACATTCTGCCTTTACGACATTACGCCTTTGTAATTTATACAGACGGACATGCTCAACCCTCCGTTTGGGGAGAACAAGCATACAACCCCACATGTGAGATTACAAAAGAAGTGTGGCGCGGAGGTAAACTAAGACCTCTATTAACAAAAACACACTCAGTTGAAACTAATTCAGAACAACAGACTGAAATAATAGCATTGAAAATGGCGCTAGATAATGCGGATCGCGAATTCCCGACACTTATAGTGTCCGATTCATACTACTGCGTCAGATCATATAATAACGATTTGCAGACATGGATTCAAAACGGCTACAAAGATGACACAAATGCAACAATAAAGCAGAAACTACTCTGGGAACAAATAGCTCTTTTACAAAAAGAACTACCAAAGACTCACGTGACACACTCACTGAGTCACCAGCGTGATGGCGTTCACGTTGCAGGGAATTCATTGGCTGAGACAGCCACAGCGGCAGCCACTAAATCGGCTCCCGTAGTTCGAAAAAAGCGTACATTAAAATACATTGACGGTGAAACAGTGCTGGCGGTGAAAACGTCATCAAAAGGCGACCGCTCAGCGCTACCGATCAACTATCCACTCAATTATACATACATAATCGATGCAAACTCCGTCCCTTTTGCTCGAATCCCTGGAGTGGGGGATAGAGTGATTCCAAACATGGACAGGAGAAACTTGTTAATCGCAGACGCACATATGGGCGAGGGTTTCAGACACCTCAAACTAAAAGATTCTCTGGAAGAATTACAATCAAGGTACTGGTGGCCAGGCATGAGCCTGCATCATACCATGTTTGTAAAAAACTGCCCAAACTGCAACAGGGATCGCAGTGGTGAGAGAAACGGTGTAATACTGTGTCGTTTCACTCCAGAAAAAATCAACAGTAAAAAGCAAGGCTTGCGATTAACATATACAGGCTAGTTTCCACTTATAATGTAGATCACCAACACTCGGCTGAAGTCTGGACTGTTATACAAAGATTTGCGAGTCTAAATGGCATATACGCTAAGAGCATGCTACGTTTGACCATTGTTTTCACTCTAGCCCTCCAGCCTGAGGGGAAACATGGCCAAATGAGCATAGCACAGCGGGAATCTTCTCACTTCCTTCCTGAGGGATACGGGATGGTGTAAAGAAAAAACCAAGGCATAAAGCAATCTATAACGGAAAGGATATTAGGTTCGGGAGCTGGGTGGGTCAAACATCTAATAAGTGTCCAACGTAGTCTAAATAACCTGCCAAGAAATTCTCTGAAGGGATTCAGTCCGTACGAATTATTATTTGGAACTAGGATGTTGATCTCTGACCTTGATAGTCAGACTTCAGTGGTGAAAGAAAAAAGCTTTGATATCAAAGACCGTTTGGCTATTTTGCAGGACTTAAACAAAACAAGAAAAGACCTGAGCAACATAAAGTTGAAACAGCAGCCAACAACCACTGAAGAACCACCACCTGTCCCAGCAAGACCTGTCTGGATTCCAAAAGTCGGGGACCTAGTCAGGGAAAAGATCGTGGTAAAGAAGGAATTTGGGCCTTCTTACAGAAAAGCAGTTCCTGTCTTGTCTGTCAACAGGACAAGATCAGTTGTACTACCGCCGCTTGCTGGTAAAAAGGAGAACCGATTTGTATCCATCGACCTGGTAAAACCACAATCATGTGGCCGATAACAAACAGTAGGCCAAGTGGACTCCCAATAAGTAGCAGAACACCAAGGTTTGCTACCAATACAGAGGTCCTAACTAAGAGGCTAATCACATTCGAAACACCTACAGAAGAACAACAAGGACTATGCAACAATGCAATGGAACTTAGACCTCTGAAAACCCAAATAAAAACATTTAGCAGAGACACACCAATCTACAATGAGGTAACAAACGACTATGCAAGAAACAGTAATCCTGAAGCAATTGGAACAATTGACAGAACTGCATCCGGCTACTTCATAAACTTCGATGATTCCCCTGAAGGCTTCAGTGAATCAAAGACACAGCCATCATCAAAAACCTTTAAAGATAAAACTAAAGAACTTTTGAAACAACTGAAAGAAACATATCTGATTTCTCCATGGATTGAATTTTGGGTGGGTTTTGGTGCATTTATCCTCATACTTTGGCTCATCATGGTACTAACTTTGGGACGCTTCATTGAGGGAAAATATGCTAAAATGGACACAGCAAGTCAGAAAATCAACTTGATCCTCAAACCACACACTTCTTCACACGTCGAGAAAAGAGAACTTTCTCCAGTCAACTTCACAGCCAATCCTATACCGGGTGGGGTAGCATGGGACAACACTGACTACGAAATCTATGGTCCGGTTGAAATCCTGAAATATCCACACCAAATTAAGATCTCGTTGAGTGACTTTGTAAAACCAAGCTCATTTGCTGATGATTGGGACTTTGAAAGCATTAATAATATGATGTCTGACTTAGTAATGTCTGCTAAATTTACCAAACATGATTATTTGCAGGGTTCTACAAATTATGATAGTATGTATTGCTATAACCACTATGGCAACCATTTTATACATAGATCTGCACAACCTAGAAATGTTTTAAATTATAATCAATGGGAACATTGTGCAACACCTCCAAAAGGAAGCTCAAGAACCGTCTATGACAAATATTCATACTTTTCAGGTTTTAACACAAGTAATGCTGAAACATTTTATTTCAAATTGTCAAATAAGACAGGGACAAAGACCATGATAACAAACACAAAATTGATATATTCATACTCATTCTTCGAACAAATGAATACTTTTGGTTTTGATTATTGGGACAAAAATGTTGAATTGAAAAGTGTTTGGGGTACAAAAGAATGGCAAGTACAAGGTATAGAATCTTTGTTTAGAGCCTGCATGATCCCAGAACAAATTATATTTTTAAATGACACTGTTCAACAAACTACCTGTCTTGGCCTAGCCAAAATCAAAGACTTAAATAAACCGTCTATTCCAAAACCAACAATGAACAGCAATAGCTCTACAGATGAAGAGATAGACGTAAACTATATATTAAACAAAAACAGAACACATCCTGATTGATTGGAAACAGTGGTTGATCTGGCCCACAGATACTAATAACTGTCAAGACAGATTCCTGAACAAAACACAGGGGTTCAAAATGACCAGGCCAGACCCTAGATATCCTCAAAGACAACACCCAGGGATAATAACCACCTACAGTGTGGGCAAATTATGCCTTCAATGGCTGCAAACTTCCACACTGGCAGAAATTAAGCAACACCTTACTTTACTTACTGATGGTGCTGACTTGCGTGATTTCATTATGGGACCACGCAAACAGCGTCAAAAGCGTTTCATAGCAGCCTCTGTATATGCAGCATACAACGAGGCCTGGAAGGTTACTCAAATTGAAACAGCAGAGAGAATACGGGAAATTGACCGTATTAATTTGGAAAA
Organism: Lissotriton helveticus; assembly: GCF_964261635.1. Taxonomy (NCBI): domain Eukaryota; kingdom Metazoa; phylum Chordata; class Amphibia; order Caudata; family Salamandridae; genus Lissotriton; species Lissotriton helveticus. Next base: position 1,964,856,144 of record NC_136068.1, on the reverse strand, counting down.
ATCACTGTCTGTAGTGGACAATGGGTTAATGACTCTGTCCTCCAGAATTTGTTCTCTGGACAGCATTGTGTCTTCAGCAATCGATATAATATCGTAAGACTTACTGTTGTTACAACACGGTCAGTCTCAATTGCGTTCTATTGTACAGCTTGGCTGGACGTTACAAAATCTGCGTTCAGGCTATGTGCCTTGGCGTTTAATCAACACAACGTCACTATTCCAAATCTTTAACCTTACTGATAGACAAATCAGTATGGCACAAAAGGGTGCTGATTATACAATCCTGAGCATTGAGAAACTTGAGAGATTACCAGTGACAATGTCAGAACGACCTGTCAGTGAATGGATAATACATGGGATAATTAATATTCCAATATCAACCTTCAGGTTTCAATACTGCCAAAAATATATACAGGCTGGCATGTACGAGAAATTGGGAAAGGGGTACATTAAAACAACATGGAACCTGCCCTATTCACATGCATGTGTCAGTAATAAAGGACAGAAAGTGTTTCTTAGTGGCAATAATTGTGCGATGTCACTAAGCGGCACACTTCTGTGTAATGGAATTAGTTTGCATGGAGCCTGTGAAGGGAATTCATATAACCTTTCATGTCACCAGCAAGGCGCACCTGCAACAGTGATAGAACCATTCTTTCAAAGACTCTATAATGGGAGTTACATTCTAATTGTAGATCGCAGATGTTGTAGTCTTATGCCCGGGACTCCTTATCTCGTAGCTACGACTGCGAAGGTCAAGTGCTGTGGACACTCATTGTTCCCCAGCTCCTTTCCAGACAGGGAGGCAAGGGCATGGCCCAACTTGAAAATTACTTCTATTTGAATAGATACTTTAAGCAGAATGAAAACAGTGCTTCTTCAGACGCCTACCAGGCTCACGTCATCAAAAGAAACGAATGATCTACAAGTCGCAAGGACGACTGCAGAGATACATTCTTTGTTATCAACTAATTCCCCCATACATTTCGCGGAAATCCTGAACGAAATCTTAAATATTTCTGATACCAATGGGGTCTCACAGGTATTTAAGACAGTATTTTCGATGGCATTTACACCATTCAAAGCCATACTGGGTATTTTTCCAGATTTCGTCCATTTGATTTTTGGCGGACTTCCCCTCATTTTAGGACTGATTGCAGGAATCCTATTCCTAGTCCTTATATTTCGTTATGGCAAACCATGTCACAGACAGAACACCTGCGACAAGGGAAGAAACAATCCTAGCCATTGGATACCGGGACCGGATATCAAAAATCCTGGGACTATCCCGGCTTAGAGACCTGAACATGACTTGGTTTCTATCATTTCGACCAATGTGGCAACGATGTGTTTTACCTGTATTAAGGTGCCTGCTATGCGGAGAAGAATGCGTGTTAGACACCTGTCTGACGCTACAATCGGATGCGCCAATGGATGCAGAAACATTGTTGAGTCAAATCAAGGCTCACGCTTTGTGCTGCCCTCAAAGGCTACCAATCCTGATGACGGCATTCGTGGAAGCTTCACCACTACGATTAAGGGGTAGTGAAGTTCAAGATGAAAGCAGCATCGATCAGGTACGACCTTCTGTCAGCAATCCAAATCAGAATGTCAATGGAGACAATCATGCGCACGAATGCATGGTTACACCTTTTTCCGAGTTATTGGAACTCTCCCAGGAAGCTGTTGACAGCTTTTTCGAAAGCCTAAATGATATGATGTTCTCACCAGAGCAGAAATAGAGACTTTTGAGCGAGCTCGCACACGGCGTTCCCAACACCCTGAATTTGGCCTTCAACTTTAATAATAAAGTGACATGAACAATTTTCCCTCCAGTTCACGGACAGCAATTTTTCCAGCAGCCCCAAAATATTTTTGCATATTTTTCGGGACACTTATCTTCTGCTTAAAGTAAGAAACTATTCTTAAAGAACTAAAATGTCTATTTTTAGATAGCTTATAGATATTAGCTGCCCGCTGGTATGTTCATAAATATTTTATTCTGTGATGGAATGGTCTCGAACCTTTTTTCTGTATTAAGAGCCATTTCATGTGTAAATTCTCATATACCAAATAGCAAAATGTATACAAATGCGTGCTTACTTTAGCATTATTCTACAGCTTGAGTGCATATATTGCTTATGACTGCAAAAAAAATTTTTTTCCGTATATTTGAAAAATTTCAAAATGCATTTATGTATTTTGGGGTGGTAAGGTATACACAATGCTCTATAGTATATTGTACTATGTTTACTATGCCTAGATTAGTAATTATGTCCATAGTTATCGTGGAGTGGGTGTGATGTATTCCTATAGGTCCTGAATCGATCCCCCTATTCCTGACCCTATTCTGGTTAACAAACCAACAAGTTAACTAGCAGTCAGCCCATGAGGCAGCAAACCCCCATGATGCAGATACCGTTATCTGACGAAGCCACACTACGGCACAGGAACGTGTTATCTGATTAGGTCAAAAAGCTTGCGATCTAATTAGACAAGCGATATTCCTCCAGCCCCTGATAAGGCATACGGAGTTCTCTAAACAAATCAAACCTATGACAGACCTGGGAAAAACCCTGCGGCCATTGTTTTGATTTCACCGAGAACTTCAGCAAAGGAATGTGCTAACGACCAGGTCGTATGACATCCTTATTGACGTATCTATGTCCATCCTTACGTCAATCTCGGCACCTTAAAGGTATAAATATTACCGATATTGCCCTATGCAAACACACGCGGTGGTGACGAGACGGAGCAGCCATACTTGCCGAAGCCCAGAGCAGAGCAGACCCCGCTGGCGCAGCCCCGCCTTCCTGACGCGCTGAGAACGAGACGCGCTGCTTTCTCCTGCCGAGAAATCCAGCACTGGCGCTTCCAAGCAGCCCTCGCAGGCAGCCTGGAATATCGAGACCAGAGAAAGAGATACCATCCCTCATTCATCCTAACTTCCAGGTACAGAACTGAATAACCCCTCACAGAGAATTCTTTAGTCAGTCACTTGGCAAAACAAACTTAACTAAACTGTAACTTTCTATTCCCACCCACGCATTAGGCTTAGGTCAGGTACACGGGGTAGGCGTATTTAGAAACACCAGTTGAGCACGTTTAGTCAAATGTATATATGTATGTAATCTATTTTAATCATTTTAAACCTTCATATGGCTTAGAAACCATATCAATGTTTTTACAGTATTATTTTATACTTCTGCTTTTAATGTATGCACTTTACTTAACCATAAATATTGCAATAATATCGATCCATTTCTCTTGTATGAGAAAAGAGACTGATCAATAAATAACATCTTTTATTGAACACGCCCGTCTCTTCCTTTTCTCTACAATCTGATGAGACTAAGAATGCACGTACTGACTGAGTAAAATAAATTGCCTTTTGTTCACACGACTCTCGAGATATACTCTTGATTAGGGGAGAGCAAAGTTGTCATGTTCTATGGTTGTCAGAAACTGAATCCCTTCTTGTCTAATCAGGGAAGTTAATTCCTTCCTGAACATTCGAGAAAGTTTCTAGTGAACTCTGAGCTAAGCTGGCAAACCCAAAACTTTAAGTCTAATATCGACAGTAGTAGACCTAGTTAACGTCTGGTCTAGGCCTATACTATTGAAGGTATTATTCCAATGCGCAGAGCCTATTGGGATGATAGGAACTACACTACAAAACAGGGGCCTGGAAATAAATGCAACTAAAACCAAGTTTATTGTGTATAATCCAGTAAAATCATCTCTCCCCAACCCTACGCTTAATGGCATCCCGTTAGAAAAGGTGACACTCTTTGACTATCTTGGGATCACTCTCTCCGAGTCTTTTTCCTGGGGACCCTAAATGGAAAAGGCGGTCTTAAGGCTGGTACAGTTGTCTGGTGGTGTTACGAAAGTTGGCAAGTCCTTAAGTACTGTGGTCCCCGGCCCTGCTACTGAGATATATAAAGTGCAGGTGAGAAGTGCTGCACTATCTGGGGCAGAGCTTTGGGGCCCTTGTCCTATGAAGGGCCTGACTTTAGCTGAGAATAACTGAGATATTTGTTGAATCGTCCTCTAAGCACCCCCCTTGCTCCTCTCCATCTTGATCTGGGTATTAGACCCATTTCTAAAGAAGTGGGATTGCGCCCATTGACCTTTTGGCGCAGAATTTTGTTGACCCCTGAGCTAGCCTCATATAGGTCTGAGCTTTGCTCGATCCTGGAGCTAACTGGGATAGTGAAATTTCCTTAGCTTGCATATTTTAAAGATCTTTTGTCAAAATTGGTGATTCTGACCTCTGGTTTAGTCCAGAGGCTTATTGTACGCAGATCTCCCATCTTGACCTGGTGGAATCCTAGAGACTGTATAGGCTTGGGCCCTGCAGGAAAACAACACCTTTGGCCAACTTACAATAGATTTCTTGAGTTTCAAGACCAATACATGTTTGAACCTTATATGGATGAAATCCAACCTGCACTGGCGAGGAAGCTATTGATACAATTCAGGCTGGGCACCCTTCCTCCATTTGACTTTACAAAGAACGGGTCAAACTCTACTGCAAATACATGCCCAGCATGTAATGGTCCCCCCGAGACAGTAATACATGTGTTATATTTCTGTCCAGGGTACAGATCATTAAGAAAATATTGGCTCATTCCACTTTGTAAAAATATGGGGTTCACTCAATGTATTGCTTCTTATCGAATTTTTAGATCTGCAACAAAATCTATTGTGGTATTTGCCGCCTCTTGCTTTCTTCTCTCAATGTGGAAAAGACGCCAAAAGTTGCTGAAAACACTACTATAATTGTGCAATTAATTTCTTTTATATCTCCTTTTTAATGCAACGAGCTGCTGCTAGTCGATGCAATCTGTAAATAACTATTTTTTAAATTTTTATCTAGTGCTATTTTTAACGTATTTTTATCTTTGTGGTCATGTCATTTCTTTCAGCCGCTTCTCTCAGGTCCTCCCACGTTTGTGACTGGAGGGCACCCTTCCTACGCTTTACTGGATTCTTATAGTTTAATCTGCACTGAGTTACCCTGTATTTGTCCCTCGGGTTGCATCTTAGAGCTGCTCTTAATTTTCTCTGTGCAACGGAGCATTCTTTGTCAAACCATCTGGGGTCGTTTTTAGGCTTGCCCTAACCCGTTGTCTTTAAAAGGCTGTCAATTAGGCGGCCCATTTCCTCAAATGACTCCACTAACTGCGGTCCTGCCACTGACAAGTCCAAGCATTCCTCTAGGATTAGCTTCCCTTCTGATGCAAGTGATCTATAAAAATGTTCACCGTCAATACATGTCCATTTTAGTCGCCAACCCTGATCGGTGGCTCTTTCTAGATTCGACCCCATTCCCCTTTATTAAGAGCTCCTTCTTACTGGGTCTGCGAAAGACAACACTAGGGGCCTGTGATCACTAAAGCCGCTCAGTTCAATTGAAAATCTCAGTAGCCGTCTCTTAAGAAACTGAGACACTAAATGAAATCAATTAAAGAGCTGCAGCACCTCCCCTTAAAGGTCGGGGTAATCCGGTTGTTAGATTCCACCACCAGTAAGTCCATTGTGTGTTCCAGCATGTGGTTTTCCATCACGCTGGTCAGAACCTTTCCCTCCACTGTGTGTTCGAAATGTGGACCATCCTCTATGTTACATGAGCTCCAGGATTCCTTGATCGGTAACAGTTTGGGGCATAAATGACAATTAAAGTCCCCTGCTATTATAAGCATGGGTTCCAATTGCCCCTGCTTCTGCTCCCTCATCTTACTTAATCTACCGCCCAGCTCTGTCATTCTGTTACATCCTGAGTTATAAAAATTCACTAGAATTAAATTGAGATCCCTACTCTTGAAGCCCAGGCCTATCATATTTTCTGAATTCCAACTTAGATCGGTTCACCTCCCTTCCAAGGACAAATGTACAAATATTAAAAGACCTCCCCTCGCTCTTCCAGCAGTGGATTTGCTTGCAGGGCTTCCAAACGCTTTATACCCGGCCAGGTGAAAATTGGAATGATCTACTTCCCATGTTTCTTTGAAACAAATTATTTTGAAATTGTTGATTTGTTCCAACCATTCCTTGTTCCGGAACTTAGCCGACATGCCAGCTACATTCCAGGATATCAGTTCTATGGCTCTCACTGGTGTACTTATAAGCGCGCCAATATCTTTATTTGACCTACTTATTCCCTGGGGAGCCTCAATTCTAGGAGTCTGGAGTGAGGGCCGGATTTAAAGCCCTCTGGCACCCTCCTGATGACGATGCAGCTCCGCGCCTCACGCAGCCCCCTGGGAGATGTAGTCATGGGGGCTGTGGGTGCAGAAACACGGGAGCCGGTGAAACAAGCAGGGCAATGCTGGCGGTCTTCTCAAAGCCTTTCCCCTCACGGCGGTGATGGATGGCAGCAGGTAGGGGCAAGGACTTGTTCTGGAGCGCGTCCCACACTGCGATAGGGGCCGGGCCGGAACTAAAGCCCTCTGGCGCCCTCCTGATGACGATGCAGCTCTGCGTCTCACGCAGCCCCCTGGGAGATGTAGTCACGGGGGCTGCAGGCGCAGAAACACGGGAGTCGGTGCAACAAGCAGGGCAATGCTGGGGGTCCTCTCGAAGCCGTTCCCCTCACGGCGGTGATGGATGGCAGCAGGTAGGGGCAAGGACTTGTTCTGGAGCGCATCCCGTACTGCGGGAGGGCCGGGCCGGATTTAAAGCCCTCTGGCGCCCTCCTGATGACGATGCAGCTCCGCGCCTCACGCAGCCCCCTGGGAGATGTAGTCACGGGGGCTGCGGGCGCAGAAACACGGGAGACGGTGCAACAAGCAGGGCAATGCTGGGGCTCTTCTCAAAGCTGTTCCCCTCACGGCGCTGATGGATGGCAGCAGGAAGGGGCAAGGACTTGTTCTGGAGCGCGTCATTGTCTACCTAGCCTGTACCTTGGGGACGGATTAATTTTTAAAAATATTTCTATTAACATTTTTCATTGTAACATGCAATGTGAGCTTACATTGCACCAGGATGCATTGAGGAGCATCTTAAGATAGTACATGTATGTCCATTGTAACTCTGCGAAGGCAAGTCAGTTCAGAGTTCCCCCAGGTCAGCCCGCAGCACAGCATGACCAAACTTCTGCTGGAACTGATCAATGACTGTGTATTCCACCTCTTCCTCGTGCCCTGCTGTATCATGCTTTAAGATATTCCAACTGGTATTTGGATGCTCTCTGGAACTGCAGCCTAAGCCTTCATCTTGTGTTGTCACATTATTACTGTTCTTTTCAGAAGTCTCCAAGGATGGTGCACCCCCGTTCGTTGACTGCACCCCACTGGTCTCACCAAGAGAACCTTCTTCTCCCTCTGTTACAATTTCCACATTCTCAATTTCTGACCCAAAAAATAGCTTCACACCAGGAAGATTTAGGCCACAGTCCAAATCCTTAACTGCATAAACGGATATCCGCTTCGGTTATGTACAACTGTTTCTTCTTCCTGATTGAGGACGTTATAATACGACGAGGCCGTCTCCAGGCGTCACGTAACACAGCAACCATCCTAATTTCTACACAGCCACCTTTATATTGACCCTGCTACAAGCCATTGGACCCTTCTGCTTGAGAATCTGTAACACCGATAGTACTTCTCACACCCTTTTGTAAAAAACACACCCGATAGAGGTCTTTTTGCAGCTCCTTTCTTTGGCGCAGATCACTATTTAGACGTTAAAGCTTTCCTCTTCAAAGGTCTTTCTTTTGGATGTTGAGCAGCCTCTTGCAACTCGGCGCCGGCCGTGCATAACACCGGGGACCCTGGAAAGAAAAAATAATAACCGCCTTAGCCATCTTCCCGAGGAGTCCCCCTATAGATCCTTGTCAGGACTTTGAACCACCCCAACTCATGCATCTTAGACAGAGGTCTTCTGTTTTGCTGTAAACTCCTTATATCTAAGCAGTATTAGGAAAGACATAAGATGTGCCCATTCAATAGTAAAGAACCTCATCAGGCGATATTCAGGGTGTCAAGTTAACTTTTTTTCTAATCTTAAAATTGTGGTTATTAACCTGTATTAACGCCCTGTAAGTGACTCGAAGGAATCTTCTGTAATTGATGATCTGTCTGCAATCCTACAATCCTTACCTAAGGATGTAAGGAAGGTGATAGGGGGCGATTTTATCTGGCAATTTGAGCCCCTTGTTAACCCCTTAGAAACAGTTCCTAGTGACGAGGACAGATTTTGGTTAATCCCCGACCCACAGATTAAGCAGGTAAAGGCGTGATCTCCATTGGTGATGCAGATAAATAAGGCCATGCTATTGCGCTCCCTAAGGGCATGTAATGGCCGCACCAAGTCCGACCAACCAGGAAAGTCCACCTTTAATAGATCCGTACAGTTTTCCCTTCTGTTCTATATCTTGGTGGAAACCAGTGCTTGGCTGCGGGTAGCTGATTTTATGGTTCTCTCGAGACACGACAGTGACCATAATGCTTTAGTCCTGGAACTCCGGATCCCGGACATTCAAACCTTAACGATGAGTCTCCCCAATGTTTGCACTAACCTAGCCTTGGCCAATAACAAAAGAAGGATAAGGTGGGATTCGGTCAGGTGAGTCCTTGAAAAACTGGCAGCCCTATATATTTTATTTATCCCTTTTCTTGAGAAGGTAGTGGAAGAGGCAAATCGATTTCCTACCACCTGGGACACAAACGTGGTTGAAATAATCCACGCCGAATTAACGGTGGACCTTAATACATTTTTCAACCCTCTCTCTAAAGCCCCTGTGAACAGGACCCATATGCTCTCTTGGTTCAATAAATCCTGTCGGCCAGACAAGGGTGCTCTTATTGAGGCAATTTGGAGTGAGAATAGACCACAAATAAAAAGGCATCTCTATAATGCTACTATCAAGCAAGCCAAACAACTTTGGGAGTGTGATAGATGGGAAGATATTAGAGTAGCCCTACACAATAGGCATATGAAGGGCTTCTGGTACTGAGTCTCTACTCTACATAATTCTGCTGATCGGCCTCCGGTGGAACCGAATATTTCTGCTCTAGCCTGGAAAGGGGATTTTAAATCCCTTTATGCTACTGATCTGCCATCGGCACCTGTGGAAAACAATCAATCTTCTGCATTTCTGCCCCTTTTAGAGGCAATTACCTTAGCAGAGGTCCAAGGTGCAAGTAAGTCACTCCCCCTTGGTAAAGCCCCAGGATTGGACAAGATCCCTGGGGATCTTTTCAGGGAAGAACCAATGATCTGGGGCCCTTACCTTTGGATAGTATTTAACACAATAGTGCGGGGATGAAAATCCCAGATACATAGCTTGGAGCGGAAATATTCCCGATATATTAAAAAAGGGCTCTCCCTTACTGCCCATGAACTATAGGCCAATCAGCCTGATAGATGTCACCCAGAAGTTGTTTTCGAGAATTTTGCTCAATCGTTTACATATGTGGATGGAAGATCATGACATACTGAGTGACTACCAGGCTGGCTTCAGGAAAAATGTATCGACCATTGATCAACTTCTTAGGCTCCAACTCCTTTATTGGAAGACAGTATCAATAGAAGGTGGCAGCCTCTATTTGATATTTGTCGACTTAAAATCAGCCTTTGATATGGTACCCAGAGCAAAGCTGTGGGCAGTTCTTGATGAACTTAGAATACCCTCAGACCTATTAGATATGATTATCCACCTACACACTGGGAATTTTGCCCAGGTTAGATTTGGCAAATCAGGGGACTGACATCACGTTTCCCGGAGGACAGGGGGGGGTAAGGCAGGGCTGTGTTCTAGCCCCCATCCTGTTTTGCCTTTATGTCCATGCCCTGGTCTCCCAATTAGGCCAGGTTGAGAACAGCGATGCCCCGAAACTAGATCAAAGGAAGGTGCCCGCATTATTGTTTGCGGACGACACCTTGTTGCTATCTAAATCCCCAATGGGGATACAGTTAATTTTAGATAGCTTTTCTTCATTTTGCGTAAACAGGGGCCTGGAAATAAATGCAACTAAAACCAAGTTTATGGTGTAAAATCCAGTAAAATCATCTCTCCCCAACCCTTCGCTTAATGGCGTCCCGTTAGAAAAGGTGACACTCTTTGACTATCTTGGGATCACTCTCTCCGAGTCTTTTTCCTGGGGACCCTAAATGGAAAAGGCGGTCTTAAGGCTGGTACAGTTGTCTGGTGGTGTTACGAAAGTTGGCAAGTCCTTAAGTACTGTGGTCCCCGGCCCTGCTACTGAGATATATAAAGTGCAGGTGAGAAGTGCTGCACTATCTGGGGCAGAGCTTTGGGGCCATTGTCCTATGAAGGGCCTGGCTTTAGCTGAGAATAACTGAGATATTTGTTGAATCGTCCGCTAAGCACCCCCCTTGCTCCTCTCCATCTTGATCTGGGTACTAGACCCATTTCTAAAGAAGCGGGATTGCGCCCATTGACCTTTTGGCGCAGAATTTGGTTGACCCCTGAGCTAGCCTCGATCCTGGAGCTAACTGGGATAGTGACATTTCCTTGGCTTGCATATATTAAAGATCTTTTGTCAAAATTGGTGATTCTGACCTCTGGTTTAGTCCAGAGGCTTATTGTACGCAGATCTCCCATCTTGACTGGTGAAATCCGATAGACTGTATAGGCTTGGGGCCCTGCAGGAAAACAACACCTTTGGCCAACTTGCAATAGATTTCTTGAGTTTCAAGACCAATACATGTTTGAACCTTATATGGATGAAATCCAACCTGCACTGGCGAGGAAGCTATTGATACAATTCAGGCTGGGCACCCTTCCTCCATTTGACTTTACAAAGAACGGGTCAAACTCTACTGCAAATACATGCCCAGCATGTAATGGTCCCCCCGAGACAGTGATACATGTATTATATTTCTGTCCAGGGTACAGACCATTCAGAAAATATTGGCTCATTCCACTTTGTAAAAATATGGGGTTCACTCAATGTATTGCTTCTTATCGAATTTTTAGATCTGCAACAAAATCTATTTGCCGCCTCTTGCTTTCTTCTCTCAATGTGGAAAAGACGCCAATAGTTGCTGAAAACACTACTATAATTGTGCAATTAATTTATTTTATATCTCCTTTTTAATGCAACGAGCTGCTGCTAGTCGATGCAATCTGTAAATAACTATTTTTTAAATTTTTATCTAGTGCTATTTTTAACGTATTTTTATCTTTGTGGTGTGGTATTATGTGACTTATGGCCTTTTACGGACGAAATAAAGTGTATAAATGGAATGGAAAAAATGGCAAACATTTTACTGATTTTCCTCCCCTGCGCCCCCCCCCCCCCCCAGCTATTTCCATATAAGCTATGGGCATGCAAATTAACACACCATGGTGAAGTGATCTCCTCTGCATTCTAAAAGTTAAATTAAGTTTCTAGCTTCTGTGGTTCTTGAGATGAAAATGTATTTGTATGGTGTACTATAAAGACTTTGTCTATAAAATCAGGACATACAATTCTTCCTAATGGTATTTCAGAATCCTTGTTAAATGAAGCAAATAAAATAAAAAAAGCACAAATTCAATGTATTAAAATATCAAACATTACAAAGATCGCAGATTATCTCAGAGGAGAATCCATTCTAAAGATTTTAAGGAAGAAAGGCATGTGTGTAGCACTAAAAAATCCTGACTACCTGTAGCCACCTCTACATAGTAGAGCTCACATACAGGAGTTTAGTGGGAAAAGGACCTGCTACTTATACAGATATTCAGGGGGTGGAACATTACCTGCAAGGATTGCATTGGCTAATGTAGAGTGGGGTTACACCTCCCTAGTGTCAGCTTCTCCCTCCAGCTCGGTTGTACATCTGGGATCAAAGTCACAACTCATTAGGTCAGCTCCTCCGATTAGCTGGCAACTCCCAGCTCAGACTGGGCAGATGGGAGGTCGTTCACACCTCCCCTGTATCAACTCCTCCCGCTAGCTTCCAGCTCACGTTATGCAAATGGGAGAAATTTCTCACCTGCCTGAAGGAAAGTCACACGCCTTCTTTGCAAGAACCGGGATGTGCTAAAGACATCCCTTGCAGTTTTAAAACAGCAAGTGTCAAATGACAAAACAAGCGAGGGCATGTAATAAGTAAACTACTAAAAAATCCAGAATGTTAGTCACAATGTTAAATGATGCAAACATTTTCCTAATTTCTTTCAGCGATTTCCATATATGCTGTGGACATTAAAATGAACACACTATGTTGGATTGATGGATTAATATCCTCTACATCCTGAAATTAAATTTCCAGCTTCTGTGTTTCTTGAGACATAAATATATTTGTATAGTGTACTTTGAAGACTTTTTGCCTCAATTTAAAACATTTCAAATCTATACCTAGAGTATTTCAGTATCAGTGAGACATTAATTTTCATTAGATAGAACAATCTTAATAACCTACATGCAGTAAAATATTTACTTTAAAAAATGACAACTTGAATATTTTAAACTACTCTGTCTGCCTGCAGTTTCTACTAGGGCTTGCATTAGGTGTGAACTCCTCCCACAAGCAATAATCCCCCAGAATCACTGGAAGCAGGTTACCACCCACCTCGCAGTCTGCATAAATGCCTGGCTTATTCTACAGTAAAACGCAGTACTTCCTCAGCGCTGAAGACTACTGACGGACACAGGTGTTCACAACAGTTTGGTGCTTCCGAGATCTCCACCGTCCAGTCTTGAAGCATGTATTTTTCTATGGGATATGTTTATAATGTGAAGTACAGGCAGCTATTTCAAAGATTTTCACCAATACACTTCCTGTGTGCCATGCTAACTAGCACTGTCTAAGATATAGGTAAGGCACCCCTCTAGCAGGCCTTACAGTCCTAAGGCGGGGTGCACTATACTACAGGTGTGGACAAGTCTGCAGGAGGAGATGTGCCCTCACAATATCTAAGTCCATTCTTAAATATTGTAAAAATCCTTCCTAACAAGAAACCTATATACTGGAAGAGCAGGAGACCCAAGGGTCTGCTCTGGGGTCATCAACTTCTTGATCAGGGCTCCCCTTTTCAATGTACGCAATTATCGTCCCTATATTATCTACCTCTTCCTTTAAACCTACATTTTTTATCTTGCGGAATGTAATACTTGATACTTATGCTAAACTCAAATCTTCTTCTTCTCCAACCCCGTCCCTTGGCATAATCTTCTCTGCATAACCCCCAAAGCGTCCACCATTTATTCTCATTTATTAGTTCCCCCTGAGCTCCGAGATATAACTAAAGTAGAACTTATGTGCGAATCTGATTTGGGAGTGACTTGGCCTATTTTTTTTAACAGAATGTGGACAAAAATCAGGAAATCATTTCGAGCCGCCAGTACAACACAAACACTTTTCTTTCTTTATAATAGATTCTTTTTTACACCTGCATACCTAAATAAAATTCACAACACAAATCTCAATACTTGCTGGGCATGCTTCTAGATTAACGCTGATCTTCATTTGTTATTCAGCTGTCCACATCTTTTTATATTTTGGGGGCATCAAATTAACACTATTTTTCACACCTCAACCCCCCTCCACTTCACAAATGTTTTCCCAGGCAGTCTAACACCGGACTGGGAGGGAGGCCGATCCCAATGGCTACTTATTGAATTATTAAAAGCCGTGGCTTTTCAGCAGATATCAAAGAGCTGGAAAAATTCCTCCAAATGGTCTTATTTTGCGTGGTGGTGGCGGTATGTCACAACCATCGCCTTGATGCAGCATTTGTCCATCTCATCTCTCTTGCTACAAAACGACTCCACCGCTGGGGCCTTTCACACAATATCCAGCCGATACTGGAAGAGAACTTCTTTACCCGATCTCTCACAACAAGAAGCCTCCAAGCCTCCGGACTTCCTACTGCTCGTTGTACAGTGAGGCTTCATTTATCATTTCCTATATTGTCGTTTAAGATCATGTTTCATTCACAAGTGTTGGTATCTACATTTCATGTGAACCTGCGACTACACTCATATCCTCTTCTATAATTCCTTTCATTATTTTCATGAGTAGTGGATCATTACTACTTTTTATTGAACCTTCTTGCATGTGTGCATTAAGAAATAATTGCTTATACGAAGTATTGTTTTTTAGGACCATATTAATATTTCTAAATAAACATCTTGAAATTTAAAAACATTTTTTTTTAAAGAACCCAAGAATACACTTTACAAGTAGACAGCTTGGCCATCAGCAGTTATGCAAACTTCACTGCCTGCCCTGCAGTGTATCCACCCGCTAAAAAATGTGTAAAAAAGAATCCAGCAAATGGAGGGATTGTATTAACAAATTGAACGTTGAAACAAGACACTTAAAACTTCGTGGTTTTTTTTGCGAGAAAAAAAATAAAATCTACTGTCCCAATAGACGTTTCATTTCTATTCCAAAAAAGTGTATAAAACTTCTAAAAGCTAAACAAAAAACTAATTTTGCTAAAGAATTCTCTTTGAAAACTAGCACAGAGTCCACACACAAAAAAGTGTCTGAACAAAAAAAAAATTCCCATCACATTATCCACCACCCCCTTAAAACCCCCACAAACGTTTCAAACAACTAACTCGCGAAGGCTGCAGCTGCTGCTTTTAAAGGCACAAAAAAAAAACACAATCCTTCAGTGCAGGAAGTGATGACAGTGCAGGCCCAGCCAATAGAAGCCCCGAGAACGAGTTCAAACTGGCGCCTTTCAGTGACTCACCTGGCATTATTTATGCAAATGAGGCAGGTACATAGGGGGCGGCTCCGCAGCGCTCGGGTTTGGTCCATTAGTATCACAGCGGCCAGAAGCCCTGCGCGGAGCCTCACAGCGCCCAGAAGCCCTGCACAGAGCGGAGCCGCCTCAGCGCCCAGAAGAAGTAAGTAGCGCCTCTGAGGGGGTCCTCGGCCTCCTACCCGCACCCCCCCTCCCTCGGGACATGCTGAGCACTGCTCGTGTCAGCAGCGAGCGTTGAACCCATGAGCGGCCTGTGCGAGGAGCGTTGCTGCGAGCGGCTTTATTGGGGGTAGCACAGGGTGTTCAGGCACCTGCGGCAGAGATCCGTCGATGCTGGGGGGGGCGGGGGTGTGACGCGGACAGTGATGCGGGGGGGGTGGGGGTTCGGTGGCGGGATGATGCTGACATTTGGAGAGTGCTTTTCACTGTAAACCTGTTTTAGATGCTTTACATGCCGCGGCCACTTTTGGGGAATGAGGGGTGATAGTTTAATGCTCGCCCCAGATTCTTTTCCGGTGACCCGCCTATTCCTGCATTCTTGGGGTTCGCTCCCTCCGCGAAGCCCCGGCTTGAAATGCAAACAATCCCCCCCCCCAACCCCCCCAGCCTCACGGGAGGGCCGCGGCTCCGCGCGCGCGCAGCTGCTTCCTTCGGTGAGATGCCGGGACTCTCCACAGTGTGAGATAGCCCACGCATAAGACACCGCGGTGGACGAACATAACACTCTGGGACACCAAAACCACGAATTAAAAAAAAACATACTTATTTATTCAGCCCACAGCATTGAACACGTCAGAAAAATGTAAAGGGAAAATACTTGCATAGGAATGGCCCCGAGCTCGGGTATAACTTTGAGAGATGTGTGTGGGGGTGTGTGTGGGTGTGTATATATATATGTATATATCAATGCTCGAAGGTGTCCACCTTTGAGTAGCACACGAACAGCAGCTTGGTTTATGTATAGGTGAGGACGGGGATCCACTCGTAGACGCCGCTCTGTACGGGATCTACCCGACGCGTTTCGAAGCTCCATATGCTTCTCTTCAGGGGCTTTAACGGAAGCGGTGTGCGCAACCGCCGACCCACTTCCCCATTTTATATATAACACACCCACCGATGGGAGGCTCAAATGAGACTGTGCATTCTGGGAAGTGTGGTCTGGGAAGCACACAATCAAGTCCTGTATGGACTCCACAAGTGGGCCCGTCCTCAATTCCAAGTACGACTGCTGCTTCACTTTCGTGACCCCCAGGGTACCGGGGTGGTGCATACTCCGCGGCTGGACGGCCGCGTATAAATCAATGCTCGAAGGTGTCCACCTTTGAGTAGCACACGAACAGCAGCTTGGTTTATGTATAGGTGAGGACGGGGATCCACTCGTAGACGCTGCTCCGTACGGGATATGCCCGACGCGTTTTGAAGCTCCATCGGTGGGTGTGCTATATATAAAATGTGGAAGTGGGTCGGCGGTTGTGCACACCGCTTCCGTTAAAGCCCCTGAAGAGAAGCATTTGGAGCTTCGAAACGCGTCGGGCAGATCCCGTACGGAGCGGCGTCTACGAGTGGATACCCGTCCTCACCTATACATAAACCAAGCTGCTGTTCGCGTGCTACTCAAAGGTGGACACCTTCGAGCATTGATTTATACGCGGCCGTCCAGCCGCGGAGTATGCACCACCCCGGTACCCTGGGGGTCACGAAAGTGAAGCAGCAGTCGTACTTGGAATCGAGGACTGGCCCACTTGTGGAGTCCATACAGGACTTGATTGTGTGCTTCCCGGACCGCACTTCCCAGAATGCACAGTCTCATTTGAGCCTCCAATCGGTGGGTGTGCTATATATAAAATGTGGAAGTGGGTCGGCGGTTGTGCACACCGCCTCTGTTAAAGCCATTGAAGAGAAGCATTTGGAGCTTCGAAACGCGTCAGGCAGATCCCGTACGGAGCGGCGTCTACGAGTGGATCTCCGTCCTCACCTATACATAAACCAAGCTGCTGTTCGCGTGCTACTCAAAGGTGGACACCTTCGAGCATTGATTTATACGCGGCCATCCAGCCGCGGAGTATGCACCACCCCGGTACCTTGGGGGTCACGAAAGTGAAGCAGCAGTCGTACTTGGAATCGAGGACGGGCCCACTTGTGGAGTCCATACAGGACTTGATTGTGTGCTTCCCGGACCACACTTCCCAGAATGCACAGTCTCATTTGAGCCTCCCATCGGTGGGTGTGCTATATATAAAATGTGGAAGTGGGTCGGCGGTTGTGCACACTGCTTCCGTTAAAGCCCCTGAAGAGAAGCATTTGGAGCTTCGAAACGCGTCGGGCAGATCCCGTACGGAGCGGCGTCTACGAGTGGATCCCCGTCCTCACCTATACATAAACCAAGCTGCTATTCGCGTGCTACTCAAAGGTGGACACCTTCGAGCATTGATTTATACGCGGCCGTCCAGCCGCGGAGTATGCTCCACCCCGGTACCCTGGGGGTCACGAAAGTGAAGCAGCAGTCGTACTTGGAATCGAGGACGGGCCCACTTGTGGAGTCCATACAGGACTTGATTGTGTGCTTCCCGGACCACACTTCCCAGAATGCACAGTCTCATTTGAGCCTCCCATCGGTGGGTGTGCTATAAATAAAATGTGGAAGTGGGTCGGCGGTTGTGCACACCGCTTCCGTTAAAGCCCCTGAAGAGAAGCATTTGGAGCTTCGAAACGCGTCGGGCAGATCCCGTACGGAGCGACGTCTACGAGTGGATCCCCGTCCTCACCTATACATAAACCAAGCTGCTTTTCGCGTGCTACTCAAAGGTGGACACCTTCGAGCATTGATTTATACGCGGCCGTCCAGCCGCGGAGTATGCACCACCCCGGTACCCTGGGGGTCACGAAAGTGAAGCAGCAGTCGTACTTGGAATCGAGGACGGGCCCACTTGTGGAGTCCATACATGACTTGATTGTGTGCTTCCCGGACCACACTTCCCAGAATGCACAGTCTCATTTGAGCCTCCCATCGGTGGGTGTGCTATATATAAAATGTGGAAGTTGGTCTGCGGTTGTGCACACCGCTTCCGTTAAAGCCCCTGAAGAGAAGCATTCGGAGCTTCGAAACGCGTCGGGCAGATCCCGTACGGAGCGGCGTCTACGAGTGGATCCCCGTCCTCACCTATACATAAACCAAGCTGCTGTTCCCGTGCTACTCAAAGGTGGACACCTTCGAGCATTGATATATGTATATATGTGTGTGCGTATGTATGTATATGTTTGTGCGTATGTATGTATGTATATGTATGTATATGTGTGGGTGTGTGTGTGTGTGTGTGTGTATAATATATATATATATATATTCATACTGACACTTAATGTAACCTATATTATTTGTCTGATTTGATATAGAAGACAAGAGGAGGAAATCTCTGAGGTTTTTATTAGTGCCCTGAAGAGACCTCCTGATTGTATGAGCTCTGTACAAAACACCAATAAATTAGATATGATCGTAAATGGGACAGCACGGAGGTAGAGGGACCGGGAAAGGCGCACGATTCACACCCTTAGGGTCCACTGGTGGCTGGGATGTATGAAGTTGGTGGGGCAAAAATACAAGGGAAAAAAAAGTAAAAAAATGTTGACACTTTACCTTCCTGGCGCGACAACCTCCTCGCTCGAGTCTTTTGCAGGCAGGCTCCAACGCAAGACCCAGAAAACTGCAGTAACCAATCTGGGAGCGTCTCTCTTGCAGCACCAGGATTGGAGGGAGCGGTCTCCTTCGGCGCTCCTGAGAGAACTGGAACCCTAAGCTGTCTCTGGGTTAGAGAGGTTTAAAATGTGCATGTCTGGCTGGCCGTCGTAAGATTGTTGGCCAAGAGACATGCACACTTCAAACTTAAAGTGCCCTGCCCATCACTGCTGGGATTAAGACCAGACCCTGTGGCATGATGGAATGAATGAATATTTTCAGGGGGCATTATCCTGAGTTAACTTTCTGCCACCTTAACTTATGCATCGAAGGTGAGGATACTTGATTAAGGTGACGGACATTTATGTCCATGAAGAAGTCTGCGAGAAAGTTCATTAATGACATTAACACATGCTTGCTGGAGCAGGAGGGGTCCAGTTCTCATCACCCCTCCCTCCCTCTCTCTCTCTGCAATGCCCAGTTTCTAGGTTTAGCCTCTACCCTGTTCCTTCGGTGCGTCATCGATGCATCATCGCAGAGGAGCGATGCTCGCCCAATAGCACCTGTGGTAATGGACCGCCATATCTTATCTTGCGCAGCAAGTATTGATCTTCTGTGTTACCAGTCTCGAGTGCTTTCTCTCAGCTCGCTTCTATATATGTGTTTTTTTCTTTTTTTACTGGTCTGGGAGTTTCTTTTGCTGGTAGGTCATCACTGCTAGTTGGTGTCATCGGGACGAGATGTGGTGACATTTAGATTGTATTCATACAGAGTTACACCTGTTTATTTGTATTGTATCCTTAACTTATCGTTTGTCTTTGCAGCGGACATGCTGGTATCAGCATGTAGAGTAGGTTGTCAGTCATGTATGGTACACCTGGATCCACATAGTCGCTGGGGCGCGTTCATTGTGGTATTGTGGGTAATGTGCCTCCAGCTGGTTAAGTGCGATCAAGTGAGGAAGGCTGCTCAGTGAATGAGCGGGTGGGTGTGTTCTTAGTGTGCTGTACAATGTATCCGTGTGAGGTGGATGATGTTAAACCCTCCTGTGGGTGTGTTCTTAGTGTGCTGTACAATGTATCCGTGTGCGGTGGATGATGGTAAACCCTCCTGTTGGTGTGTTCTTAGTGTGCTGTACAATGTATCCGTGTGAGGTGAATGATGGTAAGCCCTCCTGTGGGTGTGTTCTTAGTGTGCTGTACAATGTATCCGTGTGAGGTGAATGATGGTAATCCCTCCTGTGGGTGTGTTCTTAGTGTGCTGTACAATGTATCCGTGTGAGGTGAATGATGGTAAACACTCCTGTGGGTGTGTTCTTAGTGTGCTGTACAATGTATCCGTGTGTGGTGAATGATGGTAAACCCTCCTGTGGGTGTGTTCTTAGTGTGCTGTACAATGTATCCGTGTGAGGTGGATGATGGTAAACCCTCCTGTGGGTGTGTTCTTAGTGTGCTGTACAATGTATCTGTGTGATGTGAATGATGGTAAACCCTCCTGTGGGTGTGTTCTTAGTGTGCTGTACAATGTATGCCTGTGAGGTGAATGATGGTAAACCCTCCTGTGGGTGTGTTCTTAGTGTGCTGTACAATGTATGCGTGTGAGGTGAATGATGGTAAACCCTCCCGTGGGTGTGTTCTTAGTGTGCTGTACAATGTATCCGTGTGTGGTGGATGATGGTAAACCCTCCTGTGGGTGTGTTCTTAGTGTGCTGTACAATGTATCCGCGTGATGTGGATGATGGTAAACCCTCCTGTGGGTGTGTTCTTAGTGTGCTGTACAATGTATCTGTGTGAGGTGGATGATGGTAAACCCTCCTGTGGGTGTGTTCTTAGCGTGTGTGGTGAATGATGGTAAACCCTCCCGTGGGTGTGTTCTTAGTGTGCTGTACAATGTATCCGTGTGTGGTGGATGATGGTAAACCCTCCTGTGGGTGTGTTCTTAGTGTGCTGTACAATGTATCCGCGTGAGGTGGATGATGGTAAACCCTCCTGTGGGTGTGTCCTCAGTGTGTTGTACAATGTATCCGCGTGAGGTGAAAGATGGTAAACCCTCCTGTGGGTGTGTTCTTAGTGTGCTGTACAATGTATCCGTGTGTGGTGGATGATGGTAAACCCTCCTGTGGGTGTGTTCTTAGCGTGTGTGGTGAATGATGGTAAACCCTCCTGTGGGTGTGTTCTTAGTGTGCTGTACAATGTATCCGTGTGTGGTGGATGATGGTAAACCCTCCTGTGGGTGTGTTCTTAGCGTGTGTGGTGGATGATGGTAAACCCTCCTGTGGGTGTGTTCTTAGTGTGCTGTACAATGTATCCGTGTGAGGTGAATGATGGTAAACCCTCCTGTGGGTGTGTTCCTAGTGTGCTGTACAATGTATCCGTGTGAGGTGGATGATGGTAAACCCTCCTGTGGGTGTGTTCTTAGTGTGCTGTACAATGTATCCGTGTGAGGTGAATGATGGTAAGCCCTCCTGTGGGTGTGTTCTTAGTGTGCTGTACAATGTATCTGTGTGAGGTGAATGATGGTAAACCCTCCTGTGGGTGTGTTCTTAGTGTGCTGTACAATGTATCCGTGTGAGGTGAATGATGGTAAGCCCTCCTGTGGGTGTGTTCTTAGTGTGCTGTACAATGTATCTGTGTGAGGTGAATGATGGTAAACCCTCCTGTGGGTGTGTTCTTAGTGTGCTGTACAATGTATCCGTGTGAGGTGAATGATGGTAAGCCCTCCTGTGGGTGTGTTCTTAGTGTGCTGTACAATGTATCCATGTGTGGTGGATGATGGTAAACCCTCCTGTGGGTGTGTTCTTAGTGTGCTGTACAATGTATCTGTGTGAGGTGAATGATGGTAAACCCTCCTGTGGGTGTGTTCTTAGTGTGCTGTACAATGTATCCGTGTGTGGTGGATGATGGTAAACCCTCCTGTGGGTGTGTTCTTAGTGTGCTGTACAATGTATCCGTGTGTTGTGGATGATGGTAAACCCTCCTGTGGGTGTGTTCTTAGTGTGCTGTACAATGTATCCGTGTGAGGTGGATGATAGTAAACCCTCCTGTGGGTGTGTTCTTAGTGTGCTGTACAATGTATCCGGTGAGGTGAATGATGGTAAGCCCTCCTGTGGGTGTGTTCTTAGTGTGCTGTACAATGTATCCATGTGTGGTGGATGATGGTAAACCCTCCTGTGGGTGTGTTCTTAGCGTGTGTGGTGGATGATGGTAAACCCTCCTGTGGGTGTGTTCTTAGTGTGCTGTACAATGTATCCGTGTGTGGTGAATGATGGTAAACCCTTCTGTGGGTGTGTTCTTGGTGTGATGTACAATGTATCCGTGTGAGGTGGATGATAGTAAACCCTCCTATGGGTGTGTTCTTAGTGTGCTGTACAATGTATCCGTGTGAGGTGAATGATGGTAAACCCTCCTGTGGGTGTGTTCTTAGTGTGCTGTACAATGTGTCCGTGTGAGGTGAATGATGGTAAACCCTCCTGTGGGTGTGTTCTTAGTGTGCTGTACAATGTATCCGTGTGAGGTGAATGATGGTAAACCCTCCTGTGGGTGTGTTCTTAGTGTGCTGTACAATGTGTCCGTGTGAGGTGAATGATGGTAAACCCTCCTGTGGGTGTGTTCTTAGTGTGCTGTACAATGTATTCGTGTGAGGTGGATGATGGTAAACCCTCCTGTGGGTGTGTTCTTAGTGTGCTGTACAATGTATCCGTGTGAGGTGAATGATGGTTAACCCTCCTATGGGTGGTATGCTTGGTGTTGGTCCAGGGAGGTAAAGTTTGTCGATCAGCGATGGTTTTTAGCCAGTTTACAAAGGTTTATAGATATGACGTTTCTTACATATTTGGAGAAGGAACGTGTGGAAAGAGCAGCTCTGCTACCGTTGCTTGGGGATGGCTTTCAAAATATGCAGAGTTCACGCAGAGGAATTTGCTGTGATCAGTCATGTTCTGTTTAATTTGATTGGTCCATGCCAGGAATGTCTTGTTTGCACCGCGTAGGATTCGGCCCTAAGAAAATGAATTGAAAAGACCCTACCGTGTTCCACATGTTCTGCAAGATTTCAGTCTTGACTTGATTTCATTTCTGAAGAGCTACTGATGCTTTGCGTGATAGACGTGAGCCGGAAGCAGAGTCCAAAATTCTGCTCCGTGGCAGCCACAGTCTGTTCTCCCAGTGATCTTTGTTGCTGTTTTGTTCTGAAACATTTGCTTGATTGGAGCAGCATCCGGGGTATGCATCTTATGAATTCCTTTGTATACTGTGGTCCCTTGATTCGCACAGCTCACTGGGCCACACAACGTGTCCAGCGCTATCCATCATCTCGCTTACGCAGTTGCAACCCAGCCAGTGGCAGCAGGATGGGCTCACGGGTGGACTTTGGGTCTAAAGATGACTCCATGTGCTCAGATTTGCAATTTCTTCAATCTATACAAGTCTCTGAGTGACGGTCCAAGGTGGCTTTCGCTCAGCCTTCACTTGAATTGATGTCTGACGCTGGGTGAAATGCTGCAGCGATTCAAGGAAAAGAAGAATCTTCCAGCCAGCTTGGACATAACATATGCCTCTTCACCAACCTCTGTGCCGTTGGCGTTAATTGGCTTTCAAGGGTGGTGAAAGCCTAAATTCTGGCAAAATAAACAGCATGTGTAGCACTAAAAGCAGTGTAGGATTGTTCACAGGTGTGCTCCTTCAATACAGCTGGATTTTATTGTGGGATGTGGGGTCCTTGCCTCTTTAATCTGTTTTTGATCTTCACTTACACTAAACGTTTGACAAATGAATCCATTATTTGCAATTCAATTTTCGCCGAGGTTATCATGATTTTTGAAGCTCTGCAGAAGAACATAACCTCGAGCACTCGTGCTGACTGGGAAGGCTGCAAAAGAAACTAACCTCGAGCGCTCGTGCTGACTGGGAAGGCTGCAGAAGAAACTAACCTCAAGCGCTTGTGCTGACTGGGGAGGCTGCAAAAGAAACTAACCTCAAGCGCTTGTGCTGACTGGGGAGGCTGCAAAAGAAACTAACCTCAAGCGCTCGTGCTGACTGGGAAGGCTGCAAAAGAAACTAACCTCAAGCGCTCGTGCTGACTGGGGAGGCTGCAGAAGAACCGAACCTCGAGCACTCATGCTGACTGGGGAGGCTGCAGAAGAACCTAACCTCGAGCGCTCGTGCTGACTTAGAAGGCTGCAGAAGAACCTAACCCTTAAGCGCTCATGCTGACTGGGAAGGCTGCAGAAGAACCTAACCTCGAGCGCTCGTGCTGACTGGGAAGGCTGCAGAAGAACCTAACCCTTAAGCGCTTGTGCTGACTGGGGAGGCTGCAAAAGAAACTAACCTCAAGCGCTTGTGCTGACTGGGGAGGCTGCAAAAGAAACTAACCTCAAGCGCTCGTGCTGACTGGGAAGGCTGCAAAAGAAACTAACCTCAAGCGCTCGTGCTGACTGGGGAGGCTGCAGAAGAACCGAACCTCGAGCACTCATGCTGACTGGGGAGGCTGCAGAAGAACCTAACCTCGAGCGCTCGTGCTGACTTAGAAGGCTGCAGAAGAACCTAACCTTAAGCGCTCGTGCTGACTGGGAAGGCTGCAAAAGAAACTAACCTCGAGCGCTCGTGCTGACTGGGAAGGCTGCAAAAGAAACTAACCTCAAGCGCTCGTGCTGACTGGGGAGGCTGCAAAAGAAACTAACCTCAAGCGCTCGTGCTGACTGGGAAGGCTGCAAAAGAAACTAACCTCGAGCACTCGTGCTGACTGGGAAGGCTGCAAAAGAAACTAACCTCGAGCACTCGTGCTGACTTGGAAGGCTGGAAAAGAAACTAACCTTGAGCGCTGGTGCTGACTTGGAAGGCTGCAGTCGAACCTAACCTCAAGCACTCATGCTGACTGGGAAGGCTGCAGAAGAACCTAACCTTAAGCGCTGGTGCTGACTTGGAAGGCTGCAGTCGAACCTAACCTTAAGCGCTGGTGCTGACTTGGAAGGCTACAGTCGAACCTAACCTTAAGCGCTTGTGCTGACTAGGGAGGCTGCTGAAGAACCGAACCTCGAGCGCTCATGCTGACTGGGGAGGCTGCAAAAGAAACTAACCTCAAGCGCTCGTGCTGACTGGGAAGGCTGCAAAAGAAACTAACCTCGAGCACTCGTGCTGACTGGGAAGGCTGCAAAAGAAACTAACCTCGAGCACTCGTGCTGACTGGGAAGGCTGCAAAAGAAACTAACCTCAAGCGCTCGTGCTGACTGGGAAGGCTGCAAAAGAAACTAACCTCAAGCGCTCGTGCTGACTGGGAAGGCTGCAAAAGAACCTAACCTTAAGCGCTGGTGCTGACTTGGAAGTCTGTATTTTAGCCCCAATGTGGTTCTTCTAACAAGCCCTGCATGACTCCTTCCCATATGCAACCTTTGGACTGTAGAGAATGCAGCTTTGCTTATCGAACTTTGTTCCACTGGTTGATATATTTACACTTGTTGGTCCTTTTTTACCGCATTCATAGGGCTTATGTTTAAGGATAGCCCTGGATTGGTAGAGTTTACTGAAGTGAAAAATTTATTTCCACATTTATTTGCCTAATAATGAACTACATGTTGGCAAATATTGTAAATAAACATTACTGTTGCTTATTATTTACTTTGTGTTACTTTTCCACGGAAGACTGTGTTGCCTGCTTGTGTAGTGTAGTTCCTATAGTCCCAATAGGCTCTGCGCATTGGAATAATATATTCAGCAGTGTAGACGAAGGACTGAGGTCGACTACGTCTCTACTGTAATGTAATGTAATGTAAGGAGCATTTCTATAGCGCTACTTTCACTCCAAGGAGTATCTTGGCGCTCTATCCAGCCTAGGTGAAAGGGCTGGAGGGAAAGAAATGACCTGAATACTGTACTACACACTACACCAATTCCCAACACGTCGCTTCAGACAGGGTGAAAATCCAAGTTTTCAGTGCTTTCCTAAAGTGTGACTCTTGAGAAAGTGTTCGTAGGTGGGGCGGAAGCTTATTCCAGGCCTTAGAACCTAATACAAAGAGTGATTTACCACCTTTTGTTACCAGCTTGAATCGAGGGATTGTAAGAAGATTCTGACTGGCAGACCTCAAACAGCGATTGGGATAATATCTCTTAAAACCATTACACAGGTATTTTGGACCCTGTTGATGGAAAGCTCTAAAAGTGATTATGAGAATTTTAAACAAAATTCTTTTCCCTATGGGTAGCCAATGAAGCAGTTTGAGTGCTGCTGAGGCTGAGGACCTACGGGGCCATCGCAACACCAGCTGAGCGGCTGCATGTTGGACCATTTGCAATTTATGGAGAACGATTTTGTTGGCTCCAGCATATAACCCATTGCAATAGTCCAACCTGGAATTTATTAAAGCCACTGCAACTGTTTTCCTGGCCGACAGTGGGAGAAAATCAAAACATTTTCTCAAAGCTTTTATAATCTGGAAACACGTTCCAGCCACTGTCACTGCTTGATGTTTGAAAGACAGTTGGTCATCAAATTTGATGCCTAAGTTGCGGGCAGATGTAATAGTTATGTTATGTTATGTTATGTTATGTTATGTTACGTCTATTTATTGTGCGCGCAGCGACTCCAGCCAAGGAGCGTCCCGGCGCAAAGACAAGGTAGCTCGTAACACAACGGGAAGTAAAAAGAGGCAAATAAACAGCTAATAGTCTTGGGAGGTGTTTCCGCATCCACTGGCCAACACACTCTAGGGGAAAACAAGTTGTTAGTTCCGAACGGTAGGATTTCTGTCTTACCAGCATTACATTTCAAATGATTGTCAGTCATCCATTTGAATGTTGCTGCTAGACAATCCTTGAGGTTTTCTTCAGCATTCGGCCGCTCCCTATCTAACACCAGAATGAGTTGGGTGTCGTCAGCGTATGAGATTGAACTGATCTGAAATGACGCGATCAATTCTACTAGGGGTGCCATGTACAGGTTGAACAGTACTGGGCTTAAGCTTGAGCCCTGAGGGACCCCTGAGCTGACGACCTTTGCTTCAGATTGGTGTTGACCCAGCACTATGACTTGACGTCTATTACCAAGAAAATTCGTAAGCCACGCCAAGACTTTCCCCCCTACACCTGCGGCAGCCAAACGGTCCACTAAGATGTTATGTGAGACCGTATCAAAGGCTGCCGACAGGTCGAGTAGGATTAGGACAGCCTTCATTCCCTGGTCCATGGCTGCTCGACGGGTCTCTGCTGTATAAAGCAGGGCTGTTTCTGTAGAGTGTTTTGAACGGAACCCTGACTGGTTAGGATGGAGAATATTGTTCATCTCCAAAAAGTTCGTCAATTGAATATTGACGAACTTTTCGGCCAGTTTAAACAGCACAGGCAACAGGGAAATGGGCCGCAGGTTGGAAAGGGTAGTAGGGTCGGCCACTGTCTTTTTTTGGAGGGGCTTAACAGCAGCACACTTCCAATCGTTCGGGATATCAGCCGTGGCTAGAGACGAATTTATGATCCCATTAATTATGGGATTAACCGTCTCTGCTAGAGTATGCAAAACCAGGGAGGGGCAGGGGTCCAAAGGTGATCTCGATTTAATGGCTAAAATAGCCTTCGAGGTCTCCTCAAGAGAGACCAGTGTAAATTCTTCCAAGCGTGCGGTGGGCCTCATCGCCTCACTCTGTGTAGGGACGATCGACATAGTCGAAGCTGAGGGAAAAGTTTTCACGATTGCCAGAATCTTGTCTTCGAAATAATCAGATATCGCATTACCGAGATCCTGAGATGGAGGAATCTCCTGCGATAAAGCTACTGGACTCATGAACTCCTTTACAATTTTAAAAATCGCTTTTTGTTCCTGACCTGCCCTAATGACAGCCTGTAGATAATGGGCCTTCTTAGCAGATTTTAACTCAGCATTGTTAGACGGGGACCCTGAGGGTCGGCCGGATACCGAGGGATAGATCCCCGAGGGGGACCGTCTCCGGCGATCGTACAGACAAGTACCCTCCCTCCCCACAAACAGGCACCACACCAAGTCGAGTTCAAGGCTTTATATACGGTTCTTAAGGCAAGGATATCAGCGATACAGGATAACTTGGACCCGGGGGTCCTCTCACTTCTAGTCTCTGTAGGGAAAGGGGGTAGCGGGACAGTCTTGGTACCGGATCGGTACAGGTAGTGGTAACAGGCGAGCTCACAATCCTCGAGCTGGAGGGTCTGTGGATCGGGCCGCGGCAGCGCCAGCAGGCCAAGGTGATAGTCTCATAAAGCAGAGGGCCGTGGCAGCGCCAGCAGGCCAAGTCGATGGTTTCACGAGGCAGAGGGCCGCGGCAGCGCCAGCAGGCCAAGACGATGGTTTCACGAGGCAGAGGGCCGCGGCAGCGCCAGCAGGCCAAGACGATGGTTTCACGAGGCAGAGGGCCGCGGCAGCGCCAGCAGGCCAAGACGATGGTTTCACGAGGCAGAGGGCCGCGGCAGCGCCAGCAGGCCAAGACGATGGTTTCACGAGGCAGAGGGCCGCGGCAGCGCCAGCAGGCCAAGACGATGGTTTCACGAGGCAGAGGGCCGCGGCAGCGCCAGCAGGCCAAGACGATGGTTTCAAGAGACAGAGGGCCGCGGCAGCGCCAGCAGGCCAAGTCACGGATGAGTTCTTCTCGGGTCTCTCGACTCCAGGATACAACTGGCTTCCTGGTCTGGCCCTGCTCCAGTTATAGGTCTGGTCCCCTTTGATGTCCGGACCCTCGCGCCTGGGGGCCGGGAGGTCCGGGATGAGGGAGTCCAGACACCCAGCAGGGGGGTGGAGCCAGCGCCCAGGCGGCCGGGGGTGATCGACACCTGGCGGAGGAGAGCCGTTGACGATTCCTTCTCCCATTGACTCGCCAAGTGGTCACTCTGCCTCCTGGGGGGAGGTTGGTGCCTCGATGTCGGGGCCGGTCGGGCCCAGGGTGAGGGTCGAGTTGAGGCCACGCGGCCTCGTGCTGCAGTGCCCCAAGATGGCGGCTGGGCCGAGGCCGTGGTGTGGATGGTGACCCGGGCCAGCTGGGTCCGGAGCTGGTGTCTTGTGGTGGAGGAATTTGCAGTGTACTTCGGGTGGTCGTCGGGGACTCTGGCTGGGGATGCAGGGGGAGCCAGGGTCCAGGTCCCATTGCGGGGAGGGGGGGCAGCCCGACCATGCGGCCTGTCCAACATGCGTCCCCCCCAGCTGAAGGCGGGGAGAGTCAGCCATCTTCCTGGGGACTCTCCTCGCTGAGGCGGAAAAAGCGTGACAGGCCGTCGACGTTGGCGTGGTCCTGGCCTGGACGATGTTCCACCGTGAAGTCCATCCCCTGCAGGGAGATGGACCAGCGCAACAGCTTCGGGTTTTCCCCCCGCATTTGCATCAGCCATTGCAGGGGTCGGTGGTCTGTTTGCACCCGGAAGTGGGTGCCGAAGAGGTATGGCCGGAGCTTCTTGAGTGCCCAGACTACGGCGAAGGCCTCTCTCTCAATGGTGCTCCAGCGCTGTTCTCGGGGCAAGAGGCGTCTGCTGATGAAGACCACCGGATGGTCGACCCCTTCGGCGTTGAGTTGGGAGAGGACGGCCCCCACACCATGATCGGAGGCGTCCGTCTGCACAATGAATTCCCGGCTGTAGTCGGGAGCCTGGAGCACGGGGGCCGTGCACATGGCGGTCTTTAGCTTTTCGAAGGCCGATTGGCAGGCCGGGGTCCAGTTGACGGTTTTGGGGCTCTTTTTGGAGGTGAGCTCCGTGAGGGGCCCCACGATGCTGCCATAGTCCTTCACGAACCGCCGGTAGTATCCGGTGAGCCCCAGGAAGGCTCGGACCTCCGTTTGGATCGTAGGGGGTTGCCAGGCCTGGATGGCAGCGATCTTGAGTTGGAGAGGGGCCACCAGCCCGCTTCCCACTTGGTGTCCCAGGTAGGTCACGGACCCTTGGCCAACTTGGCACTTGCTGGCCTTGATGGTGAGCCCGGCTTGCTGGAGGGCGTGTAGAACCTCCCGCAGGTGGCGGAGGTGGTCGGTCCACTGGTGGCTGTACACAGCAATGTCGTCCAGGTAGGCGGCGCTGAAGTCTTCCAGGCCCGCCAGTACCTGGTTTACCAGCCGTTGGAACGTTGCCGGGGCGTTTTTCATGCCGAAGGGCATGACTTTAAAGTGGTAGTGCCCGTCTGGGGTAGAGAAGGCGGATCGTTCTTGGGCCCTAGGGGTGAGGCCGATCTGCCAGTAACCCGCTGTTAGGTCGAAGATGCTCAGGTAGCGGGCGGCCCCCATCCGGTCAATTAGCTCGTCTGCCCGGGGGATGGGATGAGCGTCGGTCCGGGTAACTGCATTCAGCCCTCGATAGTCCACGCAGAACCGGAGCTCAGGGGCAACGCCCGGGGCAGCTGCCTTGGGAACCAGGACGACCGGGCTCGCCCAGGGACTGTCTGAGGGCTCGATCACTCCTAGGGTCAGCATCTTGGACACCTCGGTCTGGATGCAGGCTCGTACCCGGTCTGGTACGCGGTATGCTCGGTGTCGAATAGGAGGGCTGTCCCCGGTGTCCACATCGTGGAGGCACCAGGGGGTGACTCTGGGGGTGAGGGAGAACAGGGAGGCGAACTGCCTCAGGAGCGTTTGGCAGTCTTGGCGTTGCTCCGGGGACAGGGCCTCGGAGAGCTGGACCCCTTCCACTGAGCCATCCTGCTCGAGGGTCCTCAGTAAGTCCGGAAGGGGTTCGGAGTCTTCTTCTGTCCCAGTATCGGTAGCCATCAGGAGGCTGAGTTCGGATCGCACAAAATGGGGTTTGAGCCTGTTGGCATGGAGGACCCGTAGGGGGTTCCGGGCAGTCTCCATGTCGATTAAATAGGTGACGGGCCCCTTGCGTTCGATTACCTTGAAGGGCCCGGACCATCTGTCTTGGAGGGCACAGGGCTCAACCGGGGACATCACCCAGACCTGTTGTCCAGGTTCGAACTCAATGGAGGACGTGTGCTGATCGTACCACCTCTTCATGTCCTCCTGACTGGCCTCGAGGTTGGCTTTGGCGGTGTCTCGGAACCGCCGGGTCTGGTTGCGGAGAGCCAGGAGATACCGGTAGATGTCCGGGGGAGTTTTCTGGGGAGGCTGCTCCCAACCTTCCTTGACTAGGCTGAGGGGGCCCCGGACGGGGTGCCCGTACAGTAGTTCAAAGGGGCTGAAGCCGAGGGACTTCTGCGGGACCTCCCGATAGGCAAACAGGAGGCATGGAAGCAGTACGTCCCACTGGCGTCGAAGGGGTTCTTCTAGACCCATAATCATCCCCTTGAGGGTGCGGTTGAATCTCTCGACCAGTCCGTTTCCTTGCGGGTGATAGGGGGTCGTGAATTTGTAGGTGACCCCGCATTGCTGCCAGAGGGACTTCATATATCTGGAGATAAAGTTCGTGCCCCTGTCACTGACGACCTCCCGGGGGAACCCCACCCGGGAGAAGATCCCCATCAGGGCCCGGCCCACCACGGGGGCCGTCACAGTCCGAAGAGGGATGGCCTCGGGATAGCGGGTGGCGTGGTCTACAAGGACCAGGATGAACCGGTGTCCTTGGGCTGTTCGAGGGTCGAGGGGCCCCACAATGTCTATTCCCACTCGTTCAAACGGGGTGGTGACGACAGGAAAGGGTTGTAATGGTGCTTTGATTTTTCGGCCACTTTTTCCGCTGGCCTGGCAGGTGGGGCAGGCCTTGCAGTGGTTGGTGACATCCTTCCGCATGTGGGGCCAGAAAAAATGGGTCACCAGGCGGTCGTAGGTTTTATCCTGCCCCAGGTGTCCGGCAAGGGGGACATCGTGGGCTAAGTTCAGGAGGAAGTCTCGGAAGCGAAGGGGCACCACCAGCACCCGACTGGCCCCTAGTTCTGCAATTTTCTGCTCGCTGTAGAGCAGGTCTTGGTCCCAGTAGATCCAGTGGGCCCCCGAGGTATCCCCGGTGCTCTGGGCCAGGGCTTGCTGCCGGAGTCCTTCGAGAGAGGGACATGTTTTCTGTTCGGCCCGGAATTGTTCCTGCGTGGGGCCTCCCTCCTGCCGCCATTGTGCCAGGTCAGGGACGTCCCGAAGCTGGTCGGGTCCTTCTTCGGTTTGGGTCAAGGGAATGGCTTCTGGGGCGGCCTCCTCTGGGATGAGCGCGGGAGGAGGTTCTGGCCACTCGGGCTCTTCTGGGCTGGGGACCGCGCGGGCGGTCATGGACCGGGTCGTGACGCAGACCCATTCGGGGAGGCCAAGCATCCCCAGGTGCTCCCTCCGTTCGACAGCTGCCCAGGGAGAGCTTTCAAGGTCGTTTCCTAGGAGGCAGTCCACGGGGGCATCATCGCGGACAGTTACTTTTAACATCCCTGTTACTCCTCCCCACTCGAAGGGGACGCAGGCCATGTGGCATAGGCTTTCGGAGTTGTCGGCTGATCGAACAGGGCAAAGAATGTTCGGCAAGATTTGGTCTGGAGTGACGAGGTGGCGTCGGACCGCCGTTACACTGGCCCCGGTGTCGCGGAGGGCTTCCGCCCGGCGACCATTGATGTTAACCCATTGACCGTACTTCTGTGTGTTGGCGGGAAGGGGGGCCCGCGGAATCATGTCTCTCTCCCCTAAGCAGACCAGTGCCATGGCGGCGGGTGCCCATTCCGAGGGATCGGTCTCGTACTCCTCTTGGTCTTCCGGGATTATTTCTTCCCCTAGGGCCGCCGCTGCAACTTGGCGGGGAGTCGTGTTCGGATTCTTTGGGCAGTTGGGATCACTGGCGTAGTGGCCGGGTCGCTGGCACCTGTGGCACGTAATGTTGGCCCGGAAACCGGCCCGGACGGCAGGGCTTCCCCGGCCAACCGGGGTCGAGGGGGTTCTGGGGGGTGACGAGGGGCCGGGGTCTCTCCCCCGACCCTGACTTCCTCCTCCCCCTCGGGGGCGATACGATCTGGATACTTCGCTGGGTGCGCTCCGGCCAACTCGGGTGCTTTCCCACCGGTCGGCTTCGGCGGCGAGTTGTCGAGGGTCGGTTAGCTTGCTGTCCAGGAGGTGTTGCCGGAGCTCCACGAAGCAGTTGTTCGACAGGTGTTCCCATACGATAAGGTCAAAGAGTTGTTCGTAGGTGGTTACTTTGTTGCCCTTGATCCACCCCTCGAAGGCTCGGCTGAAAAAGTTCACGTACTCCACCCAAGTTGTACCCGGAATCCGTTTGCAGTCGCGGAACCGTTGGCGGTACATCTCAGGTGTGAGCCCGTATCGAGTGAGGAGGGCGGCCTTCATGTGGTCGTAGGAGGTCATTAGCTGGTCCGGGAGTTGCAGCAGGGCGTCCCGCCCTTCGTTGACAAACCTCCCCCATAATCCGGCTCCCCAATCGCTTCGGGGAATCCGGTGGGAGGTCATTGCCACCTCATAGGCTTTAAACCACTGCTGGATATCATCGTTCTTGTGGTATTCCCGGATGACATCTTTGGGGATGTGAACCTTGGGCTCGGTCGAGGCAGACGGGGTCGGTCGTTCGGGGAGCCCGAGGTCTTTATTCTGTTTCTGAATCTCCAGTGCTTTGAGATTGCGCTCATGTTCGTACTCTAGTCTCTTTTCCTCTAGCTCCCTCTGTCTTTGCTTGTCTTCCCGCTCTTCCCTGAGCCGTAAGTGTTCCAGGGTTATTTTTTGTTCTGCCAGCTTGAGTTCCCCATCCAAGCGAAGTCGGGCAAGTTCTAGTTCGTGGAGTCTGGTTTTTTCTCTTTCTTGGATCTCTTCCAGGGAGAGATCCGCTCTTTCTTTAGCTGGTGCGGGGCTCGTTTCGGTTGTTTGTGTTCGGGGTACGGCCGTACCTTTTTCTGCCCAAGCTTCTAGGGCTCGTTTGAAGTCTTCCTTTGTGCTAAGACCTGTGGTTGGAAGTCCAAGTTCTATGCAATATTGCTTCAGTTCCCGGTGGTTGTAGTCTTCCAATTTTTCCATCTGAAATTTTTCCGTTGTTCCGCTCTCTATTGACATGGTTGTTGTGTGTGGTGGGGCGAGTGACTTTCTGTACGATTATGCGTAGGTTCGGATCCCGTCGCTGGCCACCAATGTTAGACGGGGACCCTGAGGGTCGGCCGGATACCGAGGGAGAGATCCCCGAGGGGGACCGTCTCCGGCGATCGTACAGACAAGTACCCTCCCTCCCCACAAACAGGCACCACACCAAGTCGAGTTCAAGGCTTTATATACGGTTCTTAAGGCAAGGATATCAATGATACAGGATAACTTGGACCCGGGGGTCCTCTCACTTCTAGTCTCTGTAGGGAAAGGGGGTAGCGGGACAGTCTTGGTACCGGATCGGTACAGGTAGTGGTAACAGGCGAGCTCACAATCCTCGAGCTGGAGGGTCTGTGGATCGGGCCGCGGCAGCGCCAGCAGGCCAAGGTGATAGTCTCATAAAGCAGAGGGCCGCGGCAGCGCCAGCAGGCCAAGTCGATGGTTTCACGAGGCAGAGGGCCGCGGCAGCGCCAGCAGGCCAAGACGATGGTTTCACAAGGCAGAGGGCCGCGGCAGCGCCAGCAGGCCAAGACGATGGTTTCACGAGGCAGAGGGCCGCGGCAGCGCCAGCAGGCCAAGACGATGGTTTCACGAGGCAGAGGGCCGCGGCAGCGCCAGCAGGCCAAGACGATGGTTTCACGAGGCAGAGGGCCGCGGCAGCGCCAGCAGGCCAAGACGATGGTTTCACGAGGCAGAGGGCCGCGGCAGCGCCAGCAGGCCAAGACGATGGTTTCACGAGGCAGAGGGCCGCGGCAGCGCCAGCAGGCCAAGTCACGGATGAGTTCTTCTCGGGTCTCTCGACTCCAGGATACAACTGGCTTCCTGGTCTGGCCCTGCCCCAGTTATAGGTCTGGTCCCTTTTGATGTCCGGACCCTCGCGCCTGGGGGCCGGGAGGTCCGGGATGAGGGAGTCCAGACACCCAGCAGGGGGGTGGAGCCAGCGCCCAGGCGGCCGGGGGTGATCGACACCTCGCGGAGGAGAGCCGTTGACGATTCCTTCTCCCATTGACTCGCCAAGTGGTCACTCTGCCTCCTGGGGGGAGGTTGGTGCCTCGATGTCGGGGCCGGTCGGGCCCAGGGTGAGGGTCGAGTTGAGGCCACGGGCCTCGTGCTGCAGTGCCCCAAGATGGCGGCTGGGCCGAGGCCGTGGTGTGGATGGTGACCCGGGCCAGCTGGGTCCGGAGCTGGTGTCTTGTGGTGGAGGAATTTGCAGTGTACTTCGGGTGGTCGTCGGGGACTCTGGCTGGGGATGCAGGGGGAGCCAGGGTCCAGGTCCCATTGCGGGGAGGGGGGGCAGCCCGACCATGCGGCCTGTCCAACAAGCATGATATTTTCGTCTTGCTGATTTATAGATGTTATGGGTGGTGGCATCATATTTTCTACGCCACCTTCTTTCCAGGGTTCTTACCTCTCCCAATTCTAGTTTCAGGGCCAATGAGAACCAGGGGGCATTCTTTTTTATTTTAGTAGTTCTTAAGGTGTTCTTATTAGATGATTTTAACTGACTATATTAGACTTAAGTTTTTGCCAGTTAGCTCAGAGGTCACTAGAAACTTTCTCGAATAAGCGAGGAGGAGTTTAACCTCCCTGGATAGACAAGAAGGGATTTAGTTTCTGACAACCATAAAACATGACAACTTTGCTCTCCCTGATTAAGAGTATATCTCTAGAGTCGTGTGAAAACAAAAGACAGCTATTTCACTCAGTCAAAGGTGCGTACTTAGTTTCACCAGATTGCAGAGAAAAGAGAGACGGGCGTTTTCAATAAAAGGTATAATTTATTGAGCAGTCTCCTTCCTCATACAAGAGAAATGAATTGCTACAATTGCAATACTTATAGTAAAGTAAAGTGCGTACAGTAAAAGCAGGATTATAAAATAATACTGTAAAAGCATTGATATGGTTTCTGAGCCATATGATACTTTAAAATAGATAGAATATATACATACATATATACATTGACTAATCGTACTCAACTGGTGCTTCTAAATACGCCTACCCCGGTGTACCTGACCTAAGCCTAATACGTGGGAAGGAGTAAGTAAGTAGCAGTTTAAGTTAAGTTTGTTTTGCCAAGGGACTGACTCAAGAATTCTCTGCAAGGGATTATTCAGTTCTGTACCTGGGATTTAGAAGGCTGGAGGGCTGGTATCTCTTATCCCAGGTCTTGATATTCCAGCTGCCTGCGAGGGCTGCTTGGAAGCGCCGGAGCTGGATTTCTCGGCAGGAGAAAAGCAGCGTCTCTCTCTCGCTCAGCGCGTCAGGAAGGAGGGGCAGCGTCTGTGGGCTTCGCTCTCAGCTGAGCTCCTCGGCAAGTCTCACTGCTCCAAGTTTGTTTTGCCAAGAATCTGACTCAAGAATTCTCTGTAAGGGTTTAGTCAGTTCAGTACCTGGGTAATAGAAAGCAGGAGGGCTGATATCTCTCTCTCAGGACTCGATATCCCAGTCACCCGCAAGGGTGGGCTGGAAACGCCAGAGCTGGATTTTCTCGGCAGGAGAAAAGACAGCGTCTTTCTCAGCGCGTCAAAAGGGAGGGGCAGCGTCGTGGGCCCTCGCATCAGCTGGGCTTTCGGGCAAGTAGATAGCTGCTCCAGATTCACCACCACTGTGTCTTTGCTTAAGGCAGCGTTGGTATATTTATACCTGAAAGGTGCCGGGTTTGACGTAAGGCTGGACATAAGACGTCAATAAAGATGTCACTAAGAACTGGCCGTTCTTACAGTGCTTTACAGGAGTTCTCGGACGAAATCAAAACAAGGGCAATGGGGATTTCCCAGGTTGCTGGAGGCTTGGTTTTGTTTAGAGAACTCGGTGTGCTTTCTAGGGGGCTGGAGGAGTAGGCTTGCTTAATGTGACAGCATGGGCTACGACTGAATTATGAATAGGGTTTTTATGCCGTTGTATGGATATTATTGATTTATAACCGGACAAGGGCACAAAATAGAAATATCGATTCAGGTCCCTAGATAAACACACTACACCCACTCCACAAATTAATGTCCATCATTACTAAAATGTAAGCAATAGTAAACATATCTAAAGGTGCATGTGTATACCAAACCCACCCCAAAATACATTTTTGCATTTGAAATGGTGTATGTGAAATACATGAAAATGATTATAGTTACTGTACGTTTTTTAAGCAGAGTAATCATTCAAAAAAATAGGATGCATATATATATATATCAGCTGAATGATTTTGCGGAAATTACACAATACAGAAAAAAAGTGCGAGACCATTTCATCACATATAAATACAGTTATTTGTAAATATGCTAGAGGCTGAGGTAATATATTGTCTCTAGAGTACCTAAAATAGAAGCTCTGTTCTCTAAGAATAGTTCTACTTTAAGCAGAGTGCAAGTGCCAAAAAAAGGTAAATTTTTGGGAATCGGGAAAAAAAATAATTTTGTTTTTCAGGGGAAGAAGAAAAAATAGTTCCAAATATTTTCAGTAGCTTTTGTTTTTCAAAGCTGAAGGCCAAATTCAGAGTTCAGGGAATGCTGTGTGCTCGTTTGCTTTAAAGTTATTCTTTCTGTTCAGGGGAGAACATCACTTCAGACAGACTTTTAAAAAAGCAGTTTACTGCCTTAGGTGAAAGTTCGACCAAGTTGGAAAATGCCGCAACTGTGCAGTCGTAAGAATGATCGCTATCATCGATGTATTGATCAGCATTGCTCACAGAAGGTCGTACCTGGTTGATGCTGCTCTCATCTTGCACTTCACTACCCTTCAATCGCAGTGGTGAAGTTTCCACGAATGCCGTCATCAGAATAGGTAACCGCTGGGGACAACACGATGCATGAGCCGTTACAGGACTTAGCAAAGTATCTGTATCCAATGGTACTTCTGATTGTAGTGTGAGACAGATGTCTAACACGCATTCTTCTCCACACAGCATACATCTTAGCACAGGTAAGATACAATTCTGCCAGATGGGTCTGAATGAAAGAAACCAGGTCATATTCAGATCTCTTAGCCGGGCTAATCCAAGGACTTTAGTTATGTGGTCCCGATAGCGTATAGCTAGGATCGTTTCTTCCATTGTTGCTGGTGTCTTGTCTGTGACATGGCTTGCCATAACGAAGCAGGAGTATCAAAAATAAAATGCCTGCTACGAGTCCCAACAGGAGTGCTAGGCCGCCAAAGACCGAATGGACAAAATCAGGAAAGATGCACAGGACTGCTTTGAAGGGTGTTAACAGTCCCGAAAAAATTGTCTTAAATACATGTGGGATACCATCCGTATCGGACATGTTTAGGATTTGGCTTAGCATTTCCGCGAAATGTAAGGGGCAATTTGTTGATAAAAGTGCATGTATCTCTGCCGTTGTCCTTGCAACTTGAAGATCATACGTTTCTTTTGATGACGTCAAGGGCACAGTCGTCTGTAGAAAAACAGACTTCATTCTGCTTAAAGTATCAATTCGAACAGAAGAGATATTCACAATGGGCCACATTTTTCCCTCCCTGTCTGGAGTGCTGTTCGGATACAATACTTGCATACAGCAAGTGACCATGGAAGAAACGCTTACAAGATGAGCTTTTCCTGGCACCAAGCCACAACATCTGTGGTCCACTATTAGAATGTAGCTCCCGTTAAAAAGCCGTCTAAAAAATGGCTCTATTAGAGTTGCAGGTGTGCCATGCTGGTGGCATGAAAGGTTATTTGAAGTCCCCTCACAGGCCCCATGTAGATTTATACCCTGACACAGAAGTATACCACTTAGTGACCGTTTACAATTATTACCACTAAGAAATACATTTTGTCCTTTTTCACTATAACATGTGTGTGTGTAAGGTAATTTCCATGATGACTTAATGTATCCTTTACCCAACCTTTCATACTGGCCTGCTGGTATATACTCTTGGCAGTATTTAAATTGGAAAGTTGTTATCGGAATAGTTATGATTCCGTGTATTATCCATTCAATGACAGGTCGTTCTGACATTGTCAATGGTAATCTCTCAAGTTTTTCAATGCTCAGAATTGTATATTCCGCTCCTTTTTGTGCCAAGCTGATTTGTGTATCAGTAAGGTTAAAGATAGAGAATAATGACGTTGTGTTGATTAAACGCCAGGGCACGTAGCCTGAACGCAGATTTTGTAATGTCCAGCCAAGCTGTAAAATAGAACGTAATTGGGACTGACCGTGTTGTAACATTAGTAAGTCCTGTTCTATTATATCAATTGCAGATGATACAATACTGTCCAGTGAATATATTCTGGAAGACAGAGTCATTAACCCATTGTCCACAACAGAAAGTGATTTTTCCAAATTAATACAGTCAATTTCCCGTATTTTTCTGCTGTTTCAATTTGTGTTTCTGTCCAAGCTTCGTTGTAAGCCGCATATATACTGGCCGCTATGAAACGTTTTTGACGCTGTTTGCGTGGTCCCATTATGAAATCACGCAAGTCAGCACCGTCTTTAAGTAAAGTCAAGTGTTGCTTAATTTCTGCCAGTGTGGATTTCTGTAGCCATTCGAGGCAGAGTTTCCCTACACTGTATGTTGTAACTATCCCTGGATGTTGTCTCTGGGAGTATCTAGGGTCTGGCCTGGTCAATTTGAACCCCTGTATTTTGTTCAGAAATCTATCTTGACAGTTATTTGTGTCTGTGGGCCAGATCAACCATTTTTTCCAATCAGGATGTGTTCTGTTTTGGTTAAAAATATGGGATACGTCTATCTCAACATCTGTAGTGCTATTACTGTCAGGTGTTGGCTTTGGAATAGACGGTTTATTTAAGTCTTTAATGTTGGCAAGGCCAAGACAGGTTGTCTGTTGAATTGTGTTATTCAAGAATATAATTTGTTCTGGGATCATGCAGGCTCTAAATAATTATTCTATACCTTGGACCTGCCAATCTCTGGTACCCCAGATGGTTTTTGTTTCAATGTTATTTTTCCAAAAATCAAAACCAAATGTATTCATTTTTTCAAAAAATGTTTCTGAATAGATTAATTTAGTGTTTGTCAGCATGGTTTTCATTCCTGTCTCATTTAACAGTTTGAAATAAAACGTTTCTGGATCACTTGTGTTAAACCCTGAGAAGTATGGGAATTTATCATAAAATGTTTTTGAACTGCCTTTTGGTGGAGTTGCAGAATGTTCCCATTGATTATAATTAAAAACATTTCTTGGTTGAGCAGATTTATGCAAATAATGGTTAGCATAGTGATTGTAGCAGTACATCTGTTCATAATTTGATGAACCCTGTAAATATTCATGTTCTGTAAATTTTGCTGACATAACTAAATCTGACATCATATCATTAATACTTTCAATGTCCCAATCATCAGAGAATGTGCTCGGCTTTACAAAGTCACTTAATGAAACCTTGAATTGATGTGGATACTTCAAGAGCTCGACCGGGCCATAGATTTCGTAATCTGTTTTGTCCCAAGCTACCCCACCGGGTATTGGATTGGCTGTGAAATTTACTGATGAGAGTTCTCTTTTCTCGATGTGGGATGACTTGTGTGACTTTAGGACCAAGTTGATGTTCTGACTTGCTGTGTCCATTGTACTATATTTTCCCTCAATGAAATGTCCCAAGCAAAGTACCATGATGAGCCAAAGCAGGAGAAAAAGTACACCTAGCACAAACCAAAATTCAAACCATGGAGAAATCAGATAGGTTTCTTTGAGTTGATGAAAGATTTCTTTTGCTTTGTCTTTAAAAGTCTTTGTTGTTGTTGGCTGTTCCTCAGGTTCGCTTGGATCCTCAGAAAAGTCATCGAAATTGATGAAGTAGCCTGATGCAGTTCTGTCAATTGTTGGAATTGCTTCCGGATTTTCATTTGCTTTTGGTATTTTCTTTGTTTCATTAGCATAGTCTGAGGCTACATCGTTGTAGACAGGTGTTTCTTGACGAACTCTTGCAATTTGGGTTTTAAGAGGCATAGGTTCCATGGCTTTGTTGCATAGTCCTTGTTGATTCACTGTAGGTTTATCAAATGTGATTAGTCTCTCAGTTTGAACCTCTTGTATTGTAGCAAACTTTGGTGTTCTGCTATTTCTT
Organism: Lissotriton helveticus; assembly: GCF_964261635.1. Lineage (NCBI taxonomy): Eukaryota > Metazoa > Chordata > Amphibia > Caudata > Salamandridae > Lissotriton > Lissotriton helveticus. The sequence goes on along the minus strand of NC_136068.1, from coordinate 1,964,815,831 downwards.
GGGAGTCCACTTGGCCTACTACTTATTATTGTGGTTTAACCAGGTCGATGGATACAACTCGGTTCTCCTTTTTACCAGCAAGGGGCGGTAGTACAACTGATCTTGTTCGGCTGACAGCTAAGACAGGTACTGCTTTTCTGTAAGAAGGCCCAAATTCCTTCTTCACCGCGATTTTCTCTCTACCAGATCCCCAATCTTTGGAATCCAGACAGGCCTTGCTGGGACAGGTGGTTTCTCTTCAGTGGCTGTTGTTTTAACTTTATGTTGCTCAGGTCTTTTCTTGTTTCATTTAAGTCCTGTAAAATAGCCAAACGATCTTTGATATCAAAGCATTTTCCTTCTACCACTGAAGTCTGACTATCAAGGTCCTGGATATGCATTCTAGTCCCGAACAATAGTACGTACGGACTGAAACCTTTTAGAGAATTTCTTGGCAGATTATTAAGACTACGTTGGACACTTGTTAAATGTTTGACCCACCCATCCCCCACACCTAATACCTTTGCCGTTATAGATTGCTTTATGTCTCGGTTTTTTCTTTCCACCATCCCGTTTCCCTCAGGAAGGAAGTGACAAGAATACCGCAACGCAATGCCCATGCTGGTCATAGCCCCCTTATAAGCTCGAGAGCTAAAAGCAGGACCCTGGTCAGAATGTAGCATGCCAATTGTATGCCGATATAGACTCGCAAATCTTTTATAACAGTTCTGGCGTCAGCCGAGAGCTGGGGTCTACATTTTAAGTGAATCTAGTCTTTAATGATATACAATGGGACGCATTTTTCCTGTTTGATCATGCGTATAGATCGCCTTATGCTTTCTATCAGGGGTCTCGGCACTACTGTGGCCGGTTCGCCACTGCCATCTCTGTTTCAATCTGGGCAGCTTATTACAAATTTGTGATGTTGCAGGCTCATTCCCGGCCACCAGTATATTGATTGCAATTCTTTCAGAGATTACTTGATCTTATGGTGTCTTAGACCCTCACCCATGTGTGCGTCTGCTATTAACAAGACTCTCCTGTTCGTGTTTGGAATTACCCTATCCCCCACTCCAGGGATTCGAGCAAAAGGAACGGAGTTTGCATCGATTATGTATGTATAATTGAGTGGATAGTTCATGGGCAGTGCTGCACAGTCGCCTTTTGATGACGTTTTTACCGCCAGCATGGGTTCCCCGTCTATGTATTTTTCTGAGCGCTTTTTTGTGGCTACGGAAGCCGGTTTAGTTGCTTCCGCTGTGGCTGTCTCAGCCAATGAATTCCCTGTAACGTGAACGCCATCACGTTCATGACTCAGTGAATGTATCACGTGAGTCTTTTGTAGTTCTTTCTGTAAAAGAACTACTTGTTCCCAAAGCGATTTTTGCTTGATTGTGGCACCTGTGTCATCTTTGTAACCGTTTTAAACCCATTTCTGCAAGTCATTATTGTATGGTTTGACGCAGTAATGCGAATCGCACACTATTAGTGTCGGGAATTCGCGATCGGCAATATCTAGCGCCATTTTTAAAGCTATTAGTTCAGTTTGTTGACCTGAATTGTCTTTTACAGATTGTGACATTGTTACCAGTGGTCACAATTTACCTTCGCGCCACCGGCATTTAACAACCTCGCACGTAGCGTTATAGGCTTGTTTTCCCCAAACTGAGGGTAGTGCATATCCGTCTGTATATATTACACAGGCGTAAAGTTGTATAGGCAGAATGTCGATTGGCAGAGGATATTCTTTTTCATATGTAAGATCTTTCAGTTTTTTCATGTTTGGGTCAAAATAGTATTTCACTTTATCTGTAGCTGCCATGCCTGCAAGTTCACCTGCATCCGGACCTGCCCCGCTCCAGCACCCGCCAAGCCGAACACCAGCAGCAACCACCTCAAGTGCATCCTGCTCAACACCCGCTCCGTCCACAGACACGCCATCGAACTCTGGAACCTCCTCCACACCACATCTCCTGACGTCGCCTTCCTCACGGAAACCTGGATGAACGACTCCTCAGCACCCGACATCGCCATCGCCATCCCAGAGGGCTACAAGATCACCCGAAGAGACCGCGACAAACAGACTGGAGGAGGCATCGCCATCATCCACAGGGACACCATCCACATCACGACCAACACCGACGACACCCTGAAAACCGCCGAACACCTACACTTCCAGATCCGCACCGACCCGAAGACCACCCTCAGAGGCACCCTGATCTACCGACCCCCGGGACCACGCACACAATTCAGCGAGGACATCGCCGACTTTGTCAGCCCGCATGCCCTCCCCTCCGCTGACTACATCCTCCTGGGGGACCTCAACTTCCACCTGGAGAACAACAACGACCGCAACACCACCACCCTGCTCGACAGCCTCGCCAACCTCGGACTCAAGCAGCTGGTATCCACCCCCACCCACCTCGCAGGACACACACTCGACGCCGTCTTCTCATCCAGCAAAGACATCGCCTTCAGCCACGCCACTGGACTCCACTGGACAGACCACAGCTACATCCACTTCACCTTCACAAGAACGACGATCCACCACCACCAGCAACCGGTTGCTCGAAGAAGCTGGAACAAGATCACAGCTGACCAGCTCGCAGCTTCCCTGAGCCAGCACCCCCCCGCCAGCTCAGCGAACCCCAGCCAGGCCGCCGACAACCTCACGAAGTGGATCAACTACTGCGCAGACGAACTTGCCCCACTGAGGACCCCGCCTAGCAGACCCGGCAGCAAGAATGCCCCATGGTACACCGACGAACTCAAGAGCTCCAAGAAGAACTGCCGAGCCCTCGAGAAAGCCTGGAGAAGGGAACCAACACCGGACAACATGACCGCCCTCAAGCTTGCCACCCGGAAGCACCACCAACTGATCCGCGCCACTAAGAAAACTGCATTCAAGGACCGGCTGGACAACAACGCACACAACTGCAAGGAACTCTTCAACATCGTCAAAGAGCTCTCCAACCCCAACGCCGGAAACAACGACATCACCCCATCGCAAGACCTCTGCAACTCCCTCGCCTCCTACTTCCACAACAAGATCGCGGACATACACAACAGCTTCAGCACTCAACCGACGCACGTCACAACCGAACCACCGCCCCCCACCACCACCCTCCGCGCCTGGACTCCGATCAGCACCGAGGACACCATCCGCTTGATGAACTCCATCCATTCCGGATCTCCGACCGACCCCTGCCCTCACCACGTCTTCAACAGGGCCGACTCGGTCATCGCACCCCACCTGCGGGACATCATCAACACCTCCTTCGACACCGCCACCTTCCCGGAGAGCTGGAAGCACGCCGAACTCAGCGCCCTACTCAAGAAACCTACAGCGGACCCCACCGAACTCAAGAATTACCGCCCCATCTCGCTCCTCCCGTTCCCAGCCAAAGTCATCGAGAAGACCGTCAACAAGCAGCTGGCTGCCTTCCTCGAGACGAATGGATCCCTCGACCCCTCACAGTCGGGCTTCCTAGCCAACCACAGCACCGAGACCGCCCTCATCGCTGCCACCAATGACATCCGAGCCCTGATGGACAATGGAGAAACAGCGGCCCTCATCCTCCTAGACCTCTCCGCGGCATTCGACACTGTCTGCCACCACACCCTAGTGCAGCGCCTCAGCAACATCGGAATCCAGGAGAAGGCACTGGATTGGATCATCTCATTCCTCAACGGAAGAACACAGAGAGTCCGTCTACCACCGTACAAGTCAGAGGCCACCGAAGTCATCTGCGGCGTCCCTCAAGGATCCTCGCTGAGCCCCACACTCTTCAACGTCTACATGAGCCCCCTCGCGGCCATCGCACGCCAACACAACCTCAACATCATCTCCTACGCTGACGACACCCAGCTGATCCTCTCCCTGACCAACGACCCCGCCGCCACCAGAGCCAACCTTCACGAAGGGATGAAAGACGTAGCCGAGTGGATGACGACCAGCCGCCTGAAACTTAACTCAGACAAGACGGAGGTCCTCATCCTGGGCTCCTCACCTTCCGCCTGGGACGACTCCTGGTGGCCCCCCGCCCTGGGCAGCGCACCCAAACCGACAGACCACGCACGCAACCTGGGCTTCATCTTGGACTCCTCCCTCACCATGACCAGACAAGTCAACGCCGTCTCCTCGTCATGCTTCAACATCCTGCGCATGCTACGGAAGATCTTCCGGTGGATCCCCACCGAGACCAGGAAGACGGTCACCCAGGCCCTCGTCACCAGCCGACTGGACTACGGCAACGCCCTCTACGCCGGAACCACCGCCAAGCTCCAGAAGCGACTCCAGCGGATCCAGAACGCCTCAGCCAGAAACATCCTCGACATCCCACGACACAGCCACATCTCCGGACATCTGAGAGACCTGCATTGGCTCCCCGTCAACAAAAGAATCACCTTCCGCCTCCTCACCCACGCACACAAAGCCCTACACGATCAAGGCCCCAGCTACCTCAACAACCGCATCAACTTCTACGCTCCCAAACGACACCTCCGATCAGCCAACCACGCCCTCGCCGCCGTCCCCCGCATCCGAAGAATGACAACGGGAGGAAGGTCCTTCTCCTACCTGGCCGCCAAGACCTGGAACTCCCTACCGACCGACCTGCGCCTGACCCAAGACCACCTCTCCTTCAGGAAGAAGCTCAAGACCTGGCTATTCGAGCAGTAGCAGCACCCCCCCCCCAGCGCCTTGAGACCCTCCGGGTAAGTAGTGCGCTATATAAATTCCTGTGATTGATTGATTGATTGTAGCAAGAGAATTTTCCCATTGTATCCATGTTGGATCTAATGCCATGGTAGTTAAATTACACGGGCATGTTAACGCCTCAAAGGCTGATTCTGCTGTTAAAACAGTAATCCGTCTGCCTTGGGCTTAGGCTCTTTCTTTTGCTACAGCTGTTTGAACCGCATTTACAATGTTTTCCGCAAGACTCAATGTTTTTTCAGCTTCTGTGTACAAATGTGATTTGTAAGCTATTGCTACCGTTTCTCCCTCATTAGAGGTTAGGTACGTGAATCCGCATCTTCCTGGGATGACTCGGATTACAAGGTTGCGTGTGTTATCGCGAGTTTGCAATTTTGTTTTTGTTAACATGTCTGTTTGCAATGATCTCAATATTTCTCTGTGTTTTTGAGTCCAATTGATTGGTTTAAAATCAGGTTTTATTAGTTCATAGAGAGGTGTAACCCTCTCCGCATAATTTAGAATGTAAGTTATTCCGAAATTCAGGAAACCTAGTATTGATTGTAAGTTCTTCAGCGTTTTTGGTGCTTGGATTACTGCGCATTTCTCTAAGAAATTGTCTGCCAGGCTTTTGCCTTCACTTGGTAATTCATACCCTAAAAACAGGACAGTTAGATGGGCAATTCGTGACTTTTTAAAGTTGAATTTGTAACCCTCTGCTGCGAACCCAAGTATTATGGTGTTCACTCTTTTCGAGTATCCAAGTCATCATCTGTTAGATAGATGTCATCGACATAAGATAATGCCTCATCATCATACATTTGTAGTAACTCTGTTACTCTTGCTGAGAATAATCCAGGGCTGTTCTTGAACCCCTGTGGGAGTCGACAGAATTTTTTCTGCGAGCCCATTATTGAGAAAGCGGTCAAATACCTGCTTTCAGGTGCTATGTTTTGACAAAAGAATCCATTAGAGATGTCTAATGTTGTTTTGTATTTTTTGCGCACAATGTTATTCATTAGTGCTGCACTATGTGAGTTTTGTACTGCATAAGTTTTGCAACATGAGTTTAGGTGTCTGTAGTCCAAAACTAGTCGATATGAATCGTCTGGCTTGGAGACAGGAAACAATGGATTGTTCAATTGTGAGGTGCATGTTTCATTCACCCCCTGGTATTCAAGTTGATCTAAGATCTCCCTGACCTGTTTTTTAGCTTCTTGCTTAATTGGGTACTGCCTCTGTGCAGTTGGTTGACGTTTTAACTGGATTTTGTAAGGAGGAGAGTCCTCATCCCATCCAACATAGTTTTTATACAATGCAGGAGCTTGGGCTACTGCCCACTTTCTTGCAAGTGTATATTTTCTATGAATTGGAATATGATTTGAGAAGGCAGGCATAATCATTTCTTCGCCATGAGGGCACTCCCTGACAAACTCTGGTGGCCAGTCCTTTTCAGCTAAAAGGATGTCATAGCCTTTGGAAAGGTTATCCCACAGTAGACCCCTTATTTTCCTAGTCTTATCTCCCTCTATACGTAATGTTATTTCGTATATCTTATGAGGTTTGCTAACTCTGGTATCTGCAGTTTCCACCTGAATGTATTCATTCGTGTCCACTGTCTCCTGATGATTCATCAGGATCTTGCGAGCTATGCTCACTTCTGCTGCGCTGTCTAGCATTGTCTGAGCCCACTCTCCATTTGTCAGCTGTGTCCTCAGGATCCTCGGCATGTATTGTCTGAGCCCACTCTCCATTTTTCAGCTGTGTCCTCAGGATTCTTGGCATGTTTTATTACTTTAATACTGGCTACCTTATTTTTGGAAATTGTAATTTTTTACTTTGATGAGCAGGTTCCTTGTCTTTGGACTTGACGTGCTCTTCCCTGTGTTCTGAACGTCCTCTTCTTTCTGATTTCTGCGAGGAAGTCTGAAAAGATCGAGAGGGACGTGTATCAATATCTTGATATCTATCAGGTTTCTTCAAATTATCCCTATTTCTAAGGTTGTATCTTTTCTCAGAGGGCTCCCTCTGGGGAGACTTGTGTCCTTGGTCCGGAGATCTTTCTCTCTGCCTAGGAGACCTTCCTCTGGACTGGAATCTTTTTTCTTTGGGAGTGGATTGTTTATTTCTATCCCAGCTCTTTTTTTGGAGTGTTTAGATTATTTTTAATAAATATTTTTTCAGGATTTTCAGTTAGTTGGGTTTTTACCGGTTTCCAACCTAAACTATCTCTTCCTAGTTCTTCATAGGATTTTTCTATGATTCTGGCAAGTTCAAATGGTTGTTCTGCTATATCTGTTTCTTTCAATTTCTGGAGGAAAGTTATATCCTCAGTTGCCAATTGAACTAACTCTCTATATGCCTGTGTTAATTCTTTTATTTTAACAAAGAGTTCTTTGCTTGACATTTTATTAATGTCAGGATGTGGTGTACGGCTGGCTAGAACCGGCCACGTTGCTCCTGGTCTACCTAGTTGACCGAGCCTGGTGATGTGATTATTATGTTTTAGGGCGCCTTTAAACCAGAGCAGGTGCTCTTGGTATTTTAATGGGATTTCCACCTCCTCGAAAGGAGTGTACTCATCCGGAGGTTCCTCTATTTTGTAATATATTCATGTGTGACAGCGTTTGCTGCTGGAAAGTTTATCCATGAATAGAATACCTCTGTCTGCCGATATTCATGTGCCTCAATTACGAATATGACTGTACCACCTCTCGATGTTAGTCCATTTTCTATAAGTTTAAGGGTTATAGTTTTTCTTATGTTGACCGGAATGAGTATAGCATTCGGGTCGGTCTGCAGGAGACTATTGTCATCCTCTAGGAGTTGAGCTGCTATTCTAGCTGCCTCCCTTTCGTCTTCACCGTCTGACATTTTTACTGACAGAAGGGTTTTTGTTGCAGATCAAGTTTCAAGGAAACAAAGATTAGGTGCACAATATTTTGGAACACTCTATCCTTCAACATTGAATAAACCAAAAACTATACATAGGAATCTCTTCCTACTACGTTCCGGCAGATTTTAACCTTTTACCCACTCCAGACGTCTTTTGGAGTATTTACGGGAAAAAGGGTCTGTGTGAAAAAGCACGACTGAGTTACTCTAACGTCTTGCGTTAGATTTATCGCCTTATCAAACGTTGGGCGCCATGTAGTGTAGTTCCTATGGACCCAATAGGCTCTGCGCATTGGAATAATATATTCAGCAGTATTGACGAAGGACTGAGGTCGACTAGGTCTCTACTGACTATATTAGATTTAAGTTTTTGCCAGCTAGCTCAGAGGTCACTAGAAACTTTCTCGAATAAGCGAGGAGGAGTTTAACCTCCCTGGATAGACAAGAAGGGATTTAGTTTGACAACCATAAAACATGACAACTTTTCTCTCCCTGATTAAGAGTATATCTCTAGAGTCGTGTGAAAACAAAAGACAGCTATTTCACTCAGTCAAAGGTGCGTACTTAGTTTCACCAGATTGCAGAGAAAAGGGAGACGGGCGTTTTCAATAAAAGGTATAATTTATTGAGCAGTCTCCTTCCTCATACAAGAGAAATGAATTGCTACAATTGCAATACTTATAGTAAAGTAAAGTGCATACAGTAAAAGCAGGATTATAAAATAATACTGTAAAAGCATTGATATGGTTTCTGAGCCATATGATACTTTAAAATAGATAGAATATATACATACATATATACATTGACTAATCGTACTCAACTGGTGCTTCTAAATACGCCTACCCCGGTGTACCTGACCTAAGCCTAATACGTGGGAAGGAGTAAGTAAGTAGCAGTTTAAGTTAAGTTTGTTTTGCCAAGAATCTGACTCAAGAATTCTCTGTAAGGGTTTAGTCAGTTCAGTACCTGGGTAATAGAAAGCAGGAGGGCTGGTATCTCTCTCTCAGGACTCGATATCCCAGTCACCCGCAAGGGTGGGCTGGAAACGCCGGAGCTGGATTTTCTCGGCAGGAGAAAAGACAGCGTCTTTCTCAGCGCGTCAAAAGGGAGGGGCAGCGTCCGTGGGCTCTCGCATCAGCTGGGCTTTCGGGCAAGTAGATAGCTGCTCCAGATTCACCACCACCGTGTCTTTGCTTAAGGCAGCGTTGGTATATTTATACCTGAAAGGTGCCGGGTTTGACGTAAGGCTGGACATAAGACGTCAATAAAGATGTCACTAAGAACTGGCCGTTCTTACAGTGCTTTACAGGAGTTCTAGAACGAAATCAAAACAAGGGCAATGGGGATTTCCCAGGTTGCTGGAGGCTTGGTTTTGTTTAGAGAACTCGTTGTGCTTTCTAGGGAGCTGGAGGAGTAGGCTTGCTTAATGTGACAGCATGGGCTACGACTGAATTATGAATAGGGTTTTTATGCTGTTGTATGGATATTATTGATTTATAACCGGACAAGGGCACAAAATAGAAATATCGATTCAGGTCCCTAGATAAACACACTACAATTGAACCTGTTGGTTGGATCATTTCATATGAAAACACTCCAGGGTTCCTAAAAGCGGTGATCCTGGAAGGGAGTGAGGGTAACATCAGCACCAGAATGGCTCAAGTGCAAGACACCAGACATGCATTCAATTTCAAGGGCCTTGGGACAAGCCATTGTTCTATCCATTACTTGTTGGAGTCCGAGGGAAGTTGCCCCCTCAACTCTACATGTTCCCATGGTCATTGTAAATTTGTGTTTGACAGAAGTGTTGAGTAATGCCCATCTGAACTGTAGCTTGACTGCTGCAATCGATGAGCATTTTTTGGGGCCCTTGCAATTTTACATTGTGGTGTGCTATATGAATGCCAGTCGGCTGCATCCCTTTTCAAATTTGAATTTCCCATCCTGTGTGGAATTGGCTTTTCTTCACCGGGCGCTGAACTAAGGGCACCTGAAAAGATATGCGTAGACTAGTCAGATTGAGTATAAATATTCAACAAACAATTGTTTTTCCAGACTCTGCTGTAGATGTTGGTCTATATGGTTCTAAATAATCCCAGGGCTGGGATGGTGGTGTGGACTAGCGGCATCTCACACATTGTTCTCCCTGTACTCTAGCATGTTTCTTCAGATCTCTGAAAGTCAACCTCTCTGTTTCCTTGGAAGAAATAAAAACGTAAAGCATCTCTCTCAGATGGAGGCATGGTGTATGTTTTGTGTAGTTTAATTTGGGAGCCGTCAGAGCAACAATTGCGTATCTCAACATAGTTAAACATCGAATGATCAACCCTGTAAACGACCTCCTTTAAGGCAGAGAAACGCCAATCCATGCCTTCTGACATGCTACTTCATACGCTAACTTCCTCCAAGGCAGAAAAGCACCAATCCACACCTTCTGACATGCAACTTCCTACACTAACCTCTTCCAAGGCAGAAAAGCACGAATCTACCCCTTCTGACATGCAACATACTAAGCTAATCTCCTTAAAGGCAGAAAAGCACCAATCCAAACCTGCTGGCATGCAACTTCCCACGCTAACCTCTTCCAAGGCAGAAAAGCACCAATCTACACCTTCTGACATGCAACTTCCTATGCTAATCTCCTTCGAGGCAGAAAAGCACCAATCCATACCTTCTGGCATACAACTTCCCACGCTAACCTCTTCCAAGACAGAGAAGCACCAATCCACACCTTCTGACATGCAACTTCCCATGCTAATCTCCTTAAAGGCAGAAAAGCACCAATCCAAACCTTCTGGCATGCAACTTCCTACACTAACCTCTTCCAAGGCAGAAAAGCACCAATCCACACCTTCTGACATGCAACTTCCCACGCTAACCTCTTCCAAGGCAGAAAAGCACCAGTCCACACCTTCTGACATGCAACTTCCTATGCTAATCTCCTTCAAGGCAGAAAAGCACCAATACATACCTTCTGACATGCAACTTCCTATGCTAACCTCTTCCAAGGCAGAAAAGCACCAATCCACACCTTCTGACATGCAACTTCCTATGCTAACCTCTTCCAAGGCAGAAAAGCACCAAGCCATACCTTCTGAGATGCAACTTCCTACGCTAACCTCTTCCAAGGCAGAAAAGCACCAATCCATACTTTCTGACTTGCAACTTCCTATGCTAACCTCTTCCAAGGCAGAAAAGCACCAATCCATACCTTCTGACTTCCAACTTCCTATGCTAACCCTCCTCCAAGGTAGAAGAGCGCCAATCCACACCTTCTGGCGTGCAACTTCCTACACTAACCTCTTCCAAGGCTAAGGTGCACCCACCCAAGCAACTCCACACAAACCTCCTTTAAGGCAAGGATTCCTTAGACCATCACTACCCAACATTCTTCCGAGGGTAAAATGCCCTCCAACCCCAATATTCTTACCACCTGTAGTCATCTTCTGCAGCACTAATCCTGAGCTAGCTCCTGTTTCTCTCATTTCTGAAAATCCAATCAGCCTTGCTACAAAGACCACTCGTTGCCCTGTCGTGTTCTCCACTCTATAGAACTTTGCATAAGCGTGCTTGCAGAAGATATAGGCACACGCACAAGGCGCTTCATAAATCTAGGAAAGCATGTTCTTAACTCCTCAGCTCTTGCCCTGTAGTGGCTACTTGCCAATGACCTCCATCCTCTTTTATTCCTCTGGTAGGTTTGGAACCTTTGATGAGAACAGCTTTGAACAATTCTGCATCAACTATGCCAACGAGAAGCTCCAGCAGCACTTCAACATGGTAAGGAAAAGCGCTGACCCGTTGAGTAGTTGGACAGGTCAGGAAGCAACCTACCGGGCAGCCAGATAAATATGCTTGTTCTCACTTGGGGTGGTAGCCTGTGGGAATAGCCGTCTGTGTACTGTGAGATCTAGATGGCTGGCCTTATTTTTTTTCCCCTTAAATTTCAATGTCATTTTTTATAGGCATTATATGACTGAATTGCAGTTGGAAGCCTCACAACTTACAGCACCACACAAACCCTTGCTGCAGCCTGCACCACATACACCCTCGCTGTTTGTAAAACAATCTACCTTGCTGACTAGTTAATAAACAATGTCTTTTGTCAAAGTATTTTAACTTGAACTGGAATTAAGTGGGTGAATTTTAGGAGTGCCTCCTCTTTTGTTCTAAATGGTTACGTGGGACACTGAGCACCATCCTTTCTTGACACACTTGTTTGTTGTCTTGTTTGCCACTTTTATTCCGCCAGCACGTCTTTAAGCTAGAACAGGAAGAGTACGTTGCGGAGGGTATCCCCTGGACCTGCATTGATTTCGACGACAACCAGCCCTGTATTGACCTCATAGAGGCCAAGCTTGGTATTCTTGACCTGCTGGATGAGGAGTGTAAGGTGAGTGCCTTCTCAAGGGGGGAGTAGTCACTAGGTAATCTACAGGGCATGCAGTGAACTGTTGACATGGGTAGAATATAGATCTGTAGTCAGACACTCCTAGCTGAACCTCAAAACAGCCCTCCCACAGCATTCCTCAAGGCCACTCTAGGTTTAACGTAGAAGCAATCACACCAGGCAAGGGATGGATGCAGTGCTGCCAGATGTGCACCATACTTTGTGCTCCCACTTGTTTGGGTTAAACGTCGCCCGATTCCTCTTGCTTTGTGTGAAACCTTGCGTTTGGGAGAGGATGCCTCTCCTAGATTGGGTCTGAGTATTGTCAATCTCCCCTGGCAGAACAACTCTTGATTCTTGAACAGTGCCAAGCATACATATCATGAGGCGGCATGCACTGCTGAAAATAAGCGCGTCTCTAAGAGATGATGGTCCCTGCGGGCACCTATTCTGTGGTGTCCGAGCCTAAACATCCCCAAACTTGAGACCTGTATGGCAGCTTATGATTGGCTTTGTTCCACCACGTGCACGGCACACATGCCCTTTGATAGTTTACCTTTCTCTTCTTCAACACCATCTCCTGTCTCTACTTGCACCACCCTCTACACCAGGACTATAAATAAAATCCTGCAGACCTGAAGCTGAACCCATATACCTCCCAGAGGTCTTCATTGTTTTCTCTTTTTTTTCTAGATGCTCAAAGGCAGCGACCAGCGTTGGGCTCAGAAACTTTATGATCAGCATTTGCAGAGCAGCCATCACTTCAACACGGCCTTCACCATCGTTCATTTTGCTGATACTGTAAGTGGAGCACCGACCCAGTCTTCCATCATACGCGCCTCTTGGCTGTTGCAAAGGAGAGCTGAACCTGCTGTTGCTTACTTGGTCACATTTGCAGAAATGGTTATAAATGACTCCACCCTGTATTATACCTCTGAGCCAGCCAGGGTAGACTGGGCTATAGAAGGTGCTGATCAAGGCGGGGCCTTGTGGAAATAAAATTGACAATTGTGCCCCATCATTTCCCTGTTTCTGCCTGACAGCCATTTTTTTTCATTCGGACAAGCACCCATTTTGTATGTGACATCCATTTTGTCTTCAGACCCACAAGCAAGACACCCTGCCTCTGGCACCCCCGTTCATTGACCACACATTTCTGTGGTTCTGCCAATTCTGGGAACCAGCAGCAGATAGTTCCTGTTTTAAGAAGTAGTTCCTGTTCTTAACTGTAAGACACCCTGCACCTGGCATCTTAGTTCATTGACCACCCCTTCCAGTGCTTCAGCCAATTCCCAGAACCAGCAGACAGTTCCTGTTTTAAGAAATAGTTCCTGTTCTTGACTGCAAGCCAGAGAGCAGATGGTCTCTGTTTTACACAAGACAGTTCCTCTTTTTGACTCTTGTGGTTCAGCCAATTCTCAGAACCAGCAAGATAGTTCCTGTTTTACACAGGATGATGCACTAGACAGGTTCACCCATAAGGTGACCCGTATTCTGCAAAACTTGCAAACAAATGAAGAGAATAAGAAACTTGAGGAGGAAATTACTGAACCTACTGAAAAAGTCCTACCCATTCGTTCTTCCGCCCCTAATTCATGAACACCCCCGCCTACATTCCTCCAAGGTCACTCTGAACGGTCATCTCCAGACGAGTTATTTGAAAATACATCCAATGCCTTAGACTACTGGTTAGACCAGGAACCTCCGCTTACACCTGAGGAGGAGGAAATAGCCAGAACTGCGACCCTATGGGTCTCTCAATATAAGATATATGACAATGATCTCATAGCCCAACTTTTTCTAGCATTACCACGCTCACATCAAAGATTAGCAAGTCTCTACATGGTACAACATCTCATCACACTCAATGACACTCATTTTAAACATGATCCAAGACTCGAAGATTTTCTGTCTGACTGCGCTGATAACATGTTCCTCCACAATAGTTCAGTTTTTCTCAACACATTTATAGATTTTAGACAGAAATACCAGAAAACGACTGAATATAAATCTTTCAATAATACTTTTGGACCAATTAATAGACTTCCTCAAACACGCCAGTTCCCCATGAGAGAGGTCCACCCCAGAGCTGACACGAATGGCGCGCTACAACGCGTTTTTATTTATGTACCCTTGACAAAACTTGAGTTACTAAGGATAAAAGAGATGGTTCCCTCCCACTCAAAGGATCCTGCTGGATTCTTTAAAGAATTAGGAGATGTATTAATGATGGAAACATATACTCTTTCTGATATCACAGCAATTCTGAAATTATTGTTTGCATCGGGTATATATGACAAACTAAGAGAAAAAGATTGGGAGTAGCAGGTGAACACATTAGATGGACCGAACTTCAGAATGACGAAAATACTAGAATAGCAGGTCAAGGTATAGGAGACAGACTAAAAGCACTTCCTGGCACTATTTTAAAGGTGCTACCACAGTTACTGACAGTGAAAAAGGAGGACTGGGATACCATTTCCTCCTGTAAACAGACATAGGAGATTATTACACCAGACTTGAAAAAAGTTTTGCGGTAAATACCGGCCTTACGCCGACAAGCGAAGCTTACCCGCATCTGTTTGTTTCCAAATTAGTAGACAACGCCTTCCCAGCTATTAAAGAAAGAGTACTAAAAGTAGAAAGTACCTGGCAAGCACATACACCACCACAGTTCTTACAAATGCTACAATATCACCAAAATCGCATTAGGGATGAAGAAGAAAATGATAAGAAATGCATGAAAGTGTAGCGATTAGGGCCAGCAAACATTGGTACAGGGCAGTACGAGGTCGAAACCGCAGCTGCACTACATCTCCCAGGATGCCCTGGGTCCTGGTCATCTGGAACTCGCATCCGGTTACAGCAATATAAGCTCCTCCCTGACACTGCCGGGTGCTTGTCAATCCTTCCATTAACTTTGGTAGAGCCTGTTCGTGTATGTACGCTGAGGACTGATTTCCGCGGACGCTTTCTTTCCCGCTTGGAGGACGCCGAGACCTGGTTCCCGCGGACGCTTTTTTTCCCGCTTGAAGGACGCCGAGACCTGGTTCCCGCGGACGCTTTCTTTCCCGCTTGGAGGACGCCGAGACCTGGTTCCCGCGGACGCTTTCTTTCCTGCTAGGAGGACGCCGATGATTTGGTATCCGCGGACGCTTTCCTTCCCGCCTGGAAGACGCTAAGAGCTGGCTCAGCGGACGCTTTTCCTTTCTCGCTTCAGAGGTAAGAGTTAGAACAGTAGCACGGCCGTGCTGATAATCTGTTTCCTACGTTGCCTCATTCATTACATTCTTTTGAACCTTTAACTGCGTCTCTTCCCTTCCGCTCTGATTGGGAACTCCGTTCTAAATTCTCCAGTAGTGACTGTAACTGACCTGGATATTGAGACGCCTCTCCAACCTGCCTTCCGTTCGTGTTTGAGCTGTGGCTAAACAGCTACAAAACGCGACAGACGTTTACCCACTAAAGAAACAGCAGAGACTGTTAGACATTCACCGAGTGGGCAACCCTGTGAGTATTCCCCACATTTTCCCTATTGAAGACTGATCAAGGGAGCTTACAGTCCAGACTAATCAGTTTGCCTTTGTGTTTTCATAGCGACTTTGTGCCCAGAAGAACTCCTTATGTCAGACCAGACCTAGAGGGGTGCCTTCACAACAACTTCGTCCTTCTGTTATTCCCTTCCCTTTTCCCCGGGGTGCAAACTGTCCCTAGCGTGTGTCACACGCTGGGAGGGTTGGCGCTATTGGGAACTGGGAGGCCTCTCATCAAGCTGTGGTCCCCGCTGGCTAGATACCTAAGGTTAGTGGCTTGTGTGTTATTCTATTGGGATACCTCTCCGCTGCTAACCGCGACAGAAAGATACCAAGATGAAAGCATTAGTAGCCCAAACTGCACCTCAGCGCCAACGGACACCAGAGGTAGCCAGACAAACGTGAAGAGCACTTGTAATTATTGCAAAAAGACCGGACACTTCGTTAAAGACTGCCCTGTCTTAAAGCACAATTTGGCTACTGGTAAGACACAGCTTCGTCCATATTAGCCAAAACAGAATGTTTCCCAAGGCAGTTCAACACCTTCAGTTCCACCGACAACACAAATGGCCCAAATGAACATTATAGACAGCGACTACACTGAATACTACCCAGATTTTTCATGATGTTGCCCAGGGAGAGAAGATGACAAACTGCCCCTAATCACCATCCCAGTAGATCAGAAAGGCCCATTTATAGAGGTCCGACTTCTTGGGGAGGATAGAAAGTTTCTACTAGAGACTACGGCCAGTAAAACAACAATAAGCCATCAAGAGGTCCCAGAGGCTCCTCTCTCGGGTTCAAAAAGTATTTCTCTGGGTTTCTCCGGACAACCTGTGACAAA
The DNA here is from genome assembly GCF_964261635.1 of Lissotriton helveticus. Lineage (NCBI taxonomy): Eukaryota > Metazoa > Chordata > Amphibia > Caudata > Salamandridae > Lissotriton > Lissotriton helveticus. The sequence goes on along the minus strand of NC_136068.1, from coordinate 1,964,799,494 downwards.
CGCCACGTCAAAACCACTGCCCTTGCAGGTTGGTCCCCTCACGACAACTACATATCTTATATTGACAAAATCATGCCCAGAAAATTTGCTTGGTATAAAAACATTGAAAGAATTAGGAGCTGTTATTGTTTGCTCACTGTAACGGGGAGTCAGTAATAGGCAGGGAACGATGTTTGGGTAAAGCAGGTTTTATTTTCATATACAGTTTCTTTTGACGAAATGTCAGTCTTTCTTTGGCAAACTCAGCTGGATCCGTGGTGCCTCTTTGGATACACGCTGCTTATGAGACCGTCTCGCCCCTGGTTTGGGCTCTTCGAGTTGTAAGACTCTCGTGGTACGGGGTAACCGGAAAGGAAATAAACAAAAAAGAAAGGACCAATTACAGCCTGTCCTCGTTCTGCTTCAAACCCAAAGGAACCGGGGAAGTGAGGGAACACCTCTGGTGTGGCGCTTTACCGCTGCTGTGTCTCATGGTGAAGGGGAGGGAATTCTAGGGACCAGGAAGGTGAGGGATTCTATGGAAAAGGGTGCACTCGCTAACGCGGGACTATACCCCGACGTCCCACCCAACTTGCCAACTTGTCCCGTACCTGTCTGAGCCACACTCCTCCCTCGGGAGTATGGCACGGCGCAGCGTGGTCCCGTTGGCCTCCTGGCTCGTCTGCTTTGCCTTTCGGCTCGCCTGCTTCTCTTCCTCGCTCGGTGTTCTCGGACCCGCGCACTCTCCGGCTCTTCTCCTCGTACTCTCCCGATCTCCGCTCCTCGCCTCCGGTGAAGTCACACGCTAACCCTGGGATGTCTGGGTTCTTAACCAATGCCCCGAAACAGACGTCACGGTGGGAGTGGCCTTCGTCAGAGTCATACGACCAGTTAAAGGAGCCGTGCACATTTCCTCCTGTTGTCGAGAGCCAGGGAACCTGTTCGTCCTGTGGGGAAGGAGTAAGGGAATCCTCGTCATTATGAGTCCAGCAGTCCGCTTCGGGGTCCAGTCCTTGTATACTGGGTGCCTTGTTACACTCACCTAAAGATGTCAGATTATTTCTACGAGATTTTAAGGGCCACTACACAAGTAGAGAATTAGATGAGCATTTGAAAGATTTGCCACACACTCTTTCGGCCACTGATTCCACCACAGTAGGATGTATGGAAATAACACCTCACAAGGTTACACTGAAAGAGGGAGCCCATTTACCACGTATAAGACAATACAAAATTCCACCTCAAGCTGAACAAGCATTAATGTTAATTATTCAGGACCTAATACAGTCAGGTGTGATTAAAGAAACAACTTCGAACATTTGCAATTCCCCTGTTTTACCAGTTCATAAAAAAGTGGAACCAGGAACACCACCTGTCTACAGACTAGTGGTGGATTTGAGAGAGCTCAATAAATGTGTCATTCCACAACACCCTGTGGTCCCAGACATCTCCACTTTACTCACAGCCATAGATGCAGAAGCAACGCATTTTTCTGTCATTGACTTAAAAAACGCATTCTTCAGTATACCCATTCACCCAGACAGTCAATATCTTTTCGGCTTCTCCTTACAAGGACGAAGTTTCCAATTCACAAGAGCTCCTCAAGGTTTCACCGAAAGTCCAAGTGCATATAGCCAAGCGCTGAAAAGACAATTGGATACTATTCAAATGCCCACGGATACAGCCATACTACAATATGTTGAGCCATACTACAATATGTTGATGATATCCACATTACGGCTAGATCTGAAGCAGCATGTGCTGAAGCATCACTACTAGTACTAGAATTCCTAGCTGCAAATGGCCATAAAGTTTCCCCTGGTAAGCTCCAATTTTGTTTACAGGAAGTGGCATACTTAGGGCACTTGCTGTCAAAGGAGGGTAGGCAGCTTACACAGGAACGCATCCAACTCATACAACAAATACCACAACCAACAACACAGAAACACGTTCGAGCTTTTGTTGGTCTCACCTCATATTGTAGACAGTGGATCTCACAATTTGCACTCATTTCTAAACCATTAGTGCAGCTCACAACACTCGAAGCTGGCGCTACTCCACAATTACCCTGGACAGATGAACACACGCAAGCTTTTCAGTCTCTTAAAAAGGCTATGTGCCAAGCCCCAGTGTTAGCAACACCTGATTACACCAAAGATTTTACCTTGTTTGTAACAGAAAACTCAGGTACAGCACTATCAGTCCTGACCCAACTTCAAGCAGACAGACATAGACCATGTGGTTATTTTTCAAGTACATTAGATCCATTAGCACAAGCATTGCCTGCATGTCTAAAATCAGTAGCAGCTACTGCACAAGCTATTAGACAAAGCGATGCTATTGTATTGGGACATCATCTGATAGTCCAGGTCCCACACGCTGTAGAACTTCTGCTAAACAGAACGCAAACACAGCATCTGACAATAGCCAGACTCACCGGATATGAGATGACGCTTTTTCAGCCACATATTGAGATTAGACGATGCAAAATTCTAAACCCAGCAACACTGTTGCCACTGACCTCTCCTACTGAACAACTTCACGATTGTATTGACATAATTGATTTAGTGACCAAACCCAGACCAGATTTACAAGATACTCCCCTTTCTAAAGCAGAAATGACACTTTTTGTTGATGGTTCTTGCATGAGACTCCCCACTGGAGAACTAGCAGCAGCCTATGCCATCACAAATGGTACAAACACTTTGGAAGCACACAAGATAGAGATACTGTTGGCACAAGCAGCCGAACTCATAGCACTAACACGAGCATGTCACTTAACAAAAGGAAAATCAGTTAATATTTACACTGATTCACAGTACGCTTTCGGGGTTGTACACAACTTTGGCATATTATGGAAAGAGAGAGGATTCCTCACATCACACGGGTCTAAAATACAGCATGCTACACTCATCACTGCCCTCTTAGAGGCCAGTCAGTTACCAGCGAAAGTTGCAGTATTAAAGTGTAAAGCGCACACAAAAGGAACCGATGAAATATCAAAAGGAAATGATTCTGCAGACAGTGCAGTCAAATTAGCAGCAAACACAGAATTGAATATACTACACCGCCAATATGCAATACGAGACCCCTTTTCTGACATCCAGGATGTCCAAAGTCACACCACACCACAGGAACTGCTAGAATGGAAGGAAAAAGGAGGGGTCCTTACAGATCAGGGTTGGATGACACCTGAAAGAGCAGTATGGTTTCTACCGGATGCCATGGTACAGGTTATAATAAACACCATACATGGACCAGCACATCTGGGAGAAAAAGCAATGTTAGACCGCATACAGAATATATGGCACAACAAACATTTGAGAGCTGCAGCCAAACAAAAAGTTAAAACGTGCATGATTTGTAATCAGTTCAACCCAGGTAAAGGCACAAAGGTGGAGCAGGGTGGATTCCAACCCCCTGACCATCCATTTGAAGTTCTCCAAATGGACTATATCCAGATGGAGAGATGTAGAGGTCACAAGTATGTACTAGTTGTAGTATGTTCTCCGACCAGATGGACAGAAGCCTATCCCGTCCCAGATTACACTGCAACGACAACTGCTAAGCAGCTAGTAAGAGAATATTTCCCGAGATATGGGTTGCCCCGCGTCATCTACTCAGACAACGGCCAGCCCTTCTCCTCTGAACTCATGAAGCAAGTGTCTCTTCTGTTAGGGTACCCTTGGAAATTTCACTGTGTAAGACATTCTCAAGCAGCAGGTCTAGTAGAGAGACACAACCAGACTTTGAAGACAAAATTGGCCAAGATATGTACAGACAAAGGCGTGGACTGGATGGTAGCCTTACCGGTTGCCCTCTTCTACATGCGTATGGTAGCACATTCCAGAACCGGTCTTTCTCCGTATGTTCTGCTCTGAATCGCTAATTATTATGATTGTTACAGTCTTGAGATTACTGATGAAATATCTAAGCTATGTTGAGCATGTGCTCAGTGTGCTGTTAAATATTGTTTCCTTACTAAAGGTGCTGTTGCGTATGCAGCAATCTCAAAGCACTAGTCTACCAATACGGGGTCTGTACTCGTAACTCTTGCACAGTCCCGCCTATGTTCACTGTTGAGAGTGAAACCAGTTTGGGAGGAAAGGGGGTTAACTAGCTTTACAATTTTAAACTAAACTTTATCTTGTTTTTTCACTGCTCTTGCACCTTGACAGGTGGCTTCAGGAAGAAAGTGAGGTTATTTTAGATTGGCAAAAAAGTATGCTACCTAGAGCTCTCTACTCCAGTGCTTCTCTGACCTTTTAGTAACACAGGCCACTTTTTAGAACAAAAAACTTTTGTGACCCACCTAGCTTTAATGGCATGAGGCAGGCAGTGTTTTTAGTGTAATAAAACGTGGTGTGGTAGCACACTGTTCATTGAAATGGCCACTAAATTTGCACAAAAATAGTTTCTCTGATTAAACTACATTGAACACAAATAATGTGGTGGAAGAGGGTTCCATTGAATGTATTTGTTGTTCATCAAGAAAAGTGTTTTTGTTTTGATCCTTTTAAATCTTTCCTTCATTACACTTCAGAATTACAAAAAAATGCTTAATTTTTGCTTTCTAAATGCTGACTGTGTATTAGTTTACTGATATTTACATTTTGTTACAAAACAATGAGATCCTGTAGTAGCTTTTCACACACTGTACCGAAGCAATATTTTCACATAATTCACTTTACTTTTGTCTGACTGTAAAGCGACAGGAGTTTGTCAAATCCGCATGTTAAAGAAAAAAGAAACCTGACATCTCACCACTGTCTAGGAAGAGCAACAAATGTGACAAGATAAATACAGAATTTGAAGGTATCTGTATGGCTTGGGACTTCAAGACCCACCAAACAATTGGCTTCTGACCCACAGTTTTGGAAACTTTGCCTTACTCTTTGGTTATCCCGGGCAAACCAACACAATACTCAATTTCCATAATGTTACAGATATACCTTTTCAATTATACATTTGTTTAATCTATTACATTCAATGTTATGGTGTTAAATGTTGTTTTTCATTTCTTAAGTCACACCTAGTTACTTTGCAAATTTAGTATTTAGAAAATTGTGTTTTTAGTATTTTGTGGCTGGAATAGATTTACTTGCTGCTTGAAGTGGTTATTCTGGAAAGTAGTCTTCTCAGGAATCCTAATCAGTGCAAAGCCTTCCACCTTTGGTGGCCATATAACTTCAGGTCACCAGGGCACCTTGTTTTTAGGCTTGGTCTTTAATATATTAAACCAATTGCAGAATAGTTGTGGCCTACTTTAATTGGTCCATTTTAAATAGTTACTACTTACGGTGTGCATAAAAATGAGAGCAGTGGATGTGATGCAGTCCCCTTGTACCATGAAGGCCCATGGCCTCCTTCCTGCCACCCTGACACAAGTGGATACAAATTATCAGTATGCCTGTTATGGCACAACTAAAACTAGAACTCAGAAACTAACCACTGTTTTCATTTCTTAGATTGTGAAAATTCTGAAATTGTACTGAGGAACCAGAACTTGATTTGGGCCTAGTAAAACATGTAGTTTTCATTAGTTATTAGCGTGATGCACCTATTAAGCCAATTTAGGGATCCACATCTGAATAAACACGCAATATGTGTTCAACCTCGGGATTAGTATACGCTTTTCACACACTCTAACACCTAACCATAGCATATGCCGCTTGACTTTACCAGACGCCATTTTGTGGCCTTGTTTGCTCTTCGCATTAGTGAAACCTCATCATTTCAGTTTGACGAAACTGTTCCCCTGAGAAATAGTATAATTGTAGCCAACTGCTGCTTCTGCACGTTAGGCCTGTCAAGGTTGTAGGTGGGGGTATGCTGGATGAGCACATTCCAGGAGGCACTGTCCGGACTCTTTCGGAGCTAGCAAAAGGGAGTCACCCTCTCGACCTTACTATAATGAGCTGAGCTAAACTGAACAGGCTTTGTGTTCCATATATGGTCATTCCCCTGCACCAACCTGTACCAACTTGTATTTTTCCTTCTTAGGGAACGGTTTCGAAATGTAACAGTATATATGTGATCGATTGACATTGTGCCAGCAGTCTTCTTGGCGGACCTCGTGGGGTTAGGTCGCAAGGAGCTCCTCTGGCAGAGTTTATGCTTTGGTGTAATAAACGATTGGACCTTCTACACTGCCAACTGACTGATTATTGGTAATTGGTATTGGGGCTATTTGTAAGTATAGCTCGATTGGGTTGTAATTATTTTTTCGGTACTTCAGTACACACCACTGGATTTTTGAGGAACGGGTTTCAAATCGATTTACAGAGAATGTTCAGGTGAGTGCGGCTCTGCGGTTTATGAAAACTGTTGATAGTCTTTCGTGGGCAGTAGGGTTACAGGTTCCCCTTTAGCCCGATCCTGCGGTGCACCCACTAGAGGCTGTCGCCCTCATCCGCTGTAGGATTGGTAGTGCACCTCTCTATTAACTGTTCGATGTTGAATGTGGCCTTCCATCTAAAGGCTTAACGAATCGATGTCCGTATTTCTGTATTCGTGTGGCTAATAGCATGTAGTTTGTTGTGTTGATATGGTGGTGGCTGGATATGTCTCTTACTGATACTTGGATTGGGCCATAGGGTAGCATTCCTTCACTTTGGGCACTGTTCTTAATCTTCGGTCTTAAATGTCTGGTCTCTGCATTGTGTAGCCTCTATCCGGCCGCTACTGTCCAGGCACTGCACTTAAACCAACGTTTGCTTCCACTGTCCGAATGAAAGACCGATTCTGTTTCTAACCTCTTTATACCGTGCAGCTTGGGCCACGTTTCTTTCTATGTGTGTTTAGTTGAGGACATGCAACCATAAATTCTTTCTCCAGTCAGATTACGATTAGGACCCCAATTGTCTGCCCAATCATTGTGAATGTTTATCACCTCTGACGTTTTGATAGTAGCAGTCTTCCTACTGCCCGTTGTGCGTATAATGTGGGTTTTAACACAAATTTCCTATATCTTTCTGATGGAATTATTGTTACATTTTCAATATTCTATTACTCTGCTTTTTATACATTTTGCCATGGAATGTGACTGTTAAGCCCTCTAATAAAAATTAAGGGAATTATAGTAGAATATTGTGCACAGCATTTCAAACATGGTGAAGAAACATTTCACCACTGTACAGTACCTTATTCGGATGAAGCATACATAGCGAGGAGAGATCGCAACGTGGAAACCCATGCTTCACGTGATATGGTCTGTGACGATGTCAAAATCTTATGCTAATATCTGCCATTAGTGTTGTGTTGGATATACGTCATGAGACTAGTGCCTTGTTCCGTGGTGCCCAATACTTGAATAATTTCAAATCCACCATGCCTAATACTTGAATAATTTCAATAAAATAAAATCCACCATGACTTTTGCTATGACTATCGACAACCAATCTGAGACATGTGACACGTAATATGCCCCTACACCGCGCTCACATGATATGTCAATTCCACAGTTCCTACAGTCGGGCTCGCAAATTCAATCTATTTCTCTCACCTATAAGGGAGAGGAAAACATAACCAATATTCGTGGATGTATTTTGTAGACCTTTGCGAGCGCGTAAACAGCAGCCATTCTAGACACTGTGGCCAGTTCGTAACATTGCCGATCGCCTGCACGTCTCCCTGACCTCGCAATCATCCCTCACGCACACATGCTAGAGTTATAAAGCATCCTCAGCGCGACCCTGCCCCGGAGCCACTTCCCGTGCCGTGCCCACATACCCTTTCATCCCTTGCGCACGAATAGGCCCTTCGATAATCTCCTCCCCTGCACCTGGCTGTTTGATCCGATCCCAGGGCATAACCAACCCCTGCGGATACAGTTTATTGCCCAATACAGTAGGATTCCGCCTCTCATCAAAGGAGCCGGAATTATTCAATGCCACAACCCCACGAGATCCGACCGATTGCGCGTATTTCTGCTCCTATAATTATTTAATTAGCAATTGTTTGAAAACAATAAGAATTGCATTAGGCGCTGTACCGCCTTTGCCATCCCCGCTGCGGCCTCCAACCAATTTGAAATATTACCGCCTAGCAAAAGAGAAAAGTAGTGAAAACAGTATTTAAATTAAATATGTTTGCGTATACAAGGCGGGATCAACCTAAGAGCATCAGGACCTGTGTAGCTAATTTTTGCATTAACTAGTGCGTCTGTGAAACATTTCTGTCCCGCACCATGGTTGATGCCTGTTATAAGTGCTGAACATGTGTAATTGGCTATTTTTCAGCATATTGAGGGTCTTGACGAGGCACTGTGATAAGAGTGAGGCTGGTGGATGGGACATTCAATGGGGTGATGCACGAGTCCTAATGTCGATGAAAGTCGTTGTACAGTAAACGGGGCAGTGTTTCTCACGTTTTAACAGTGTTTGACAAATGCACGTAGTTTTTTTTTTTTTTTTTTTTCCGGAGTTTTTTATATAGCGCGAACTAGAACCAAACCGAATCAGTTATCAGAGCGCTTTACATAGCACCAGTTACGTTACATGTGGACACACTTTCATTTTTTAGGCACGGGGAGATTAAGTGATTTGCCCAGAATCACAGGTTTTTTTTTTTATATCAGAAACAATTTGTTTGTGTTTCAGTAACTTAAATACCCGTAGACGGTTCTGCTGTCGGTAATTCAGCCAGCAACAGTCCCACTGAAGGCAGATTTACCCCGTCCGAGTAGAAGCTGCACATTTTACACGACCCCATCTGTAAATCACGCCCAGTTATCCTACGATGGATATTACTTTAACCAAATTCAGCTAGTGGAAGCCGTCGGTGAAGGACCATGCAGCACTGATGGTTGCAAATAGTCGACTGGTGCCCCCTCTAGAGATGTCTCAACGCCCCCTACAGTTTGAAGACCACTGCACTAGAGTAACAAAGTCAGGAAGTGTCTGGGAGTGAATTAACAAGGTCTAATAACCAACAATAAACACTATACAGCCTTGGTATCGGGCACCCCAAGCTTCCATAAAACCAGCTACGCTCTTAGGAACCAAAACTTTGGGCCCAGATTTTTTTTTTTTTTTAAATAAATTAAGCACTGACATGTTAGGCATTTTTGCAAATTGAATTAAACACATTTACAATTGCAAGGATGTTCCCTAAAATGCATTGAATCGTACTATATAAACTCAAAAGCAGGAGCATCGATTAGAACCCAAGAATACTTCTGCTGAACTTAAAACATTGAGCGCAGGCTGGCATCCCCGTCATCTCTCTTGGTGGGGCCGTCTTGACACAATCAAAATGATGCTAACTTCAATCGTTTTGTATATCCTCTCCAACATCCCACTGCCTATTCCATCTAACTTCTTTCAAAGGTCAATTCTATTCTGATCTCCTTTTTGTGGAATGATACAAAATCAAGAATGGCGTTACAGAAATGAGTAAAACCAAAATCTGAGGGCGGTGTCAATTTCCCCCATTTTTCAATTATCACGAGGCCTTTCAGTTCCGCCAACTAACGAATTGGATTACCAATCAGACTAAGGCTAAACCTCTCTGGGTAGATCTCGAGACCTCATTTTTTGTTGCCTTCTCATTTCAGGAATATCTCTCCTTCACCCGCAAACCGCAAACGCTCTCTACTCCCATAAATAAGCAATCCTGTCGCCGCTCGCAGTAGCTTTTCAAACCCTGGCATTTTTGGGACATTAATATTGGCGTTTCCTGGATATTACTTGCTGAAGCTGCCCCTGGAATCAGATATCGGGTGTGGCGAAAGGACTGACGGGAAAGGGACTGCGAGGACCAGCAACCCCGTAACTCCGTGCAGCTGTGTGCCTCTTCCCGCCCCCTGCCTGATTTTATAACATTAATTAGGGCTTCCGGTGCGCGGCGCGCGCCGGGAGAAGCCCGGGACAAGGGCGGGACCATCCGAGGCCGATAGAGGCCGGGCAGGGTCACCCCCCCTTAATTTGCGATTCCAATAGTGAGTCTGCATGCTTCATAATCTTTGATTGTAATATATTGTGGGATTAATACATGCTTTGTAGATTTGGTCCACAACTCAATTAGTTGCCCCTGAACTTTTTAAATGATCTATAATATCTATTTTAGTGCATGCAGGCAGATGGCGCTTCGCTCAGGGAAAGGTAGAAATGTTAGGACTGGTACTATGGGGGGGTCAGTGACTGGAACTCTTGATCAGTTCATTACTAGGGCAGCAGTCGTATTAGAGCATGAGATAGCATTAACAGAAAAAAGACTATCTCTAGATGCTCTGTTTGCTAAACGATCATCGTTGGGTACAATTAGGTCTGCGGTTACACCTGAGCAGCCTCTTATTCATCAACCCAATGGAGTTCCCAGTCCGAGCAATAGCCCAGAATTGATAGGGTCTGTAGGTTCGGTTATCTGCACCTCAGTGAATACAACAAATGTTAGTACATCATCCATGGAAAACAGGCGGGTAGAATTAATCTTGCCAACTTCACTAACTCCGACCAGCACAAATGTAATTATTGAGCCGAACCTTAGGAAAGGCACCAAAGCCCAACAGTCCACTGGTAAAAGAAAGCGTGGGGGTGGTGCCCAAAAGGGTAGATGTGCCAAAGTAATTAAGATCACTAGGCCAACACCCGCTACACCTACTACTGAGAAATCCTTTACTCCCGTTATGAACAAAAGTAATTTGAATCCCAATCAACCATCTAGTCGTCAAGCTGCTATAGGAAGTAATGAGGGCCTCTTGGGACAAATTGAGCAGCTAGTGAAATCCCTGCTGTTACCAATATTAGAAATAATAAAGCTACTGAATGAAAACCTGGGGAAATTAGATAAAGTCGCAATGGCGAACTCCCGCATGCTGGGAAAGGCCGTGGAGAGCATACAAGGTCATGGACCCGTAGCACATCATCACGAGGCCTCTGCTCCAGTGAGCTCCTCTATCGACACTCCCCAAGAATTAGCCGGTAACGTGGAAAATAGCCAAATTGAGTCTTGTACTAAGAGCTGCTTAGACACTAGAAAGAAAACACATCGTAATAGAGAGGGAACAAAAACGACTGGTAGGGATGAAGTAATAGAGCTAGGGATCCCCGCTGCGGAAGGGGTGGTACAATCCAAAGGGAATAACGCTTCAGGTAAACAGGGTGGGAAAAAGAAGTTTACCTGCATTGATCTTCCCCCCGAGTCTGTCACCTATTCGGTAATATTGACTGGTGTCCCCGGGTTACGAGATGACATATTGGAAACCCATAGAGAGTTGAAAAATAAGGTCACCCATTGATTGAACAGGAATAGATCGCTCCCAGCACACACCAATGCAGAGATCGTACATGTTCGAAGGGTGAGCTGGTTGGGTTGTAGACCGAAGGATAAAGATGGGGACTGCATAATTGTGAATTTCAGGGACCCTAGGGTGGTACGGTTCATATGTAATGGGACAGGGTTGGGTGGGGAGGGTGGAATCCAATCTTTTGATTTGAATTACTTCTGTGCTTGTACATCTCCCCGCATGCCAACTAACCCGCAAACCTGGCGAGATAACCAATTTAGTGGATTAAACCCAGATTGTTGGCAAGAGTTCTGCCCCATCCCCTGTCCAACCGTTATGACATTCTTTCTGGATTGGAGGGGGTGGTCTGACTGGGGTATAATCCTAAAGGTTTTCCAGTGGATCAGTGTTTGGCATATGTAAACCCAAACTTGGGCAAGGGTATCATCAGAGAAAATAGTCGCTGGGAGGAGGGAGTGGATTCAGGTATGGCGATTATAGCCAGAGACGACATCTTGGCTAGCGAGGGCCTTGGTTCGCCCACTAGGCTCCCCATATCGAGTAATGGGGAACTCTGTGTTGTGAATCCATTGGGGGGCTCCCGGAGGGCCGGTTGTAAACCAAAATTGATGGCTTTGAGGTATCATGAGTGTTGGGGTATCAGTATGGGTGGGGTGGCCACTGAGAATTCCCAAATGGTTATGGACCCCAATGACTCTATTCAAGCCACTGTAATGCACAGGTTAAAAATCGTGTCTTGGAACATCGCAGGTTTAAAGAGTAAAGTGTCTATAGCCGAGTGGATTGAATTTGTGGAGGAACATGATATCCTGATTTTCCAGGAGACGTGGGCTGTGGACCCCATCCACCGCCCAGGGTACTTAAACTATCACAAAGCGGCAGTGAGAGGTAAAGAAGGTAGACCATCAGGGGGCCTAACCATCTGGGTTAGGCAATCTATCAATTATAGACCATTGGAAATAATTGTAGACAGCCCGGACATCCTCGTCATAAACTTGAAACGGCCTCTGTATCCAGATATCCTCATTGTAAATGTGTATATTAGAGGACAGCCGGGAGGGAGGGGTTGCTAAACCTTCCCAGGTTTGGACATCTTCTTTGACACCATCAGGTTAGACTGCTACACGATAGTAGCCGGTGACTTAAACTGCTCGTTGGAACCCCTAAACCATGATGGGGAAACGCTCTTGGTTGAGGAGGATGCACAATGGAATATCCCTCCACTTGATCTCCAGCCAATTATGAAGTGGACCGAAGCAGCCATGCAGTGGAGGGGTTTCTGCTTAGAGCGCGGATTTAGGGCAGTAAACCGGCGCTCCACCTCTGACAAAATTGGGAAGGCAACATTGGATAATGGCAAATCTATAAGTAATATCGATTATATTCTCATCAAGATTGAGTACTGGTTTATACTTGATGATATGCTAATTCTTGACCGCCCTGAGAGTGACCATAACCCACTTTTGTTGAGTCTAAACTTAAATGGAGGTGAAAGGAGTATCAATCGCACTCAGATATCTACTGCGGATGCCCTGCTTACTAATGATATGCACAGGGTTCGTTGGACTAGGATAATCGAAGACCCCGAGGCCTTGGTTAAGATTAATCGGGAGGTGTCTCGGACTCTTTGCGTCCTGCGATCGCTTCCGACTCAGGAAGATATAATCGGTAAGACAACTGCACTCCATGAATCACTTTTCCTGGAGTTAAAATCGTATTTTTCCAAATCCAGTAAACCCCAAAGGCCCATAATCCAAGCCCCTGGAAAAGCACGGTATAATAAAACCTGCCATGAATCCTATGGCTTACTGGTGACAGCTATAAGGTCAGGTAATATGCCAGACATTAGGAAGGCTAGGATTAACTATCACAAAGCACAAAGTCTCGCTAAAAAAGAGTTGGATGACCAACATTGGGAGGAGCTCTTAGTAGCTAGCAGGTTGAAAAACCAGACCAAGTTTTGGACATAGTTAAGTGGGGAAACACTCCTCATTCTCAAGTTCCTGTTAACTATGTGTCACCTGAGGACTGGGTGGGTATTTTGAGTCTCAGTTTTGGGGATTGGAACTGGAAAAAATCTGCTCTACTCATGCTACAAGTCCTTTGCCCAACTGCCAAGTCTTAAAGTTTGACCGTAAAGATGTGGAGGATGCTCTAAGAACGGTTCCGTGTGGAAAAGCCCCGGGAATGGACTGCATTCCAGCAGACCTTTTTAAACCTGATTTAACAATTTGGGTCCCATACATTGCCTTTCTCGGCAATGCAATTGTGAAGGGGGCATGTATTCCGGATTCCTGGCGTGGAGCTGAGATCCTGCCAATATACAAAAAGGGGGACCGCTCCACCCCGGGGAACTATCGACCAATAAGTTTGATAGACTCTGTACAGAAAATTGTTGCAAGGATGGTGCTGGCTAAACTAGAGAGTTGGATAGAACTTGAAGATATCCTGTCTCCGCTGCAGGCTGGGTTTAGATCATGCACAAGTACTATCGAGCAGGTGCTCCAGGTTATATTGATTTACTGGAGAGTTGTTAGCTTGGGAGGTGGTACCATCTTCGCTGCCTTTGTGGACCTTAAGTCCGCATTCGACTTGGTTCCCTAGGGCAAAGCTATGGGGGGCTCTTAGTAGTATGGGGATGCCCCAGGAGCTCCTGGATCTAGTGATTAAGCTGCATAACAACAATTTTGCGCAGGTGCGCTGGGGTAAGCAAGGGCAGGTTACCAAGAGATTTCCTGTGTCCCGGGGTGTGCGACAAGGGTGCGACTATCACCAACCTTCTTTTTGTTGTTCATTAACAGGGTTGTGAAGTACTTTTCAGCTTTTCCAGCCGATGCTCCAGTCTTGGGTGGCACTAAGATCCGCTACTTATGTTTGCGGACGACACCCTTATATTGTCAAAAACTCAGAAGGGCCTGCAGGCGGCCCTAAACAAATTCAAGGAATTTTGCCAAATTAATGATCTACAGGTGAATGTAGCAAAAACAAAATGTATGATTCTTACAAAAAACAGACCAGTGGTGGGCCACGTCACAATGAATGGCATATTGCTTGAGCAGACCAACGTTATGACATATCTAGGGGTTGTCTTAGAAAATAAGCTTAGTTGGAAGCCCCAGATCGACACTCTCTCGCTCAAGTTTGCCCAGTTATCGGGGTGTTTAGTCAAAGAACAGAGGTCCTCACAAACAAAAAGGATAGGTCCTGCCTTAAAGATTTATAACTCCAGGATTAGTTCAGCGATCCTGTACGGAGCGGACCTCTGGGGTTTTGCAGACCTATCCCAAATTGATAAAATCCAAAATAAATTTCTAAGAAACATATTAGGCCTCCCTCGTTCTAGTCCATTGAAGCTGCTTTTAATGGATCTAGGATGCCACTCAATTGAGGATGTGGCACGCTTTAAACCGGTGGCCTTATGGAGGAGGATCTGGACCACTCCAGAACTGGCACTTTTTGCCAAGGAAATTATGGATGTTAGATCTGTCGTGGGTTCGGGAAATATATCCTGGTTTAAAAAAGTAAGATTGCTATTAGTGGATATGGGTTTAAGTAACTTGTGGACCGATCCAGTAACCAACCCTTTTCCATCGAAAAAAGCCTTTAAAGATCTATATTGGCATTTAGTCCAGCAAAAACACATTGCACAGATAAATACCTCATCCCTGTCAGGACTGTTCCTAGAACATAAACTTGATCCATCCCTAGAAGAATACTGGGACACCATCACTAAGATGAGTGACAGAAAGTTATACCACCAGTTTAGGATCGGTTCCTTGCCCATAATACCGTTTACATAAAATTGGATAGGACAGGGAGATGAATTCTGCCCTTGGTGTATGGACCAAAGGGGGTCTATTGGCCATATATTCTTTGTATGTCCTGCCTATTCAGCCCCCCGAACAAAATGGCTTAAACCTATTTGTCAAAACATCGGTACTCGGTGGGGTTGGAGGCTTCAAGGATTCTCAGGACTTATACTAAGGAATGTATTGTAATTGCGGTGGCAAAATTTCTTGGTTGGATGTGGATTATTAGGACCAACCATTAGGTTAGGGGTTGATTTAGTACCAACCTGCTGTTTTTTAAGATATCTTAAGAGCATTAATTTTTATATTTCATCATCAAATCTTCATCTTCACCAACGCCCCTTCCCTTGGCATAATCTTCTCCGCATAACCCCCAAAGCGTCCACCATTTATTCCCATTTATTGGTTCCCCCTGAGCTCCGAGATAAAACTAAAGTAGAACTTTTGTGGGAATCTGATTTGGGAGTGAATCGGCCTATTTCTTTTTGGAACAGAATTTGGACGAAAATCAGGAAATCATCTAGAGCCGCCCGCACAACACAAACAGTTTACTTTCTTTATAATCTATTATTTTTTACACCTGCATACCTAAATAAAATTCACAACACAAATCTTAATACGTGCTGGACATGCTCCCAGGTTAACGCAGATCATCATATGTTATTCACCTGTCCACATCTTTTTGTATTTTGGGGGCATCAAATTAGCACTATTTTTCACACCTCAACCCCCCTCTACTTCACAAATGTTTTCCTAGGCAGCCTAACAGCAGACTGGGGGGAGGCTGATCCCAATGGCTACTTATTGATTTATTAAAAGCCGTAGCTTTTCAGCAGATATCAAAGAACTGGAAAAATTCCTCCAAATGATCATATTTTGCTTGGTGGTATGGTTATGTCACAACCATCGCCTTGATACGGCATTTGTCCATCCCATCTCTCTTGCTACAAAACGACTCCACCTCTGGGGCCTTTCACACAATATCCAGACGATACTGGGAAGCTGTTAGAATTGGGGGTCTCTGGTTGGCGCAAGTATTCCCTTGTGACAAGCAGGGACCCTCTCCTCTAAGTCAGGGCGAAGGATGACCCCTCAGAATTACCCTTGCTCACCCTCTTGGTGCGTGGCGTGAGCAGCCAAGGCTATTCTCCAGGCGTTGTTAGTTAAGCATTTGTAATAACACACACAGTAAAATGTACCAATCCCCCCCACAAATGGCCACCAGGCTGCGAATATATAAAAATACGTTCCTTTATGTAAAAATATATATATGGGCAGTTCAGACTTATTACAAGACCAATATAACGTTTTTAAATTAGGTCACAAGATTGTAAATAGGCAAGCGTTTCTCAGTTACAGTTCCAATGTATCTTCTGTCTTGTTCAACTCACTTGTAAACAGTTCTCTCAGTTCCAGTTATGCAATAATTGGGGCCTCTTGCCCCGTTCCTGGAAGGTATGCCGCTCCCAAGCGCCTCTGTGGGCTTCGCAGCGCTCCTCTGTGCTCCAAACGGAAGAAAACCCCAGGCCCTACCAATGCTCAAGCATCTCGCAGTATGGGTTGAATGGAGACCTGAGAGGGGCCTCTGGAAACCCTGGGCCTTTTCCGGAGATGGGGGCTGAACTGCGGAGCAGCAAGCAGGCAATGAGAGGAGCCTGGAGGAACCCCGGGCCTTTTCCAGAGGTGGGGGCTCTCGGCTGCAGTGAGGAGCAGGGAGGCGATGAGAGGAGCCTCTTGGGCCAAGGCACAGGGAAGGCTGACGGGGAAATAAAACGTTGGGGGCCCCGAGCCCGGTTTGAATTCCTTCCTTGGGGGGGACGAGTTGTACACGGGCAGTGGACTCGTCCCTGGCAGTGTCTCCGGGTCTCCGTCTGCAGCAGGTGGGTGCACACAGGCGGGGGTGGCACACGACCCTGGTACAGATGGTATTGGGGTCTCCCAACAGGGGGGCGGCGCGGCCTGCAAACTCCTCTGGTTGGCGAGCGGGGGCAGCAGGGCACGGTCCTTCGTGCGGGCTGCACTTGTTGGGTGTACTTCTGGTGTCTTCTTTCAGTGCGAGGGGCAGGCACATCAGACGCTCCACAGGAGGTGGAGCCAGCATTGTGTGGCCAGGGGCAGCCAGGAGTACCTTGATGACAGTGCTTCGCCCTTCCTGGGCCAGGTGCCGGCTGAGTCATCAGTCGCCCCCCCATGGGGGCGGAGCCAGCATTGTGGTGGCAGAGCACAGCCTGATTAAGAGTCCAGGGGCACTCCTACCTCCCACTAAGGTGTAATCCTTGCATTCACCACCGGTCATCCCCCAGCCCTGTCACTCACACATCCCAGACAGTCAGATACATATACTAGCAGAGGCTGGCTGAAATGGTTAGGCAAGCAAATGCTAACTTTCTAAAAGTTGCATTTGCAAACACAGGATATTAAAATAAACTTTACTAAAAGAAGTATTTTATTATTCTGAGTTCAGGCATACTAAACATTATTTCCTACCGTGTTCCCTGAGCCTGCTGGGATTATAGAGTGTAATAATTCCAGCAGCCCATCTGGCCTAAAGGGAACAGGTAGCCTTACAATAGTGAAAAACGAATTTGGCAGTAATTCACTATTAGGACATGCCACACTCATCCGAGCATGTCCTACCTTACACTTACAATGCATGCACCCTGCCCTTGGGCCTTCCATAGGGGTGACTAATATGAAGTTAAGGGAAGGTTTAGGGGCTGGCAAGTCTGTGCACTTGCCCAGCCACCATGACAGTACCAGACTGCACGCAGGTTCTGCAATGGCAGACCCTAGACACATTTTAAAAGGCTGCTTCTGTGGGTGGCGCAACCAGCGCTGCAGGCCCACTAGCAGTATTGGCATTTACAAGCCCTGGCACTCCTGGTGCACTTTACTGGGGTCTGACAGTAAATCCAAATAAGCCAATCATGGAAATCAATCACATATACACTTTATACAGGGAGAGCATATGCACTTTAGCACTGGTCAGCAGTGGTCAAGTGCACAGAGTCATTAAACCAACAAAAACAGGTCAGAGAGAATATTGGAGGAAGGCAAAAAGTTCAGGGATGACCCTGCCAAGAGGGCCAAGTCCAACAGAAGCGAACTTCTTTACACGATCTCTCACAACAAGAAGCCTCCAAGCCTCCTGACTTCCTATTGCTCGTTGTACAGTGAGGCTTAATTTATCATTTCCTATAATGTCTTTTAAGATCATGTTTCATTCACAAGTATTGGTATCTATATTTCATGTGAACCTGTGACTACACTCATATCCTCTTCTATAATTCCCTTTATTATTTTCATGAGTATAGTATATCATTACTACTTTTGATTGTACCTTCTTGCATTTGTGCATTGACAAATAATTGCTTATACAAAGTGTTTGTTTTTATGATCATATTAATATTTCTAAATAAAGCTCTTGAAGTTTAAAAACATTTTTTTAAGAACCCAAGAATATACTTAAGTAGACAGCTTAGCCATCGCACCACTTTGTTGGTTTTATACCCATTAGTAGTTCTGTAAACGGAACTGCCTCCCCTCCAATGTAACCACGCTAAAAAATGTGTAAAAAAGAATCCAGCAGGTGAAGTCATTATATTAACATATTGAACGTTGATACAAGCCACACTTAACACTTCGTTTTTTGTGAGGAAAAAAATAAAATGTACTGTCCCATTACACGTTTCATTTCTATCCAAAAAAATGTGTAAAACTTTTCAAAAAGCTTAACAAGAAACTAATGTTGCTAAATTATTCTCATATTAAAACAAGCACAGAGTCCACACACAAAAAAAATGTCTGAACAAAAAATAAAAAAATAAATTCCCATCACATTATCCACCCACCAAAAAAAAACATCCCGCCTCTAACCTTTCAAACAACTAACTCACGAAAGATGCCTGCTGCTGCTTTTAAAGGCACAAAAAAAACACAATCCTTCAGTACAGGAAGTGATGACAGTTATTGCCCAGCCAATAGAAGCCCGAGAAAAAGTTCAAACTGGCGCCTTTCAGAGTGACTCACCTGGCATTAATTATGCAAATGAGGCAGGTACATAGGTGGGGGCTCCCAGCACTCGGGTTTGGTCCATCAGTATCACAGCGCCCAGAAGCCCTGAACGGAGCCTCACAGCGCCCAGAAGCCCTGCACGGAGCAGAGCCGCCTCAGCGCCCAGAAGCCCTGCACAGAGCCTCTCAGCGCCCTGAAGCCCTGCACGGAGCCCCACAGCGCCCAGAAGCCCTGCACGGAGCCTCTCAGCGCCCTGAAGCCCTGCACGGAGCCCCACAGCACCCAGAAGCTCTGCACGGAGCCTCACAGCGCTCTGCAGCCCTGCACGGAGCCTCACAGCGCCCAGAAGCCCTGTACGGAGCCTCACAGCGCCCAGAAGCTCTGCACAGAGCCCCACAGCACTCTGAAGCCCTGTGTGGAAATAAAATTGACAATTGTGCCCCATCATTTCCCTGTTTCTGCCTGACAGCCATTTTTTTCATTCAGACAAGCACCCATTTTGTGTGACATCCATTTTGTCTTCAGACCCACAAGCAAGACACCCTGCCTCTGGCACCCCCGTTCATTGACCACACATTTCTGTGGTTCTGCCAATTCTGGGAACCAGCAGCAGATAGTTCCTGTTCTTAACTGTAAGACACCCTGCACCTGGCATCTTAGTTCATTGACCACCCCTTCCTGTGCTTCAGCCAATTCCCAGAACCAGCAGACAGTTCCTGTTTTAAGAAATAGTTCCTGTTCTTGACTGCAAGCCAGAGAGCAGATGGTCTCTGTTTTACACAAGACAGTTCCTCTTTTTGACTCTTGTGGTTCAGCCAATTCCCAGAACCAGCAAGATAGTTCCTGTTTTCCACAAGATGGTTCCTGTTCTTGACTCTAAGCCACAGACAAACCCCCGAATGAGGAAGGGCCTTCAACTGAAAGAGAACACATTTCCACACATCGCATGCCCTCTCACGAGACACAAGACACGCCCCTACCTTGACACATCTGTTGGAAATTACTGCTTGTCACTTCCCTTTTTCTTGTCACTTCTCTTTTCTTCTTTTGCCTATTGACTGAAAACTGTATAAATATTCTGATGTGTGAATAAAGCAGCAGACCACTCCTGTACCCACTTGGTGCTGGAGCTCTCCCCTTAACTCGAGTTACTGGACCCTTTTTTTTTGTACTCGAGCACCACGGACTCCTCTCTTTGCTTTGACTGAAATTATGATTATTAAGTATAGAAATTCTGAGATGAGGTAATATTGAATTAATTTACCACACCTGCACGGAGTTTTCTTCCGTAAGTAGCGCCTCTGATAATCTGACCTGGGGAGTCCCTCGCTCGCGCCCCCGACCTTTCAAAATTCCTCCCCCATCCATCTCCCTCCAGGGCCGGCGTCAGTCTGGTGCAGAGCGGGGCGGGGGTCTCCATGCCTGGGGGGCCGGGGATATCTCCATGCCTGGGGGTCCGGGGATGTCTCCATGCCTGGGGGGCCTAGGGGGTCCGGGGATGTCTCCATGCCGGGGGGGGCGGGGATGTCTCCATGCCTGGGGGGGGGGAAGGGGAGTCTCCATGCCTGGGGGGCCGGGGGGGTCCAGGGATGTCTCCATGCCTGGGGGGGCCAGGGATGTCTCCATGCCTGGGGGGGGGGGGAAGGGGAGTCTCCATGCCTGGGGCGGAGTCTCCATGCCATCCCCGCTGCGGCCTCCAACCAATTTGAAATATTACCGCCAAGCAAAAGAGAAAGGTAGTTAAAACAGTATTTACATTAAATATGTTTCCGTGTCTGGTTGTGTCTACAAGGCGGGTCAACCTAAGAGCATCAAGACCTGTGAAGCTAATATTTGCAATAACTGGTGCCTCCGTGAAACATTTCTGTCCCGCACCATGGTTGCAGCCTGTAATAAGTGCTGAACATGGGTGATTGGCTAGTTTTTCAGCATATTAACGGTCTTGACGAGGCACTGTGTTAAGAGTGAGGCAGGTGGGTGGGACGTTCAATGGGGTGATGCAGGAGTCCTAATGTCGATGAAAGCCGTTGTACAGTAAATGGGGCAGTGTTTCTCACGTTTTAACAGTGTTTGACAAATGCACGTAATTTATATCAGAAACAATTTGTTTGTGTTTCAGTAACTTAAATGACCGTAGACGGTTCTGCTGCCGGTAATTCAGCCAGCAACAGTCCCACTGAAGGCAGATTTACCCCATCTGTAAATTACGCCCAGTTATCCTACAATGGATATTACTTTAACCGGATTCAGCTAGTGGAAGCCGTCTGTGAACGACCACGCAGCAGTGATGGTTGCAAATGGTCGACTGGCGCACCCCTTGAGATGTCTCAACGCCCCCCACAGTTTGAAGACCACTGCACTAGAGTAACAAAGTCAGGAAGTGTCAGAGTGAATTAACGAGGTCTAATAACCTACAATAAACACTATACAGCCTTGGTATCGGGCATCCCAAGCTTCCATAAAACCAGCTGCGCTCTTAGGAACCAAAACTTTGGGCCCAGATGGTTTTTTTTTTTAACAAATTAAGCACGGACATGTTAGGCATTCCTGCAAATTGAATTAAACATTAAGCATTTACAATTGCAAGGATGTTCCCTAAAATGCATTGAATTGTACTATATAAACTCAAAAGCAAGAGCATCGATTAGAACCCAAGAATACTTCTGCTGAACTTAAAACATTGAGCGCAGGCTGGCATCCACGTCATCTCTCTTGGTGGGGCCGTCTTGACACAATCAAAATGATGCTAACTTCAATAGTTTTGTATATCATCTCCAACATCCCACTGCCTATTCCATCTAACTTCTTTCAAAGGTCAATTCTATTCTGATCTCCTTTTTGTGGAATGATACAAAATCAAGAATGATGTTACAGAAATTAGTAAAACCAAAATCTGAGGGCGGTGTCAATTTCCCCCATTTCTCCAATTATCACAAGGCCTTTCAGTTACGCCAACTAAGGAATTGGATTATCAATCAGACTGAGGATAAACCTCTCTGGGTAGATCTGGAGACCTCATTTTAGTTCCCTTCTCATATCAGGAATATCTCTCCTTCACCCGCAAAAGCTCTCTACTCCCATAATTAAGCAACCCTGTAAATTACTACCTATTGCATCCAATTTAGTTGTACATAATTTAGATACTTTTCTCAATTCTACAATTTGGCACAACAAACAAATCCTTCCCAACAAGAAACCTCTATACTGGAAGAGCTGGAGACACAAGAGTCTGCTCTGGGGTCACCAACTTCTTGATCAGGGCTCCCCTTTTCAATTTACGCAATTATAGTCCCTATATCATCTACCTTCTTCCTTTAATCCTACATTTTTGTTCTTGCGGAATGTAATACTTGATACTTACGCTAAACTCAAATCTTCCTCTTCACCAACGCCCCCTTCCCTTGGCAAAATCTTCTCTGCATAACCCCCAAAGCGTCCACCATTTATTCCCATTCATTGGTTCCCCCTGAGCTCCGAGATAAAACTAAAGCAGAACTTTTGTGGGAATCTGATTTGGGAGTGAATCGGTCTATTTCTTTTTGGAACAGAATGTGGACGGAAATCAGGAAATCATCTAGAGCAGCCCGCACAACACAAACACTTTACTTTCTTTATAATCGATTATTTTTTACACCTGCATATCTAAATAAAATTCACAACACAAATCTTAATACTTGCTGACAGGCTCCCAGGTTAACGCAGATCATCATATGTTATTCACCTGTCCACATCTTTTTATATTTTGGAGACATCAAATTAACACTATTTTTCACACCTCAATCCCCCTCTACTTCACAAATGTTGTCCCAGGCAGCCTAACAGCAGACAGGGGGGAGGCCGATCCCAATGGCTACTTATTGATTTATTAAAAGCTGTAGCTTTTCATCAGATATCAAAGAACGGGAAAAATTTGCTCTAAGTGGTCTTATTTTGCGTGGTGGTATGCATATGTCACAACCATCGCCTTGAGGCAGCATTTGTCCATCTCATCTCTCTTGCTACAAAACGACTCCACCTCTGGGGCCTTTCACACAATATCCAGACGATATTGGGAAGCGAACTTCTTTACCCGATCTCTCACAACAAGAAGCCTCCGGACTTCCTATAGCTCATTGTACAGTGATGCTTAATTCATCATTTCCTATATTGTCTTTTAAGAGCATGTTTCATTCACAAGTATTGGTATCTACATTTCATGTGAACCTGGGACTACACTCATATCCTCTTCTATAATTCCTTTTATTATTTTCATGAGTATAGTATATCATTACTACTTTTTATTGTGCCTTCTTGCATGTGTGCATTGACAAATAATTGCTTATACAAAGTATTGTTTTTTTATGATCATATTAATATTTCTAAATAAACCTCTTGAAGTTTAAAAACATTTTTTTAAGAACCCAAGAATATACTTATGTAGACAGCTTGGCCATCGCACCACTTTGTTGGTTTTATACCCGTTAGTAGTTCTGTCAACTGAATTGCCTCCTTTCCAGTGTAACCACGCTAAAAAATGTGTAAAAAAGAATCCAGCAGGTGAAGTGATTATATTAACATATTGAACGTTGAAACAAGCCACACTAGTAGTATAGGTTGTACACTACTCATCACCATGTATTTTCGCTAATTGGATGTGACAGGTGGCCACGCCCCCTTGGCCACGCCCCCCTTAAAAAAATTTATATAAAAAAAAGTTTGATATAAAAAAAGTTTGATATAAAAAAAAGTTTGATATAAAAAAAAAGTTTGATATAAAAAAAGTTTGATATAAAAAAAGTTTGATATAAAAAAAGTTTGATATAAAAAAAAGTATGATATAAAAAAAGTTTGATAAAAGTTTGATATAAAAAAAAAGTTTGATATAAAAAAAGTTTGATGTAAAAAAAAGTTTGATATACAAAAAGTTTGATATAAAACAAGTTTGATAAAAAAAAAGTTTGATATAAAACAAGTTTGATATAAAAAAAAGTTTGATATAAAAAAAAAGTTTGATATAAAAAAAGTTTGCTATAAAAAAAAGTTTGATTAAAAAAAAAAAAAAAAAAGTATATAAAGCGCTAAGTTAGATTTTGTGAATTAATGCACGTTAAATGATACGCGTTGAATTTTTTTAAAAAGCGTGTAAAATGACCAAGCATGCCGGGGGGTTGCTAAGAAGCGGTACTAGTTTGAAATACGAGTCAACAAGCATACCGGGGGCGTGTCTAGCATGTTCACAGAGGATATAAGCCAGCATTCCGAGGACCGTGTGTTAAGAAACCCCAGCTTTTTTCCGACGAAAAAAACTCGAGCTTTAAGACAACTTTGAGAATGTCTTGCAGTAGCGTGGAACTTGGACCCCTTGGAGAAACTATAACGGCGATGCTGACCGAAGCCGCAAACGCTGCAGATGCCGCTGTCAATCGCGCGGATAGTGACAAGGAAAATTGCGATCCAACAGCTCCTAAGGCCGAGATGGCGTCGACGCTGCTGAATAAAAAGCCTGAGACAGGCGTCGCCGAGACGGCGCTGCCGAATATAAACCCCGAGACCGGCGCCTGCGAAAAGGCGGGCGCACATGTTGGAAAAACACCAAACAATTCCCCCGATGTTACAGACGGCCGAGGAAGACCGGAACCGAGTGAAGAAGACGAGGGTATTTACCTGCAACAGCCGGACCCCGAGGACTCTAGCGACTCTACAGAGATGGATTCCGGAGATGAATCTGTAAACAAGCCAGAGAAGTCAACGGACGCTCAAGAAGAAAAGTGTGAAGATGGAAAACGAAAAGTAAGTACGAGAAGCGATTTTTCAGCAAACCTATGGGGGGCGTTTAAGAGTGTGATGATGAGGCGTGTAGTTATGAGGAAGGTTGAGGTCCAAAAAATCCCCTTTTTTCTTTTTATCAGCAAAAGAGAGGAGGAGGAGCCCCAGGCGACAAAACTGCTAGCACGACTATGGAAGTTACACATCCATCACTACATTTTTCATGTCTCTGCTGTTCAAGACAGAAAAAACTTGCCGTTACGCATAAAAACTGCAGCTGTAAGCGCCTAGACGCTGTTGTACAACTTTGGCACGGTGACAGGCGGGGTGCTGAACAGTATCACACACTTTTGACTGCTATAGCGGCTATCATAAAATTGTGCTTAAAGGCGGGGTGGTACGACGATTGCGAAGGTTGTAAAATTGACGACCCGAGTCAGCTGCATCACGACTGTCTCATGATGGGGTGTGAATATGAAGATAGGTTGATACGTAAACTATGTTGTAAGCTGGACCCCCATAAAATTATGGTAGCGTTGGGTGAGGTCAGTGCGTGAAAGAAATGTTTCTACCCGACGATTGTATTATGATGATTGTGAATGTTTTAAAATATATTAAAAGAACGCAGACCCCCTCAGAGCATGTTAAAAGTATGTATGCGGCGGGTGGTGAAGAGATAAGATCGATAACGAAACAGCATCTGAGGAAGATGAATTATCGTAGATATTTTAAGATCAAGTATCTTTGTAGGAGATTAAAACCGAGGAACATGGCATTTATTAATGACGCGTAAATGAAAACATGTTGATGATCGTTTTCGCTACTATTATGTATCTGTGTTTTTCTGTTGCAGGAAAGTCTGTTTCGACACATGGTCGAGATCGGGGTTCGGCCGAGCGCTAAATGCGTGGAAGATGCTTTTTATTTTCTGATCAGAGCAAAGATGCCGTACCCCAAACCTGTGTTTCGACCTTCCGTGCTATGCCGTAACAAACAATGTGAAGTTATTGAAGAGTTTGAAAAAGAGCTGAGTCGGAAACCTAGAGGCTTTTATGACATTGAAAATAGCAAATACTTCTTGGACGTCGACGACGTGCTCGAAGACTGCGTCAACAATTATATAGCACGGACATTTTGCACCCTAGGCACTACTATGAATAAGAAACAGTTTTTCAATTTTATGAATACAATAGCTGATTTGTATTGCCGAGCCTTCATGAGGGGTCGTGGAGAAGATGCAAGAAGACTGATACCATACACAGCTGGCAAAATCAACATACTTATTCTACGTCATGAGTTTTTAAGATCAATGTGTTAAATATCTATGTATTTGTTGTTATTAGCGTTTATAGCGTTGTACATTCCTATATTTCGCACTTTAAAATCATAAGCTGTTTAATTCATGTTTTATTAAATAATCTACTATTGCTGCATAAACCGGCTTCTAGTCCTGATTATGTGATAAAAGGAAAATAATAAATAAAACAAAACGTGGATGAATAGAGTAGTGACGAGGGAGTAGGTGGAGTGCGGTATTTTAGTTAAAGAAGCGCGACGATGCAGAAGCTTTTCAAAAGAGTTTATTACAACCCCTTGAAGGTTGGTAGTTTTGGCGGTGTAGACGCCTTGTACAAGGAGAGCAAAATCCACAACGACGCTGTTAAAAGAACACACGTACGTGACTGGTTATCGGGTGAAGATGCCTACACACTACATAAGGGGTCCAGAAAGCGTTTTCAAAGACGCCGTGTTTTAGTCAGCGGATTAAATCATCAATGGCAAGCAGACCTTCTAGATGTCCGTGAACACGCGGCGGTTAATGATGGTGTAAAATTTATATTAACCGTGATAGACATACTGTCAAAGTATGCATTCGCAGTCGGATTGAAGGAAAAATCAGGGAGTGCGGTCACAAAAGCGTTTGATTACATTTTCAGCGGCGGAAGAATCCCTAAAAAGTTACAGACAGATAGAGGGAAAGAGTTTGAAAACAAGACGCTAAAAGCGCTGCTGAAGCGGTATGGGGTAAAACATTTTGTCACAAACAACGAAGTTAAGGCGGCGATTGTAGAAAGATTCAACAGAACTCTCAAAGCTCGAATTTGGCGGTATTTTACAGCGTATAACACATTTTGTTATATAGATCGTTTACAAGATTTTATTAAAAGCTACAATCATAGCTATCATAGAACCATTAAGACGGCGCCAGTAGAAGTAACCCAACAAAATTAGTTGAAAATTTGGAGAACTGTGTACGGGTCAGCGTTCAACAACAATCCTGTTTCAAAAAGAACGTTCAAAAAAGGTGATCATGTTAGGGTATCTAGATGCAAGGGCGTATTCCAAAAGGGGTATGAGCAGACTTTTACAGATGAGATCTTTGTGATAGACAAGATTTCCACGCATTCAGGCGTTACAGTTTTCAACTTAAAAGACTACGCGGGGGAGGATGTCGTAGGATGTTTTTACAAAGAAGAGCTACAAAAAATAAAAAAGGATCAAGACCGCGTGTACCGTATTGAGAAAGTTTTGGCGAAGAAGGGGAAGGGCGCCAGAAGACAGTGCCTAGTTAAATGGAGGGGGTGGCCTGATAAATGTAATAGTTGGGTTTCTGAGAGTGAATTAAAGGATATACAAAGTCTACAACGGCAGGTTTAGGCATTTAGGTACTTCGAAAGCACCATGGAGGCCGGACCTTTTTATCTGACGCTCCCGAGTAACGCTTCTCAGGACACTTTCCCTAATAACAAAATTTCAAATTTTACAGTGAAACTAGCAAAACCTATACATCTACAAGGTGACTGGGAGGTGGCCCTAACAGAAATTCAGTACCCGCACACGTGGGATACTTTTGAAACCGAGGATGTTAGATTTACAGTGGTACGCAAGAAGGAGGGCGCTCATGAACTTTCTTTCCCACCGGGGTACTATGACAAGATACAAGACATTGTAGACGTGATGAATAAATCTATCATTAACATCGCAGAACTTATAGACTTTAGATTAACGTATGAGCCGCGACTTAGAAAAGTGCAGTTCAAGAATGTGCAAGACTACGGTATTTTGGTGCGCAAAAAAGTGGGTCGCGTGCTGGGGCTGACGCCTAACGTTCACCACTCGGCAGCAGAAGACAGAGCCTTCACGGATGTACACGGAGGGTTTTACATGATGTTTGTGTACTGCGACGTGATAGAGCATCAGAGAGTGGGGGATAGCTACGTGCCGCTCCTCCGCTGCGTGGAAATCACAGGCCGAAATAATAGCATGATAAACATCATTTACACCAAAAGAGACTATGTTGCGGTCAGCAAAAAACATTTTCACACGATAACTTTGGAACTCAAGGACGATTTGAACGCCAATATAAGATTTAAAGTGGGTAAAGTCATAGCGAAGCTTCATTTCCGCCCACGACGTGGCGAAGTGTACTAGCATAATGATTTTACCTGAAAATTACGGCGATGCGTCGCTCTATAGGGATTACTATAGAGCGCAAGCCGGCTGGGGGCTCCCGGGGTTCCACGGGGCTCCTATTATGTATGGGGCGGGTGTTGGCGGTATATTCAGAAGTCTTTTCAGAAAAGCGGTGCCGCTTTTAAGAAGAGGATTCCAACTGGCAAAACCACATGTGAAAACCGCGGCAGCAAATATTGCTCGAGACGTTGTAGGCCGCGTTTTTGGCGTGGTGGTGAAAAGTTCAATAAAAAGGGTCAAGAAGGTTCGGGTTTAATCTATCTTGAAAGAGGCAGGAAGAGAAAAAGGGGTGTGTCACTAAGGGGCCCACCAGCGTTCCTTCAAAGCGATGTGAAGCGCCGCCGACCGGCTCAAAAGAGATCTCTTAAGACCAGGAGTAGACGCGGAAAAAAACGAGTCTCTAAAGGCAACATATTTTGAAAGCGGACCATGGCCTCCGTCCCCTGTGGTTCCCAGGAATGCGCAAAGTCCGAGTTGGACCTATTCCAAGTACCACCAACGCAAACCAGCATTGAAAGTTCTCTATACGTCGAAGTACCGCCACTTTCGGCCCTGTCAGACACAGCACCCTTAGAGTTCTTTATAGCACGGTCGGATGACTACCTGGACCTTTCAGCCACGCTGCTTTATCTTTCGTGCAAAATTACTAACGCCGACGGTACTTATCTGGACGCCGCGGCACGTGTGGCATTTTCTCCATACCCCATAGCATCACTCTTTAACCAATTGGATGTGAGCCTCGGTGACCGACTCATCAGTCAGTCAAACAACTCGTACCCGTACAGGGCTTATTTAGACACCGTACTTAACTATGGGGACCCGGCTTTGAAACGCCAACTTTCAGCGGGTCTCTTCTTCAGAGACACCGCCGGAGAGCACGAGGACACGGCTTTAAATGGCGCTAACGCCGGGTTTAAGAGTAGAGCTAGCTTTACATCCCGAAGTCGAAAAGTGGAACTTATTGGCCAATTACACAGCGATTTGTTTTTCCAAGACAAATTAATGCTTAACGGTCTAGATGTGAAGATTAAACTTATTCAAAATAAAGACACTTTTTGCTTAATGAGCGGAGACGCTGAGGGTTACAAAGTGCACATCTTATCAGCGTTGCTTTTTGTGAAACGCGTCAAAGTGAGCCCTGTGGTGCGTTTAGCTCACGCCGAGACTCTGTTAACCAGTAATGCCAAGTACCCCATTGAAAGAGTGGAGCTTAAGGTGTTCAGCATCCCGGCCGGAGCTCTATTATCGAATACAGAGAATATTTTCTTCGGATTTTTGCCAAGAACTGTAATTGTAGCGCTGGTCGATAACGCGGCATTTAGCGGTGAATATGGAAAAAACCCCTTTAATTTTAAGCATTATAATATATCTCACAGCAGTCTCTCTGTAGACGGTCAAGCTATACCGGCAAAACCATACATGCCTTCTTTTGAATCTGGGGGCGTGGCTAGAGAATATTTGGCCCTGCTGCAAGTTGCAGGGAAGTATGCGGCGGACCGACCCTTCTTTGTGGACCGCATAGAGTACACTAAAGGGTATTCTATGTTGGCTTTCGATCTAAGCCCCGACAACGACGCTGGAGGCGGCCATTTTTCGCTACAAAAATCAGGCAACGTGCGTCTGGAGCTCCGCTTTACCGCCGCATTGCCGTCTACCATAAACCTCCTGATTTACGCTGTGTTTCAGAATGTTATACAGATCAACCATAGGAGAGAGGTATTAATTGACTATATGTGATGATGGATACGTCGCAACTGGAACGTTTTCTTGCCAAAGACACGACTGCTAAACATTCATTTTTAGGTGTATTTGCCGCTGACACTCTACCGCACTATCTGAGTAAACATCAACGCCTGCTTCATTTAATAGTCAATACAGACGGTAAAGATCAAAGGGGTCGGCACTGGTTAGCAATATTTCTAACGGATAAGGACTCTGAGTTTTTTTACTCCTACGGAATGCCGCCAAACAGTTATTTGTACCCCGATAGCATATGGACATTTTTAAAAAGAAACTCAGCAGACCGCATAATATTTAGCGATAACCAGATTCAGGACGACGCATCATTCACCTGTGGGGCACATTGTCTGTTTTATTTATATCATAGATGCCGAGGTGTAGACTTTGAAAGCATTTTAAAAATGTATTCAGCAGATTTAAACGCTAATGATGCTCTTGTAACAAGGTTTGTGATGAGAGAATTACGCAGCTTGAAAAGAGGCGTTGTAAATAAGATAACATCGCAAAATTGTATTTCATTCACTCATAATAAACGTGTTCATTGTATTTATGATAACTAGCAGGCCTCTGCAAGGTCTTTTTTAAAGTGAATCTGTAGCAAACATTTTAACCTATGATATAATTTTATCTAAATAAAACGCATGAAAAATGGCTTTAACTTTTGCTTGTCGATTTGACTTTTTTCAGCGCAGAGTGACCATGTTAATACGCCGCTGTTCATGTGATTTAGAAATGCTTAAAGGGGGTATTGTATGTATATGAGGCCTAGAGTAAGGGGTTGCAAAAAAATGAATGCAAAAAAAAATATGAAAAAAAGGGTCTGACTTTTTTTCAGCACCACGTGGCTATGTTAAAAGCGCCGCTGTTCCTTTCAATCAGAAATGCTTAGAAAGGATGTTGTCCGTATATGGGGCCTAGAGTCAGGGGGCGTGTACCGTTTAATTCGTAACACATGAAGACACAGTTAGTATTGCGAATTGAGGCGGGAAACTGCCCGTTTTTAGATATAAAATGTGAGGTCCGTGAGAACATTCTGGCTGAAGCTCTCAGAAAAGCTACGACGCAGCCGGTGACTCCTGCATTCAACACCACGTCAGGCGTTTGAAAAAGCTGAAAACCCTGGAAGATTTCAGCACTTGCCCACTGTGCACAGATGCCATTTATGAACATCATGACTGAGGAACAAGAATTGCTGGTAAGAAGTGTTTTGTCGTTTTTTCTATAAGCCTCTAGCTCCTTTGAATATGCGCGTCTAATAGGATTCTCTCTCAAAGGTTAAATGCTTTTTAATCAGAGAGGTCAGATTTACCAGCCCAGGCTGACAAAGTAAGACGAATGAGTCTCGAGCCCCGGGCAATGTTCTAACATGCTGTTTTAATTAAGTCTTTTTGCTTCTCCGTCAAATTTTATTTAGTAATGTTACACGTGCATGTGTTTTAAACTGAAGGAAAAATGATGCAACATGTTATGTTTAAAATTTGCACTAGCCCATACCTCAAAGACTACCAGGACATTGATCCGTGTTTTTAAGTCGATGCCTAGTCTGCCTACTTGTTTTTACCGGTCATTGTTTAATAACCCCAGCGGTCTTAAATAATGTCGCTGTATTTCCTCGGACAAGCCAGCTTGACCAGCAGGCTAATTTGACGATGAGGTCAGGATTTCTTGCAGCTGCAGTGATTGCATGAGCGTGTAATTATGTATAGCCGTGCTTTCAATTCATATAATTTAAACCGATGTAGGAAATGTGTTACAGCTGTTTGCATTTTGTATTCGTAGGCTGTGGCAGAAGCTGCTGAAGCTTTTTTATTCAACACAGCGCCTGAAGGCCCTAATCCTATCGCATCCAGTCAAATTTGTGGCTTCAGCACACAGGATGGTGAGAATTAATATACTTTTCTAGCAGTATTTCTCCGGGGTGTGTAGTGTGTGGCGTGTGGGTGTGTGGTGTGTGGTGTGTGGGTGCGTGTGGTTTTTACACTCAATGTAACTAGTTTTAGGGCGGATGACAATTGAGGACGCTTCAGACTGTTCATTGCTTGAATTAAAATTGTGTTTTTGCTCTTACTTAGATAATGCTGAGGCCGCATCAAGCACCAACCGACGCCTGACGCATTCAAGTACACAACGACGGGTTGTACAGAGGAGTTCAAGGCAACCGGCTGGTGATCTGAAAAGCAAAGGTCAGAAGGGGAAAGAAGCGAGGCGGAGCTGGGTGCAGCAAACAAGGCCGGGGGGTGTTGGGGATAGTTCTGTTGGGGTGCCGGCATTTCATAAGTTTCCACCAGCGCCTGTAAATGGTGGTTTGAGAAAGAGACGCTCTGTCTGTAAAGAAAAGGGTGTTAAAAAGCGCAATAGGAAAGCGGAAGCTACATATAACAATTCTGCTACCCTACAGACCGTTCAGGTTTCAAATTTAAACACTCCTAACCCGGGTTGTGTTCTACCCGGCCGAATTTCAGAACAGATTCTAGGTGTCACAACGCACCCTTGCAGCGCCACGCCTGTATTAGTGCACCCCCCACCTACTGCTACCCCTAAGTCTCACTCTCAACCATCAAACAACTCGCACAAACACCCGGCAATTGCCGTGACCCCCCACGCAGAACTAGAAATAATTTCGCTGGATGACGATGACTCTAGTTGGGGGGGAATTCCAAATGTACCTGTTCAACAAAACAAATCAAAAGCAGGGCCTGTTGTACACAGCGAACGCTCCAAGAACCCACACTCACAAGGGGTTTGTCACACAGATGTTACCTTAGGAGGCCCAGGCATCAGTACCCCACCGGTATGGGTTGACCGTGCTGCTATTTACCATAATTTAAATACTGAAACTGCCACCGGCGCCGCAGCAACCGGTGAATCCACAGCCGCGCTACAAACCCCTAGACACGTCCCCACATCAGCCCTAAACATTACATCCGCAACATCAGCGTGCCACGAAATTTTACCTTTAATTACCGACCTCAGGAGAAGCACTCTGAACACCGCCACTATCTGCGAAGCTATTATTTTTGCTGTAAGTAATCGTGATACCGTGGCTCAGATACAAGCCTTTGAAAGCATCAAAGCAGGCATTGCGCGTATACAACAAAATTTACAGAAATCAATTTCAGCTACTTTAGTAACAGCTCAAAATCAGCTTGAATCCTCAGTCTCCTCAGCTGCCATAGACGCCGTCCTAAGCGTCAAAAAATCACTTAACATTGAGTTAAAGACATCGCTTGACCCTAGTAGCGGGGTTGATGCTGCGGCGGTTAAAGCTTCACTCCCCACCGACGCAGCTGTACTTCAGGCGATTTATGCCGTTTTCCCCGTAATAAACAACCTCGAGGGCTTAGGCTTGAACTCTGCACCGGTCAGTTCATCCATTTTTAATGTTCTACGGGCACAGGGCGCTTCTGAACATATCGGGGGTATAACTGATGTCAAACTAGCTGTAGAGGAGGTGCTCCAAAATACTCAGACCGCGCAAGCTACTATTTTAGCCGATGCCCAAGTCAACCTTGACTCCTTGAGTCTTGACTCGGGGAACTGATGATGCAACCCAAAGAGCATAGGTCGCCAAGAAGGTCTGAAACTGCAAGCTCCAAACGTAAAGAGAAATGGTTAGCTGCTAAAGTAGTCAGAAATCGCTTAGCCAAAAACCTAAAAAGAGCCAAAAACCATTTGAGAAATATACGCCGTAATATTCAAACCCATGACGGCTATTTACCACCGAGCCCCACGCAGTTAGAGCAGCCGCCTCAGAGAGCCACAGGCAATCACGATAATTCCAGCGTCAGTAACACACCAGCGCCAGTGTTTTTAGAAAGCGTGCGCCAATATCGAAGAGTTATCAAAAAATTTAGAGCTATCGAATTTTATGAAGAATTTCGTTTTGTCAATCTTCACCTCATAGATTCTATTAGACTAGCCCTAGAAGTGGTTATTAACTCTATACAACAACTGCTCGACCCAATGGCCCCGGATATCGGTCCCAACGATTATGTACAAATTCGCCTGAGCGGCGGGGGTCTGGCTAACTCTTTTTACACTCGCAGGCTACCGCATCATGACCTAGATGCCTCAGATTTCTTAAACAAAATTGTTGACATGATGAATAGCAATGCTGAGATTGTGGGGTCCCAAAGTTTAACACTTGTTGTGACTGTGATAAAAAGTAGGGGTGGAGGTGCCAGACGGGGTCTGAATTCTGTATTGTTTAGTAAGATCATTCAAAAGAAACGTCGCTGGTTGCTTGATTTAAACAACACAGCTGGAAATTTGTGCCTGGCTGGGTGTTTAGCCGGGTTATTGGATCATGGACGCTCTACGGATAGAACATTGACGGAGCAGGCACAGTTAATGCATGATGACCTAAATATCCCCCCTGATACGGATGTCTCTTTGCGAGACATAGAATCATTAGAAAATTACTTGGGTGTGACGATTAAAGTATTATACCACGCAGGTGGCTGGCATTATTTCACCAGCAGAACCCCCACCAAATCTAAAATTCTGTTTGTTCTTTTACATGAAAACCATTTTTACGGTGTGAAAGATATAAAAAAATTCCTCGGCGCTAGGTATTACTGTGAATATTGTCATTCGGCCTATACCCACAAATACAATCACTCGTGCGCAGACTTCTGCAAAGCATGCGTTACGAACGATTGCCATGACCTAGCCAATGATCTCCAAAGGTGTCCGCAGTGTCGACTGTATTGTCGTTCTACTGCGTGTTTAGAGCGTCATCGGGCATTAGCAGCGGCAGGGAAAGTGAACTGTCTCAGCAGAAAGCTGTGTGATTCGTGCGGTCTCTATGGCCCCGAAAGTCATGAATGTGAAGGCCTTGAATGTGGTGTCTGTAAAGCCCGGGTGTTTTCATTTGATTCCCATCTCTGCTTTATGAGTAGACTCAAACCGCCAAACAAAACAAATGATTATATATTCTATGATATGGAGTGCCGTCAGGAAAATATCATTCACGAGCCTAATTATATTTTCGCCAGACATATTAATGGTGAGCCAACTTGGGAGTTTTCAGGTCCTACATGCGTCAATGATTTTATCAACACATTTATTACACCCCGCTTTAAAAACTATAGTTTTCTAGCCCATTTCTCTAAAGGATATGACTGTTATTTTGTAGTGAAAGCTTTAGTGCTTGAAAAAGTGGCAATGTCACTGATCACTCAGGGTGGTAAACTCATGTGCGTTACAACAAAAGTACTCAATATCAGGTTTATAGACTCTATTAACTTCCTCCCCATGAAACTCAGTAAACTTCCTCAGGCTAAGGGATTCCAAGAGTCCAAAGGTCATTTCCCACATTACTTTAACACTTTGCAGAACCAGAACTACGTCGGTGCTATGCCCTCAGAAGAATTTGATGGTGTAAACTATATGTCACCATCTGAGAAAACAGAATTCCTGTCCTGGTATGAATCAAACAAAGATCAGGTATTTGATTTCCAGAAGGAACTGTCTCATTACTGTCAACAAGATGTGAACATTTTAAGAGAGGCCTGTATCCACTTTAGAGAAGGTGTCATAGATATGTCTAAGAAACAAATCTTGGTGAACCCCGGTCAGGTCAACGAGTATGCCTATGATGACTTCATTGACCCCTTTCAGTACATCACTTTGGCTTCAGTCTGCTTGGCTATGTTCAGATTTAGTTTTTTAAAACCTTACACGTTAGCGTTGCTACCTCGTGATAATTATCACAGACAGCAAAAGAGATTCTCAACACCGGCTATTCAGTGGTTGATGTATTTGGAATACAGCGAAAAAATCACCATCCGTCACGCTTTGAGAGGTGGGGAAGCTTAAAATTGGGTCCTATTTTTTAGATGGTTATGCCAATATTGACGGGGTCCCTACAGCCTTTGAATTTAAAGGATGCTTTTTTCACGGCTGCCCAATTTGCTATGCAGGAAACGATTTTAACAAGATGACTGGTTGTACATACGGTCAGTTGCTTAACCGCACGGCTATTAAACAGGAGTTTTTAAAAAGACGAGGCTTCAACGTGAGAAGTATTTGGGAACACTCGTGGCGTGAGCAGTTAACATGTAATCTAGAGCTGCAGACTTTTATTAAGGATCGTGACTTACCAGAGCCCTTGAAACCCCGCGATTCTCTCTACGGAGGGCGAACCAACGCCATTACTCTTTACTGAAAGGTCTCTGATGATGAAAAGATTTTTTACTATGATTTTACCAGCTTATACCCATTTGTAAACAAGACAAAAGTCTACCCAATAGGACCTCCTAAGATCCTTTATAAAGATTTTGGAGACCCCCAAAGGTATTTTGGTCTAATCAGATGTAGAATTCAACTGCCTAGAGGGCTTTTTTTCCCGGTGCTTCCTTACAGATTTGAGGGCAAACTACTATTTACCCTCTGCCGCTCCTGCACAGAAGCCAGACAGACCTCCCTGTGTGATCACTCTGATGCTGAACGTGCTCTGACCGGCACCTGGTGCACTGTAGAAGTGAATGTAGCGCTGAAAAAAGGCTATGTGATAGATCGAATTTACAAGATATGGCATTTTGAAAATGTTTCTCATGATCTGTTCACCGACTACATCAATTTGCACCTTAGAGACAAGCAAGAAGCTTCGGGTTACCCCCAGTGGTGTACCGATAATGAGGCGAAACAGAAGTACCGAAGGGAATATTTGGAGAAAGAGGGTATTCATTTGCGCTCTAATAAAATCCGAGTGAACCCCACAAAAAGACAGATTGCTAAACTGTTTCTCAATTCTCTATGGGGAAAACTGGGTCAGAGAGAAGACCGTTCAGAAACTATTCTAGTGACTGAGCCGGATGAATTTGATGAATACTTTTTTACTACCTACCGCGAAGTGTCATCTTGCGAGTTCATAGATGATGATACCGCTTGCGTGTGTTGGCGGTATACCACAGAACATTACCCGCCTTCGTGCAATGCCAACATTTTTATTGCCAGTTTCACCACCGCTTATGCTAGATTAGAGTTGTATAGCTCCTGGAGTTGCTTCAAGACCGTTGTCTTTACCACGACACAGACTCTGTGATTTTCGTGAGCAAAGAGGGTGATGTTAACCCCCCGTTGGGTGACTATCTTGGGGAACTCACTAGCGAAACACCTTCCGATGAACACGTCACTGAGTTCATTTCAGCTGGACCCAAAACTTATGGGTACCGCTTATCAGGCGGTAAAATCTGCTTGAAGGTAAAAGGGATCACCCTCAATGTTCAGAACCGTGAAAAAGTTAATTTTCAAAACTTAAAAGAGCTGGTCACTCAATATGCTAAGCACACCGAAAGAGGTGAATGTGTCCCAGAAGCTGAGAGCTTAGTAGTTCCACACCCCAGCATTGTAAGAATAAAAAAACGTTGGGATATTGAGACCCGCCCTCTTCGTAAAACGTTGAAGGTTGTATATGATAAGCGCGTTCTTAAAGATGACTATAAAACCCTGCCCTACGGCTTTTAAGAGTCATCCAGCCTCGGTGTAAAAACGGTCTAGCGAGTAAAAAAGGCTTTCTGCATTGGAGTGCATAGTTTATTAAAGGTTGTTTAAAGTATGGATATTAGATTACAGCATCCATTCTCATGCATCCTCGCGGGTCCTTCCAATTCTGGTAAAAGTTATTTTGTAAAAAAACCTTTTGGAAAATGCGCATCAAATGATGACGCAGCCCCCCACCAACGTGGTTTGGGCCTATTCCTGTTGGCAGCGG
Organism: Lissotriton helveticus; assembly: GCF_964261635.1. NCBI lineage: Eukaryota > Metazoa > Chordata > Amphibia > Caudata > Salamandridae > Lissotriton > Lissotriton helveticus. The sequence goes on along the minus strand of NC_136068.1, from coordinate 1,964,761,768 downwards.
CTCTATCAAGAACTCACGCAAAAGCTTCCGCACCTCAAATTTGTCGAGGGGCTCCCCGACACCTTAAATGATGACAATTTATTTCCACCTTCTAGCGTTAATATGTTAATTGTAGATGATCTAATGTCCTCTGCTTGTGCCAGCAATGAAATTGAAAAAGCTTTTACTCAGTATGTTCACCATCTGAATCTTAGCATTTTATACATTGTGCAAAACGTGTTCTGCCAAGGTAACAGCTCGCGGACCATCGCTCTGAACACCAAGTACATGGTGCTTTTCAAAAACCCCCGAGACAAGCTTCAAATAACTACTCTAGCCAGACAGATGTACCCGGGTCGCTCTAATTTCTTTCTGGAAGCCTTTGAGGATGCCACTCAGAGCCCCTATGGTTATCTTTTTGTAGATTTAAACGCCCGCACGCCTGAGGATTACAGATTAAGGACCGGTCTTTTCCCACCGGATCTTCCTGTTGCTTATACTCTAAAAAAGTCCAACCCATCTATAAAAAGAAGATAGATAGAAAGCATAGCCCCAGTTTAGAGCGCCGACAATCTCACGACCATGTCCAGCCGGATAGCTCGCAATCTAGCTCTTTTAAGACTGCTGGTCTCATCATCCCCGCAACAAAGAAAAGCTCTTCTATGCTCGGCGTCTGACGATTTAGTAGCAGCGATTTCGGAGATAGCCCTAAATACCTTGAAGGGCAATGTCCCGCTGAGTCCTCAGCAGCTCCGAGTGCTTAAAAAGAAAAGTAATCTTGTTAAAAAACTGAGCAATAAAAGGGTCTCCATTAAAACTAAAAAAAGTCTTGTCAAGCAGTCTGGGGACTTCATAGGGTCGCTGCTTGGCATTGCTATTCTGCTTCTCTCAGGACTGCTGCGTCGCCGGTTATGGCTCACATTGAAAAAATGTATCTTGTTCCTAAACATCAACTAGACAAAATGCGAGCTCCCCCAAGCGCTGATACTGACATTAGAAAATCAGCCACCGATCTGTTGGACGCCGAAATGAGTGAAATTCTTCAGCGGAGCGATTTACCGGTGCACGAAAAGGCCAAGCTTTATACCTCCATCCTTCAAAAGTATCTGAACTTTATCCATCATGGTAAAATGGAAAAAGAGGGCCTGACTTTATTCATGCCTGAAAGTCAAGAGCCCCCCGTTTCAACCGTCAGAGAACCTGAATCGCCAGCCTTTAACATAGTTAATGAAGTTATTAACAATGTTAACCCCCGGCACAAAAAGAAAGCCGAATTACTTCTTAATAAAATTATTCAAAATAAAGACATCGCTTTCTGGAATGATAAGGGGGAACTTCTTTATAAAGGTAATGTTATACGCGGTTCAAACCTGCACAATTTGGTCAGAGGCGCCACCCAAACACACTCTTTCGCTAATAATAAAGTGCCCGTCGGATGGGATGTCTTCATGCAGAGTCTAGCAGAACTGAACATTCCGACATCGGTGCTAGGCAACGGTGGTCATCGTATCTACTTAGAGGATTTAAAGAACAACGCCAATGCACCTTTTGTTATTCCTTCTCCCCCCGCATCACCATTTTCACAAGGCCCTCATAGAGCACCCTCGCATGCCTACCGAGTTACCTCTGATAATGCTCATGACTCCATAACCACCCCTGTCCAAGCACTCCCGCCCAAAAAAAGAAAACTGTTCAAGAAACCGTCTTGGTTGTCTACATAGCGCCCTGAATTTATAATAGAGATCTGTGGTTATTACTGTGGAAACTAAATATTGTTTTATATAGCTACCTCATTTTTATCAAACCTTGTAGTTTTGTCGGAATTTATGCTTGGTGGTCATACCGCATATTACAGAGTGCTGAATATATGCTTTTTGGTTTCTTGATTTTTATGTACCTCATTTTATGTTTGCTGCTCATTCCGTGGTTTATATAAGACAGAGCTTAATGTATTTCATGAATACCGATACCTCATTCATTTTTTAAATAGCTATCGTGATTATTATCGTGTACCAAAAAATGTGATTCCTTTTTTTATGTACCTCATTTTATGTTTGCTTTTGATACTCTGATTTATACGACACTCAGCATAATGTATTTGATAACCACCGTTACCTCACTAATAATGGTAAGCTAGAATTTGTGTTTTCTATACATTATAATTGTATTTTAGCTATTGTAATTATTATCATGTACCAAAGAAAAGATGTGATTCCTTTTTTATGTATCTACCGCTGATTTTATGTTTTGCTTTTGATACTGTGGTTTATATGCCGCTCAGCATAATGTATTTGATAACCACCGTTACCTCGTTAATCATAAGCTGGAATTTCTTTCAATTTTTCTATTGTCACTAAAATGTTGTCAAGTATACGTAATTCCATATTATAAAAACTGTAATTACTTAAAATTTAATTTTCTGTTATGTACAACATGATTTCAATAAATTGTAAATACTACCCCGAAATAAAACTTCTCTGAGCTTTGATTTAATATTTAATAAAAGCAAATTTATCTAAAATGCGTTATCATTCTTTTCAACAATATGACAATGTGAAATTTACGAAATATCATTGTAATTCGTCGCTACATTCCCTATATCCTGCATATGGACCCCCATAAAAACTCTAAAACAAGACATGCCTGGGCATGTTTGAACTACATATAAAATGATGTCCGAACATGCCCGGGCATGTCTTGTTTTATACCTCCCCCGCTTTATTCCTGCAGTTTTTTTATATTAAACTTTTTTTTTATATCAAACTTTCTTTTATATCAAACTTGTTTTATATCAAACTTTTTTTATATCAAACTTTTTTTTATATCAAACTTTTTTTATATCAAACTTTTTTTTATATCAAACTTTTATCAAACTTTTTTTATATCAAACTTTTTTTATATCAAACTTTTTTTATATCAAACTTTTTTTATATCAAACTTTTTTTTTATCAAACTTTTTTTATATCAAACTTTTTTTTATATCAAACTTTTTTTATATCAATTTTTTTTAAGGGAGGAGTGGCCAAGGGGGCGTGGCCACCTGTCACATCCAATTAGCGAAAATACATGGTGATGAGTAGTGTACAACCTATACTACTCACACTTAACACTTAGTTTTTTGTGAGGAAAAAAATAAAATGTACTGTCCCATTACACGTTTCATTTCTATCCAAAAAAAGTGTAAAACTTTTCAAAAAGCTTAACAAGAAACTAATGTTGCTAAATTATTCTCATATTAAAACAAGCACAGAGTCCACACACAAAAAAATGTCTGAAAAAAAAATCAAAAAAAATTCCCTATCACATTATCCACCTCCCAAAAAAAAACATTTCGTTTCAAACAACTAACTCGCCAAAGCTTCCAGCTGCTGCTTTTAAAGGCACAAAAAAAACACAATCCTTTAGTGCAGGAAGTGATGACAGTGAAGGCCCAGCCAATGGAAGCACGAGAAAGAGTTCAAAGTGACCGCCGTTCAAAGTGACTCACCTGGCATTAATTATGCAAATGAGGCAGGTACATAAGTGGGGGCTCCCAGCGCTCGGGTTTGGTCCATCAGTATCACAGCGCCCAGAAACCCTGAACGGAGCCTCTCAGCGCCCAGAAGCCCTGAACGGAGCCTCACAGTGCCCAGAAGCCCTGAACGGAGTACTTTCATCGTAAGTAGCGCCTCTGAGGGGGTCATCAGGGCAGGAGAGAGGGGACAGGGGGGAGGGGGGGATGCACGCACGGAGGAAGTTCAGCGCGCAAACTAGCGCCACGAATTGAACATTAAAGATAAAAAAGAAGTAAAGAAAGAAACGGGATTCAATGAAAGAATTAATGAAAAAGCAACTTGCATTTAAAATGCAGTAAATAATGCCCGTGTCTTGGTGTCCGGGAGGGGGGGTGGAGGCTGCATTGTAAGGAGGGATTCGAGCTCGGCACATGCTGATGACTGCTCGTGTCAGCAGCGAGCGTTGAACCCGTGAGCGGCCTGTGTGAGGAGCGCTGCTCCGAGCGGCTGAATGTGAGATAGCGCAGGGGGTTGAGGCGCCTGCAGCAGAGATCTGTAGATGGCGGGGAGCACTGCACGTGTCAGCAGCGAGCGTTGAACCCGTGAGTGGCCTGTGCGAGGAGCGCTGCTCCGAGCGGCTGAATGTGAGATAGCGCAGGGGGTTCAGGCTCCTGCAGCAGAGATCCATAGGTGCTGGAGGGAGCCCCCCGGGGTGTGACGCGGACAGTGATGCGGGGGGGGGTTGTCAGGGGCGGGATAATGCTGTCATTAGTTGAGCGGTTTTCACTGTAAACATGTTTTTCGGTGCATTAAATGCCGCGTCCGCCTTGGGGGTACGAGGGGTGATTGTTTCAATGCTCGCCCCAGATTCTTTTTCGGTGACCGGCCTATGCCTGAATTCTTGGGGTTCGTTCCCTCAGCGAAGCGCCGGCTTGAAATGCAAACAACCCCCCCCCCCCCCCTCCACCTCCCGCAGGTCGCCGAGCAGAGGGCGGGGGGGCTTTAAGTGGGATGGAAACACTGGGGGGGGTCTCAAGGGGCGCAGTCGATGGAATTCAGGGCTTTGCTTAGAAACACATCAACTCGTATTTTGCTGCTTCTGTCGTTGCATCAGATCTAGACTAGAACCCGGAGCAGGACACTTACAACAAGCAAGGATGTTGGCTTTGACAATGGTTGTTTGTTGCATAAGATAAATAAGCCACAGCCACGGCCTTGTTGTATCGCAGATTGAAAACGCGTCCGTTGTGGAACGAGGCTGAAGGAAAGGACTGGAGGCGAGCAGGGGCTGACACCAGCTGAGGAAGAGATCTCTTTACCCCTCCCCCCCTCCCCCCACCTCCCTCCATTCATCGCTTCTCGGCCTCTGGAAATGTGTTCTTGTCACTGATGCAATGTTGTCATATTGCGGATCCTCGTGTATAGCGCCCTGACGCCCCCGGGTCCAGCCAGCGCCAGGGGAACTCACAGAAAGAAATAAAATGCGGGGGGGGTGTATGATGTCGCCATGCCTGGGGGGCCGGGGGGGGTGGCGGGGATGTCTCCATGCCTGGAAGGGAGGGGCGGGGGGGGTCTCAATGACTGGGGGGCGGGGGGGGGCATCCTTTGCTGATCCAGGCCCCCTCCTCCCCTCAGGTCCTCTCCTTGGCTCGTTCAAGTCTCTCGGCGCCTCTCAGGAGTTTTCTTTTCTCCGCCACTAATTCTGGCCTCAAACTCCTTCTTTCGCACCCGCTGTGGAAGAGAAACACCGGGACAAATAAATCGCACCGTTGTATTTTTTAAATAAATGGCTTCGGATTCTTTTATGAAGTGCCGATTGTAACAGCGTGAATTAACATTCAGTGGGCATTATTCCTTGTCCTGCCCATGCCCCTTATGCCCGGAGCTGTGAGGGGTCTGATAATGCCCTCCGGGGCGGTCATTAACAGCCGCTCCGTTCGAAATCTGTTCAAAGCGCTGAGACGCGGCCGGAGGGTTTCTATTCCACAATCCAGTGATTCTCGCTTATTTTCAAACCGCCTCGTATCCGCCCCGCGGGGGCTTAGAGGGGGCCGTGGCCTCTCCTGGCCGGGGGGGGGGGCGCAAGCTTGTGTGTGTGTGGGGGGGGGGGCGCAAGCTTGTGTGTGTGTGTGGGGGGGCGCAAGCTTGTGTGTGTGTGTGGGGGGGGCGCAAGCTTGTGTGTGTGTGTGGGGCAGTCTTGTGGGGGGGCAGTCTTGTGTGGGGGGCAGTCTTGTGTGGGGGGGGCAGTCTTGTGTGGGGGGGGCAGTCTTGTGGGGGGGCAGTCTTGTGTGGGGGGGCAGTCTTGTGTGGGGGGGCAGTCTTGTGTGGGGGGGGCAGTCTTGTGGGGGGGGCAGTCTTGTGGGGGGGGCAGTCTTGTGGGGGGCAGTCTTGTGTGGGGGGCAGTCTTGTGTGGGGGGCCAGTCTTGTGTGGGGGGGCAGTCTTGTGTGGGGGGGCAGTCTTGTGTGGGGGGGGCAGTCATGTGTGTGGGGGCAGTCTTGTGTGTGGGGGGGCAGTCTTGTGTGGGGGGGCGGCTGGTGACATTTTAAAGTGGTGGGCGCAAACTGATTTGCATACTGCACCGTAGCGAGGGAGTGCAGCAAGAGAGCCCGAACCCATAAGGGGTTTTGAAAAAAGAGAAGGAAAATCGTGCATTTTCAAGCAAATTTGCGAAAGCAGGAAGGTTATTAAAGCAATTGTGAAAGTGCAGTTATTACATTAATAGATGGCATAAGATGGGTAGCTGCTTATTCAGTATAACCACAGAGCTTCATACATTCCGTCCTATTACGCCCCGGTGCTGAATTCAGACTATAAGACTTTCATGAAAATCTCAGCTCTAAGACCTTGCTGACTGGGATACGGACTCAGGTGCGGATGGCACATAGAACACCATTACATCCTTGTCCATACTGTGCCATAACTCAGACTCCCGCCTCCCCTCTCCCCGCTAGAGCGTTGAGTTCTCACCGAACTATTTTATTTCAGCTCATCTACACTTTTACTCTTCCCTCTTCTATTCTTCATTATCCTTTTCAGACCAACTAACAGACTTGCAAGTCCACCGCTTAGGTGACCCTAAGGGAAGTCCAGGGACACAATGTTCTTTTTTTTATTTAAACAAGCCATTTATATTAATAGACTTGTTTCTAGAGGGTCCTGCCCAGCACAACTCATCTTGCATCCTCACCATCTCGCAGCAAATGCTCTCGTAATACGCTGAGTATCAGTCACTCTTGGCGCCTTTTCTTCCCAATTCTACATTCCTCCGTGTTGGCCTATGGGAGTTTGTCACACTGTAATTGGCGATGCCATGTATGTATGTGCTGCATGGCTAAACTTTACACGGTGACAAAAGCGAGACCTAGTGGCGATGACAATGCATGTTAGTAATTTTTTACCGGTTTGAGCTAGAAACATTTTTTGTTAAAATCTGGAGATTATGCAGCAGTTGATAGTTATGGTACTGTACTCCCCTCTGTTCCTCTGTTCCTCAGTGCCCTCCCGCCCCGCCCCCCGCTTCCCGCCTCTGTTTGGTTGGCCACGCCCCCTTTGCTTTCTGTGCCCTCCCCGCTCCCGCCTCCCAGCTGCTCCTCCCTCCCTCGCACTTCGTCATAAATGGCGACCGTGCGAACGCGCAGCGGTCACGCGCAGCGGGCGCGCCGATTGTGTGCCGAAGGCGCGCCAAAGGTAAGCCTGTCTGCGCCTGGACCACGTCCAGCGCCGGGACCCCTGGCTTCCGCCGACACCAGCCCACCCGCCGGACCTACGACGCCACCGAACTCTACGCACTTAACGCCAGCCGAATCCCGGGCTGCTATCAAGCCACCCCGAGACGCACCCACGGACCCTTCTGCTGCCACTCCTGCAAGTTCACCTGCTCCCGGACCTGCACAAACCAAGCCGAACTCCAGCAGCAGCCATCTCAAGTGCATCCTGCTCAACACCCGCTCCGTTCACAGACACACCGTCGAGCTCTGGAACCTGCTCGACACCACAGCCCCAGACGTCGCCTTCCTCACGGAAACCTGCATGAACGCCTCCTCAGCGCCCGACATCGCCATCGCCATCCCAGACGGCTACAAGATCATCCGGAGAGACCGCGTCAACCAGACTGGAGGAGGCATCGCCATCGTCCACAGGAACTCCATCCGCATCACGACCAACACCGACGACACCCTCGCACCCGCCGAACACCTGCACTTCCAGATCCACATCAACCCCAAGACCACCCTCAGAGGCACCCTCATCTACAGACCCCCGGGACCACGTACACAATTCTGCGAAGACATCGCCGACTTAGTCAGCCCGAACGCCCTCCCCTCCGCTGACTACATCCTCCTCTGGGACCTCAACTTCCACCTGGAGAACAACGACCGCAACATCACCACCCTGCTGGACAACCTCGCCAACCTCGGTCTCAAGCAGCTGGTGACCACCCCCACCCACTACGCCGGACACACACTCGACCCCGTGTTCTCATCCAGCAAGGACATCACCTTCAGCCACGCCACCGGACTCCACTGGACGGACCACAGCTGCGTCCACTTCAGCTTTAAAAGGACCACGATCCACCACCACCAGCAACAGCTCGCACGCAGAAGTTGGAACAAGATCACAGCCGACCAGCTCGTGGCCTCCCTGAACCTGAACCCCCCCACCAGCGCATTGAACCCTAGCCAGGCGGCCACCAACCTCGCAACGTGGATCAACTGCGCAGACAACCTCGCCCCCCTGAGGACCCCGCCCAGCAGACCCGGCAGCAAGAAAGCCCCATGGTTCACCGACGAACTCAAGATCTCCAAGAAGAGCTGCCGAGTCCTCGAGAAAGCCTGGTGAAGAGACCCTACACCGAACAACATGACTGCCCTCAAGCTCGCCACCCGAAAACACCACCAACTGATCCGCGACACCAAGAAAACCACGTTCAAGGAACGACTGGACAACAACGCCCACAACAGCAAGGAGCTCTTCAACATCGTCAAAGAGCTCTCCAACCCCAATGCTGGAAACGACATCACCCCTTCGCAAGACCTCTGCAACTCCCTCGCCTCCTACTTCCACAACAAGATCGCGGACATACACAACAGCTTCAGCCCCCAACCGGCACACGCCACGACTGAACCACTGCCCCCTACCACCACCCTCCGCGCCTGGACCCCAATCAGCACCGATGACACCATCCGCACGATGAACTCCATCCACTCCGGATCTCCGACCGACCCATGCCCTCACCACGTCTTCAACAAAGCCGACGCAGTCATCGCACCCCACCTGCGAGACATCATCATCACCTCCTTCGACACCGCTACCTTCCCGGAGAGCTGGAAGCACGCCGAACTCTGCGCTCTACTCAAGAAACAGTCAGCCGACCCCACCGACCTCAAGAACTACCGCCCCATCTCGCTGCTCCAGTTCCCTGCAAAAGTCATCGAGAAGACCGTCAACAAGCAGCTGGCCGCCTTCCTCAAGACGAATGGATCCCTCGACCCCTCGCAGTCTGGCTTCCGTGCCAACCACAGCACCGAGACCGCCCTGATCGCAGCTACCGATGACATCTGAGCCCTGCTCGACAACGGAGAGACAGCGGCCCTCATCCTCCTCGACCTCTCCGCAGCCTTCGACACTGTCTGCCACCACACCCTAGTGCAGCGCCTCAGCAACGTCGGAATCCAGGAGAAGGCACTAGAAGGACACAGTCCGCCTCCCCCCGTTCAATTCAGAAGCCACCGAAGTCATCTGCGGCGTCCCTCAAGGCTCCTCGCTCAGCCCAACCCTCTTCAACGCCTACATGAGCCCCCTCGCGGCCATCGCACGCCATCACAAACTCAACATCATCTCCTACGCCGACGACACCCAGCTGATCCTCTCCCTCACCAACAACCCCGCCACCGCCAGAGCCAACCTACACGAAGGGATGACAGACGTAGCCAAGTGGATGATGAACAGCCGCCTGAAACTGAACTCGGACAAGACGGAAGTCCTCATCCTGGGATCTTCACCCTCCGCCTGGGACGACTCCTGGTGGCCCCCCGCCCTGGGCAGAGCACCCAAACCGACAGACCACGCACGCAACCTGGGCTTCAACCTGGACTCCTCCCTCTCCATGACCAGACAAGACAATGCCGTTTCCTCGTCATGCTTCAACATCCTGCGCATGCTACGTAAGATCTTCCGGTGGATCCCCACCGAGACCAGGAAGACGGTCACACAGGCCCTCGTCACCAGCCATCTAGACTACGGCAACGCCCTCTACGCCGGAACCACTGCCAAACTCCAGAAGAGACTCCAGCGGATCCAGAACGCTTCAGCACGACTCATCCTGGACATCCCCCGTCGCAGCCACATCTCCGGACACCTGAGAGATTTGCACTGGCTCCCGGTCAACAAGAGAATCACCGTCCGTCTCCTCACCCACGCACACAAGGCCCTCCACAACCAAGGCCCAGGATACCTCAACAGCCGCCTCAACTTCTACGCTCCCACACGCCAACTTCGATCGACCGGCCACGCCCTCGCCGCCGTCCCCCGCATCCGAAGAGCCACCACAGGAGGAAGGTCCTTCTCCTACCTGGCCGCCAAGACCTGGAACTCCCTCCCGACCCATCTCCGCCTGACCCAGGACCACCTCGCCTTCAGGAAGCAGCTCAAGACCTGGCTGTTCGAGCAGTAGCGGACCCCCCCCCCTCAGCGCCTTGAGACCCTCCGGGTGAGTAGTGCGTGATATAAATGTTATGATTGATTGATTGATTATGAGGGAACAGCAAAAAACGCATCATCCCATAGTTTCTGTTTTAGTTCTTGTATTCTTAATTTACGTGCCTTCCATATTGCTCTCTAAGGAGTTGGATCTGATCCGAATCTCTGGGTGGTTTTTTTAGAGCCAGCTTTAAATTAGTTAGGGCCACGGTACAACTATGGTTAAACCACCCTTTGGTGGTTGGGTTCGAACTCCTGGGTTTTACTGTAAGAAGTCCCTTAATTTTTTCTAAAATATCTGGATAAAATTTTTTAGGACTTCCTCATCTGTTTCTAGTAGATCCAGGCATTTGATTATATTTGGGTAAGCCGCTTTTACCACTTTTCCGGTGATTTCGGTCGGATCTATCTTCCCCCATTTTAATGTGTATCCGTTTTGTTTACCTATCTCCAGTTTATTCTGGGCAAGAGTTTTCGCTATAGCTGTACTTAGGGGTTTGGAGTTAATTAAGTAAAGATCCATCCTCAGGGCAGAATGATCACTTAGTGTGTTGATCAGAACCTCAAAGGATCTAGTTATACTTGACAATCCAGGCGACAGGAGGATGTAGTCGACTGTCGGTTGGCATCCCCTTCCCATATATGTTGGTTGCAGGAAGTTTGAGCCTGAGCTTAACCTATTAGCTATTACAAGATCTAAGTTCGATAGCATGTTCAGAGCAATCCCTACCTTAGTATGGACAAAATGCATGAGTGGAGCATCATGTTCATCCACTATCCCACATCGATTTTTCTCAGCATGTGGGCATGGGTGCAGATTAAAATCCCCTCCCCATAGAAGATGAATCGCCCCTTTTCCTGCCTTAGATTGCTGGAGCTGGGTTAATTTCTCCTGGATATTAGAGAGAAGTATCAGGAATTGACCCTCTTCTAGGTTGTTATAAAGGTTAATTAAAAGGATAGAATCCTTGTTCTTGGAGGAAAGGGAAAATAATTGGAAATTTGGATCAGACTAGACTATCGACACTTTTAGATGGTTCACAGTGTTTGCAATGTACGTGGCCAGCCCTCCCTTTCGGTCTGCCTGCACTGCTGGCCAGAGCTGGAACAAAGTATGTTTTGTAACCCAGGAGGTGGAGCTCAGTCATGGACCATGTCTCCTGGAGGCAGATAATTTTCCCCTGCTCCAAAAAGTACAAGGCAGTACCATCCTCGATTTTAGGACGAAGACCCGCAGCATTCCAGAAGAGGATGGGTAGGGGCGGTGGTTCTAGATTAACCGCCGCATCTTCATTTACTGAACAAATAGTTTTTATTTTTAGCGTTAGTTGAGGTGGGTTAAGATTAGTAGATGCGGTCGCCATTAGTGGTCAGTCGACCATTTCGAGGCCACTAAATCTATTCCTCGTCGGGATACTGAACCAAGTATCCCAGCGAGGCGGCTCTCTATAGGCCGTCCTCTGCGTATGCGGACCCCAATCATCCCATCCACCTCCTCGATGGCGTGGGCCCACTGTGTGCCAGGAGCTATCATAATCATGGCGACGAGGGCCCGCTGTTTGCCTTGTGTTACCATATTCAAAAAGACGTGGAGCTGCTGCTTCCCAAGGGTTGTCATGATCATTGAAGGGACCATTGCATAGTCTTGCGGGGTAGAAGAAAGACAGTGGCTTGGTGCTTATACCTCCATTTACACTCGGGTACTCCCAAGAGCAAATATAGTCTACTACTCGGGGGTCTTCGAATGTGATCACAATACAATCTCCCGGGATTGTTTTTCTGCCATTTCCCACCCAGGGAGTCCTATGTACCATCAGAATCCTAGATGGCCAGGTTGGTGGGATGGGGCGGTTGGTGTTTAGCCAATGTTGGGCTTTATTTTGCAATGACCACGTAGGTTCTGCGTTGTAATCCACCAACTCGGGGACACCTGTCATTACCACCACGAAGGGAGATGCTTCCGGTGGCATCTCAACAGGGAATCTAACTTCGGGAGGTCCTCTAGGGCCATCTCTGTTGGATACTGGAGCCGAGGTTTTTTGAGCCGGGGTTTTAGGCGCCGGAGTTTTAGGCTCCAATTTTTTGGGCGCAGATGTGTTTGGCGCCGATGTCTTAGGCGCAGATGTTGTCACTGGCGGGGGATTACCCTGGGGTAGTGTTATGGCAGCCTTAGTGGAGGGTTTCACTGGTCTATTGTTTAGTGTGTCAGGGAGTGTTGGTTTAAATATTACGTTTGACGGTACAGTTACATTATTTTGTGTGACAGAGTGGTTGGGGAGAATCTGTTTGTTCTGTTTGTTGCCCCCCTGTTTTTTGGGCCCCCGGGACTTGCAAAGGTTTTATATGATTTGTAAGATTAGTTAGTTGGTTCTCTATGTGCACTAGTCTTGCTTCTACTGGCTCAAGAAAGGATTTCAGTATGTCTGTGATGTTATTTAGCAGCTGTAAGTTATTGCTATCAGTAATTTCGTTACTGTAGGATAGAAGGATAGGGGATTCCAAGCTAATAAGATTAGAGGAATCATGTGCTGACTGGTTTATGATCGCAGAGACTACTATCTGTTCAGCTCTTGGAAGTGGATTCTCTATCATACTAGCCGTACCTCCGATCTCATTAGGGATGGAATTTTTCGGATCGTTCTTTCTTTTCCTTATGGCGCCCTCCCTCCTCCCTCTTGCTTGCCTTACTTCATCCGGTGTGGTTTGGAATGGTAGCTCTGGAGTCCTTTCTAGATCTGAACTTATCTGGGCATCCGAGAGCTGGGAAACCGACAGGTCCACGTTGTTTGGTAGGCTACGCCTAACCTCGCAAAGGGTCCTTTGGCCAGAATTGCTATCTATTACAGGGCTTCTTGCGTCCGCTAGGTTACCCATAGAGGATCTCTTAGCGTGCGCTAAGTCCAAGGACACCCTACCTTCCATCAAAGTGATGCTTTGGTCAATGAATAAATTTGCCTTGGTTATGAAGTCATCCATGGGGCCTAGCAGTTTACCCCCACCCCCCCGATGTCTAGGTTTTGTTTCCTCTAGTTAATACCATTGTTCCTGTTAGACCAGTACAGGAAGTTTAGTATCTTGCATAAGCCGAAAGTCAATAAAGCTGGATCTTTAAGAGCTCACAAATGCAGAGTCAGTAGTGAAACAGTACATACGATTTCCGTGTGGGTTCCCGAAGATGGGAGTTTAGGGAGGTGGCCCGGTCCGGTCTCTCTCGTCCTCGAACGGCCTCAAACGGCCCGCCCTTTGCCCGGGCTTCGCTCCGCGCGCGTCCCGCGTGCGCGGGTAAGTATCTGGCTTTATACGTGTACGCTATGGGCGTGGCTTCCGGGGAGAGCGGGCCAGGTGTCTGGAATTGGCCTCGCAGGGACTCTTGGTCAATGGAGTCCCTGCCGTCACGCTCGCAGCCCCATTGAGCCTCCGCAGCCCCTGTGAGATTGCCTGTGAAGTGGGACCTGCGGAGCGGGTCCGGCAAACAGTTCAAGCAGCAGAAAAGTTTAGGAGCAGGTCAGTGGCAAAAGGTCTGTTTCCTCGCTGGATTCACCTCGTAGAGTTAGTCTGTAGCGTATAGCTCTACGCCATGTAGCAAACAGTCCCACAGTTGCATTGTTCTTAGTTCTACCTTGGAAACAGTCAGTGCACGGGTTCGCACTTTGCACAGTTCTATCCTGTATAGCAACACGAGAGGACCAGGATCACAATGCGTTTCGTTCCCTGTCATCTGTGAGGGAACCAGGAGTTATGCATCCAAAGAGATATGTACATGGGATGCGTAATGTTTGGTATTTTGAAAATACAAAACTGTACTCTGGCCTGAGAGCGCATCCTGCCCCCTTTGTAAAATACTTTGCGTTATAGTCATCTAACTCTGGTCAAATGGACAGGAAACAGCCCCTTCAGTTTGCTTAATCACCACAACGGCCCCAGCAACGCCGGGGATGCCTGGCTTCACCTTGGGGTGCCCTCTCACAGGGAAAGCCAGGACGGGTTCCCCAGCGGTATACAGCGCCAAGACGCCACGTAACGAGGTAACAGTGCGCTTTACAAGTATACATACATTACACATTACATACATTCTGAGCTATGGTGATGTGTCGTCAGGGGCGGGATTATATGCACCGCTCCTCCCATTGAACTGGTTGATCCTCGGCACCCCGTGCACATGAAAGTGGAGGCACAGACGAGTGTCCGTGCAGCCATTTTCAGGAGCTGTTTGCTCATTTCTTTGAGTGTTGTGTATGTGTTTAGGAAGGACTGCTGCACACAACGTACTCCCCTCTATTAGAGTTTCCTGCTGGCCCTTATGCACCAGCGCATTCAAAGTCAAAAGGTAGCTTTATTCGACTTTACAAAGCAAGTCATATAAGCATATTTAAACATTTCAATTACAGACAAATATAAAATCAATTCATTTCATATAGGCAGATAAAAGCAATCTAAAATAACATAAAGGTCGTACTGTAATAAATACTAGAGGCTGTAAACTATACGAATTAAACAAGTATTTTAAAGGGCCGTCCCAGGCCTAAAGTGCCAACTAGCGCAATAGGTAAGATTGAAAATACATCAGGTAGAGTTGGTTACGGATTACAACTACCTCAACTTATTGCATCGACAATCTGCATCTAATTACATATTTTAAAAACTTTGCTGCTGTTAAAATAGTCACCTCATCTTGTAACATATACAGTTTAATCAAAGCAGGTCTACACTGCCTCAAGCCCCATGATTTTAACCTTTTCCAGGCGACCGCGTTTCCCCCTCCGGTGCTGGGCCGTAATAGAAACGGGCGTGGTCATGACGGAACGGTTCCGTCATGAGCATGGAAGGGGTTAAGAGGGGTAGTAAATATCTTTTCTCCCCCAGGCAAAGTATTTACAAAAGAAAATAAAATCTATATTAGACTGTACTGAGACATCATCACATGGGCAATTAAATTGCGAGACCAGTCGTTTGTAATCGGGAAAGTCAACAGTCTGAAAAAGCTGTCTGTTCTAATCCCAGCGCATTCATCAGAGACCTCTCTTGTGAAAAGCAGTCAGAACGTCCCGCACCGCTAGAAGCGTGAGGTATAGTGGGGCTCTCCCCGTGTATCAAGAACTGTGCACCATAGACTGTGCGCTGAGACAGGGCTTGTGGCCCAGTGCGCTGAATCTCCCCGCAGTACGAGCCGCGCAAGCTTGGTACGGCTCGTACCACTGTTATCATTGCAGGAAGAGGACGCGTCTCATGCGAAATGCGTCAGAGTTGGTAGGGCCGGGGCTAATAAACGTACAGAGTGGAGTGCACCGGAGCGTTCTAAGAGGCCCCGACTTGGTAAATCACGGTACCGGGCTCCTAAAAACAGTACCTGACGTCCGAGAAGGGGTTGTGAAGACAATTAGTGTTGCGAATGGATGTGTTTGTGTGTATGTGTGTGTGAATACAATTTCGGCTGTTTTTAGCGGACGACAAAGTTCTAATGCATGTTGATAAATGGATGTGCCCAGGACAACACTGTTTTAGTCAACTAGGGAGCTGGCTGGAATTAGAGCTAAACGTTGTTGTCGCTCGCGGAATGAGTTCTAAGGACCGGGCACAAGTCCCCACTTGTAACTAAGTGCTAGCATAATAGGCACATGCAGATCAAAACAGCTGTGCAACAAATAGTGGTGAAAGACTGCTTTTCACAAGAGAGGTCTCTGATGAATGCGCTGGTGCATAAGGGCCAGCAGGAAACTCTAATAGAGGGGAGTACATTGTCTGCAGCAGTCCTTCCTAAACACATACACAACACTCAAAGAAATGTATTCACACACGCATACACACAAACACATCCATTCGCAACACTCTCCACCAAACATTCATGCATGCATACACGCACACGCTCGCGCCAAACACTTTAAAATAAAAGAAAAACACACACTCTTACCTTGGTCCCGGTTCGCGCCACCTCTGGGCTCTGCTCCCCACACGTCACAGGCTCACAGCACTCCTGGCCCAGGGGCACAGGTACCTTCTCGCCCGCAGCACGCCCATTAGGGCTCCTGATGGGCATGCGCAACGCCCCAAAAACACAAGTGCGCATGCGTGGGCACGGGTAAAAATTCACCCTCCGTCCCCACTCATGCGCACTTGTGTTGCTGCCTGCCTGGTGCCTGTACAATCATGTCAATCAATCAACATGACGCCAGACCGCCCACTCCTACAGACTCTGAAGGGGCAGGGCGGTCTGACGTCATGTTGATTCATTGACATGATTGCTGTCAGTCTTAACTAAATAAAAAATGCTGAGGGAGCTGTGGGCGGCAGGGGGGCTACACCCCCACGCCCCAATGGAGGAACCGTGCCTGCTTGTGTGGGGGGGCAGTCTTGTGTGGGGGGGCAGTCTTGTGTGGGGGTGCAGTCTTGTGTGGGGCGCAGTCTTGTAGGGGGCAGTCTTGTGTGGGGGCGCAGTCTTGTGTGGGGGCGCAGTCTTGTGTGGGGGCGCAGTCTTGTGTGGGGGGGCGCAGTCTTGTGTGGGGGGGCGCAGTCTTGTGTGGGGGGGCGCAGTCTTGTGTGGGGGGGAGCAATCTTGTGTGGGGGGGCGCAGTCTTGTGTGGGGGGGCGCAGTCTTGTGTAGGGGGGCGCAGTCTTGTGTGGGGGGGCGCAGTCTTGTGTGGGGGGGCGCAGTCTTGTGTAGGGGGGCGCAGTCTTGTGTGGGGGGGCGCAGTCTTGTGTGGGGGGCGCAGTCTTGTGTAGGGGGGCACAGTCTTGTGTGGGGGGGCGCAGTCTTGTGTAGGGGGGCACAGTCTTGTATAGGGGGGCACAGTCTTGTAGGGGGGCACAGTCTTGTGGGGGGGGCAGTCGCTGCCTGGATTCATGAGGTTCCTTGTCCCGAGTCACCTTGAATGAACCTTTTTTCCAAATGTCTGGCCCCTCCTGCCCCCCTTGAACCCCAGACCGGGAACCACCTTTCTATTGGGGCTTCCAGGCGCTGCCGAGGGCTCTGTGCAGAGTGGTGCATTGTGGGCCTTTGAGACGCGTTATCCCTGCAGAGCAAGGGTCAGGGGTTGGAGGCCAGGGGCTGGGTGGGGGGGCAGAGGGCTGGGGGGCCAGGGGTCAGGGGTTGGGGGGGCCAGGGGTCGGGGGCTGGAGGGCCAAGGGTCAGGGGCTGGGGGGCCAGGGGTCGGGGACTGGGGGGCCAAGGGTCAGGGTCTGGGGGACCAGGGGTCTGGGGGGCCAAGGGTCTGGAGCTGGGGGGCCAAGGGTCTGGAGCTGGGGGGCCAAGGGTCTGGAGCTGGGGGGCCAAGGGTCTGGAGCTGGGGGGCCAAGGGTCGGGGGCTGGGGGGCCAAGAGTCGGGGGCTGGGGGGCCAAGAGTCGGGGGCTGGGGGGCCAAGGGTCGGGGGCTGGGGGGCCAAGGGTCGGGGGCTGGGGGGGCCAAGGGTCGGGGGCTGGGGGGGCCAAGGGTCGGGGTCCGGGGGGCTAAGGGTCAGGGTCCGGGGGGGCTAAGGGTCGTGGTCCGGGGGGGCTAAGAATCGGGGTCCGGGGGTGCTAAGGGTCGGGGTCCGGGGGGGCCAAGGTTCGGGGTCCGGGAGGGCCAAGTGTCGGGGTCTGGGGGGGCCAAGGGTCGGGGTCTGGGGGGGCCAAGGGTCTGGGGCCGGGAGCCAAGGGTCTGGGGCCTGGGGGGCCGAGGGTCTGGGGCCTGGGGGGCCGAGGGTCTGGGTCTGGGGGGCCGAGGGTCGGGGTCTGGGGGGCCGAGGGTCGGGGTCTGGGGGGCCGAGGGTCGGGATCTGGGGGGCCGAGAGTCGGGATCTGGGGGGGCCGAGAGTCGGGATCTGGGGGGCCGAGAGTCGGGATCTGGGGGGCCGAGAGTCGGGATCTGGGGGGCCGAGAGTCGGGATCTGGGGGGCCGAGAGTCGGGATCTGGGGGGCCGAGAGTCTGGATCCTGGGGGCCGAGAGTCGGGATCTGGGGGGCCGAGAGTCGGGATCTGGGGGGCCGAGAGTCGGGATCTGGGGGTGCCAAGGGTCGGGGGCTGGGGGTGCCAAGGGTCGGGGGCTGGGGGTGCCAAGGGTCGGGGTCCGGGGGCCAAGGGTCAGGGTCCGGGGGGCCAATGGTCGGGGGGCCAAGGGTCAGGGTCCGGGGGGTCAAGGGTCTGGGGGCCGGGGGGGCCAAGGGTCGGGGTCTGGGGGGGCCAAGGGTCGGGGTCTGGGGGGGCCAAGGGTCGGGGGCTGGGGGGACCAAGGGTCAGGGGCTGGGGGGACCAAGGGTCGGGGGCTGGGGGGACCAAGGGTCAGGGGCTGGAGGCCTGGGGTCAGACTTAAGTCGGGCAAATATGGAAAGAAGCTGGAAGCTGAGGCAATTAATTGATCCGTTTAAAGCTGCTGGAGCCCAGGCGTTTCTCCAAGAATCGGCTAAGTTGTGAAACTTTTTTTGTTTCAGATGTAGAGGCTAAATTGGCGTTGACAAAGTGGCAGACTGTATAACTGGGTAGCTATTAATAAGCACCTAGAGGTTGTATTTGCTGCTCTGATTCTATAGCTCGGATGTTTGGATGCTTGGGTCTATGGGCAGGGGGGTGCAGCATCATAGGTTGTTATGAGTGTTGAATCACGGGTGGTTTTTTATTGGCCCTTTTTTCTCTCTTTTGCTATAGGGATTTAGCAGGGTTATTAGCAGGGTGTAAGTATATAGATAGTCTTTTGTCTGTTCATGCTGTGTCAGAAAGGGCTGGGCCTGGGGCCTGGGAGACTCTAGCTGCTATATTCAGCAGCAGCTGTTCTGGGGGGGATTCCTTCTGTGGGAAACAAGGAGGATGGCCTTGAAGAAGGCAGAGGGGGGTGTTGCAAGGGGGGTGGGGCATGTAAAAAGTGGGGAAAAAGTCAAAGAGGGGTTGTTGTATATATGGTTATGGGAGAACAATAGTGAATGCTATGGTTTTTCTTATGTTTTGGTGGATATTATTAAATAGATATAGCATGAATTAGGTGTTAAGCATGGAATGTAGCTGGCTTGAATAGAAGATCTAAAAGTCAACTAGTTCGGTAAGAGCTTAAGGCATATAAAACCCATTTAGTACTCTTGATGGAAACACATTTAGCCTATAAGGATCGGCGCCTTCTGGAACAGCTTGGGCTAGAGGTAGTTGTATGTACCTCTCAAAATATATCGATTAGGGGGGTCGCCATTTTAGTGTCAAAAACGCTTGGGTGTCAAGTTCATAAAGTTCTAGCAGATCAAAGGGGAAGATGGGCTATTGCCCAAATAGAAATTAATAGTGTTATTTATGTTTTTTGTGTCTTATATGGCCCAAACATCGACGATCCAACTGTATTTGATATTTGCCTAGAGTTAGCGGGTTAGCAGGGGGAGATGGTATTGATGGGGGATTCTAACTGTTATTTCTTATGGGGTAGACTCCACTAGTCAACCGCTGGTTCCAAGAACGACGAAGGTGAGAGCTTCTATCTTGGAATTGGCCAGATTATACTCCTTGCAGGATGCATGGCGGACTTTACACTTAAACAAACCAGGCTACACGTGTTATTCAGCATCACATCATCAATATTCAAGAATCGATATGGCCTGGGTTTCAGATATTTTATTGGCATTAGCAGATATGCGCCAAGATTACGTCTGGCCATAACCCCATCAATTTTTTCTTTTCAAGCAAAAACTGCTATTAAAACTGCTCAATTATTTACATTGCCTAGGCATCTGGTAACAAATGGGAAATTTGGGATCGTGATTGGTAAACAAATCTTTGACTATCTCATAGACAATACAGGCTCAACCTAGCTTTTGACCGTATGGGACGCTATGAAGGCATACATTAGGGGAGCCATTCCGCAGTGTATTTATCAGCAGAATAGGGAACGGAATGGCCAAGTCAGGGATGCTTTTCAAAAACGTATTAATTGCGAACTACAACATGCCGATGCAGTTCATCATCAAAGGACAGAACAAGATCATTTGTGTCAACTCCTCTTGGAGTAGAAGGCTGTTACAAGCAGTGTTTTAATGGAAAAAGTAGCAGCCTGTTTCATCAAACATAAGACACTACAATACCAATATGGTGATAGGATTGGGGAAGTTTTGGCTCATCAACTTAGAGATAGTCAGTTTAAACTAAGATCAAGGCTATGAAAGGGGAGGGTGGTGCCCTTTTTAGGGAACCCGGGAAGCTAGCCAATCAATTCTCTACTTTCTATCAACAATTATACTCTCCGGAGGTAGGGCAGGTGATAAATTACTTGCATCGGAGCAGTCTACCGGCTTTGACGGAGGAGGATTCCCTTGCTTTAGAACAGGAGGTTACAGTAGAGGAGGCTTTGGAATCAATAGCGGAGCTTTCACTAGGGAAAGCTGCAGGTGATGATGCTCTCCCTGCCGAGTTCTGTAAGCATTTTAGAAACCTCCTGGCTCCGGTATTGTGGGATGTTATCTCTCAAATTGGCAGGACAGAACAGGTACCTGATTCATGGAACATTTCAAATATAGTTTTCTTTCTAAAGAAAAATAAAGATCTGAAAGAATGCGCCTCGTACCGCCTAATTTCTTAAATTAATGCAGATGCGAAAGTGTTTGCTAAGACATTGGCTTCCCGTTTAGCCCCGATGATGGCCAATTTGGTCTCTCCCCAGCAGCATGGGTTCATTTCTGGGAGAGATACAACTGCCCATGTTTATACGGCAATAGCTGCCTTTGATGCTGCGGGGTAATTAAAAATCCAACTAGGCATGGTATTATTGGATGCAGAAAAAGCATTCGACCGGGTGGCCTGGGATTATCTTTGGGCAACACTTATAGCATTTAGGATTAAATAAAACTTTCGAAAGTTGATAGCTGCTATGTATAGGGATCCAAAAGCCAAGTTACTTTATTCTAACATTCAAACCACTCCTTTTCCTGTTAGGCGCCGTACGACGCAGGGTTGCCCCTATCTCCTCTTTTATTTGCTCTTTACATTGAGCCATTTATTCAAACACTTTTGGCTAATATTGCGATCCTCCCACTGAATATTGAGCAGCACTCTCTTAAGTTGACGGCATATGCCGATGATATGTTTACGGAGAAACCAAAGGAGGCTATAGAACACATAGGTAGAGAGGCAAAATAGTTTGGTCATTTCTCCGGTTATAAGCTAAATCGGAACAAAACTCAAGTCTTGCAAAATTTTCAGCCGGAGGATGTAGTTGAAGGTGCTTGTGAGAAGGTTACTGACTTGAGGTTACAAACGTCTTCTAAAATTGAGCTAATACATTCTCTAAACTGTTTTTTTATTGA
This sequence comes from Lissotriton helveticus, assembly GCF_964261635.1. Classification (NCBI taxonomy): domain Eukaryota; kingdom Metazoa; phylum Chordata; class Amphibia; order Caudata; family Salamandridae; genus Lissotriton; species Lissotriton helveticus. The sequence goes on along the minus strand of NC_136068.1, from coordinate 1,964,740,354 downwards.
GTAAAGTTGAAAAACAATTGAAGGCGTGGCATAAACTTCCACTGAGTATCTTGGGCAGATACAATGCCATTAAAATGAAGATACTCCCCAAATTTCTTTATCTTTTTAGGTCTATTCCGCTGCGTATTCCGAATGTTTTTTAGGAAAGTAGACAGCATTCTCAGTAGTTTTATGTGGGGTATCGGAAGGCAAAAAGGGCCGTAGGATTAATGAAACTTCCATATATCCAGGGGGGGGGCTAGACCCACCCGATTTTGAACTTTATTTATTTCCGGCTTTTTTAGGCCATTTGCGGAGCCTCCTGAATCCTGAGCCATCTTTTCCGACTGTAAGGGAGAACCCATTCCTTTTGTTTGGTTTATTTATTTATATAGATTTATATAGTGCCAACAAGATCCCGAAGGATATCATTACTTCATTATGCGCATCCCTGCCACGTGCCGCGCATCTCGCATTAGAATCATGCATTTTCTGTAAATGTCCTGCATTACGCCAATGCTTGAGATTGTCACACAAATGAACCGTATCCTGAAGTGCATTAAAACCGTGTAGTTCCAGTTTCTCACTTTGCTGGGTGCTTAAAAGCTAAGCTCTGCTTATCATGGCCACAAGATGGTGCTGGTGTACAACGGGACGTACAGGATTCTCAATAATTAGCAGAAATATCCCACTAGCACAGAAACTCATATCCCAGCCAAGACAACTACAGAGAGTTGAAGACCTAAATAAACACAAACCCACACACCCGCCTATTAATGTACAAAAGCACCCCCTGCTCAAACCCTTGTATCACACAGATGTGGCTGTCCAGCGGCAAAGCGAAGCTTCTAAATAGATGCCCAAACCTGGGACGGTCTAAACTGCAGTGAGAGATGGGCCTTATTCGAGGACTGATCGGGGAGAAGGAGGAAGAGGCGGAACGAGATGTGGCCTAGCGGCCAGAACTGTCTACGTAGAACCGTTGATGCAAAACATGTAACGTACTCATGCTAAATAAAGACGTATCGGCTTCTCATGTAAAGCGCCCCTGGCCTTCATGCATGAAGGACCGCACATATGAGAAAAGGGCGTTAATTCTGAAAATAATTTCATGTCATGGATGCAAATCTTATTTCACTCACAATATAGTGTCACTCAAAGTTTCACATTTGAGGCTTGAAGTGTCACACATAAAAGTACTACATACATGAGAATGTCACACATCAGAAAACTGAACTTGGCAGCTATGTATGGAGCGCTAATCAGCATTGTTTCCACCTTCATTTGTTAAGTGCCGGAGCGTAGAATTAAACTAATTAAGAGAAACTGGCCTCTCTTTGTGAGTTAAGATGGTTACTAGGGAGACAGAGCAGCACCCCCTACTGGCAGAGACCTGTGCTTTGTTTCAAACTGTAACGATTCAGCAAGTCTTTAACAGTCCAAGAGCGCCACCTACTGGTTCTGTTTAAAACTGAGCACTTATCCATATTAATTTTCAAAACTGTCTACTGACTCATTGGTTAATCCTCAATGAATCGATCAAAAAGAATCCCATACCTCATTGTGAACTGTTAAAGAAAATGAACCACACCTCGGGAGAGGTGTGGCGCCGCGGCCAGGGCGACTGACGCTGGAATCTGGGGATCACGGTTCGATCCCCGGCTCCGGCGGCAGGTTAGCCCAGCACCATGTGACTCTGGGCAATAGCTCGCTTAATCTTCCCGACGGCCCCCCAGCGCCTAGAGACCCTTACGGGTGATTGTGCGCTTTACAAATGTGGACTTTACTTTAATGTTCTGGAAAGACTGTGATAGGCAAGCGCGTTGAGGTGCTAAAACACACGGGGGAGCAGGAGCCTGACCTCAGTCAGAACCAACTAAACATGAACATCAACACGTTGGATTGAAGTTACATTTTTGTCTGCTTTCTAGACACGTAATGAACAATATTTTCACTTCATTTTTTTCCTTTTTTCACAGTTCACGAGTTACATGTGTTTTGTCAGTTTACACCCCTGTTGGGTTTTCAATTTTTATTGTTCCTAATTAGGATTTTACTCCCAATGATCCAGTTTGGCGAAATGTTAAGCTTGGTTCATTTTCATCCGAACTTGAACTCCGAGTTCTAAAAAATGTGCTCCCGCTATTGTGCGTTCTCCGATCAAGGGAGGGTGTAGAGGGGGCTGGGCCTTGTTACTCACACTGCTATGTCAGCATCGGCTTATTAGAAGTTTAAACGCCATTTCACCTTTTTGTTGCTTTTCCACACAACACTACATATGAATGTTGTTGTAAGTTAGGGTGCGTGAAATGCTTCACATGAGAAAGGCTTGTTTTCAGCATCCCTAGACTTCCATTGAGGCTCTAGGCTGCTCACAGTGTTTTAAAAGCCTCCAAGGTTATCGTAACAAGGTAGCTGTTGTTCGGACTGATCGGCTAATAACATATATGGAGCTGCAGCCATCGTGTAAGCATGATTTCACACACTTGGAAGAAGCCCAATTTTACAGAGAGACAGAGCTTTTGCAAATCCTGCTGCTGATCTTAGAGGTATGGGGTCCCCCAAACAAGCCTAAGAGACCTTCTATATTTTATAAAACCTAGTTCCTATCTAGGGAAGGTGGTATACTAGGCATTATAAGACCAGTTTTCACCATCATTGTAATATGATTTCTCTTTTTGTATTTTATGGAATTGTAACAATGCTGACCATATTATTTCTGATTGTATGTCTTCTTATGTTGGCAAAAATACTGCATCTTGGAGCACGTCGTTAAAATAAACATTTTAACTTTGCCCGTGTCTCTTATTACTCCTGTTGTGGACTGGTATGAGAGTATAACGAAAGAGTGTTCTTGCTTCCACCTTTCCTGAGTATAACCTAAGTCGCATGTTCTGGGTTGTCTAATCATTGGTTCCTTTGCTATTGGATGAAGAGCTAATGGGACACTGATGCTAGCTGGTTAGGGTTTCTAGGCACTAAGGTGAGTTTTTTGGTCCACCACAATTCACTGAGGTCCTGGGTCTCTGTGCACAGTTCTGTGTAGGAACAGAGGGCCATATTATCAAGCAAGGGCGATACATTATCGCCTCTTTTATCGGCACCAAACTACTGATAAAGTGGCGATAATGGGCTTGATATGCCCTTGTGAATTCCCATAGCAGCCTAGGTTCTGGTGAACACAATGTGAGGGGGTGGGAGCAAAGGCACGCAGACAACGGGTAGAGATCGTAAATCTACATAAAGGGAATGAGAGCAGCCATGGCCAATCAAGAAACGGCGTGGGACCTTTCAATGCAAAAAAGAGTGCACCGGACAAATTATAAATTAATCTAAGTGTAAGGGCACTTCTAACAGGGTCAGTTGCCACTAAAGAGAAATCACACCCAATGGTGGGACAAAGAGCAGCGTTTCACCAATAAAAAAAACAATTTAGAAAGGGCACACAAAGCAACAAATGGAAAGCGTGAGCATGGTCTATGACCTCAGAGGGATTACAGCATGCCTCACAGAGCAGGGCTTGTACAATGCCTCTTAGCTGAGAAGAGGGGTAGAAAAGGTTAAAAGGAAGAGGATAAAAAAGATTAGAGTGCTGGAAAGTAGGATCTGATTTCATGGTTACTGTAGGAAGGTGGAATCTGACTACATTATTGCCCGCATGTTTTTACTTACTTTGGCTGGGATCCTGCTATTCCTCTCTAAATTGATTCCACTCCAGTTTGGTTACTGGGGTATCCTTATGAGTCCCTAGTATATGGTACACTAGGTACTAAGGGCATGTGTACGCCAGAGGCCTACCAGGGGCTGCAGCATGTATCGTGCCACCCCTTGGAAGACTTCCACAATGACACCACAGGACTGCACTTGCAGCCTGTGTAAAGTGGTGCATGCACCCCTTACTAGGATATAGGTTACCTATATCTACCTTAAATCACTGCACATAGAAACCTATCAGTCACCCCTATGGCAGGCCTTATCATTCCTGAAGGCAGGGTGCTTGGTTTTGTGTGAGAGGGTGCCCTTTCATCAGCAGGACCCCTCTGCAGCCAGTGCTATTTTTTGATGCAGCCAGACCATATACTCTTAAGTGCCTTATAACCTTGCGTTAAATGCTAACTTTGGAATGCCTGCATGGAAACATGTCGTGTTTGGTGTCACACACTTTGGAGTCCTACACCCCCCCCCCCCACCGGCCAATCCTGGCAGCGGGGGTAGAATTTCACCCTTCTAGAGGGTGAAGGATTCAAAATAAATCTATCGGGCCACACTTACCAATAACCCATATACCAATAATAATTATAATAATTCAGTCGGCAATGGAGAAGGTTCAATCGTTTATTCTTCAAATACAAGCCCTGACAGGGGAGCCTGTCTGCACGACCCTCGGAGGTGCGCAGAGGAGACTGATTACATGTTCAAAATACAAAGCATATATACGTTTCATGTGTTCAAGATGACCTCCTACAAGGAAAAACACAACTTGTAAGTAAGCCAAGAGGAATACCCATATAAGGCACAATTGATTTGGTAGTAGCCTAGGCCTAAGCCATTCCGGGAGCAGGTCAGTGAGGTGCCGCCCTGTCTATCTGGAGCTCGGGGAGTACAGGAACGAGCTCTGCTAGAATGTGCGCATCCCACAAGAAGGGCAGGTGTGACCTTGAGTTTTCCTTGAGCTACCAACTAACAACTATCATAGGTAGTTTTGGCTGCCATCGTGATTTCGAGCAGAAGGCCAAATCACGTGATTTCTGGGAAACCGCTTTTGCACATAGAGAAACAAAACAAAATGGCTCCGGTTATACCAATAGGAGCAAACAAATAAACAGTGAGTCGTTAGTCGATAAGCAACCATAGTGAACTCTAGATACATAATAATATAACTACGAGGTTATATTGAATATTTTAGGCCAATAATGCATGTTATCAAAATTTTATCCCAACAGACGACCCTTTTGGCCTACTATAGCCAATATAACTAGATTTTACTGTACGAAAACTCCTTCATCAATCTGCATGAGATCTGACACCTCCTTTTGGATCATCTTCTTCTCTGCTTTTTCTTGACAAGAAAAATTCAAAGCAGATGTGATCCTTGCTGCACAGAATGAGCAGCAGGCTGGGCCACATTGGAGACACAGGCAACACGTAAATATTACTCCAAAAGCTCCAGCTAGTACTATAAATATCTTCCAACCCCAAGTAGCTAAGAGACCCCAAAACCAACTGCTAAGGGACCAGGTGCCGTTATCTACATGTGCTTCGCTGGCTAGTCTATTTAGTTTTTGAATGGCCAGGTGAATGGTAGGGGCTGACTCAGGGATAAACACGCAGCAAGAGCTGCCGATCACTCGACAGGCTCCTCCCCTATCGGCGAGGATGACGTCAAGAACCATCCGGTTCTGAAGCGAAACAAGCCTCGTCGCCTGAAGCTCTACGGTAATGTTAGTTAAGATCCCAGTAGTGGTCTGAACCACGTTCTCAACTATTTGGGACAAACGTCGTATACTGCGGCTATTGAATATAGGTCCCCAAAAGGGGGTGAGACCTTTGGCAAAATCCTCGAACTGCTGCAGGGAAGTGTATGTCTGATCAGTACTGTCTGTGTCAAAGCTCCTAATATTTCGGCTAACCCCTGTCCCTTTCTGAACAAACTGAGTTCGATGATAATCTGGTGGAGCAATATATACAGGAGGGTACAGAAATGAAAGATAACTTCCTGCCCATCCCCGTGGGAGCCATGTATATGCATTTTCACCACAGACAAAATACACATCCCGGGGTGTAATCATAGGTGGGGTACTATATACCTGTAGAGTGTAGGTGTAATTACATCTGCTCTTTCCTACCTTAATATGGCCTCGTCCCTGTATGCAGAAGGGAGAGGTAGTATTGATAATGGGGATCGGCAATGCTTTGTCATTTGTAACATTTCGGTCTTGCTGGAAATACATAGGGTCATTAAAAAGTTAAAAATCCTGCATTTCCTCCTCCATCAAGCACATAATAATCTTATATTCTGTATATACATTCATGCAGGCATTGGGGTCTAAAGAGCCCTCTCCACCATTTCCTTCTGCGTCAAATCCTTGATGCTGTTCTATATACTTCAAAATGGCCTTATAATCCTTCTCAGTATACATTTTCGGTTCAGCTACATAATGTGAATACATCAAAGACAATAATTGGAACCAGGCTTCACAGCTAGGTAAGTAAGACATTGGCAAGGAAATGAATAGTTCATCCTGATGCATGACTGAGGGAAGTAACCCGCATACCCAGCAATTCGTTTTGTGTGTGGTGCTGTGAGTTTGATGCAACATTTCAATAAAAGCATTTTTCATACAAGTTTCTCTATGTCTTGCCTTATGAGGGGGCAAAGAATAGAAGATATGTTATTCTGGGGCCACAGTAGTTCCTAACAGCTTCCGTACAGGATGCTGAAACTCTAAGTATACGAATACACACATCATAATCATTGTAATGATGACGATAAAAGCAACGAATGCCACCTTCACTCTGGTGGACCATCCGGAAAATAAATGCATATTATCCACATATCGCCGAGGGGCTAATGGCCTTTCATCCTCCATTGCAAATCGAGCAAAAGGAAACATGCTCTCTAAGTCCAAATATAACTCGGTCCCTCTCTAAGTCCAAAAAACTATCCTTGTATCCACAAAGCACGCACACTACCAGAGGGGTTCTTCCTGTGTCCGTTTAGAGCCTCACAGGCAGACTCTTGTCGTCCATCAAAGAGAAAGAAACGGCAACCAACTTTCTTCGTTCCGTGGTACAACCACAGCCCCCACCTTAGTCTTTCTTTCTGAACAGAGCTATTTAGCACAGTGTTCCAAGCTCTCAACGGGTTCAGTCCAGTGTCTTGCCAGTACCCCAGTACGTCTCTCCGATGTTTCTCAACTCAAGTCTTTCCCTAACTCCTACCATGAGAATCTGGGGTACCGCGCTGTTTTCGGGGCCGCAGGTCGTAGTTACAGCGACCAGGTCGCTCTTGATCAACAAATAACTCAGTTGCACGGGCATCAGATACATTCGAACCCTGTGATGTACCAGAAACAACGGTCTCCGCTGATCGAGTCGCCGCCCTGTCACCTGGGGCAACACTTCACTTGGCTGCCCCTCTCGGGCGTCCGAGAAGGGTAAAAGACTCTGAAGCGACTCTTTCTTGGCTTGGGATTCCTTCGCGGTTTTGCAAATCAAAGGGCGAAGGGAGCGGGAGGCGCTTCAGATGGCTCGCATGTATCCAGTGTCTACACCCATGCACCTTCACGGCCGACCTTGTGGCTAGTATGATCTGGTAGGGTTCAGACCACTTCGGTTCCAAACTCGATTTCCGTTGATAGTTCTTCACCAAAACCCACTGGCCTGGTTCCAATCGATGTCCAGGACCCTCTGGTAGCGGCCGCAATGTTTCGGATACCTGTTGATGAATAGAACGCAGATCTTTAGTCAAGGCATACAAGTAGTCTGTCATCAAAGGATAGTCAATATCTCTAAAGGGCCTAGGGACACCCCACACATTAGCAGGACGTCCAAAAATTACCTCATAAGGAGATAACCCCGTTCTCGTGTGTGGTGTTCTTCTCAAAGACAATAATGCTAAAGGGAGGGCATCAGGCCATTTTAATCCAGTACTGGCACAAATTTTTGCCATCTTCAGTTTTAATATACCATTATATTTTTCAACTAGACCAGCTGACTGGGGATGTCTGGCTGCATGAAATTTCTGCCTAATTTGTAAACCATCACAAACACTCTGAACCAGTGATGTATTAAAATGTGTCCCGTTATCAGACCAGATAATCCGGGGAACGCAATATCTGGGGAAATATTCCTTCACCAGAGCTTTGGCAGTTGCAACTGCAGTGGCTTCCTTGGTGGGGTATGCTTCAACCCATTTACTGAAAGCCCAAACCACCACCAAGACGTATTTCAGATTGTTCACTCTCTCCATTTGATTGTAATCTATTTGTATAACTTCAAATGGCAAAGATGGAGGTGCAAAATTTCCACTCAGGACGGATTCTCTACCCCCTGAGTTATAACGTAAACACACAGGACAGTACTTGACCACATGTACTGCAGTTTTGGGAATATTTGGGTTATTCCAGACGGGGTCTAACACTGCACAAATACCCTTTGCTCCTATGTGTGCTGGACCATGAGCCATGGTCACTACAGCATATACCAATGCATTAGGAAGTAACCAACGCTGCTTCTCAGTTCGATCTATCCAACATTCATTCTTGTCCAATTGTCCCACTTCCTGTTCCCACTTTTGTGCTTCATCTATGGTAGCTTCTTTCTGTAACTCTTTTACACTTTCAATGGTATTATCAAACACTGATGTTTCCGTCACCCATCAGGCTGAAGCACTAGGGAACATGGGAGTCATCTTAGTTTGTGCCGTTTCTTTGGCTACTGAATCCGCATATGCATTTCCCTTTCCTGTGGAATCAATGACTTTCTTATGAGCACTGCATTTGATGATGGCAACTTTATCTGGTAGTGTCAGGGCAAGTAACAATCGGTCAATTAAAGGACCATGTAGAATTTTCTCGTCTTCTGTGGTAAAGAAACCCCTTTCCCTCCACAGCCTCCCAAAGCTATGGGCAACGCCGAATGCGTGCTGTCTGTATAAATATTTACTCTCAGGCCTTTACTGATTTCACATGCTTGTAACAAAGCTATTAATTCAGCTGCCTGGGCTGAGTGATGTGAGATCCTAGCGGTTTCCACCACCGTTTTCAGGGTCGTAATAGCATACGCAGCTGTTGCAGTTCCATCTGATAATTTAAAACAAGAACCATCAACATACAATTCTCTTTGGGGTTCTGGTAAAGGGGTATCGGTAAGATCTACACGCCCTTTTGTTTCCTCTTCAGTTCTAAATATGCAATCATGGATATCGTCCTTTTTATCATTGGAAGGGAGAGGCAGAAGTGTTGCTGGATTCAATGTAGCACATATTTTAATCGTAATGTTGGGTGCAAACAATGTTAACTCATATCCTGTTAATCGAGCACTGGTAAGGTGCTGGGTCTTAGTTCTATTTAACAGAATATCCACAGCATGCGGTACCATAACTGTGAGATCTGTATTCAAAACTATACCTTCTGATTGTCGGATGGCCACCGCTACCTCCCAGTGGCCCTCAGACAACTGGGAAGGGCTTGTGAGACCATGTCTAGTACTGATGAAAAGAAGGCACGGGGTCTCTGTTTTCCACCAAAACCCCGTGTTAACACTGAAAGGGAACAACCGTCCACCTCGTGCACATAAAGTGAAAAAGGCTTCCGGTAATCCGGGGTACCCAAGACAGGTGCAGAACACAAAGCAGATTTCAAAGAGTCAAAGGCTTCTTGACATTCATCCATCCAGGGTAGGGGTGCATGCACATCTTTAGTAGTCAAATACAACAAGGGTTTAGATATTGAGTGAATAGTTAGGAATCCATTGGCGACAGTAAGAGGTTATGCCAAGAAAAGCACGGACATCACGTTGAGTACGGGGTACGACATGTTAGTAATTACAGATATTCGTTCCGGTGTTAGTAGTCTCCCCGCTTTCGACAGTAAGTAGCCAAGGTAGGTCACTTCCTGTCGACAATATTGAAATTTGGAGAGGGAGACTTTATTTCCTTTATCATCCAAATGATGTAACAATTTCGCAGTCGCTTCCTTGCAGCCTTCCTCTGTATAGCAGGCCACCAAAATATCATCCACATATTGGATGATCGCATTACCTGCAAGCAAAATTAATACATCCAGGACTGCCTTCAGAGCCTGGCTATATATGCTAGGGCTTTCTGTATAGCCTTGTGGTGCACGCGTAAATCTAAAGCTTCGTCTTCCTGATGATAATCCGAAGATATGTCTGCTATCAGGGTGAATTGGAATGCTAAAGAAGGCGTTCTTTAAATCTATTACAGAAAAATATTGTGCAGTAGGGGGAATCCGTGTAAGAATCGCTGTAATATCTGGTACCACTGGGTATTGAGGGACTACTATTTTATTGACCGCTCGAAGGTCAATCACAAAACGATATGCGGAATTATAACCAGGGGCACCATCAATCGGTGTCTTCTTCAATATCGGCAAAATTGAACTATTACAGACATTAGCAGCTGTTTCTTCCACTACCGCCTTGTCCATGAGGTCACGAATGAAATGCAGCAAGGCTTGTTCACCTTCTGGTGAAATTTTATACTGTGGAATGCGGGGCATCTGTGTATTCGGTTTCACGGTTATTGACACAGGGGCTAGTCTTAACAGATCAACATCGGTGTCCCCTGTCGCCCATAATGTCTGAGGAATAGTAGAGAATTCAGGAGGCAAGGTCTCATTCTTAGCGAAATATTGGGTCATCTCTACAGGCGGTTTCTGCATTGTTAGAAAAACACCATCAGGGGAACAATACATTTGTGCATGTAATCTTTTCAAGTTATCCAACCCTAGCAAGTTTTCTCCACAATTAGAAGTGAGGAGGAAGGGTGTATGCATGGAAATGGGACCAATCGTAAAAGGCAGAGGTTTTGAAACGGGGCTCACTACCGGTATTCCAGAGAATCCTACTGATACATTATTTTGGCCAGACACAGCTGCCCCTGGGACCAGTGTATGGGCGACTGAACTACTCATCGCCCCAGTATCCACTAAAAACTTCCCCGATGTACCAAACAGTTCTCCTTTTACATAAGGTCCCTCTTGGTCAACTGGTACTGTAATATGGCCCCCGCTCTGTCCTTGGCTGTCTCATGCATAATCTCGTTCATCATACCTGTCCTCCTGATAAGTCTCATTGTAGTATTGTCTATTCTGAGGGTCATCAAAATGATTCTTAAGAGGACCCTCATCCTGTGATTCCTCCCGTCTCATACTATTTCGATCTATGTTCCCCAGTCCTCTTCCTCGTCCTCTACTGGGTCCGTTCCTTCCTTGCAACAGAGGGCAATCCACCCTCCAATGTCCTTCCTCCTTACAATAGGAACATTGGTTTATCCCAACATTCGGAGGGCCTCCTCTACCTCTTCCTGTCATCTGGCCTCTCTGGAACGAGCCTCGCACTCCCCGTCCTGAAGTTTGTCCTCTACCGACTTGCTGCAGTAGTACTCTTGATTTTAGATCCTTAGTCTTCTTCTCTGATCTTACCTTACTCTCGTTCTCACGATGTCCATAATATTGGGCCATACTAAGGATAACAGATGGTGCAGCCGTAGTCCACGTGCTCTCAGCCGATTGGAGACGGGACATAACCTCCGGGAGCAAATTGGTGACAAATCTATTCACAAATCTAATTCCTCCCTCAGTAGAGAGGTCCTGGCCACTGAAATCTATGAAAACTTTCTCAAACCTAGTGAAGAAATCTGACACACTTTCGTCCTTCTGTTTACACTGTTAATTTATCCCAATCTTCTTTCCTGGGAGGGAGAAGGGTCTTCATATATGCAACAATTTTATCGGGTACTGCTAATATTTCATCCCGGGGTTTTTCACCTGGCTTTCGTTCCGTATCCCAATTTTTTAATTGGTCCCATGTTCCTCCTAATTCGGGAGCATGGTCCGTACCATGTATCTGTCTCCAGATATCCACTGGAATCAGGAGACCAAAAAATAGCTCGATATCAGCTATAGTCATGATGGCGGAATTGGCAGCTTCGGTCAATTCTTTGTAATAAGCTGTAGGATTTTTACGGGGGTCAGGGAGCTGGGCTTTTAGCGTAAGGACCTCGCTTCATTTCCAAGGGGTGTAAACCCATTGTTGCTGTAGCCTAGCGTCCACACGTGCTCTAGTGACAGAACCTGCATTGTCTCTTATCTTGGGAACTTCCGGGAAAAAGAGAGGATGCACCTCTCATGGGGTGTTGAGCTCCCCATTCGGCACTCTTTCGGTGCACACGTTCCCGATAATTCAACAGCGTTGTCACATTCTGATAAACTTCCTCAACCGCGAGATGGAATTTATGAGCATGGTCACTTATATCCCACAATATTTGCGGCGGAAGTCCTTCCTCAAAATGCTGTTCCCATAAGGAAATTAATCGAATTGCCATGCTTTCTAAAGCCAGCTGTTGTGCAACAGGTTCAAAATCCTTCATAGTACTCCAAATATCTTCTAAAGTGTAAATAGGATTTCGCATCCACTAGGATGCCTGAACTATAATAGCCCTCCTCTCTTCCTGTCCCAACAACGACCGAGTGAAAGCTCGCTGATCAATCAAGTCTGACATCGGTCGTTAGGGCGTAGCACCCAGACTAATTGTATTCCGGAGATCTGAGGTAGTCTGAGTCGGAGGGGAGAGGAATACAGGGTGTAAGGGAGAAGGGACAGCCGCATCCGGGCAAAGGGATATTAGGGGTGAGGTAGTTAATCGAAGAGAAGGAGGGGACAACTGGGCATCATGTCCCGATCCGCCAGCAGGGGCCGTGGCGACCACCCCTATCTGTGGTTTGGCGGCCGAAACGGCTCCCGCCTGGCCAGCTCGTAACACAGGTACAGCTGGATACAAGCCTTGTGGAGCATAAGGGGGAGGTGGTCGGGCTTCTAGTAATTCCTCTAATTCATCTCCTGTCTCTGGTCTAGCCACATAGCTTTTATTAGTCTCTAATCGAAACTGCCTATCCACTCTTTCAATATTCTCTTCCACCTTTCCCTTATCGTATGCTACTGCCTTCTGAGTAATCGTCTGCCCACTTTTCAGCCTCCCCAACTTCTCCTCTCTGATCCGTCGTCTGTTTGCCTCCTTTAACCATAAGTTCAAGGAATCAAACATTGACTGGCGGCTTTTCTTCATGAATAATTTATTCTGTATATAATTAATCTTCTGCTCATCAAAAGACCCCGTAAGAGGCCATTGTAAACTTGCATTATCCTTTGTGTATTTGTTCCAAAGGGTATTAAACAAAATCAGTTGTAGACCATGCTTGACATACATATCGAAACTGGGACTGCCCTCAGGAGGGGCCGGCTGTCGTTCTTCCAGCCGTGTACCTCGCCTGCAGCAGCACCCAAAACATATTTTACTAAAACAAGGCATTATGTTTATTTTACTAGTTTTGTTTATACAACGTCACAACACACACTCATTTGGACGCATCCCTTCTCACCGGTCTCTCATGCATTCCTCATTCTATCAACACAATAAAGTGCTGTAAAACAGTACAATTCAAAAAGGGGGGTGGTGATGGACAGAGTATCTGAATTAAGCAGAACCCTCCTACCCAGTCAAAAGATCAGGGCTTGATCCATCACCGTTTTTTAGCTCACTGCACCATCCCAGTTCAGAACATGGCTACATGCAAATTAGTCTGACCCTGGCCCAGTGCATCATGGTAACAGGGCAGACCAAACTACCAAGCCAATTCTTTACTGGAAAGGAAACAAGCTTCCGGGGGCCGGTTTCTGGCATTCCAGCCGTCTTCGGCCCGGCTTGCTTGAATCCTGATTGTGCAGTGAGCAAGGGACTCACATCTGAGCATACCCTTCCACACTTGTGGTGGCCAAAACAGTACAAGGCAAATACTTCTCAGAACCTATGACGTCTTCAAATACGAACAGAGCCCGTCGACTCCTGTTCGGGGAATTGATTCAACAGAACTCCAGACCAACAAAGTCTCACCAAAAGGGAACAGTCGTTAGATGGCGAACCACAAACTCTCTCACAGGCCATCCCATGGTCCTGTTCTGGTTGGGACACGTCTCCAGAACCCTAGCTTACCCAGTTGCTCCCAGGGCTTTCCCGGAGAGAATTCGGCCGAGCGAGCAACGCCGTACTCTGCTAGGGCATCAGATGTAACCTCAATTATTCACCAAACCAGTCCGTGGGGTCTCTACCCGCGCAGCCCCTTCGCCGCAACGGTAGATCCCCAGATTCCCTCGTGGTCCGGCTTCTCCGGCCACCTTCAAACAAACAGTTAACTGTTATCCAAAAAGGAAACACTCCCTCCGAGTGATCCTTATCCAATCACAAATATCACTCACCTGGTGCACGCAGGTCGATTGCGAGTTCTCCACTGCCGACGCCTAAACAGACAGGCACAGTCTGTTCTTCTCTCGGGTTAAGCCCATAGGACTCTGGCGTAGGGTCTTCAGTAGCTGGGAGGGATACTGGGCTCGAGAGTGGAACGGCTTGTTTTCATACCACAAACGGGTGTCTCAAATCAGGATCCTTTTTCTGTCCACCCACTCGGCCAGAACTCCTCCTTGTCCCGTTACCCCTGTTTACAGGAGGGGACGACCCTATTGCAGAGTCCCGGCGGAGTCGCCAACTGAAGGATTCAAAATAAATCTATCGGGCTATACTTAACAATAACCTATATACCAATAATCATTATAATAATTCAGTCGGCAATGGAGAAGGTTCAATCGTTTATTCTTCAAATACAAGCCCTGACAGGGGAGCCTCGGAGGTGCGCAGAGAAGACTGACTACATGTTCAAAATACAAAGCATATATACGTTTCATGTGTTCAAGATGACACCCTACAAGGAAAAACACGAATTGTCAGTAATCCAAGAGGAATACCCATATAAGGCACAATTGATTTGCTAGTAGCCTAGGCCTAAGCTATTCCGGGAGCAGGTCAGTGAGGTGCCTCCCTTTCTATCTGTAGCCCGGGGAGTACAGGAACGGGCTCTGCTAGAATGTGCGCATCACACAAGAAGGGCAGGTGTGACCTTGAGTTTTCCTTGAGCTACCAACTAACAACTATCGTAGGCAGTTTTGGCTGCCATCGTGGTTTCGAGCAGAAGGCCTAATCACGTGATTTCTGGGAAACAGCTTTTGCACATAGAGAAGCGAAACAAAATGGCTCCGGTTATACCAATAGGAACAAACAAATAAACAGGGAGTCGTTAGTCGATAAGCAACCATAGTGAACTCTAGATACATAATAATATAACTACGAGGTTATATTGAATATATTAGGCCAATAATGCATGTTATCAAATTTTGATCCCAAGAAGGGAGAGACATGTACACACCGGTCTACCCGGTAACAGTTTAAAAGAGCCCTGGCATCACAAAATGGATGCAGCAGCCACAGACACAAGTCTGGCCTCCTGCTGCTGACCAAAACTCTGGCAAAGTGGCCTACAAAAAATATGATAAGGAATCTTTCTAATTAAAAATAAGCAATTTCTCAAACACTTGCTTTTTATTTGACTTGAAGTACAATAAATGTTAGCACTGAAAAATGAGGAAGACCGATCTTGACACCATAAGATATAGGCAGAAGACTGCCATATCCCTTAAACCCGTGACATTACATCGAAGACACCATAAAAAAGGTTGTTTATGTACAGGAAGGGGGACCTTCCTGCACATAAACAATTTTCCCCTCTACACAGGCACCCTTGCACTATGGTGCAAGGGTGCCTGCGTTTAGCGCTAGGCAGCTAAAGGTAGCGCCAGAGCAAGGGGAAACGCACGGCTGCACAATATTCTAGTGAAGATGGTGCAGCCTGTGGAAAATTAGTACGATTTTGGTAAACATTACCTGCGCCATCTTGCCTTTTCCCCGGATGCCACACTTTTGTCGTGCGCACCCGCCATTTCACGTGCCTCGACCAGAACCTCCCTCTGCACGCCACTGGCCCCCAGCATAGCCCATCACCCTCGCAAAGCCTGCACGCTGACCAACCCCCGCTCGCACATGCTTTAGGTCATAAACCCCACTTCAGCGCAGCTCCGACTCAGAGCCCCATCCTGTTCCCAGCGCGACACCTCCCTTCGTTCCTTTCATGGTCCCAGATCCTTTGATGCAAAACCCCCTTTTTCCTGTGCCCGTTTGCCGTCCTCGTTCCCAGGCCGACACCTAGCTCTGCCGATACTGCTCCCTGCCCCTCCCCGTACAGTAGAAGGCTTCCTTCATCAAAGAACCCCCGAGTTGATCAAAGCCCCCACCCCATGAGATCCGATCAAACCCCACATTCCATGAATCGACGGAATATCCAGCTGCGCGATAATCATCACCTGTTGTGACCAGGGTGGGGAGTTCTACTGTAAATGTGTGTGGGAACGGGCCCGAAGGGGAGGTCCCGGGAATGTCTTTCCGTACATCAAAGCATTGCCATGAATATGTAAACTGTAATAAAAGCCATGAAACCTGTATATAAGGGGCCAGGCCTCAGAGAGGAGCTAGAGCACCTCATGACGATACCTGCTGTCTGTTTTGTTGTGTTCTCCTCCGGAGAGAATAAACCTTGTTTCCTGCCTTCCAGTCTCCAGCGCCTGCCTCTTCATTGATTAATAATTCGTGGGTTACAGAGGCAATACCGCCGGGCAAATATCGATTGTCCCCGACCTTAGGTTTTACAATTGGCGTCCCAAGCGTGGGGCCCATCAGCGACTCGTGGATCCAGTGGGAGAGGTCCCGACGACAGAGTGAACGACTGCAACGATCGGGAGAGCTCTTGCCCAATAGACCCTCGTCTGGCAGCCGATCATCCGAACTTCACTAGTTCCGAACAGACCTCTCTCGAGTGATCCACGGTCCTGACTGGGAACCATTAGGAGTGCCGTGAGAAATACGAGAAGAAGAGGACGAACGGGCGCTGGATTCGGAAGACAAGAAACTGTCCATACGGTCCGGGTAAGGTCGTGTAAGCACGACAAACTGCAAAATAATTGATTGATCGTTCGGAAAATACTAGTATTACTCTTTGTTAACTTATTTGGAGATTCACTGTCTGCACGCGGAGAAACAGTAGGCTCTTTCCCTTTTGCAAACAGTGAAGGATAGGTAACGCAGCCGTCGTGCCTATTTTTCTCCCCCACTGATTCTATTATTTATTAACGGTTTTCAGGAGATTCCCTCTCCCACACTGATTAACTGGGTTCTTTGACCCCGAACTACTGTTCACGGATTGTCTTCTGGAGATTCTCTGTCTGCAAACAGGAAATAACAGATTCCTCTTTACGGATAGTGAAAGGGTAGAGGACACAGACTTTTGCGCCCCTGCTTACTCTCCCCATTGATTTTATTCTAGTTATTTATTATTGGTTATTCTTTATTATTGATTGTTCTTTATTATTGATTGTTCTTTATTATTGGTTATTCTTTATTATTGATTGTTCTTTATTATTGATTGTTCTTTATTATTGGTTGTTCTTTATTATTGGTTGTTCTTTATTATTGGTTATTCTTTGTTATTGGTTCATGAGGTATTCACTGCCTGCAAACAACGTAGAATAGAAATATTCTGTCTAGTCTTTGCACACAGTGATAAGATAGGCAGTGCTGACTTTTTGTCCCTCGTTGCGAGCCGTCATGTCTGTCTTCTCCCCACTGATTGATAATTGGTTCAGCCCGGACTGTTTATTAGAGGTGGATCATCTAGCTCCGCTGGAAGGTACCCCTAATAAGGACATGTTCATAAACTATGGATTAGTCACCATAACCTATAATAAATTGTGGCACAGGTATACCAAAGAAAGTCAAGACAAACAGTGGCCACTGGCAGGATCCTTCGACCTTGATAAAATAGAAACGTTAGAAATAGCCCTTCGTGATAATAAGACAACGCCTATTATGCTCGACAGTCTCGGTATGTGGCGCAAAGAGGCAATGCAACGAAAGAAAAGAGACGAGGACACAGCAGGTAGAAAAATATATCAACAGGACAACCCCTGGACACCACGACCCGAAAGTTATCCCCCGACACTACGCACAGAACGGCCAGACTTAGGGCAAGATCAATGCGCTTTTTGTAGATATGTCGGACACTGGAAAGCACAATGCCCGACTCTGCTGAGCAAGAGTGGGAATAGAGGGCCGACAGGAATAACAGACCGACAGAAAGGGAAAAGGCGCGAGACAAAGAAGAATCAGACTGACATACGCAGACCAGATAGAACCACCACGTTTGATTATGCCCGATGGCACAGATTTCGCCAGAACGATTTCAGCGACATGTTCGAGTTTTCCTAGGTCGGACAATGTAAAGACGGGAACCCAGCCTAGCCCTAAATTAACAGACGGAAAAAGATAATTATGGCCAATAACTGTTTTTATGCTTGTCTTTGGATCTTGTATGTCATACCTTTACTGTTTCCCCGTCTGAGTTTGTGTGTATGTAATGTATGAATCTGCGTCATCCCTCTACACGTGCTTTCGTGTTACATAAACTCTGTTAACAGAAATTTAGCTTGAAACAACCTGGAAAGAAAGGAATGGGAAACGAAATCAGTAAGCCACTGATGAACACGAACTTTTATTTTAACATAACAAGCAAGAAACAATAACGCTAGAAACAAGAACGGTAAACTGTAGAAAATGAAAGTCAACAGAACATTCGCCCCCCCCCATTCTGGAACCTTCCAAAGTAGGGCAGGGTTACGGCTACGCCCAACCAGCGGCAACCCATATAAGGCGGACCCTGCTGCCAGCTCTCGGTCAGGAAATCTTAACATATGGGGGAACCGGAGGAGAGGCAGGGGCCAGCAGAGTCCGGCCGCAGCGGCTCTGGATAGTTGCAGGCAGTCCCGCCACATGTCCTCCCGGTCCGGCCACCAATGGCCAGGGACCGGGGCCAACTGAGTCCGGCAGCAGCCGATAACCTAAGGAGGCCCGGTCCAGAGAAGGACGGGACGCGTCTTTCTTTTCCCTTCCGTGATGGCAGCAGCAGCACGCCAGGCGCCACTTCTATCATGAACAATGGCTGCGACGACTCTGGACGGCGGAATGTCCTGCACGTACCTCCACAAAATTTGTCCTGGTCGGGCTGGGAGGGAGGGGCGACGCGGACGAGCCTCTCCCACCTCCACAGATAGGAGGCTTCCCAGCCCCGGCCCAACGCCGAACTCCTCCAGCCAGGCGGCGGTGCCGATACTTGCGCAGCACCGAACATACAACGGTGCCCATATTTTCGGAGCACCGAATATGCAATGGCTGCACCGATACTTGTGCAACACCGAATGTGCGCCGCAGGCGGCCATACCTCCGCAGCACTGGGCATGAGCCTTGTGGAGCACAGGGTGTGGAGAAACTTTCGTGCAGGCCCATGAAAGAGAGCAGCGTGGGATGCACCGGGAGTGGGAGATGGCGCGAACGAGTCTCCCTCGCCCTCCAGGTGAGGGCATCACAGCTGCACCCCAGCCGAACGTCCCGCTTCCACAACACAGAGTTCCTTTCCTTTCACTCCAAAGGGCCTCTTCCACTCTTGCGGGCTCGGCGAAGGGTGGCCCCTGCAGGGCCTCAAAATGGCGTCCGAGCCCCTGGAAGGCGGGTCTAGGCCACCAGAGTAACTTTGGACAGCAATATAACTCGGACGCTTGCCCACCGGGGCACGAGCCCCCACCTCCGACAGCATCTCCACAGCCTTGAAGATTCTACAAAAGTCCCCGGAGGAGCCCTCGGCCCCTGCAGGCTTCCGGGAAGGGACGACTGCCTTGATCACTAACGAAACAAGCATGACATTGCCACTCCTTCTGTTAGCATGAATTCTTGAACTGCCGAAAAGGACTCTGGTCCAACTGCCAGTTATAGGAAACATTTCCCCCTGATGCTACTTCCGGACTGAACCGGCCCCGCCCAAAATGGCGCCGGTATCAATAGGAACTTACGAACACCTTGTGGTGTTCCTTCGCACTAATACAAACTTGAATGTTCCAAGACATATATATGTGATCCTTTGTACACGTGACAAGAAGCAAAAGGGAGAGCTCACTCGATGAACATGTAAAAGGATCCCGTTAAAAATGTTGAGTACAAAATGTACAATGTATTATACTTTTTATTTTAAACTGATGTATAACTTCCCTTATGACGCACGCACACGGTATGCATATAGGAAATCTGATTACAGCTAGTCTGACTATGCTTCTAAATTCTGAAATAAATGCCCCCGATTCCCCCAACCAATTGATGGACCTACGAATGAACGAATAAACTTTTCTAAATGTTTTTATTGCTGCAAAACAACACCCCCACTGTATGCACTTTAACCATTGCCGCGCCCGGCCAAGTACGACTGCACCCTCATATCCTGCGTACTGAATGATTTTGCAGAAATAAAGGTTTTCGAAACTATGAACGGGTATTGCATGCTTTATTTAAAATGTGGGATTGGCGGGAGAGTTTTTGTGCACCCTACTTTGCTCTCTCTTTAAGGTTATTAGAAGATGGTTACCCAGCCCCGGATGGAGGATCGGATCAACGACACGATACTCTGCCTCCAGATACGCGACAGACCCAAAAACTCGCGCATGGAGAAAGACCTCGACTTCTGAGGATGGGTAAACGAAACGGTATAAATGATGGAATGTAAAAGATGGGTAAAATGAAACGATGTAAATGTTATGAAGTACAACGCTCAAAGGTACTAGGGAACAGAGTTGATCGAAGAACTAATGAACCCGAGAACATCACCGCGTTGAAAGAGATTTAAGGACCCCGATAGCTAGATACACCTAACAACTAGGTACCTTCGGTTTTCTTTTTAACGTTTTCCTACACCCGACCTATAAGGGCACACTGCCCCCCCCGACTCCAGAAACCATACCCCCGGGATTCTATCCCGAGGAGATAAGACGGGTATGAGGTAAGTAAAGGACTCTTGAATCCATGTATTTGATATGCGCGAATGTTGTCCCCCTCCCTTCCCCTCTTTTCTCCCCCCCCCCCTCTGCAGGTTACATCAGAAATCACAACCGAGGTGTGGCGAAGATCTGAAGCCTTGCCATGCCTGATACGCGAAGCAGACTAGCTCCGCAAGGGGGCACCTAAGCACGCCCGCCAACTGCTCATGTAACAAACGAGCCACTAAATAATATGACTTGATAAGAATTGATCACTCTTACTCCAGGTTGCGCGAGTGGACACATGCCACGTATGTCTGAAACTATGAAAGAATGCTTGTGCGTGACTGAAGCGTCGACTCAACTGGTCAAAGGACCAAGAATGCAAGGAGTACGACAAAATAGTGCCCTCTTCCTTTTTGTCAATGCATGCCCCCCGTACCCGACCTAATGCTCGTCCGTCCTGAACCGCATGTATTCAAAATACTAACACTGACCCGCAATGTCTTGTGTCGAGTAAAGCGCTGAATAGCCTATCTTGATACACGGCCGCTCCCTATGTCGCACGTGTACTGTCTAGCCTACTGTTGTCCTCTCTCTCTCTCTCTCTCTCTCTCTCTCTCTCTCTCTCTCTCTCTCTCTCTCTCTCTCTCTCTCTCCCCTCCACACTCTCACTCTCCTAAAGGACTAGCACCGAAATTGGCAAACCGCCACCCCTAGCGTACCACCCAATTGGCTTCAAATACCGTCAGTATTTGCACAAAACTTGTCTTTAATACAATCACCCTGAGACCGTGTCATTACCTCTCCTTTTCTGCTAAAAGTCGATGAAACCGAGATTGGGCCGTAAGGGAAAGGACAGGTAAGACGACTGAGGTTCCCTAATCTGACCCGTAATAAGGGAACTACATGTCAGCGGCTCCTATGTTATAAAAAGATGCCTCAGATAAACGCGACCTTCCCCCGTCCCGAATTGTTGCAATACCCAAACAATAAAGGTGATCGGAACATCCTCATGTTCCAGGAACGCCCCTGTCCCCGTATCAGCTGCTCCAGACGGGAGTTATGAAACTGTCCCTCATCCCCGGTTGTGAGAGATGGGTCGATTTGCGCCCTTACCACAAGTTTTCTATGTCCTCAGTTGTTTCCCATAAAACCCCTGTCTTTTCTAATTAAGTAATCAGGCCGTAGGAGGCTACGTAGGAACCAGAATGATGTTTTACAAGGTTAAAAGGACTAGACCAAAGTGAAGAACTCGTTGCAATGAACCCTGTTGAAAGTGAAATTGTTTAGTTGAAAAGCAGGATGCATTGATAGAAAAGAAATGTTTAACCTATGTCCGTCCCTCAGCAAAATACCTGTTTAGTACCAGGTTGATAGCTCGCAGTACCCTTTGTAAATATAAAACCCTAGAGAACGGCATATCTTTGTCAGGCTCGTCTTACGAAGGTGGGTCTCCATCAGATGAACTGTCGTAACGGTAATAAATAATTGTGAAGGAAAGCCATAGTAAATCCAACAGGCCCATCATCGGTCATTTATATGTTAGTTGTAAACCCTAATATAACGGACGTTTTCATTTTTGCTTGGAGCTGGGAGAGAAATAGACTTTTGTGATTACCTTCCTCTGCAAATTCTCTAAAGACTGTCTTTTCAAACTCGTTTAAGGGTACGGCTGTCGGGAGAAAAGAAGGACCGGATGTGGGAGCACGAGGCCTGACTGCGGACTATGGAACACCTGCGACATTGGCCAAGGCGAGACCGCGACAGAAAAGAGCTGCAGGACGAGGCACTGTTTTCAACAAAATGAGAAGAAAGGGCCGACCTGATGCCCCTGCTCGATGTCCAGTGTTTGCCGACAAGTCCCCGCTCTTTGAACTCGGTCATGAGCCTGCCTATCTGAAATTCTCCGTCCCCCTAGTCTGTACCCGATCTGGCCCTGCTCCATCCCCCTTTTTCTCCAACCTACCCTAAAGGACTGCTCACGCGCACCCTTCTTCCATCTGAACTTTTTGACTTTCACCTCAAAGGACACAGGGTGAAAAGGACCTTTCTGATCAGGAATGCGAGGGAAAGGCCGTGCCCTGCAACGCGGGACCTAGAATAGAGCTGGACCCGTAGCTCCACCGCCGGTGCTCCACAGCGCCAACAAAAGACAACAAAGAATACTGAGAACTCGTTAACTTCGAACATTTGACACCCTCAATCATCGTTTCTGCTACGCCTCATTTCTCTCCCAGCCACCATTGTATTGATTATGCTCCAATCCAAATCTGATATATGTAATAACCCGTCAGTTCACATTATGAAATGTACTCACTGCTCTCGCTACAGAATCGTTTTTGTATTGTATTACTATGACTTTCCTGCTAACAAATTTATCAAAGTTTATCAATAGGCCCGCCTCCCAAGATGAAAAATTTTAAATGTACTGTTTATAGCTCCTTCACCTGGGTTCCTACTTTCTACTTATGACCGCCACAATTAGACATGAATAGGAAATAGGCCAGCAAGATGTCTTGGATATGTTAAAGGGGGGACTGTGGAAAATTAGTACGATTTTGGTAAACATTACCTGCGCCATCTTGCCTTTTCCCCGGATGCCACACTTTTGTCGTGCGCACCCGCCATTTCACGTGCCTCAACCAGAACCTCCCTCTGCACGCCACTGGCCCCCAGCATAGCCCATCACCCTCGCAAAGCCTGCACGCTGACCAACCCCCGCTCGCACATGCTTTAGGTCATAAACCCCACTTCAGCGCAGCTCCGACTCAGAGCCCCATCCTGTTCCCAGCGCGACACCTCCCTTCGTTCCTTTCATGGTCCCAGATCCTTTGATGCAAAACCCCCTTTTTCCTGTGCCCGTTTGCCGTCCTCCTTCCCAGGCCGACACCTAGATCTGCCGATACTGCTCCCTGCCCCTCCCCG
This sequence comes from Lissotriton helveticus, assembly GCF_964261635.1. Taxonomy (NCBI): domain Eukaryota; kingdom Metazoa; phylum Chordata; class Amphibia; order Caudata; family Salamandridae; genus Lissotriton; species Lissotriton helveticus. The sequence goes on along the minus strand of NC_136068.1, from coordinate 1,964,716,912 downwards.
TACAGTAGAAGGCTTCCTTCATCAAAGAACCCCCGAGTTGATCAAAGCCCCCACCCCATGAGATCCGATCGAACCCCACATTCCATGAATCGACGGAATATCCAGCTGCGCGATAATCATCACCTGTTGTGACCAGGGTGGGGAGTTCTACTGTAAATGTGTGTGGGAACGGGCCCGAAGGGGAGGTCCCGGGAATGTCTTTCCGTACATCAAAGCGTTGCCATGAATATGTAAACTGTAATAAAAGCCATGAAACCTGTATATAAGGGGCCAGGCCTCAGAGAGGAGCTAGAGCACCTCATGACGATACCTGCTGTCTGTTTTGTTGTGTTCTCCTCCGGAGAGAATAAACCTTGTTTCCTGCCTTCCAGTCTCCAGCGCCTGCCTCTTCATTGATTAATAATTCGTGGGTTACAGAGGCAATACCGCCGGGCAAATATCGATTGTCCCCGACCTTAGGTTTTACACAGCCCTGCATTTCTAAAGTGATGAAGCGTGTTTTTAGCCTACTTGGCTTAACGACACGCTTCGCCACTTTATTGCAAACAAGCTGCCCGTCCCGACGTTGTCCGGGGATGAATTAGAATGTCTGCAATGGTTGTAATAGGCAAAGTAAATTGCTTTCAAAACTTGCCTGTGCGTCTGCTCAGAAGCCCTCGTTTGGTACCGCTGAAGGTAAGCGTGTGCTCTTCTGTTTGTTGTCCTTGCCACAATATGCGAACGTGTGTGCCCACTCCAGGCGACGCCCCGGTACCGCTGAAGGTGAGCATGTGCTCTTCTGTTTGTTGTCCTTGCCGCAATATGCAAACGTGTGTGTCCGCTCCAGGCAACGCGGCAGCCGCGAACGAGTTTGTCCGCTGTAGCGCCACTTAGAGGCACCACATGACGTGAACGGCCAACAATGCCAAATTCAACTCCCGCTTGTAATGGCAAATGCAACTTCTGCTTCTCGCAAGCAGTGGAATCCAGCTTGGCTTTGAGGAATGCCGCGCCCATCGCTCTATGCACACGCCTCCAGCACAACGCTTTTCGCAAGCGGTATAATTCAGCAGGGTTGGATTTTGATGAATGCTGCGCCCATCGCAAGCGGTATAATTCAGCAGGGTTGGCTTTTGTCAGGGTTGTGTTTTGACGAATGGCGTGCCCATCGCAAGCGGTATAATTCAGCAGGGTTGGGTTGTGACGAATGCCGCGCCTATCGCTCTATGCACACGCCCCCAGCACAACGCACACTCCCACAATGGAATACTTTTTCCCAAACGTTCTTTTTCCCTTCTAATGTATATGTTGTGCTGGTGTATAGCCTATGACCATTTGCGGATACTCTCCTTTGGAACACTGTATTGGGTGTTCCGGTTGGTGCTGTGGTTCCGGAGCTTACCCGCCTCAAAGGTTTGGGCTCTCTCTTTATAATATTAGTATAGATATAGATATAGATATGCCCGTAAGCTGGGAGAAAAATCCTAGCTCAGTACATTCAGCGAGCACGAGTGGCTGCTTACACTGCTATTCAGGCTCTATAGTCGTTAGCACCATTTCTTAGCACATTTTTACATCCATTTTGGATGCAAGGTAATTTTTGTACTACTAAAATAGTGCTAAATGACTGGTTATGCTTCTTGCATACGTGTGCCTACTTTTGATCCAATTATGCGGTTCTTGGGACTCTGGTGCACCTGCTGCACGAATGGTAGCTGGACCCTTGTACAATATATGAAAACAGTGAGCTAGCGCCTCCTGAGGAAAATGCTACATTTAGCGCTATGCAGATGTGTTGCTTCCATTGGTGCAGCAGGTGCAGTGACACCAAGGCCTAGAGGCCAAGGGGCCTGCTGAAAGCTGAGCATTGCTGTATTTTACCATGCCAACAGCGGGCAAGCCGCCCAGTTCCTTCCTTGCACTGGGGCCCATGCCACACTTACCACTCCACTGGTCTTCAGCATCAACTTAACTTCCTCAGGAATTGTTAGATAATAGAGGTGGCAAAATGAACATGAATGCAGAAAATGTGACATGGTTAACTGTTTTCTTTCAATGCAAACACAAGTTGGCATGGCACACCTGGCATGGCACCCGGTCTCTTCAGTGCTTGATAAGCACTGTGGAAATTATGCACAGAGTTAAAACCAAAACAAATGTTTAAAGAAAAACAGGAGAAACTAAAAGATAGCCACTTAAGCAGAACCAGAAACGTGGTATTAATCCTGGCTTCTCCACGTTACCAAATTGAGTGATCTTAGTCAAATATTTTATTTCAGCAATCCTCCATTTTCTTCATTTTCGCATATGAAGGTAGCTTGAAATACATGAGTTCAGTCGCCAGGCGTACCAAACGTCCTGTGTTTCATTTATTAGACTACAATGTTGCTTTATCTATAGGAATGTGGGCCACGTACAGGGTGCACATTACACCTTACTTTCCTCTTAGTTCCCAAAGGGCATTGTCGCCAGGGAGCGGTGCAGAAATGGTTCATGTCCATGGTACATGTTTTAAAAGTCTCACTTTTAATAAGTGCAATGATATAATGTGACGTATTAACATCCGTAGTAGGATGGGATACCATTCACATCAAACCTCTGGCCGCAAAAGTGACAGGTCTGGCAGGAAACGGCTGGCCAGAAATTTGACAGGTCTAGTCTTAAATTTGACAGGTCTGGCAGCAAACCCTGGCCTTAAATTTGACAGGCCTGGCAGCAACTTGCTGGCCGCAAACACTCTGGTTTTAAATGGGTGACGTGTACGGCTAGTCCCAAAACTGACAGGTTTGATTGCAAAACATCGGTTAATTGTGTATGTTTAAAAAAGTGCATAGAAAAAGTGTGTGCATGTAGTAGGGAAATGCCTGGGCTTGTTTAAAACTGTGGGTTGCAGACAGCTGTTGGCTGAACAGCTGTGGGGCTGTCCTGAGTCCCCCAGCCCAGGGCCTGGGAAGAAGACTGGGGCATGTAGGTGTCAAAGTTGTAAAGGGTCCTCACAAACCTTCCTCTGGCTTTCTCTAATATATACATTTTTCTGTTTATATTTTATAAGCGGCTCAAACATGCTGCTGAAGAGAGGTCTGCGCAGCCCTTAAGGGACAAAACAGCAACCGTCTAGAACAACAGAAATGGCACAAAAGGCGTGAGTAGGCGTGTACGCCATGAGAAACTCTCAACGTCCTACACACTAGCCAACATGATGACAATCCTCTACAACAATCCATCCTGCACAGGGGTGGGGTCGGCACTGACAATGTTTACAAACACAGATTACACCGGGCAGGGTCTGTGTAAAACCGGTACATCGGGTCTATGCCCTCTCAGGGTATCAAAAGGGATGGGTGTCTCAACCGTGGTAACCTTTAAGAAGAAACATAGGGACTCAGAGAACCTTCCCAACCCTTTAACACGTGTGAAGGTCTGTAAGGTATTCACAGAGCCCCAAACCGAACCCTTAAACCTAAAGAAGACGGCGCCGGTGCTCCCAGAGGTCCAGGCAAGGCCCTTAAGCCCGAGAAGAAGAAACCGAGGACCCCTGAACCCCAAGATAGCCCCTTAGACTTATCTGTAAAAAGGGATGCCAAGCCCTTGAATGAGGCCGATACACCCATGAGCCCCAAGGAGGCGGTAGTTGTACTGGAGGGTGTAGAAGAGATGGCGCAGCCACAAGCCCCTAAAACATCGCGCCTCTCAAGAAAACATCTGAAGCTGAAACCGGGGGTCCCTAAGCTACAGTTAGCAGAGTCCCTCAGCAACCCTAATGCAACGCTGGATCCATCCTGCGTCCTGAAACCCCGGACAGTGCCAAATAAAATGACTGTTCATGTAGAGGTGCACGCCCCGGAGCAGACCCCAAAACCGGGTGTAAGTGTTCAGGCCGGGCCAAGGGTCTCAACAGGTGATAATGCGCAACCCCTAGAAGGTCCTTCTATCATGAATAGCTACGCTCTCGAGGTGATGAGGGGGTTGGTAGACGGCATAGGTAGAACCCCAGAAGCGGTGTACCAGGGGTCATCGAACATTGGGGGTTTACAGAACCCAGGTAGCCAGTCACCACACCCTGACACAGGCATTTCAGTTAGGCTCCCTGATTACAACAACAGTTCCTCACAATCCTCATACCCTTTGTCCCCTAGTACCCCTCAGGGAGCATACGACCCCACCACCCCCGCTGACAGCCCTGTGTACAGGACCGTGTCCAGCCCCGCTGCCAACCCCGTGTACAGTCCCGGGGCCAGGCCCGGTTACAGTCCCGTGTCCAGCCCCGCTGCCAGCCCCGTGTACATGTCTGTGTCCAACCCAGTGGCCAGCCCCGGGTACAGTCCCGTGACCAGCCCCGCTGCCAGCCCCTGTACAGTCCCGTGTCCAGCCCCGAGGCCTTCGTAAGCCCCACACAGCCCTCAGCAATAAGTGTGGATGACAATTCAGCCGTGGACTACTATGATTTGCCGCTTATTGCACGCCCTTTTGGCACTTTTACACTCCTGAACTCACCATACCAACAGCAATGGAGGCTCACTAATTGTAAAACATGCCAGGAACAGGCGTTAAAGAATGGGGCTAAGGCTGTTAGCAGTATAGAGGGTCCTGAGCAGGCGTTACAGAATGGGGCTAAGGCGGTTAGCAGTATAGAGGGTCCTGAGCAGGCGTTACAGAATGGGGCTAAGGCGGTTAGCAGTATAGAGGGTCCTGAGGAGTTGCATCCATTTATAAGGCCGCGCAAGGTGGGCCCCCCTAAGCAGGAACAAGATGGGTCTGTAAACACCCTAGATGTATTGGGGGCTCGTATAAAAGAGATGCAGATGGCTGTTCGAAAATTAAAACGCCAGGCGAACGGCGCAAACATGAAAATTGAGCTGGGGTTTCCAATAGCGGCTTCAAGAGGAAGGCCCAACAGAAGGCCCAACAGAAGGTCTTGGAAAGGGTTGGTGTTGGACTTGGCCCTTTTCACAGAAATCTTTTTTTTTTTTGCTTCCCCGAATTCTGGATGTCCCCCCTTTATAATGTAATTGTATAGGCCCTGCGAGGTTGTAATGCCCTGTGTATTAAAATCAATGTTAGGTACAGGTGCTCTACCTTCAACATGGCTGCCATAGGCCCCTGTTACTGCAGTGTGGTCGTGTTAAGGCACATTCTAGTTGCCAGGAGCTGGCAGGGACTCCAAACAATGTTGCCATTCCAGCCTGCCTTGTCTGCCCACAGTTAGAGTAGGGAAGCTCCTGGCACCTTCTAGAATAAGGGCGGAGCTTAGTTTTGCCGCCTTAGAGGGTGGTCACCTGACCTGGGCCTATATAAGCTAGGGAGGGAACTTTTTCCAGTCAGTTGGGGCATCACTGACCTGGGGGACCCACGCAGGAGTTTTAGGCGGAAGGGCCTAGTTAGGAACCTATGCTACTGAGAGTGATAGGATTTAGGTGCTGCCTCTAAAGCTGGGTGAGATGTCCTAGACTAGCCCCCTGATCTGGCTCGGCGGTAGGGAACCCCAGGGACCATCTACAGTGACCTGCAGAGGACGCCTGCCTGCAGCCCCCAACTCAACCCCCCTTCAAGAAACAAGAAACTGATATTTACAAGGGCGCAAAGTCCATCACGTGCCAAGAAGAAGTCTAACTGCTACAGGACTGCTGGAGAATCAACCAGGTACTGGACTGTGCTGCACCTGCGCCCCCTTTGTCTTGACCTGGGTCCCTGCGCTGACCTGCCACTGTCGTGTGGCCTGTCCTGTTTGAACTGTGATCTGCCTCCCACTTAAATACACTACCCGAGGAGCGCTGTCCTGCATTATCTGAACTGCCATAGATTGCCAGAGCTGTGGGTCCCTCCGAGCGCTGTGACCTACTCCAAGCGCTATCTCTGCTGAACATCTGACCCACGTGTACCTTAGCGTTGGCACCTGAAGTGATTGGGCTAATTGGGGCCCCAGCGCTGCATTCCTCCTGAGAAGGGCTATGCACCCCAAGCGCTGTTGAAATTACCCCCAAGCGCTATCGCTCTAAAGCGCTATCCTACTGTGCCCCAAAGCGCCGAGAAACGCTGAGCGCTAGAATCGCCGAGCTCCGCCTTGCCTGGGAAGACGCTGTTGCCCCGTGGAGCCCTGACCGGTTCCCAGCGCTGTGCTAATTAAGCGCTGACCTGCCTCGTGGCCCCCCCCCCGCCCCTGAAGCGTCGGGCGGAGAAGCGCGATTGCTGGGGCTGCACTCACCGCCGCAGCCCGAGCGCCGCTCGTGGAAGACCGCCGCTGACTGTGGCATTCCCCCCTCGGCGGCCCCCGGTGTGAGGGGAGGGCTGCCGCTACTTCAGGGAGGGCCGCGCTAGGCCCGGTGAAGCAGCTTTCCAGCACCACGTGACGGGGGGCACCGGCCGCGTCAATGGCCCCGCCCCTGTCCAGCGCCGTGCAGCGATTGGCTGCTGCAGCCGCGCCCACTGTGCCTGCTCCGCGATTGGAGGCAGAGGCTGTGCCTCCCCCATCGCTGCCCGCTGATTGGTCCCCGGGCCACAGGAAAGCCAGGGAAGGCCCGGGAACAGCCTGCCAGCACCAGAGGGCTCTCTGAGGAGAGCGAGAGCCCGGTAACAGCCGGTAATCATCGGGACCTCCGAAATGGGTCCGGAAGCCCGAAGATTAAGGTAACTCCCCGGGGAGGCAGGCGGGAGGCCAAGAGGAAGAGCGGGGACCCCCCAAGAGCCAAGTGAAACATTAGTTGGGCCTTGTCGGCCCCCAACCCCCTCGGACAGGACCCAAAGTGCTGGACTGGGTCCTGTGGGCCCCATTAGAGACCCGGAACTGGGCCTGAGTCTAATTAAAGTTTAACCCCGCGTTGGGGGGAGGAAATGGATGTTCTTCCCTGCCCCTAGGCAGGACTTAAAAGTCCTACTGTCACTGGGCTGCTTTGGAGGTCCCAGGGGCCCCAGTTTACGTGCCAGATGAAATGTTTTCCTGGCTTCATTAAGTAAATGTCACCCGTGTCCTAAAGGGTTGGGGATACTAGTGCCTTCACAATAAGAAGTTCTACTCTTAGCCTTATGCCTGGCTTGGTTTTGATTAAATGAAATACTCCTTACCACCTGATGAAATGTTGATGCCGGTCTGTTTGCATTGGCCTGCCTATCTTACTTAAAGATATGTTTTGCTTATGCCAAGGAAAAGTTTCATATGCATGAGCCACCTTTTATATGTCTCATGAAATGCTCTACCTAAGGTCAATGGAATGTTTTACCCTTGTGTAAACAAATGTTTCAATCTTAGCCCTGTGCATGGCTTAACCTGGCTACTGCAGCCATTCACTCAAGCTAATTAAATGTTTTACTCCTGTCTAGGGTAGGGGTTCCCGAATGCCTACAGTGATATAGGAAATGTTTTATTCCTGCTAACAGGACGGCTAATTGACTGTCGTTGAAATGAATTCCTTGCAGGGGCGGGCTTCATGAAAAGTTTATCCTATCCAAGGAACAGTTGCCCAGATGCCTAAAAGTGCTATGCTGCAGGGGTTGTTTATTAATGAAATATTTTACCCATGCTGGAGGCAATGTGTCAATTTACCTGCTGACATACTGGTTAATACCTACTGGAATGTTTACTGCTGTGTAGGGAAACGCTATTTTCTTTCCTGACAGGGTTATTGCGATATGCTGTGGTGATTAAAGAATCACACCCCTTTACTCCCTCAGGCAAATGATTAAGAGGTGCTGCATTGATGATGAAAATGTCATGTTTACCTTATGGGGTGTTCCCTCTTATTGAGGACATGCTTTCCTTAATGACCTATTTACTCCCGATTCGGAAATGTTTGGGTCCTCCTGAGTGCATGTAAAAAGGTCTATTCTTACGTGAGGAAGTGTTCGCCTTTACCAGATGACAGGGTTGTTTATCCCTGCCTAATGCCATGATTGGTGTGGCCTGATGACATGTTCATTCTGCATGAAATGTTCTACATTTAATGAACGGTTCTATCCTCATTTAATGCCCAGCTGATTCCTGCTGTAGGATATGTTTTACTCTTGCTGAGGAGATTTATGTAAAGTTCACCCTTGCTTGGTGAGATGTTAATTGATTTTCCTACTGAACTGGTTACTACCTGAAGACCTGTGGACTCTTGTTACAGGTTATGCTCATCCTTGCCTGATGAGCTGGTTGAAATGCTAATTCTTTCATGAAGTGTTCATTGTTAACTAATGAAATGCTAAGTCTCTGATGAAATGTTCACTGCGACATGCTATATTTATTGAACTGCTCCCTTTTCTCCCCTCCTATGAAATGCTTTAATGACTAGTTGATACTGTGATTTTCCACTCCTGAACCTTAGTCCTACATAAAAGTTATTTGATTTTTAATCAAACACCCTGGAGTGGTGTCAGTCATTGCGTTCCTTTTATTGTCTCAGTGGGTGTGTGCTGTGTAGTCACTTAACACCTAAGCTTTCGGGTGCCTACCTGCTCGTGCCAGGCTACCCCCGGGGAACTGGCGACTCCAGTTCCTACAGTTGGGTTGTGTAAAAAAGTGATAATACAGACGTGTCAGACAGCTGTGGCCGACATACACGGTATACAGGCGTGACTATGGCAGCACCAGCCCCTAAAGACCCCCACAACCACTGGTGCTCATAAGAGGCCCCCAAAATATACCCGTAAGTTCTAGAGGTTAGTGAGATAGTCTGTACGATTCTTACAACTGCTCAAGCAGAGGCCATCTGCTGCCCCACAGCCCCTCAAACAAGAAACTATTTCTCTAGACCCCTTCAAACAAGACACATCTGATTCCCTAGACCCCTTCAAACAAGGTACCATAGCTTCAAGACCAACGCCTGAAACATATAAACCAACACTTCACCACCGACAATACATAGGTGCAGGGTCTAACATACCGAGGTTCGGCCATTTGAAGGGGGTAGGGGGCGGGCTTTAAAACTCCAAACAGCAACATTCAGAAGGTCCTATGGGCATATCTGTAGTGACGGCCTCCATGAACAAGACGTACAGCGACACCGACCCACCTGTTCTGATAGGCTGGGGCTTGGTATCTAGAAAAGCATGGGTCCATAAAAAAAAGTGGTTTAATAGTACAAAGCAACGCCGGCTTTTAATTCATAAGCTGAAGAAGGCGAGAATATGCGCTACCCGCAGGTTTACAAGGACCCCTGAGACATGTCCCACCCTAACCCCCCCAAAATGACACAGCAGAGAACACCTCCGCAACTCTCACTCCTACTGATGAGGGCCCAGAGCCCTTGTTTTTAGAGAGTGTTAGAAGTTACACTCGCAATGTAGAGAGGTTTAGGGCCGTAGAACACTATAAGGAGTTTAGATTTGTTAACCTACACCAAATAACATCAACCACTCATGGTGTTCTAGCTATACATCAGGCTGTGCATGAGCTCATAGAAAGGTTGTTACACGATGTGGGGCCTAATGACTTTTTCCAACTCCGCTTCCAAGGGCAGGGTTTTGACACTCCGTTGTTCACCAGGCGGAAGACCTGAGATGTTTTTGACGCTGTGCAATTTTTAGAAAACCTCTCGGCTTTTACAGAGTAAGGCTGAACTAGTCTCCTATGGCACTTTTAGAGTCATAGCCCTCATTGTACGGGGGCGTGAGGGGGGTGTTTCCAGACCCTTAAAGAGCATACTATACAGTCAAAAAATTGGTAAGAAACAGCGGTTGCTGCTCAACTTTAACAATCCCGCTACCAATACATGTCTGGCGGCCAACATCGTGGGTCTGCTGATGGCTCGCAAGACCCCTGACGCTGTCATCATGTCTAGAAGCCCATGAGGTTCTTGAAATACCTCCTGACCGTGTGGTCGGCTTTGGCGATATAGGTCTTTTTTAGAACGGTGAAAGTTCTTTATCACAGCGGTTCCTGGCAGTACTTTACAACCAGGGAACCTGTGAGAAACAAGACCGTATATGTCCTCCACATCGAAAATCATTTTTACGGCATCTTGAACCTTAAAGGTTTTCTGGGGGTCAAGTATGTGTGCGCCCACTGCGACCATATATACAACAATAAAACATACCACCAGTGTGAAATGCATTGTAGAATGTGTCAGAGGGACGGTTGCATAGAAGACCCCACCATGAAGGTGAGGTGCTGCACATGTAGGTTGTTTTGTCGCTCGCAAGCCTGCTTGAACATACACGTAAAATCTTTCAAATGCATCCCTAAAAAGGACTGCAGCGAGTGTGGGCGGTATGTGGCAACGGATCACAAGTGCAAAGGTATGATATGCCCCCGCTGCCATGTGTCTTACACTGATGGCCCCAACCACCAGTGGTATATGGTTAAAGGTCCATCACAGACCAAGACCGAAGACTATTTAGTGTTTGATACAGAGTGCACCCAAGAGACGGGGGTACACCAGCCTAACTATATTTACGCACACCATCTAACTTCCGACGCCAGCTGGGAGTTTGAGGGGCGAACGTGTTGGTGATTTCCTAAGCACTTTCTTTCAATCCAAATTTCAAGGGTATACCATGCTCGCCCACAACTCAAAAGCCTACGACTCCTTCTTTATTCTGCGAAACATGATTCGTGAAAAGATACAGGTGGAACTCATAACCCAGGGGTCTAAACTGATGCTGATGACGGTATGCCCTTTAAAAATACATTTCATAGACACCCTGAATTTCCTACCCATGAAATTGAGCAAGCTGCCAAAGGCCTTTGGGTTCCCAGGGTGTAAAGGTTATTTTCCACACTTCAACACCTGGGCTAACCAGAATTATGTGGGGGCCATGCCTCCTCCTGAAAGCTACGGGATGGAATACATGATGCCTGATGAGAAAGTGAGCTTTCTACAATGGTACTCTGAAAACCGTGAAAAGGAGTTTCACTTTAAAACAGAGATGAAAGCTTATTGTCAGGCGGATGTAATGATCCTACGGCAAGCTTGTAACCTCTTCAGAGATGTTGTGGTGTCTATGACTAAAGAAGTCACGGTCTTGAAACCTAAGACACTGACTGAGAAAGTCAAGGCCTTGACATCCAAAACCCCTGAAATGCGGGAAACGGTCGACTACATAGACCCATTTCAAAACGTCACTCTGGCCTCCATGTGTATGTCATCTACAAACACAGGTTTTTGATGCCTGAAACTATAGCTCTAGTACCGCCAGACCTCTATAACGGTAAACAGAAACGTTATTCAACCCCCTCTATCCAGTGGCTCATGCACATCTCTGAGAAGGAAGACATCCAGATTCAACATGCCTTACAGGATGGTGAATACCGCCTGGGCCCCTATTACCTGGACGGATTCTCTGTAATTAAGGGTATGCGGACGGCCTTTGAATTCAACGGTTGTTTTTACCACGGCTGCCCCAAGTGTTACAAGCCCCTAGAGTATAACAAAATGTTGGGGGCCACCATTGAACACTTATACAGACGTACTCTGACAAAGACCCTGTATGTTGAAAAGCAGGGGTTTACTATGAGAGTTCTATGGGAGCATGAGTGGTTAGACATGTTAAAAACTGACACAGGTCTCTGCTCTTTTCTTCAGACTCGTGATTTACCCAAACCTCTGGAGCCCCGCAATGCCTTATTTGGGGGGCGTACAAATGCCATACAGCTGTACAAGGCCGCTGGTGAGGGTGAGAAAATACACTATTATGATTTCACCAGTCTGTACCCTTTTGAGAACAAGATGAAGTTGTACCCACTGGGTCATCCCACCATCATCTATAGAGATTTTAAGCACATATCCGAATACTTTGGGCTTATCAAATGTGAAATCTATCCTCCTAAGCAGCTTTACCTCCCTGTGTTACCATGCAGAGTCGATGGCAAGCTGATGTTCCCCCTCTGCCGAACATGTGCGATGCTTAAAGAGGTTGACGGCTGCAGACACACCGATGAACAGAGGATGCTCACAGGGACCTGGTGTAGCATCGAGGTACAAGCTGCCTTAGAGAAAGGGTACAGGCTCGGTAGAGTACACGAAGTGTGGCATTTTAAGAGCACTACAACACAACTCTTTGCCCCCTACATTAATTTATTTCTCAGAGACAAACAGGAGGCCTCAGGGTATCTGAATGGTGTACTAGTCAGGATGCAAAACAGAAATACATCGACTACTACGCTCACGAGGATATCCATTTACGCCCCCATCTGATAGAGGTCAATCCTGCACGCCACCAGTTAGCCAAACTGTCTCAACTCCCTATGGGGAAAATTTGCACAGCGCACAAACCTTTCAAATACTACCTTAATATCAGATCCTGAAGAACTGTTCAAGTACCTGTTTGCCCCATGCTACGAGGTGTCCAGCTGCGAGTTTATAGATGACGATACCGCGGCTTTGTGTTGGAAATACGCCCAAGAGTACCCCACATCGAGTAACAACATAAACATTTTCATAGCCTGCTTCACGACAGCCCACGCTCGTCTAGAGCTTTACGGGGTTATGGATAAGCTCCAGGATCGCTGCTTGTATCACGATACAGATTCTGTGATTTTTCTGAGCAAGCCGGGGGATGAAGACCCTCCTCTAGGAGATTATCTGGGTAACCTAACCAATGAGCTAGATAAGGATGAGTATATAATTGAATATACAACCTCCGGGCCTACAACATACAGTTACCATACCAACAAGCACAAGGTGTGTATGAAGGTCAAAGGGATAACATTAAATGTCAGCAACACCCTAAAAAAATCAATTTTGATAGTTTGAAGAATCTGGTGCTTGAATACGCTACAGCAGACGATTCTGAGAATGCTAAAACCATAGTCGTGAACCAGCCCTGCATAGTCAGATCCAAAAAGAAGTGGCAAATCACACCCCAGCCTCTACATAAAACATTGCGAGTTGTTTTTGATAAAAGGGTCCTGACCACAGACTATAAAACACTGCCTTATGGTTATTAGACCCATTAGAGAGACAGCCGCCACAGCATGGACACTAGGTTATAGCATCCGTTCTCCTGCGTGCTAGCAGGACCCTCAAACTGTGGTAAAAGCTACTTTATAAAAAAAGCTCTTAGAAAATACCGCCTCTGCTTTATCACAAACCCCTAACACATTGTGTGGCTTTATTCTTGCTGGCAGCCTCTTTATACAGACTTGGGCCGCCGGTTCCCCATATCAAATTTATAGAGGGTATACCGGATAACCTCAACGATGATGAGCTACTACCCCCAGCCCTTGTAAATATGATAATTGTTGATGCGTGAAGGTGGTGATCATCCCGAGTTAGAGAGAGCTTTTACTCAGTATTCACATCATCGTAATCCAAGCATCTGCTACATTGTGCAGAACTTGTTTTACAAAGGCAAGAACAGTAGGTCTATAGCTCTCAATGCTTCATACCTTGTTTTATTTAAAAACCCTTGTGACAAACAACAAATAGCCGTCATAGCTAAACAGATGTACCCCGGAAACACACACTTCTTCATGGAGGCCTTTAACGACGCTACAGCAAAACCCCACGGGTACCTGTTGGTAGACTTAAAAAATGAAACTCTAGAAGACTATAGACTAAGGGCTGATATTTTTCCCCCAGAGCTACCAGTAGTTTACACCCCAAAGCCCAAGACCAGGACCTTTAAAAACCAACACTGATGTATTTTAGAACCATTTACAGCCCCGCCCTTATAACGCTCAGTGGTGACCATGTCTGCACACCTACGCCGCAATTTAGCCCTCCTGAAAATGCTTGTTAAAGCCAGTCCCCAACATCGAAAGGCCATCCTGGGCACCGCTTCTGACGATTTAGTGGCTGCCATTTCAGAAATAGCCCTAAACACCTTAAAAGGCAACGTCCCTATATCAAAGCGTCAGTTACAGGTTCTGAAGAGGGGTCTTATCAAGAAGCTCAGAAATAAAAGGACCACACTCATCACCAAGAAGAAACTGGTGAAACAGTCTGGGGGCTTTATAGGTAACTTGCTGGGGATAGCTATACCTGTAATTACAAGCCTCCTCTCGGGCCGGTGATGGATCATGCCACAAAAATGTATCTGGTTCCTAGGCAGCAAATTGAGCAGCTGGGGTCTTCCTCGGACAACGCCTGGGATATCTGTAGAAATGAGACTCTACGTCTGGATACTGAAATTAAAGAAATTTTGAGCAGGACTGATCTAAACTCCTACGACAAGGCTAACCTATACACCAGCACTCTCAAAAATTTCTTAAATTACTACGCCCAATGGAATACCGAGAAAAACAAGCTGACTCTATATACCCCAGACTCTGAACAACCCGCAGCTCAGGCCCCTGACCCTCAGCCCCTACAACCGCCTCCCGATCTTGCGACAGCCTCAGATACCTTTGTTGGAGACCTCTTACAAAATATAAGTCAAACGCACAGAGGGGCTGCGCAGATGATAATGAGTAAACTAGCCGCTTCTAAAGACCTAACCTCTTGGAATGAACGAGGTGATTTTTCTCTACAAGGGCCAACCGGTTGCAGGGTCGCATATGTATGATCTAGTCAAGGGTCTCACACACCCCAAAATCCTAACGCCTCAAAATGCACCGAGAGGCTGGGAGCAGTTTCTGAGGGCCGCTGCTGAACTCAATATACCTTCCACGCTTGTTGGTAATAATGAACACCGCCGCCTGCTAGACAATTTGAAGGACCCCCTACTGCCATCGCCTACAGGTTCTGAAGTTCGAAGGCTATCCCCTAAATGGTCTACCCCTGCACAGCCTTCGACATCTCGAAAAATAGACATTGCCCGAACTACCCCTCACATGGATTACTCCTTGATGTTTCTAAAGACTTTTTGAATAATTGTGTGTGGTTTTTATTCCAAGGTTTCTGCAATAAAGTTTTGTCAACTATTGACCCACCTACCTACCTGTTTGTAATAAACACCTGTTATAACTTTTCAAACCGTCTCAGTTGTCTTTTAAAAAACATTTTATGGTGCATGTATATTGAAATACAGAGTCGGAATGCATGATTTTAAAAATATAATGTCTTTATTTTACAAGTTCAACATTAAGCATACAAGTTATAATCCCTTACAGTTTTGACAAGGTACATATTCTTTTTTCACAGGTCTGACCGACACCCGTGTGTTTTCTTTTACATATTTCGCAACTATAATATCATTGTTAACAAGATCCCTCGAATATAGATATAAGAAATTTCTAAACAAAACACCCTGTGACATTTTACTGATAAAATAAATAGTGTTCACCGCATGTGATGGCCATTGAATCCTGCACCCTTAGCTTTTTATACTCCACCATAGCTGCAGCTTTTTTCACAAACTTGAATATAGGAGGTGTATAGAGTCTGTGCTCAGGGAACTCTGCGGTACTGTCAAACACGTTAACCTGGTCAACATCTATAAACATGGCTGCCCAATGTGTCACAGCCTGGTCATGCGGGTTGGTAACCCATCGCTAGGGAAAACACCCAAAAAGTATTTCCTAGCGTATTTATGTCTGCTTAAGAAGTCACGTATCTGCACCGTATCCATTTCACAAATGTTTTTAAAGATAGTCAAACAAAATCTGCCACGCGTGGTTGATCTGAATGATGCTGTCGAATACAGAGAATACGTCCATGTTCACATTAGCCACCAGTGGAGATGCGAATCGTATTTCAGCTTTTAGATTCCCATTTTTGACCAGGTTGTAGTGATCGCCATCTTCCATGTCCGGTGTCAGGTCTAATGCGAGCAGCCTGTATCCACCTCCATAGCCTTCTCTTGACACTGCTACACTGCAGTCCTTTTGATGCTTTCCTGTTATCGAAACCAGTCCCTGATATTCCCTGATGTAATGCCCGGCGGCAAAACTAGGTGTGTAGGGTTTTGCAGGAATCACATTGCCCTCATTGACCAGCGCTGCGTAGTTGATGTTGTAGTGTTTAAAATTGAAGGGGTTTGAGCCATAGGTGCCACTAAAAGCTGTATTGTCCACAAACCCTATGATGATGAGCTTTGGTAGCTGCCCCAGAAATAAATTCTGCTGTTGTGTTAAGCGGGTACCTGCAGGGATGCTGAATACCTTCAGAGCTACTCTTTCCACAGCGTACTTGGCGTTGGATATTTGCAAAGCTTCGGCGTGCGCTAGCCTGACGCTCGGGGACACTTTCACTCTCTTTACAAACAGGCTCGCGGACAGTATGTTCAGCTTGTACTGTTCAGCATCCCCGTTGATGAGGCAGAATGAGTCCTTGTTGCGATTGAGCTTGATCTTAAGATCAATTCCGTTGATGAGCAGTTTATCTTGGAAGCAGAGGTCCGAATGTATGCGCCCCAGGAGGTCAAAGGTACGGCTGGCTGCAGCATGCCCCGCTCTTTTTATAAAACCCTTATCACCATCCAGAGCTGTGATTTCAAACTGGCCTGTGTATCCCTGTGAAAGAGACCGGCTGAAAGTTGTGTGTCAAGGGCATCGCTACTGTAATTTAGAATGCTCTCAATGTAGGCTCTGTAGGCGTACATGTTATCGTTCAGGGTGATGAGTCGGTCGCCCAGGGTGATGTCCACTTGATTAAACATGGTAGCTAGAGGGTAAGCGATTGGTGCCACTTTAGCGTCGTCGTCAAAGTCGGATCCATCCGCTTTTACGATTTTACACATAAGATGCAGCAGGGTGTTGTTGAGATCCAAATACATAGCCGTGGCCCCTGACACATAAAACTCTATAGGTGCCAGCGGTGTCAATGCTGCTAAAGGTGATACCTCCATGAAGAAGCTGTTTTTGATGCTTGTCTGCGTGGGTTTTAGACTAAACAAGTCCAACTCTGATTTGACGCACTCTCCAGATCCACAATGTACGAAGGCCATGGCTGTGTTTACAAGGCTTTAAAAAATATTTACTTTAGAGCCGGTTCGCTTCTTTGCAGCTCTCTTCCGTCTTGGAGCTCTTCTTTTCTGAGGGCGTTTTGAAACGGTCCTCCTTTTTTTATAGGGGGCTGGGGGACCCCTGCGTCTGGAAACACGCCGTTTCCTTTTGACACTCGCCCGTGGCTTATACATCAAACCAGCTCCTTCTTGAGGTTGCTTGTTCATGCGCTCTG
Source organism: Lissotriton helveticus (assembly GCF_964261635.1). Taxonomy (NCBI): domain Eukaryota; kingdom Metazoa; phylum Chordata; class Amphibia; order Caudata; family Salamandridae; genus Lissotriton; species Lissotriton helveticus. The sequence goes on along the minus strand of NC_136068.1, from coordinate 1,964,699,957 downwards.
CAACCGCCGACGTAACAGACCCCACCACCTCCTGGGCATTGTTCGTGGCAGCCGCCTTAACTTGAGGTTTTGCAATTTTATAGCATCTTCTCAGGAAAGGCATAGCTCTTCTAAACAGACTCCTAAAGAATCCTCCTAATCCAGCCCCGTACATAACGGGTGAACCTTGAAAGTACGGTGGTCCTCCATAACCGGCTTGATTTCTGTAATAGTCTCTGTACATAGACGGATCTCCGTAGGCTTTCATAACACCATGATGGCTGCTTAATACCTTCTGTCGGGTCTAGGCCTTAAATGAAGCTTGATAATAACTTTCCCGTATTTAAAGGCCACCGGCTCAGACTGATCATCGAAGATCATAATTGAAATAGTGTCAAAATGGTTTTTAGAAACTGCGACGTAGTCAGGTTTGTTAAATTGTATGTTGACCATGGTATTATTATCACCCTGTACATGCACCCACCTTAACAACGACGAGTAACTATCACCTATCCTCTGAGACTCTACAATATCGCTGTACACGTAGAGCGTGTAGAACCCCCCATTAATATCAGGGCACGTGTGATCTTGTTCCACGGGGCTTTTCACATGTTGTACTGTCCCTAAAATCCTTCTTAATTTACCTGAACAGTTAAACAGGGTGTTTCGATTTATGGATTTAAGAAACACCTTCCTTCTCACATTATCTAGCACCAGATGGATATTCGGATGTGGTTCTATACCGGCTATGGATTTGTTGGCTTCGATAATGCTTGAAACGTGTGGGTAGTAGCTGGGCGGGAAGGATGTGTGTATGCCCGTGGGGTCCTGTTCCCTCTTGAAGTGAAACTTGGTTTTGGCCACGGTAAATGTATTCCATGTTCTAAGGTATTGTATTTCTGTTAGGGCAACCTCCCAGTCCCCCTTCAGGTCCACAGCCTTAGCCAATTTGATAGTGTAATTAGAAATCTGATTGTTGGGGAACATGTCCTTAGAAGCGTTGGATGGTAAGGTTATATAAAAGTGTGTAGTCTCCATCGTCGCAGCGGTTTTTAGCTCACACACCCTTTAGGGAGCTGCCCAATACCCAACTGTTAAATTTCTCAGGCCATCCGCGCCATTTGACATATGCCTGGCTCTTAGCACCTGTACCTTTCCTTTTCAGAACCTTTTCAACCCTATACACACGGTTTGGATCATAGGGCACCTTTTGTAACTCTTCCTTGTAAAAGGATCCCAACACCATTTCCCCATCGTAGTCCTTTAACCTGTAAATATACATCCCTTCCTTAAGCTCCACTCTTTCCACTATAAATATTTCATCACTAAAGGTCTGTTGGTAACCCTTCGTGAAGACTCCTTTCAGTTATGAAATCCTTACGTGATCACCATTTTTAAAAACAGGCTTCTTCACCTTTGTCCCGAAGTTAGGACCATACACATTTCTCCAAGCAGTTAACGAATTATCAGGTGTTACCTCTTCAGGTGCCATTTTGATGGTCCTATGATAACTAGCATTATATACAGCTAAAAAAGCCTGTAGAACATCGGCGTATCTGTATGTATTGTTGGCAGTAAAATACCGCCACATCCTAGACTTTAAAGTTCTGTTAAACCTTTCTACAACCGCTGCTTTTACCTCCGTGTGTTACAAAATGTTGAACATTGTGCTGCTTTAATAATTTCTGAAATGACTTGTTTAAGAATTCTTTTCCGGCGTCTGTTTGTAGTTTTTGAGGAATGCACCCCTTATCGAAGATGGCTTTAAAAGTGGCCGTGACGCTAGCTCCACTTTTCTCACGCAGCGCCTCTGCATAGACGTACTTGGACAACACATCTATGACTGTTAATATATAACAGGCGCCGTCGTTATGTTTTGCTATATCTTGAAGGCTGATTATGTCCGCTTGCCACTGATAATCTATACACGCATTAACGATTGTAGGACGCCTCTTAAAACAGTCTTCTGACTGGTTTATGTAGTGAATACGCCTTCTCTCCTGATAACCACGTCTTCACAGCTTCTTTGCTTACCGACTCCTTTTCATCCTCAGCCCTTCTATACAGAGAGGCGACGCTTCCAAAGCTACCAACCCCTCTTGTATCATAATAAAGTTTTCTTAACCGGCCCACCGACATGTTAGCAGTCGTTACAGTACAGGAAATGAAAGACGCTTGTTTTGTGTAAACATTTTATTAAAAAATGAGTATTACCAAATCACAAACAAAAGGGGTTTCATATCTTTTCACAGTATGCGTAGTAAGTACGGTTTAACACATATACGGTTTTTGGGTGTAACATTCTACTACTTTAAATACACGCTAGCGTGTAACAATACATCATGACTTATCTATTATAAAACAACCTTTGTGGTGCCATGGCCTCTACTTTTCTGCTTTTTAGATACACATTACACATGCGCCTTTCTATAAGTCTTTCTATCATTTTTCTGTCACAGCACGCACAGGCGTTTGGCATGCTTAGTTTTGCGCAGGGGTCGTTGGCATAGCGTATCTCCTTTACTGTCGCCATCAAGATCTTCAGCATGTTCGGGTGGACAAAATTATTTTCAGCGCTCAGGCCGTGCACCACCCTTAGCAGCTTATACATCTTGTACGGATCAAGCAAACTACATATGTGCTATATCGTTCGGTCTCTGTATGATTCGGCTAGACACTGGTGCGCCTCCTGTTGAGGGTCCCTAATACGATGGCCAAAGCACATGTTGTAATAGTCCCTTTTGACACACGCGCGTACAACTATAGCTGCGAAACCTTTGACACCAGCTATAGTGTCTCTGGGGAACCACGCCATTGCTTTTTCAAACTCGTTCTTAGAACTATCTTCACATTCCATGGGCACAGGTGAACTCGGCTTTGTGGAACTTCCAGTCTGGTTTGCACAGCATATACAGGACAGATTCAAGCTGCGACCTTTTGCAGTCTGCCCGTGGGCCTCAGTTCTTTTCGGTGTTTCATCCTAGGTTCAAAAGATAAATATTGACAACCTGTTAGCGGTAGAAATACCACAAACTTTCATGTAAAGGGTCTACGCCTAACATTTTTGACTTACCACCACATTTTCACCACCCTCTGGAGCGGCTCTGAAATCTTGAGTCGGTAATATCCATCGGTGATCCCTCATCTTCCATGCTTGTATTAGGCTGTTGCACAACTACCTTCGTAGGACTCATAGCCATCTGAACATCCATGGTTTCATAGATGTGCGTATTAGGAGGGGGCATTGTTTGATTTTCTTTGTGCATTATGAAGTAAGTGCATCCCACTGGTGATGCTCTCTAGAGGACCAAAAACAAAAACAAAGAAATATTAGTGTTCGATAGTTGTAGAAATAAAATACATCCTTATGTAAATGGCTTCTCATAACGTTTTGACTCACCTTCACATTTTCACAGCCCCCGACGGCGGCTCTGCCATCTTGAGAGTTGTTAATATCCTGCGATGCCCCATCAGCCGCGGTTCTGACATCTTGAGAGTCGCTAATAACAGCCGATGCTCCCTCATCTTCCATGCTTGTATCAGGCTTTTGAACAGGGACATTCTCAGGAACAAGACTCTCGTGAAAACCCAAGTCTTCATAGACGGGTGTATTAGGCGGAACTATGGATTCTTCCTCATCCTCCACCTCCAAGAGCATGCTTTGCTCAGACGACCCACCATCACTCGAACCCTCGCTAGAGCTGCTGTCACGCTTAATCGGGGACACCTGGCGCGGCCAATCCTTGAGACCGGTGGCACCAAAGCGCTTAGCAAACCCACAGCCAAAAGCAGTAACGTCGCAGCCCATATCCTTAGGTTCTTCTAGTTGAGCATTCTCGTCCATTACCAAAGGGCTTATGGTTCTGTAATAGCTACTGATGGGGGGCTGTGAGCCACCAAACCAATGTGTTCTCGCAAATGGGGTGTAGCTCTTCCTTTCTGCCATGGCGACCCTTCACGAAGTCCAGCGGCTGCTTGCTATACCATGCTCCTGACACAGGCTTATATGTATTCTAAGAAACCACAACCCCTAAAAGAGGCATATACCTCTACACCACAAGAGGGACACATGGCCTCAGGGCAGTACCGCCACGCCTGCCTCCAAAAACAACCTGCCCCCTATGACTCATACGCCCCCTTCCGGGACAGCTGCTTTTAACACCCCAGAGGCAGTAAAAGTGCCACCTCTCACATGTTGCTGCCAACAGTTTAAGGCCAGGACAGTTTAAGGCCAGGACAGTTTAAGGCCAGGCCCTGTCAAATTTAAGGCCAGGGTTTGCTGCCCGACCTATCACTTTTGCGGCCAGAGGTTTGATGTGAATGGTATCCCATCCTACTACTAACGTCAAAGCTTTTGCATGTGCTTTTTTTTATTTGAGTGGATGTTATCGTATTTTACGTGGTGTATTGCATGATTTACATGGCAAACTTTTCAGCGCTTTCTCAGCTTGTACAGGGAGCGAGAGAGCAACCGATGTGTATTCTTTTTTGCTTTCACTCCCAGGAGTGAAATAGACTGGGGCAAGAAACTGGCGTAGGCCTCCCTGGAGGAGCAGACAACAAACTTTATGAAAACAATATCACAGGTCACAGGCCGCTGGTCAGACGCACCTCTGACCCTCTGCAGTCCCCCCTCCCCCAGGGTGCTCTGCTCATTCTGCAGAAACCACCCCTGCTGCGCCCTCTGCTTTTCAACATTCAAGGGGCCATTTTGTCGCTTCTCGCATTTTAAAAGCAGCGGCTGCGACCGGACTCTGAGTGATGTGTGACCCGTGCGTGGTCGCACCCTTCACGGAACACAGGTTTGCAGATTGCCTTGTTTGGTACGTAGCTAAGCTATTAATAATGTATTAAGACCGTTCCCAGTAGTTGTAAGCTTTTATTGGTAAAAGAAAAGCTTAAAGAGAAGAACCCACAGCAACACCTCAGGCAGACAGACAGACGGACTCTCAGCTCATCAACCAGAGCCTAAAGGAATCAAGGATCAGACAGAACATTTGGGATCCAGAGAACATCGTAATACTAATAGCTACCACAACACCCCCTTTCACCATAATGAAAACAAAAAAACTCTTAATCCAATACATAATCCATCAATTTGGAGGCAGTTTGACAGCGCGTTGACGGCGAGACACCCGTCCTTCAGCCCCAACACTTTGAAAAGTCTGGAGGAAGAACTTCCAGGAACACAAGCAGTGGAGGAATGAACAGAATCAGAAACTGGAGGAAGAATAGAAACATCTCCAGAAGCAACAGGTGTAGATGAAACGCGAGCCGGAATATCAAAAGTCCAAGAAAACTCACCAACTCATCTCTATCATGATACATTTTAAAATATTCTGCCTTCTCATTAGTGAGTTTAACATCTCTATCCTTATTCCACCCCCCCCCCCCTCCCACCCAACAGCAAAGAAGGTTTCCTGTCCCTCGATACCTGCACAGGAAGAGAAAGAAGATTGAACTTTGGACACTTTGAAAAGTTTCTTAATGAGAACCCAATCAATCACAGAAAAGTGAGCAGATCAGACTCTATGTATAACTCTTTGTTTGATTTGTTTACACAAAACTCCAGACTTAACCTAAAGATCATCACCCAAAACCCTATTGTTAATTAAAGAGGAACGAGCACTCAGAGGCGAAAACCATTCCAACATACAAGATAGGAAGAGTAGAGAGGAAGGGAGACCCACGCCAATGATGCCAGGGTGACTAACACCCAAACAGAAAGCACTCATAAGTAAGCAAAGGGTAACCTACACCCAACCAGAAATTAAGCAACCCAACCAGAAATCAAGCAGAGGGTGGTTTACACCCAACAGAAAGCAAGCAATGGGTGGAAGCACCCAACCAATAAGCAAAAACGGGTGGCGTACACATCATCCCAGGGGATGGACATGTAGTGAAAAGTATAGAAAGAGTGAATAACACCAAATTGTGCCTCCCCAATCAGTAAGTGCAAGGAAAATGCGATCTGGGTGAACTGCACCACACAGAAAATAAATAGTGCAATCACACCTTAAATAAGACCACACTTGAGAAAAACGCAAAGGGGATACACGCGCAAAAAACTGTGTACAATAGAAGATACACTGTAAATTAAAGTTATATAAAGCAGAAAAGGTTAGCAAAGAGAAAACGGCCCATGTCAGAACATATGAAGAAGCAAAGGATAAAAAGAAAATGCTCAGCATAGAAGTAGTAAAAAAACGGGAAACAACCATTACAACGCAAATTTTACAACGAACTACCATTACAACGAAACTTTTACAACGCAAAAACTTTTACAACGCATACCATTACAACGCAGGATTTTACGACGCAAGTACATTTACAACGCATACCATTACAACGTAAGTATTGGTAAGTATATAATTATTTTTAAAATATTATATGTTTGGGTTTTTGGGTAAAGGGGTATTTTTAGGGTTCAAGGTCAGTTTTCAGTTTTTGGGTAAAGAGGTATTTTTAGGGTTCAGGGTCAGTTTTCAGTTTTTGGGTAAAGGGGTATTTTTAGGGTTCAAGGTCAGTTTTCAGTTTTTGGGTAAAGGGGTATTTTTAGGGTTCAGGGTCATTTTTCAGTTTTTGGGTAAAGGGGTATTTTTAGGGTTCAGGGTCAGTTTTCAGTTTTTGGGTAAAGGGGTATTTTTAGGGTTCAGGGTCAGTTTTCAGTTTTTGGGTAAAGGGGTATTTTTAGGGTTCAGGGTCAGTTTTCAGTTTTGGGGTAAAGGGGTATTTTTAGGGTTCAGGGTCAGTTTTCAGTTTTTGGGTAAAGGGGTATTTTTAGGGTTCAGGGTCAGTTTTCAGTTTTTGGGTAAAGTGGTATTTTTAGGGTTCAGGGTCAGTTTTGGGTTTTTGGGTAAAGGGGTATTTTTAGGGTTCAGGGTCAGTTTTCAGTTTTTGGGTAAAGGGGTATTTTTAGGGTTCAGGGTTAGTTTTGGGTTTTTGGGTAAAGGGGTATTTTTAGGGTTCAGGGACAGTTTTGGGTTTTTGGGGTACAGGGTTAATTTGTAAAAATAAAATAAAATTATATTTAAATTAAATTAATTAAATGTAATTAAATAAAAATTAATTATATGTTAATAATTTAAAATAAAAAAATTATTTTTAGGGTTCAGGGTCAGTTTTGGGTTTTTGGGGTACAGGGTTAATTTGTAAAAATAAAATAAAATTATATTTAAATTAAATTAATTAAATGTAATTAAATAAAAATTAATTATATTTTAATAATTTACATTAAAAAAATTATTTTTAGGGTTCAGGGTCAGTTTTGGGTTTTTGGGGTACAGGATTAAATTGTAAAAATAATTTAAAATTATATTTAAATTAAATTAATTAAATAAAATTAAATACAATTTAATTATATTTTAATAATTTACAATAATTTATATTAAAAAAAATATTATATACTTACCAATATTTACGTTGTAATGGTATGCGTTGTAAAGGTACTTGCGGTGTAAAATCTTGCGTTGTAATGGTATGCGTTGTAAAAGTTTTTGCGTTGTAAAAAATTAGTTGTAATGGTAGTCGTTGTAAAAGTATGCGTTGTAACGTCATACATCCAAAACGGGAAACAACCATTATAAACTTTTATGCTGAAGAAGAAATGCATTACCAGCAGAGTACCATGTAAATGGCAATATGATAAAAAGTACATAATATGATTAAATAAAGATAGGGATGTCGGAAATGTAATGGCAATATTATACGAAACAAATGAGCCTCAATACAATTGTATAAAAAGTGAAACATTACATAACAAATGATAAGAAATAATGATAGAAAGAAAATGCCGGTATGTGTATAAACATAGACAATGCATAATTGTAAAATGCTGTAGTAAATGGGAGCCAAAATTGAGACAGCGAATCACGTTGCTTAAGTGCCAAGAAACCATGAAGTTCAGCACTTAATGTGAAGCAACGAAGAAAACTGCAAAGCGTCTCTAATGTAAAGGCAGTCGGGCTGGAGACAATAAGATAAATGTCCCCCAAAATACTTCGTACACATATGACTCCACGGACGTCAAAGAAAAATCAGCAGGGGAGCTCCGGAAACAAAGTCAGAATAGAAATGCAACAATGTATACACCATATTGTCTAACTGGTAATCTTCATTCCTCCGAGTCCAGGTCTTCCCGTTCCTGAGCCCGTCGCTCACTCCCAGGATTCTGTCTTTGGTGATTGTTGTCTTCATTATGAGTTTCTTTGGTATTCTCGGGCTGTCTTTGTGACGCGCGTCCCCTTGATGCATGCTGGGTACTCCACGCCTTATTGGGGGAAGTATTTTGACATCAGCTGGGTAAAAGGTTCTGTGGAGCATGAAGAGCTGGGGTAATCCACCGTGATTGACAGCTATAAACAACCAATGGCTGATCAATGTGTCAATGACACAACAATGCAGTAACAGAGGGGGTGGCACTCAGCCCTCTCACTCTGTATATGTCATCTAAACTCTGCAAGGCAGATAATGCTGCCTCTAGCCAGACCTAAGGCCTCTCACTCTGTATATATCATCTAAACTCTGCAAGGCAGATAATGCTGCCTCTAGCCAGACCTAAGGCCTCTCACTCTGTATATATCATCTAAACTCTGCAAGGCAGATAATGCTGCCTCTAGCCAGACCTAAGGCCTCTCACTCTGTATATATCATCTAAACTCTGCAAGGCAGATAATGCTGCCTCTAGCCAGACCTAAGGCCTCTCACTCTGTATATGTCATCTAAACTCTGCAAGGCAGATAATGCTGCCTCCGGCCAGACCTAAGGCCTCTCACTCTGTATATGTCATCTAAACTCTGCAAGGCAGATAATGCTGCCTCTAGCCAGACCTCAACAGCCTTTTCGAGAGGTGAGGGGTGTGACGTCACCCCTCACTTGGTTGAGGCCAGATCAGCACATTATATTATTCAAACTGGACATAACCAGCAGAGTAAGCGCAGGTGTGTAAGCTTTAGAATGCCAGTATCATTCGATGGAGCTCTGCTGACATCCAGTGGTCATTTGATGGAAATGCAGGTGAATCAACTCTTGCCAGGTTTGGATTCAGACAGGGCGCCAATGTTGGTGGTCAGGTTGTATTAGTGATTATTTATTTCTATTTTCGTCTGATACTTTTGTCATGGAGGGTGCAGTGATATTTAGAGGCTCGTTTTAAAGGCCCCATTAAGTTACTCTATGAGGAGTCTGTGTAATGCTGCAGTGCTTGACCAAAAATCATTGCAACAATTCCAAATTCCAAATAGGTTGTAATATGTATTTATATGTGGCATATTTTGACTTTAGTGTGGTCTCGGGGTGATAATGAGGTTCAGTCCCCTTTGCCCTGTTCTTGATTTCATCGCAGACCAGCATTGTGTGTGATTTTGTTTGCAGGGTGTAACTTGCAGAATGAAATATAAAAATAGATGAGTTTTTTCATTAAATGTGTTCATCGTTACCTTTTTCCAGAGCACAAGTTCTAAAAAAAGAAGTGGGCGGACTAATCTAGGTAATACAATTGACATCGCTGCGTGTGACATCGCGGCGTGGGACATCGCGGCGCGTGACATCGCGGCGCGGGACATCGCGGCGTGGGACATCGCGGCGTGGGACATCGCGGCGTGTGACATCGCGGCGTGGGACATCGCGGCGTGGGACATCGCGGCGTGGGACATCGCGGCGTGGGACATTGCAGCGCGTGACATCGCGCGTGTGACATTACAGCAAGTGACATCACAGGAAGTAGCATCATAAGAGATGACATCAGATCTTAAGCCCTCACATATATGTTTGACATGTCTATCATGAGTACATTGGAGCATATTTCGGGTATATAGGTAAACCCTCCTGATTTAGGCAGAAGATTCAGACTTTTGTAAGCTACAGATAATACAATGTTGTCTTTTGTCAGCGTAAACTTCCTCTACCCATAGTCTTTTACAAGAAAAAATAATGATATTTAAATGATTATCTTGACTCCTCAGGGGTTGTTAGCACTATGTAAATGCTATTTATTTTGTAGAAACACTGGAAAGGACCAACGCATCTGATATTCTTACAATGCAGGCACAAAGTGAAACGCTGCCTCTCTTAAGTGTGTGGTTCCCCTCTGCTGCATTTGCATCAGGTGTGAGCTGACCGCTCCCAGCCAGGAGACTCCAAGAGGAGGCTGATGGCCCCTCAGATCCGGCCTTTGTTGTGGGCGCAGCAGGAGTCTGAACGAAGAAAGCCCCGTCTCATCCTGCACGTTGTTGCGGATCAAAGCAGACAACAAAAGGCAGGCGGGGCTGAACGTGTCCCGGTGTTTGCAAATTACACCGGGACGAGTTCAGCATATTTTTCAGTGGAGCCCAACTTCTTGGCAGGGTGGACGGCGTCCACCCTGATAAAATAGTGAGTGGACGCCGTCCACCCGCGTGTACCCCTGACTCGTGCTCTGCCCTTTTCGTTCTGTTTTCTGGTGCATGGAAGTTCAGCCAGGCCTGTGCATTCTTCAGGGTAATGTTCCTGCTCCATTGATTGGCTGCGGCTCGAGGGAGCTCAGCAGAAGATTCATTTGCAGCTAAAAGACAAAGGCTCAATTAAGTACTCCACGTAAAGGGGGTTAAATAAAAACAAAGACCATTTTATGCGAAGAGGATCAGTAGAGAAATATGAGCAGAGTAAATTAAACAAGCTTTGTCAAAGTCATTGTCTTTGCTGGCAATAGAGACCTATTGGTATAGTGTTTCCTTGTGTGCACGCATCAGCACGCATAAGCACACATATGGTATGACGCAGCCGCCATTTGTTTATTGTTTAGATACTGTTCTGGGCGTCAGGCATCAATCTGGGTGCAATAAGTAGACAATAGTTAAATGTGCGCAAAGCTGCATTTTTCAAAGAGAAGTGGCCCCGCGGCAAGTTACAGACGCCGGGCCCTCCAATGAGGGGCCCCCCAATGAAGAACAAATGAAGAAACAGTCTTGATAGGGAGAGGCTGAGGAACGACGGTGGAGGGGGAGGGGCTGAGGAACGACGGTGGAGGGGGAGGGGCTGAGGAACGACGGTGGAGGGCGGGGCTGAGGAACGACGGTGGAGGGGGAGGGGCTGAGGAACGACGGTGGAGGGGGAGGGGCTGAGGAACGACGGTGGAGGGGGAGGGGCTGAGGAACGAGGGTGGAGGGGGGGCTGAGGAACGACGGTGGAGGGGGAGGGGCTGAGGAACGATGGTGGAGGGGGAGGGGCTGAGGAACGACGGTGGAGGGGGAGGGGCTGAGGAACGACGGTGGAGGGGGAGGGGCTGGAGGGGGAGGGGCTGAGGAACGATGGTGGAGGGGGAGGGGCTGGAGGGGGAGGGGCTGAGGAACGATGGTGGAGGGGGAGGGGAGCGATGATAGTGAATGCAGCCCGGGAAAAGGGGACAAGATGGGGGAGCAAGTGAGGAGGTGGGGGCGACGTTAAATTGAAAAGAAAAGAGGTAGAGATCCAAATGACGAGCCGAAGAGGGCAACATGGAAACCAGGGGCATAGAAGTGAGTGGGAAGCAGCATACATGGGAGAACACACATGAATGCACAGCCATGGAGGGCTCAAGGCAAAAAGAATAGTTCCTTGAAAGTGAGCAGCGGAAGTATACAAGTCATGTAATCAAAAGGTCAGTGAAGCAGCTGTGTTGTAAGATAGGGACAGAGAAGAGGAAGGAAAAACACTGAATAAGAAGCCAGAACATGAGTGACCAATAAGCTTAACCATGGTAACCAGTGGGCTGGTCTGAAGCCCCCTGTAAGTATTGGTATCGTCCGCCTGAGGTCTTCGACAACAAACAGCTAAAGCTGCGTGAAAGCAAAACAGGACTTTATGAGCTGCTGATGCAGAGATCTGGGGGACGGAGGGGATCATGCATGTCATTGGTGACATGTTCATGCGACTTTCATAAACAAGGTCAATAGTTATGTGTTTGTATCTGACAGTCGTTGTCCAATTTGAGCAGAATGTATTTCCCCTTTTACAACCTAAAGGTGATAAGGAAATAACACTATAGTGTCACACAAAATGCAGCTCATGACCCATTCCTCTTTGAAAAAAATAGTAGATTTGTTATTAAATTTGTTAATAATTGACTCTGGGGAATAGCTTGCTTAATCTACCCAACGGCCCCCAGCGCGGGGATGCCTCCGGGTAGCTGCGCGCTTTACAAATACTGGATTTACATAACCAGTCGCAGCTTCACAGAGGTTTTGGGTGCATTCTGACAGGCCTAGGAAGGTGAAAGGACTTGCAGCATTTGCCACATGAGAGGCAGCTGACAATGATCAAAGCTTTCCATCGCCCTGGTGCCGCGCTAGGCGATGCAGGGGGTGCAAAGCATAGAAGGACATTTGCCAAGCCGCACACGGCCTCCTTGCGCGGCTCTGCGAGGCTTGGGAAATCAGAAGTAGCGAAAGGCAGCGTGTGGGAAGCGGTTACATGGGTGGAGCGTGGGAAGGGGTTACATGGGTGGAGCGTGGGAAGCGGTTACATGGGTGGAGCGTGGGTAGGGGTTACATGGGTGGAGCGTGGGAAGGGGTTACATGGGTGGAGCGTGGGAAGGGGTTACATGGGTAGAGCGTGGGAAGGGGTTACATGGGTGGAGCGTGGGAAGCGGTTACATGGGTGGAGCGTGGGAAGCGGTTACATGAGTGGAGCGTGGGTAGGGGTTACATGGGTGGAGCGTGGGAAGGGGTTACATGGGTAGAGCGTGGGAAGGGGTTACATGGGTGGAGCGTGGGAAGGGGTTACATGGGTAGAGCGTGGGAAGCGGTTACATGGGTGGAGCGTGGGAAGCGGTTACATGGGTGGAGCGTGGGAAGCAGTTACATGGGTAGAGCGTGGGAAGGGGTTACATTGGTGGAGCGTGGGAAGGGGTTACATGGGTGGAGCGTGGGATGGGGTTACATGGGTGGAGAGTGGGAAGGGGTTACATGGGTGGAGCATGGGAAGGGGTTACGTGGGCGGAGCGTGGGAAGGGGTTACATGGGTGGAGCATGGGAAGGGGTTACGTGGGCGGAGCGTGGGAAGGGGTTACGTGGGTGGAGCGTGGGAAGCGGTTACATGGGTGGAGCGTGGGAAGGGGTTACATGGGTGGAGCGTGGGAAGGGGTTACATGGGTAGAGCGTGGGAAGCGGTTACATGGGTGGAGCGTGGGAAGCGGTTACATGGGTGGAGCGTGGGAAGCGGTTACATGGGTAGAGCGTGGGAAGGGGTTACATGGGTGGAGCGTGGGAAGGGGTTACATGGGTAGAGCGTGGGAAGCGGTTACATGGGTGGAGCGTGGGAAACGGTTACATGGGTGGAGCGTGGGAAGCGGTTACATGGGTAGAGCGTGGGAAGGGGTTACATGGGTGGAGCGTGGGAAGGCGTTACATGGGTGGAGCGTGGGAAGGGGTTACATGGGTGGAGCGTGGGAAGGGGTTACGTGGGTGAAGCGTGGGAAGCGGTTGCATGGGTGGACCGTGGGAAGGGGTTACATGGGTGGAGCGTGGGAAGCGGTTACATGGGTGGAGCGTGGGAAGCGGTTACATGGGTGGAGCGTGGGAAGCGGTTACATGGGTGGAGCGTGGGAAGCGGTAACATGGGTGGAGCGTGGGAAGGGGTTACATGGGTGGAGCGTGGGAAGGGGTTACATGGGTGGAGCGTGGGAAGGGGTTACGTGGGTGGAGCGTGGGATGGGGTTACATGGGTGGAGAGTGGGAAGGGGTTACATGGGCGGAGCGTGGGAAGGGGTTACGTGGGTGGAGCGTGGGAAGGGGTTACATGGGTGGAGCGTGGGAAGGGGTTACATGGGTGGAGCATGGGAAGCGGTTACGTGGGTGGAGCGTGGGAAGGGGTTACATGGGTGGAGCGTGGGAAGGGGTTACGTGGGTGGAGCGTGGGAAGGGGTTACATGGGTGGAGCGTGGGAAGGGGTTACATGGGTGGAGCGTGGGAAGGGGTTACATGGGTGGAGCGTGGGAAGGGGTTACATGGGTGGAGCGTGGGAAGGGGTTACATGGGTGGAGCGTGGGAAGCGGTTACATGGGTGGAGCGTGGGAAGGGGTTACATGGGTGGAGCGTGGGAAGCGGTTATATGGGTGGAGCGTGGAAGCGGTTACATGAGTGGAGCGTGGGTAGGGGTTACATGGGTGGAGCATGGGAAGGGGTTACATGGGTAGAGCGTGGGAAGGGGTTACATGGGTGGAGCGTGGGAAGGGGTTACATGGGTAGAGCGTGGGAAGCGGTTACATGGGTGGAGCGTGGGAAGCGGTTACATGGGTGGAGCGTGGGAAGCGGTTACATGGGTGGAGCGTGGGAAGGGGTTACATGGGTGGAGCGTGGGAAGGGGTTACATGGGTGGAGCGTGGGAAGGGGTTTCATGGGTGGAGCGTGGAAAGGGGTTACATGGGTGGAGCGTGGGAAGGGGTTACGTGGGTGGAGGGTGGGAAGCGGTTACGTGGGTGGAGCGTGGGAAGGGGTTACATGGGTGGAGCGTGGGAAGGGGTTACATGGGTGGAGCGTGGGAAGGGGTTACATGGGTGGAGAGTGGGTAGGGGTTACATGGGTGGAGCGTGGGAAGGGGTTACATGGGTGGAGCGTGGGAAGGGGTTACATGGGTGGAGCGTGGGAAGGGGTTACATGGGTGGAGCGTGGGATGGGGTTACATTGGTGGAGAGTGGGTAGGGGTTACATGGGTGGAGCGTGGGAAGGGGTTACATGGGTGGAGTGTGGGAAGGGGTTACATGGGTGGAGCGTGGGATGGGGTTACATGGGTGGAGAGTGGGAAGGGGTTACATGGGTGGAGCGTGGGGAGCGGTTACATGGGCGGAGCGTGGGAAGGGGTTACATGGGTGGAGCGTGGGAAGGGGTTACATGGGTGGAGCGTGGGAAGGGGTTACATGGGTGGAGCGTGGGAATGGTAGCGTGGGAATGGGTTACATGGGTGGAGCGTGGGAAGCGGTTACATGGGTAGAGCGTGGGAAGGGGTTACATGGGTGGAGCGTGGGAAGGGGTTACATGGGTGGAGCGTGGGAAGGGGTTACATGGGTGGAGCGGGGAAGGGGTTACATGGGTGGAGCGTGGGAATGGTAGCGTGGGAAGGGGTTACATGGGTGGGGCGTGGGAAGCGGTTACATGGGTAGAGCGTGGGAATGGTTACATGGGTGGAGCGTGGGAAGCGGTTACATGGGTGGAGCGTGGGAATGGTTACATGTGTGGAGCGTGGGAAGCGGTTACATGGGTAGAGCGTGGGAAGGGGTTACATGGGTGGAGCGTGGGAAGGGGTTACATGGGTGGAGCGTGGGAAGGGGTTACATGGGTGGAGCGTGGGAAGGGGTTACATGGGTGGAGCGTGGGAATGGTAGCGTGGGAAGGGGTTAAATGGGTGGAGCGTGGGAAGCGGTTACATGGGTAGAGCGTGGGAAGGGGTAACATGGGTGGAGCGTGGGAAGCGGTTACATGGGTAGAGCGTGGGAAGGGGTTACATGGGTGGAGCGTGGGAAGGGGTTACATGGGTGGAGCGTGGGAAGCGGTTACATGGGTGGAGCGTGGGAAAGGGTTACATGGGTGAAGCGTGGGAAGGAGTTACATGGGTGGAGCGTGGGAAGGGGTTACATGGGTGGAGCGTGGGAAGGGGTTACATGGGTGGAGCGTGGGAAGCGGTTACATGGGTAGAGCGTGGGAAGGGGTTACATGGGTGGAGCGTGGGAAGCGGTTACATGGGTAGAGCGTGGGAAGGGGTTACATGGGTGGAGCGTGGGAAGGGGTTACATGGGTAGAGCGTGGGAAGGGGTTACATGGGTGGAGCGTGGGAAGGGGTTACATGGGTGGAGAGTGGGTAGGGGTTACATGGGTGGAGTGTGGCAAGGGGTTACATGGGTGGAGAGTGGGTAGGGGTTACATGGGTGGAGCGTGGGAAGGGGTTACATGGGTGGAGCGTGGGAAGGGGTTACATGGGTGGAGCGTGGGATGGGGTTACATGGGTGGAGCGTGGGAAGGGGTTACATGGGTGGAGCGTGGGAAGCGGTTACATGGGTGGAGCGTGGGAAGGGGTTACATGGGTGGAGCGTGGGAAGCGGTTACATGGGTGGAGCGTGGGAAGCGGTTACATGGGTAGAGCGTGGGAAGGGGTTACATGGGTGGAGCGTGGGAAGGGGTTACATGGGTAGAGCGTGGGAAGGGGTTACATGGGTGGAGCGTGGGAAGCGGTTACATGGGTAGAGCGTGGGAAGGGGTTACATGGGTGGAGCGTGGGAAGGGGTTACATGGGTGGAGCGTGGGAAGCGGTTACATGGGTGGAGCGTGGGAAAGGGTTACATGGGTGGAGCGCGTGGGAAGCGGTCACATGGGTAGAGCGTGGGAAGGGGTCACATGGGTGGAGCGTGGGAAGGGGTTACATGGGTGGAGCGTGGGAAGGGGTTACATGGGTGGAGCGTGGGAAGCGGTTACATGGGTAGAGCGTGGGAAGGGGTTACATGGGTGGAGCGTGGGAAAGGGTTACATGGGTGGAGCGCGTGGGAAGCGGTCACATGGGTAGAGCGTGGGAAGGGGTTACATGGGTGGAGCGTGGGAAGGGGTTACATGGGTGGAGCGTGGGAAGCGGTTACATGGGTAGAGCGTGGGAAGGGGTTACATGGGTGGAGCGTGGGAAGGGGTTACATGGGTGGAGCGTGGGAAGGGTTACATGGGTAGAGCGTGGGAAGCGGTTACATGGGTGGAGCGTGGGAAGGGGTTACATGGGTGGAGAGTGGGTAGGGGTTACATGGGTGGAGTGTGGGAAGGGGTTACATGGGTGGAGAGTGGGTAGGGGTTACATGGGTGGAGCGTGGGAAGGGGTTACATGGGTGGAGCGTGGGAAGGGGTTACATGGGTGGAGCGTGGGATGGGGTTACATTGGTGGAGCGTGGGAAGGGGTTACATGGGTGGAGCGTGGGAAGCGGTTACATGGGTGGAGCGTGGGAAGGGGTTACATGGGTGGAGCGTGGGAAGCGTTTACATGGGTGGAGCGTGGGAAGCGGTTACATGGGTAGAGCGTGGGAAGGGGTTACATGGGTGGAGCGTGGGAAGGGGTTACATGGGTAGAGCGTGGGAAGCGGTTACATGGGTGGAGCGTGGGAAGCGGTTACATGGGTGGAGCGTGGGATGGGGTTACATGGGTGGAGTGTGGGAAGGGGTTACATGGGTAGAGCGTGGGAAGGGGTTACATGGGTGGAGCGTGGGAAAGGGTTTCATGGGTGGAGCGTGGGAAGGGGTTACATGGGTGGAGCGTGGGAAGGGGTTACATGGGTGGAGCGTGGGAAGGGGTTACATGGGTGGAGCGTGGGAAGCGGTTACATGGGTGGAGCGTGGGAAGCGGTTACATGGGTGGAGCGTGGGAAGGGGTTACATGGGTGGAGCGTGGGAATGGTTACATGGGTGGAGCGTGGGAAGGGGTTACATGGGTGGAGAGTGGGAAGGGGTTACATGGGTGGAGCGTGGGAATGGTTACATGGGTGGGTCGTGGGAAGCGGTTACATGGGTAGAGCGTGGGAAGGGGTTACATGGGTGGAGCGTTGGAAGGGGTTACATGGGTGGAGCGTGGGAAGGGGTTACATGGGTGGAGCGTGGGAATGGTTACATGGGTGGAGCGTGGGAAGCGGTTACATGGGTAGAGCGTGGGAAGGGGTTACATGGGTGGAGCGTGGGAAGGGGTTACATGGGTGGAGCGTGGGAAGCGGTTACATGGGTGGAGCGTGTGGGAAGCGGTTACATGGGTGGAGCGTGGGAAGGGGTTACATGGGTGGAGCGTGGGAAGCGGTTACATGAGTGGAGCGTGGGAAGGGGTTACATGGGTGGAGCGTGGGAAGCGGTTACATGGGTGGAGCATGGGAAGGGGTTACATGGGTGGAGCGTGGGAAGCGGTTACATGGGTAGAGCGTGGGATGCGGTTACATGGGTGGAGCGTGGGAAGGGGTTACATGGGTGGAGCGTGGGAAGCGGTTACATGGGTGGAGCGTGGGAAAGGGTTACATGGGTGGAGCGTGGGAAGGGGTTACATGGGTGGAGCATGGGAAAGGGTTACATGGGTGGAGCGTGGGAAGGGGTTACATGGGTGGAGCGTGGGAAAGGGTTACATGGGTGGAGCGTGGGAAGGGGTTACATGGGTGGAGCGTGGGAAGCGGTTACATGGGTGGAGCGTGGGAATGGTTACATGGGTGGAGCGTGGGAAGCGGTTACATGGGTGGAGCGTGGGAAGCGGTTACATGGGTGGAGCGTGAGAAGGGGTTACATGGGTGGAGCGTGGGAATGGTTACATGGGCGGAGCGTGGGAAAGGGTTACATGGGTGGAGCGTGGGAGCGGTTACATGGGTGGAGCGTGGGAAGGGGTTACATTGGCGGAGCGTGGGAAGGGGTTACATGGGTGGAGCGTGGGAAGGGGTTACATGGGCGGAGCGTGGAAAGGGGTTACATGGGTGGAGCGTGGGAAGGGGTTACATGGGTGGAGCGTGGGAAGGGGTTACATGGGTGGAGCGTGGGAAGGGGTTACATGGGTGGAGCGTGGGAAGCGGTTACATGGGTGGAGCGTGGGAAGCGGTTACATGGGTGGAGCGTGGGAAGGGGTTACATGGGTGGAGCGTGGGAATGGTTACATGGGTGGAGCGTGGGAAGGGGTTACATGGGTGGAGAGTGGGAAGGGGTTACATGGGTGGAGCGTGGGAATGGTTACATGGGTGGGTCGTGGGAAGCGGTTACATGGGTAGAGCGTGGGAAGGGGTTACATGGGTGGAGCGTTGGAAGGGGTTACATGGGTGGAGCGTGGGAATGGTTACATGGGTGGAGCGTGGGAAGCGGTTACATGGGTAGAGCGTGGGAAGGGGTTACATGGGTGGAGCGTGGGAAGGGGTTACATGGGTGGAGCGTGGGAAGCGGTTACATGGGTGGAGCGTGTGGGAAGCGGTTACATGGGTGGAGCGTGGGAAGGGGTTACATGGGTGGAGCGTGGGAAGCGGTTACATGAGTGGAGCGTGGGAAGGGGTTACATGGGTGGAGCGTGGGAAGCGGTTACATGGGTGGAGCATGGGAAGGGGTTACATGGGTGGAGCGTGGGAAGCGGTTACATGGGTAGAGCGTGGGATGCGGTTACATGGGTGGAGCGTGGGAAGGGGTTACATGGGTGGAGCGTGGGAAGCGGTTACATGGGTGGAGCGTGGGAAAGGGTTACATGGGTGGAGCGTGGGAAGGGGTTACATGGGTGGAGCATGGGAAAGGGTTACATGGGTGGAGCGTGGGAAGGGGTTACATGGGTGGAGCGTGGGAAAGGGTTACATGGGTGGAGCGTGGGAAGGGGTTACATGGGTGGAGCGTGGGAAGCGGTTACATGGGTGGAGCGTGGGAATGGTTACATGGGTGGAGCGTGGGAAGCGGTTACATGGGTGGAGCGTGGGAAGCGGTTACATGGGTGGAGCGTGAGAAGGGGTTACATGGGTGGAGCGTGGGAATGGTTACATGGGCGGAGCGTGGGAAAGGGTTACATGGGTGGAGCGTGGGAGCGGTTACATGGGTGGAGCGTGGGAAGGGGTTACATTGGCGGAGCGTGGGAAGGGGTTACATGGGTGGAGCGTGGGAAGGGGTTACATGGGCGGAGCGTGGAAAGGGGTTACATGGGTGGAGCGTGGGAAGGGGTTACATGGGCGGAGCGTGGAAAGGGGTTACATGGGTGGAGCGTGGGAAGCGGTTACATGGACGGAGCGTGGGAAGGGGTTACATGGGTGGAGCGTGGGAAGCGGTTACATGGGTGGAGCGTGGGAAGCGGTTACATGGGTAGAGCGTGGGAAGGGGTTACATGGGTGGAGCATGGGAAGCGGTTACATGGGTGGAGCGTGGGAAGGAGTTACATGGGTGGAGCGTGGGAAGGGGTTACATGGGCGGAGCGTGGGAAGCGGTTACATGGGTGGAGCGTGGGAAGCGGTTACATGGGCGGAGCGTGGGAAGGGGTTACATGGGTGGAGCGTGGCTGTTCTCACTACATAAGTGGACTTTGGTACATTTCTAGATTTATCAAGAAAGCCAATCCTGGAAATTGTATTGTATTGTAATTGCATTTGTATAGCACTTACTACCCCTGACGAGGCGTCAAATGGCTTTTTCAGCGGGTAGCACGCTACTCCAGGACCCATAGAGGATTAGTGTTGAATTAGTATAGTGAAACATGCAAGTGCATTTTAAGGGGTGGATAGGTTAGTCAGTTATTTGGATTTGGAATGATAGCAGAAGGATAGAGGATGAAAAAAAGATTTGTATTTATATAGCGCTTGTTACCCCTGATGGGGTGTTGAACCATGCTATTCAGGAAGCCCATATTAGTGGTGAATTAATGTGGTGAAATGTTAAATTAATTTGAGTGGTGAATATTAGTCAGTTATTTGGAGTGAGAAGGATAGTGGAGGGATTAAAGGGGAAGAAAGGTTTGCATTCATAGACCACTTGTTACCCCTGATGGATGTTGAAGCGCTTTTCTGGTGAGTAGCACGCCACTCCGGAACCCATAAAGGATTGAAGTAATTTGAGTAGTGGATATGTTATTCAGTTATGTGGGTAGAGAAGGGTAGGTGGCGGGATAGTGAAAGGAAAGAGGTTTGTATTTATATAACGCTTGCTACCCCTGATGGGGTTTTGAAGCGCAAGTAGCACGCTACTCTGGAACCCATCAGGATTAGTGTTGAATTAGTATGGTGAAACATGAAAGTAATTTTAGTGGTGGATATGTCAGTTATTTGGATTGAGAAGGGAGGGGTAGAAAAGAGGGAAGAGTTTGAAAGGTTTGTTTTGGGGGGATCGGTATAGTGAAAGAGGTGTAAGATGATGCAAGGAGGGGTAGAGTAGGAGAGTCTAGAAAGGGTTATTTTGGGGATCACACTATTGGTATGGGGTTTGGGGTTAAATGAGAGAGTGGATGTAGAGGATATATTGAGCGAAGTATAGGCTGAGAAATAGGGAAGTGCATTGGAAATGCTTAATTAGAAGAAAGTGATAAATATATAGATCCATAAGTACATTGAAAGTATATAGATGCATACAGGAGGTAAGTATATTGGGCAGCATTTCTGGCCCTGGCCCTGGTCAGTCTCGAACAGGATCAAACAGGCAACTTCCCTTGTCCTTTCCAACCTTAGCCTCGACGCCCGGGCTCAGACGCCCTAACCCTGCCCTTTTATAGCCCTAGTAATCAGGTGACCCCGTCAGCCAATGGGAACCCTAGCCCTAACACTATCCAATCACAACACTAGCCCTAAAAATCTAGAACAAATAGGAGACCAGGACCTTACAGCCAATCTTAGCCCTAGTCCAAGCACCCAATCAGTTCAAAAACCCTGATCTATACGTCCAATGAAGGCCCTAGTCCCATCCCAAGTCCAAGCAACCAATGGCACAGGAAGCCCTTGTCGCTACGTCTTCCTAGTAGAGGCACAACGAGGAGACATCTTTATTTCTCCTCGTTGTTTCTTCTTCCTCCACACATGGAAAGAGGGAAAAGCCTCTAAGGATTGTGCATCTTCCTGCACAAAAACAATCTTTCCTACAACGCAGGTGCAAGGGTGCCATCACAGTTCCCATACATTATTTAGTGCATTCCTACAGCTACTTGTACCACAAGCACAGCCCACTCGCTGTAGCCAAGTGCCAGAAGCATCCAAATTCCAGGGAGAGCTTTTAGATAATGAAAATGTCACTTAAATCAATCACCTGAAATCTATTCACCTGAGGGCCTCCCCCCTCCCCCCCCCCACCGGTGCCCAGAGACGCCCTCCCCACCTTGTCCCATCTATTCTGGTGCGCGCTCGATATCAACCTTGTTCCAAAACCCTCACGGGACATGTCTGAGTGCTAAAAAGACCTCTCAATCAAAGTTCAGTAGGCCACTTGGAGTCTGGTGCCACTGCACCTGCTGCACCAAGCAACATACAGGCTGGGGCACCACCACTACATCCACACTAAGCCACGCTATCCAGGCCACGTCCAGGTTTGCCCAATCTGCACACCCTGCCCAAAAACCAGACAAGCTTTCATTAGATGGCTGGAGCCTCAACATAGCTGGGCCTAAGACAGTGCAGTAACATAGGCCCCCGCAACGACCCATGGTGCGGCGCCCCAAGCTTCAGGGGTCCCCTCAGCACAGTATCCTGACCTGAGTGTTCCTGACTAAGCATGGAGGGGGGCCCTCCATGTACCTTGCAAGGGCCCCCTTCAAGCTTCATTATGCCACTTGCCTAAGATGTATCAATCATGTGGGGGAGGAGGAAGTTCTGATCCATTCAGTCTCCTGTTATTCAATCTCAATTTATCATAGGGGAATGATCACTTGTCCTGTACAACCAGGGTATACAGGAGCTATGTGGGGTGTCTCACAATAAAAACCCTCATGCACGTGATGGTAAGGTCGTGGTAGCGGTATATGTTGGTTCTCCGCTCTTCATTCACATGTGTGCATATTCATAGGGTCAGATTGGTTATGCAGCCTCCACCAGGAGGTTTCTACCCATGGTTAAAACAGTAGTGATCAAGTGATGTGGACTGTTGTTGGACCCGGCCTCGTGGCGTGGTCCTCCCTGACCCGTAGTGACCCCTCCTGACACGTGCACATCCCCAGGGCCCTGATTCCCCCGACCATTTCCTCCATAAACCACCCCCACGACCCTTGGCTTCCCCGTCTTCTCCCTCCATCTTCCTGGTACCCGAGGCCCGGTGCCCATGCCCCTGCACCTAAGATGGCCGCCCCCGGCCCCAGCCCGACCTCAGCCCTAGGCGCGCCATACCCGGCTGGGGGGTAGAGCGCTCCACGTGAGTGAGAGAGGGAGGAGTAGTTCGATCACACCTCCCACCTCCCCTCGAGAGATGAGTTTCGATCGCCCATCCGGCCTCCCTGAGGGCTGACTCCATGGCCTGCTGCGTGTCTGGGAGCCCTCCAGACCCAACTTGAAAGGATGAAAGGAACCGCCTAGGAGGAACCCCCAACAACCGGCCCCCAGGTGCTAAGACCTCTGCCTGCGAGGACTCCGGACATCAAAGGGGAGCAGTCCTATATCAAGGGTTGCTCTGGGACAATCAAGTCAGTTGTATCCTGGAACTATGAGAGCCCTGCTGACGTCGTCGCGGCTCCTCCCTGGCAGAGAAGGACTTCTGCGCGAAACCATCTGAGCCCTGCTGACCTCGTCGCTGCTCCTACCCGGCGGAGAAGGACTTCTGCCCGCATCCATCTGAGCCCTGCTGACATCGTCGCGGCTCCTACCCGGCAGAGAAGGACTTCTGCTCGAATCCATCTGAGCCCTGCAGACGTGGTCGCGGCTCCCTTGCAACCTTGAGAAATCCTGAGCCCTGCTGATTCGATCGCGCTCCCTACAGACCGTAAGAACTGCCTCATCCTTGCTCGAGCCCTGCTGATTTGATCGCGGCTCAGAGACTATCCTGGTCCGGCTGGACCCAAGATCTACCCGTATTGTGGAAAAGTAAATTTTGCCATGTTATGTGTCCCTACGTGTTCCCCATCTTATGCTATATGTGCATGATTAATATGCATATGTATTCCCTTATGATCAATTAAAGACGCAATTACAGTTGTGTCCAACTCCAATATACCAGTTTCCAGTTCTCGTGAAAGCTACGAGTATTAGGCATATGTAAAGCTATGTTGCCACGTTTCACAGTGTGCACGTTATTTCATTGTAAAGTCCCCGTTTCTAGGCCTCAAAAGGGCCCGGAGTCAGATTCAGCTCCTGTCTCCTGAACCCTCTCCGAGGAGCGATACAGCCCCCACCTGTATCCCTGACCCTTCACTTACTTCCTGCCTCACAGTGCCCGGCTCGGCCTGGCTCTGCCTGCCAGTCTGCCAAGAGTATGTTATGATTCTAGTTATCAGTCCAGCCCTCCTTCTCTGCATTCCTAAGCTACTGAATCGCATCAATAGTTTCAGTCATCGTCTAGCCTTTACGTCTCCATGTAAGAGAAATACTGTATTAATGGTCATTTAATATTCCTCAACACGCACCACATGTAGAATAATGTATGCACCAGTCTTAGAGTCTGTTAGCCTTTCCCCTCCTGACTTTTGGATTCTATCAACATGTTCTCTAAACATCAGATACTAGATAATGTTTAGGTACATGTCGCTCTGACTCTCCAGACTTCAGTCTCCCCTTCTAGCGCAGAAGTCATAGCCCCCAGCTTCTCCTAGTAACACGTCATTGCCAGTTTGCGCGCACCACTAGGTCAGAGGTCCCGGCTCCTTAGGTAGCCCCCTCCATGTTTCCGCCCCATTTATGACATATTCTGTTACGTTTACATCACATGTCTATGTATACGCCCTGTTCACGCCTCTTGTTACACCTACTTTCTGCCTTATCTTTCGCGACTGCTACAGGCCCTGCCCACTGCTACGCCTACTGTATGTACTGCAATGCAATTGTTTAACTATATATACTTGTGTACTGTTATTAAAAGTTAGCGCGCTCATTCCAGATCCTGCCCGACAGCTGTCGGGGCCCCCCTGCCAGGCTAGCCATCCCAGATCTTCCCCGTGCAGGTTGTCCTGTTCCTGTCCTTTATGCTGTATTAAACCTGCAAACTCCAGCTACCTCGAATCTTGACTCTTATTTATTGACCTATCTGTTATTGTATATCTAGTCAAAAATAGAGGTATTATTTATTTATTTACCACATAATGGCGCCCGAACAGGGACTTGCCCTTTCCCCACGCGCCGGAGAAGCCACGCCAGCCCCCTGACCCTCTGCAGCCGTGACGGAACCATACCGTGCACGTGCAGATATTTCTGCTTCAAGTATCCCTCAGGCCCACGGAGGAGACGGAGGTTGCGGTCCAGCATCCAGACGAGGCGGTGGAGGAACGCGGCGAGTCCCGACCAGAGCCCAAGCCGAGAGTCCAAGGTCCGAGGTATCCGGAGGCCCACCCGTAACAGAAGTCCGAAGTTCGTAGTCCGTCGTCGTAGCAGTCCAGTCCAGTCCGAGGCCTTCCGTTCTTGCTGCCCGGTGAGTACCGTTGCTGGGGTAGTATCTAGACAGGGTCAATTGCATTGTCTCTGGTCCGTGGGTTTGGGTACACAGATCCAACACGAAGTGTCCACTTAGGTGGATGCGGATCCTGACGTGTCTCTTTATGAGACCGGTAAGTTTCGTACTGTTTTAGCAGTGCATCCAGTCATTCTAGTTTCTGTTCTAGTAAGTTCTGTTCTCGAGGAAATTCATGTATTCCTGTTCTCAAGTATTCCAGGTAATGTTTCTGTTCTAACTGTTATTTTAAATGTCATTTCATGTGTTTTCAATGTCGTGGTATGAATGTGTTGTTCTTCAGTAATCATCGTGTTCATTGTGTATTGTATTGTGTCTAGACTCTAGCCCAGTCATGCCTCTATTCTCGAAATTACGTCAGTTAAAAACTAGAAAAAGTCTGCTTGAAGAAGCAGTTCCTGTCCCGCCTAGGGACAGTCCAGGTCATTTTATGTATCAAAAGCATGGCATAAGTGCCATATTATATCTAGATTTTTGGGTGGAGTACACCAAGGAATTAGAAGAAAAGTATAGATGGCCCGTATCAGGTACGTGGGATGCCGAGTGCATCATGCGAGTAGAAGAAGCATTATGGAAAAAGAAAGCCAGACAGTCACAGAAAGATGCCATCGAGTTATGGCGC
The DNA here is from genome assembly GCF_964261635.1 of Lissotriton helveticus. Lineage (NCBI taxonomy): Eukaryota > Metazoa > Chordata > Amphibia > Caudata > Salamandridae > Lissotriton > Lissotriton helveticus. The sequence continues at coordinate 1,964,674,328 of NC_136068.1, read as the reverse complement.
AAAGAATCTCATAAAAGAACCGAAAAAGAAATCAGAAAGTCAGAATTAAGTAGAGAATCTTCAGAAAAAGCCCAAGAAAGGGAATTAATCGAAATAGGTGAACGAGTTAAAACCGAACAGTCAGACAGACAGAGGAATGCCCTTATTAAGGGTATGTATCCTCTTCTTGCCGAGGGCTTGCCAAAAGCAACCCCGGAGGCATCCAGTAATTTTCCGCCACCATTAGTTCCGACCAAGCTACGTCACAAACCGACCGCAGCTGATATTTTTCTCTCGTCATATTTGGACAACACAGTCCCAGAATATGCAAATCCTGTTCCGCCAGCTCCTGTAAATAATGTAATTTCTGGTCCTCCAGCCACCGGGGCACCTGTTACAGCACCTGTTACGGTACCCCCGGTCCAGCCTACATTACAAGTACCCGCTATATCGATCACTCTGCCAGCACGAAGAGTATCAGTCGACGATTCCAGTTCAGGGGCCGCGGGAGGAGGTCCTCCTGGTACCCCGCCGCCAAGTAGACGTCTAGGGTTAGTCGAGTTACATGAACGTGCGTTACAGCGTACGCCCAAATATCAGTCCATTGCAGAAATCAGGCGAGCTCTTACTGAATGCTGTTATGATCCAGTCCCAGGCGAGGATAGTATGGTGATATATTCCGTATGTATAAGGCAGGTGACCGAGTATTTGGTCACCCTACCGAATATGAAAGAAGATCTAGACAGAATGTATCGTTTCATTCGTACAGGAGACGATCCAGAAAGTATTGGCGAAGCCATGTCTTTAAGGAAAGCCGAGATTCAGCTTATGCTATTAAAGTTTCTAATCAATTGTTTAATTAGGGAACAAGATTCCCCGACTAAAGATCCGAACGAAATGAAAGTTCTGACAAGGTGGAGTGATAATATAGCCGAGGGTAAGCACAGGACCATCAGTAGTATAGAGAGTATGTACAAGAAAATACGTAAAGAAATAATAAGGTTACACGAACAACGCAAAGAAGCACTAGTAAGCGAGAAAGAAAGTAACTCTGATACTGAAGAGGTAGACGACGAGAATCCCACCAGAATAGCGTATGTAGGTAGAACTAGACTTTCCGACCGACATTCACGTCTAGAATACAAGAAAACTGTTCATCTTCCAGCACCAGAACAAGGTTCTCTAGAACAAGTATTTCAAGCTACCGATCACATTCTGAAATCACAAATCGGTTATGGTAAACTTAGTACCATGCATGAACAAGAATTAGCCCGATCAGCAATCCGATGGGCTATTGATTCTACCACTTTTCCAGACGAAATAGTGGCACAAATGTTTCTGAAACTGCCCCCAGCCGAGCAGCGACTGGTGGGTATGTATATGATCCAGCACCTCATTACTCTGTATGAGGGTCAACATTCTGATCCAGGTCCGTTACATGATGTTCTGAACGAGTTACTCCAGTATAGATGGAGAGGTCTAGGTACCGATTTAATTAGTGTCATTCTAGAACAGCGCCACAAATATAGAACGTTTCTGAATCCACATTTTGTCCATGTCTCACCCCCAGAAAGTAAACCGTTTTACATAGATAGACAGCATCCGTTACGAGAAGTACACCCAGTTAGGACACCAGCTGGTGAAATGCAACGAGTATTTGTTTACACCCCGATTACAAAGATGGAACTCTTAGAGATGAAGAAATTAATTCCCTGTCACGATAAAGATCCAGCAGGGTTCCACCGAGAATTAAAAGACATGCTCCGTATGGGAGAATACACGTATCCAGACATTATTAAAATGTTAAAGGTCCTGTTGCCTGCGGGCATATATGAAAAACTCAAGGAAAAAGAATGGGAGGTGGGAGAGAAAAAGATAGATTGGGCAGCTCTAGAAGCTGAAGAAAATACACGTGTACCAGGTACCGGTCTAGGAGGTAAATGTAAAGAATTACCCGAACTGTTAATACAAGTCCTGCCAAGATTACTAGCCACGAAAAAGGAAGACTGGGATGCAATCTCAGCCTGTAAACAGAAACCAGACGAAGATACTAGTGATTTTTATTCTAGGTTTGAGAAATGTTTTAGCATTAACAGTGGTCTCAAGACGAGTAGTGAGTCATACCCTCATCTTTTTGTTACTAAACTAGTCGAGAATTCAAGTCCACAAGTTAAGAATCGAGTTTTGAAAGTCGAAAGTACTTGGCAAGCTAATACTCCGTCCCAAATGCTTCAGATGCTCCAGTATCACCAGAATAGAATCAGAGAAGAGCAAGATCATGAAAGGAAACGTATGAAAGACACGAAAATGAAAGTATTAGTTGCACAATCTGTTCCTCAAGACAGTCAGAAGAGGGGTATGAATCAAGCCAGTCATCCTGCAGTTCCTGTCAAAGGGACCTGCAATTATTGTAAACAGCCAGGTCATTTTATAAACGAGTGGGCAGTTCTGAAACACAATATAGCCACTGGTAAGACTAAAGAAAGACCACGTCCGCCTAGACAAGAGCAAGTTTCACAGACTTCTCAGTTACCACAGAATGCACAACAGACAGTTCCAGCACCGCAGCCTATAGCTGCAACACAGCATGTTACACAGCAAATGTACCAGTATGCACAGTCCGAGTATCCAGAGTACCAGCAGTATTCATGAAACAGCCTAGAGAGGGAGGTAGGCTTGCCTCTCATCGAGATACCTGTAGATCAAGAGGGTCCCTATGTTCACAGTCAAGTATTAGGGAAAGACAGAAAGTTTCTGATTGATACAGGGGCAAGTAGGACGACTATTAGTCATGACGAGGTTCCAGGGGCTCCGCTCTCAGGCTCTAGAAATGTTTCCCTTGGATTTTCAGGAAAGCCTATTGTAAACGAGATATCAAAACCTGTTACTCTAGAAGTTGGTCCATTGTCCCGAACTACTGACCTGTTACTTACGAAGTCATGTCCAGAAAATTTGTTAGGTATTAAGACATTGAAAGAATTAGGTGCAGTCATATGTTGTTCCCCAGAAGGAATACGTTTGTTTTTGCGTGACTTTAAGGGTCACTATGTATTACGTGATTTTGATCCAAGATTACTGAATGTTCCGCAGCATCTATGGGCGCAAGGTCCAACTGATGTTGGTTTTATGCAAATCACACCCCATCGTGTGACTCTCAAGCCAGGTGTAGTGTTACCACGAATCAGACAGTACAGATTGCCACCTGAGGCTGTAGCAGCCTTATCCAAAATTATTGACGAGCTCATTGCTCAAGGAGTGGTTGTAGAAACTGACTCCAATGTATGTAATTCTCCTATCATTCCAGTCATGAAACGTACTGATCCAAATGCACCTCCGGTATATCGATTAGTGATTGTCCTTCGAGAACTTAATAAATGTATCATTCCCCAGTACCCAGTTGTTCCAGATATTTCTTCCCTATTGACAGCCATTGATTCTGAAGCCACGTTCTTTACTGTCATCGACCTTAAAAATGCATTTTTCAGTGTCCCCATTCATCCAGACAGCCAGTTCCTTTTCGGATTCTGTTTAAATGGAAGGAGCTATAAATTCACACGAGCTCCTCAAGGTTTCACAGAAAGTCCTAGTATTTACAGTCAAGCACTTAAGAGACAACTAGACAATATTCACATGCCAACTGACACTGCCCTGCTCCAGTATGTCGATGATCTACTGATCACAGCCCGTTCTGAACGTGACTGCGAGCGAGCGTCACTTACAGTTCTGTATTTCCTAGTCGAGATGGGGCACAAGGTGTCCCCTTCGAAGCTTCAATTCTGTGTCCAGCAAGTGATCTATTTAGGCCACTTACTGTCCAAGAGGGGTAGGCAGTTGACACCTGACCATATCCAGTTAATAGCGAGTCTTCCTCAGCCCAAGACCCAGAAGGAGGTACGTGCTTTTATCGGCCTCACTTCTTATTGCAGACAATGGATTCCTCAGTATGCATTTCTAGCCAAACTACTGATACAGTTAACGACACAGGAGGCAGCCGTATCGACTGTCCTCCCTTGGACATCTGAACATACACTTGTTTTTAATGAATTAAAGAAAGCCTTATGCCAAGCTCCTGTTCTAGCTACACCGAACTACAGTAAGCCTTTTACGCTTTTTGTCACAGAACGTGATGGTACAGCATTATCTGTTCTCACACAAGATCAAGCAGGACAATACAAGCCCTGTGCTTATTTTTCGAGCACATTAGATCCAGTAGCCCAGGCTCTGCCTGCGTGCCTCAAGTCAGTTGCAGCCACAGCACTAGCTATTAGACAAAGTGATTCCATAGTGTTAGGACACTCCCTGACCGTACAAGTTCCACACTCCGTGGAAGTTCTTTTAAACCGAACACAGACTCAGCACTTGACAATTGCACGTTTAACAGGTTATGAACTGACACTGTTCCAGCCACACAAAGAAATCAGACGCTGCAACGTTCTAAATCCTGCTACACTGTTACCGTCAGTTACTTCAAATCCTGCCACACATGACTGTGTGGAAATTGTTAACACCATGACAAAGCCAAGACAAGACCTGACAGATATCCCATTACCAGATCCCGACCTGACACTTTATGTGGATGGTTCATGTATGAGAACAAGTACAGGAGATCTAGTAGCCGCGTATGCAGTGACTACTGACACTAAAGTTATTGAGACACACCGTATTGACACCCTGTCCGCCCAAGCAGCAGAGCTAGTCGCTCTGACCCAAGCCTGCATACGTGCCAAGAACCTGAAAGTTAATATTTACACCGATTCACGTTATGCATTCGGAGTCGTACACGACTTTGGAGTGCTCTGGCAAGAAAGAGGTTTTATGACTTCTCATGGAACCAAGATTCAGCATGGTCTCCTCATTCAAGCTCTGTTAGATGCAATACATTTACCGACAGCTATCGCTATCATGAAGTGCAAAGCACATACGAAAGTTACAGACATTATTTCTCAAGGAAATGATCTAGCAGATCGAACAGCCAAGCTTACAGCTCAGACACCAGACATTCCAGTTAACAAGACACAGACATCCACTCCAGATCAGACTACATGTATGACAGTTAAGGACCCCACACAAGATGTCATAGATATCCAGTCACATGCTACTCCCGAAGAGATCAAGAAATGGTCCGAACAAGGAGGGGTCCAGACAGATCAGGGATGGTTGACGAAGGGAAAGGCCACATGGTTTCTCCCCGACTCTATGGTTCAAGTCATTATTAATACCGCACATAGTCCTGCACATTTAGGAGAAAAAGCCATGTTAGACAGTATCCAGAACATTTGGTTCAACAAGCATTTACGAGCTGCAGCCAAGCAGAAAGTCCGTACCTGTATGATATGTTGCCAGTTCAATCCAGGTAAAAGTGTCCCGGTGGAACAAGGGGGATTCCAGCCTCCTGACCACCCTTTTGAGGTCCTCCAGATGGATTACATTCAGATGGAGCGATGTCGAGGTTTCAAGTATGTCCTTGTAGTTGTATGCGCTTTGTCCAGGTGGACAGAGGCATATCCAGTCCCAGATTACACAGCCGCGACCACTGCCAAGCAGTTGGTTCGTGAATTCTTCCCCCGTTATGGACTCCCTAGGGTCGTGTATTCAGACAACAGCCAGCCATTCTCATCTGAACTCATGAAGCACGTTTCCCTTCTGTTAGGGTACCAGTGGAAGTTTCATTGTGTACGCCATCCTGAAGCAGCAGGTCTCGTAGAGAGACATAATCAGACCCTGAAAATCCGTATTGCCAAAGTCTGTAAAGAGAAAGGTGTGGATTGGCTAGTAGCTCTGCCAGTCGCCCTATTCTATATGCGCATGGTCGCACATTCCAGATCAGGTCTGTCCCCTTATGAGGTCGTATTCGGCCGACCCCCGAATATGTGGGGTACACCTAGACCCCGAAGTATTACATATGTTTCCAGTAATATGCTGACAGATTACCTAGCTTCCTTGATGTCTGCCCTACACTCTTGTCGTTCACAGGTTGCCGCCGCATTTCCAGACAATACCGAGGTGAAACCGCATGAGGTCATACCGGGCGACCTGGTCCTCGTCCGCAATTTTGATCGTTCAAGTCCGCTGGAGCCTCGCTGGAAGGAGCCGAAGTTAGTCCTTCTGACCACCCGTACTGCCGTCAAGTTGGAAGGCAGGAAGGGGTGGGTGCACCTGTCACATGTCAAGAAATTTCACGGACTCCGACTAAAAACTGTTTCCAAGAACATTTCCAAGGATTGCCAAGATTTTAAAGACTGTGTGGTAAATAAATAAATAATACCCTATTTTTGACTAGGCTTATAGCATAACAGATAGCTCAATAAAATAAGAGTCAAGATTCGAGGTAGTAGGAGTTTCTGCAGGTTTATTACAGCATAAGGACAGGATCAGGACAACCTGCATAGGAACAGAGTGACAGGGCCCAGCAGGACAACTGGGGCCCAGCAGCTGCCGGGGCTTGGTCTGGGATGAGCGCGCTAACTTTTAATAACAATACATTGACTTATATACATAGCGCAAACACATAGCATTACATTGCAGTAGGCGTAGCAGTGGGTGGAGCAGAAGGCGTGACGCGTAGCAGTCGCGAAAGATAACAGTAAAAAGAGGTGTAACTGGGAGTATACATAGACATGTGATGAAAACGTAACAGAATATGTCATGAATGGGCGGAAACACTGGAGGGGGCTACCTAAGGAGCCGGGACCTTTAACCTGATGGTGCGCGAAAACTGGCAATGACGTGTTACTAGGAGAAGCTGGGGGCTACGAACTCTGTGCTAGGAGCAGAGACTAGAGTCTGGAGGGTCGGAGCGACATGTACCTAAACCCTATCTGGTATCTGATGTTTAGGGAACATGTTGATATAAACTAGGAGTCATGAGGGGAAAAGCTAACTTGATTCTAAGACTAGACCATGCATTATTCTTCATGAAATGCGTGATGAGGAATATTAAATGACCATTAAATACAGTATTTCTCTAACATGGAGACGAGAAGGCTAGACAATGACGGAAACTATTGATGCAGTTCAGTAGCTTAGGAATGCAGAAGAGGAGGACTGAACTGATAGCTGGAACTATAACATACTTTTGGCAGACTCAGAGGCAGAACCAAGCTGCACCGGGCACTGCGAGGCAGGAAGTAAGTGAAGGGTCGAGGATACAGGTGGGGGCTGTATCGCTCCTCAGCGAGGCTTTCAGGGGACAGGAGCTGAATCTGATGTCCGGGCCCTTTTGAGGCCTGGAAACGGGGGCTTTACAATGAAATAACGTGCATACTGAGAAACGTGGCAACATTACTTTACATAGGCCTGATATTCGTAGTATTCACGAGGACTGGAAACTAACATACCAGAGGTGTACACAACTGGAATTGCGTCATTAATCGGGCATGGGGAATAACATATGCATATTGGTCATGCACACATAACATATGATGGATGAGGCGTAGGGACACAGAACATGGCAAAATTTACTTTTCCACAACTGCCAAGATACTATTCTTAAGGACTGTCCCGCAAATGACATTGATACCAAGCCCTCCCTGTTAGAGAAAACTCCGCAGCAGGAGTATAAAAGTAAACTCCGGTCTAGTAAAATAAGTCAGCCAGTTTAATTGTCTAAGTCCTCCCCTAGGTGAAACGGTTAGACAGGTTTCTGACATGTATGAGATAGACCCCCATAGTGAGAGAGTTAGTCAAAACTCTATCAGATGTATCATTATTCTATGTTTTCTTCTATTTTTGAGTTTGATGGTTACCTGCACAAGTTATGCATTGCATTTATGTTTTCCAATTTCTCATGTAAATAAGTTTTCTAATGCTACAGTAGAGCACACATTTAGTGATCTGCCTCCTCATGAGCTATCCTATCGTCTTGCTATGCGCAACAATACATTTATCAGAATGCTACATTATTCACACCAGACCAGCAATGCCACTAATTGTTGGGTGTGTGGTCGACTCCCCCCTTTCCAGACACCGAAGGGAGTTCTGCCACTCTTTCCTTATCCGTTTTCACATAATGGTTCGTGTGGAGCATGGTGCACGTTAACGTCATCTTCAACTGATATGTCCCTTCTGAACAGTACATGTTTTCCAGACAAGCAAGGTCTCACCCATAGAACAGGGTTAGATCTAGAAAATGAAGTTTATAATTTAGGTAATTATTCTTCGAGTTTTATGGTCCTGAATGTTCAGTCTGATACCACTCCTGATTTACCTGCTATTACAGTACTACCAGTCAAAGGCGAATTATGTGTCAGAAAGAATGGTTCTGCACATGTAGGACATAGTGATTGTACTACTATTGTCGAGTATAGTGACAGTGGGAAATCTATTTTCAAAGCCTCACGTCATTCATATTTTGTTTGTGGTCAGACCGCATATGTTCGTCTGCCCCTCGATTGGGATGGAACCTGTTACATTGCCTTCCTACTGCCACCAGTTTTCCTAGCCCCATCCGATTATCATAGAAACACACATCTAGTACACATTAGACATAGAAGGGAGATCGAGTCCCCGATTGTCGATCAAACTGAAACTACTCTAGAACAGTATCAAGATTTTAATAAAGGATTCTTCTTCTTTATAGGACCTGTCCAGAATAGTAAGCTAATCCGTAGGTTGACCAGAACCCTTGAAGCAGTAGTGAATGAGACTGCCTCTGCCCTAGGTAATTTAACCGAAGAGCAATCTGCTATGAGATTTGTCGTGCTCCAAAATCGTCTCGTTCTTGACGTCATACTGGCCGATAGAGGAGGAGCATGTACAGTCATCAGATCTAGTTGCTGCATTTTCATTCCTAATAACGCGCCGTCTGTTTATTCAGCTATAACCAGACTTCATAAAATTGCCCATCAGTTACACCAGAATCCAGGCACCTGGACATGGTCCGGTTGGCTCTGGAGTATAATTTCTGCCTGGGGATGGAAAGTATTGTCATTCCTAGGTATAGCAGTAATGATCATTTTCAGTTGCTGCCTCTGTTTACAATGTGGCCCTGCGATTTGCGGCATTTGTGCTACCTCTTGTATTCCTAGTCTAAGTCCCCGTCCTAAGTCCCGTTCCAAGACAATTCGAGACGAGCAAATGATACTGTATGAAATGATAGATGGTATCATGAATATTGATGTTTCCTGATGGAAACGTAGTGACAAGGAGGGAATGTGGAAAAGTAAATTTTGCCATGTTATGTGTCCCTACGTGTTCCCCATCTTATGCTATATGTGCATGATTAATATGCATATGTATTCCCTTATGATCAATTAAAGACGCAATTACAGTTGTGTCCAACTCTAATATACCAGTTTCCAGTTCTCGTGAAAGCTACGAGTATTAGGCCTATGTAAAGCTATGTTGCCACGTTTCACAGTGTGCACGTTATTTCATTGTAAAGTCCCCGTTTCTAGGCCTCAAAAGGGCCCGGACTCAGATTCAGCTCCTGTCTCCTGAACACTCTCCGAGGAGCGATACAGCCCCCACCTGTATCCCTGACCCTTCACTTACTTCCTGCCTCACAGTGCCCGGCTCGGCCTGGCTCTGCCTGCCAGTCTGCCAAGAGTATGTTATGATTCTAGTTATCAGTCCAGCCCTCCTTCTCTGCATTCCTAAGCTACTGAATCGCATCAATAGTTTCAGTCATCGTCTAGCCTTTACGTCTCCATGTAAGAGAAATACTGTATTAATGGTCATTTAATATTCCTCAACACGCACCACATGTAGAATAATGTATGCACCAGTCTTAGAGTCTGTTAGCCTTTCCCCTCCTGACTTTTGGATTCTATCAACATGTTCTCTAAACATCAGATACTAGATAATGTTTAGGTACATGTCGCTCTGACTCTCCAGACTTCAGTCTCCCCTTCTAGCGCAGAAGTCATAGCCCCCAGCTTCTCCTAGTAACACGTCATTGCCAGTTTGCGCGCACCACTAGGTCAGAGGTCCCGGCTCCTTAGGTAGCCCCCTCCATGTTTCCGCCCCATTTATGACATATTCTGTTACGTTTACATCACATGTCTATGTATACGCCCTGTTCACGCCTCTTGTTACACCTACTTTCTGCCTTATCTTTCGCGACTGCTACAGGCCCTGCCCACTGCTACGCCTACTGTATGTACTGCAATGCAACTGTTTAACTATATATACTTGTGTACTGTTATTAAAAGTTAGCGCGCTCATTCCAGATCCTGCCCGACAGCTGTCGGGGCCCCCCTGCCAGGCTAGCCATCCCAGATCTTCCCCGTGCAGGTTGTCCTGTTCCTGTCCTTTATGCTGTATTAAACCTGCAAACTCCAGCTACCTCGAATCTTGACTCTTATTTATTGAGCTATCTGTTATTGTATATCTAGTCAAAAATAGAGGTATTATTTATTTATTTACCACAGTATCCACCAGCTCGGGGATTGAGAGCTGGGTGCCGGTGACGCACCCGCATTGACTTTAAAACCTAAGACTGTCCCGCTACCCTAATCCCTACCGAGACTCTTTGAGCCCTTGCTCTGCTTGTATATCGGAATCTGCGAATCATAAAGATCCATACTGCTTGAGAGATAAAGAATACGTTCTCTTGAAACCTACGGTGTGGTGTCCCTTTGTCGAGTGGTGCTAGCTCAGCGCGCGCGATCCTAGATTCGAGATCCTCTCCCCGAGGGGTCTCCCGCCAGTGCTCGGCAGTGTTCCTAGGAGAGGTGGGTCACAGGGTGGTCAGGTACATATTCTGGCCTCCCCTGGGATCGCCCTTCTAACAACTGTGCTCAAGGGTGGTTAAAATACCCGGACAACCAGATATTACACTTTATTCGGTCTGGATTCGGGTAGCCCATCACTGGGTATAAAAAAAAGGGGGTTGTGTGTTCAGCGAATGTGTAAGGGATTCTAACGCACACAAAGGTAAGTGATTAAAAAGTGGCCAACATGTTTCAGCCCAATTTGCCTGGTTAGGTCTTATGGGCTTTCTTCAGGACCAATAGTGCAAAGTGAAAAATTGTGAATATCTATAACAAATATTGCCTCATTATAAACAGTGTAAGAAAAGGAAAATTTAACCTGTTTCTTTTCAGTATGGGAGGTCACAGTGTACCTTAAGTGTGGAATTGTCACACTTCCTCGGATGTTTACGGGAGTCGAGGGGGCTTTTCTAATGCTCCATGCCTCGTGCGCTGCTAGTACTGACTCTGCTACCGGGATCCACTCCCTGAAAAGCAGGGCTATTCTCTGTTTTTCTTTACCCCGGTATGTCAAAGGGTGCAAATAATATTTTCTAGGTTCGGGTGGATACACATCAGACTTAGGGCGACACACTGAAGTAAACATAAAAGTGACAGTTGAAATGCGCATTGATACCCTCACAGGTGACAAGTTACACTCTACAAACATGATTGATTGAATGTGTGAATCAATCCCAGCTACTGGTAATTACTCAATCCTGCATGTGTTAGTCGATCTCAACCACATTTCAAATAAAGCATTATGTTACAAGTGTCTTTAGGCCTCCTCTTCACACTGAGTGATTTAGGGGTGACATTTTAGAGTTTTTTTGCATAGAAGGAAACTTACTCAGGCAAACAATACACATCTGTGTACACTGACAGCCTCTTATGTTATGTTATGTGTTAGAAATGGGATCCCTGGATGGCCAGGGCTTGCGCCAAAGTCAGTCAGAGACCACCACTCCTAAGTCAGGGCAAGGGAGTTACACGCCAAGATAACCCCTGCTCACCCTCTAGGTAACGTGGTGCAAGCAGCAAGGCTAAACTTGGAGGGGATGTGAGTTAAGTATTTGCGCACGCACCCCCAGCAACAACACCCAAGGCCCACCACAGAGGAAACTCCACACAAGGTTATGTATAAAAATAGCCTTTGTATTACACCAAAACACATTAGATAAAAACACACACTTTACAATGTGCCAGAGGCACGGGCAGAATTTACAAGGGATATGTACAAGACAGGGCCACCTGGACCACTGTCAGGAATCAGCACTTTTAGAAGTAACACTTTTTGAACATAGCACATAGAGTGTAAAATTACTGTAGCAAAAAAATAGCACACAACCAGTAACCACTGGTACCCAGGACCTCACTAGCACCACCTGTACTAGGAGAACAACCACCTAAGTATCACAATACCTGTAGGGGTATAAGCACATAGCATATGATGCATAAACATACATTCAGAGGTGTAAGAACATGGCACATGATGCATTAAGACACATTCAGAGGTGCAGGGGAGGAAAACACATGATGCCTAAAAACATTCAGAGGTGTAGCAATAACAATTGCGCAGTAATCACATTGGCACATAAATCATAAATGCGCCAGAATCACATTAGCCACAACCTGTGGCCGTCCCTAGGCCAACTGGACTCTCTACGGCTAGGACGCCCTGTGTCCCAAATGTCAGGCAGGCTGCGCAGGCAGCCAAGAACACAAGCCTAAACGTGGCAACTGCCCACAAAGTGCTGGGCAGTTGTAAATACTGAGGGGGCCAACGTTGGAGCCTCGTGGGCTCAAGAACAATGGTGGGGCGAACACGATGTGGGAGCCTCACAGGCTCTGTAGAAATGACTGTCCCCTTTTTGGAGCCTCGCTGGGCTCTGAGTAAATAAATGGCCCCTGAGCCTCTCTGGGCTCTCAAAGATACTTGTGGCGCCTGAGCCCTCGTGGGCTCTCAGTTAATCAAAATGCCCCCTTGAGCCTTTCGTGGCTTGAAACAGAATGCGGCCTTGTCGGAGCCTCGGGGCTCAAGAACAACTCTGGCGCTGTAAGCTGGAGTCCCCCTCCTGGGGACTCCTAAAGGCAATGGTGCGCTTTGAGCCCGTCACAAATATGCCCCACGAGCCTCATGGGCTCTAAACAAATTGCCCCTGCAACGTAGGAGCAGCCCGCTGCCTTTGGGGCTGCTCTAGGGATGTGCCTGGGCCCCCACCGGGCCTTCAATGAGCAAGGGGGCCGCCTACTTGGTTGGAGTCCCCCTCCTGGGGACTCGACAAGACAATGACCCCTGGAGCCCTGGGCAGAGGAGCGACCCCGGAGCCCGCCCCCACTCACCGGCTACCTGGGGAGGTGGCCTCTCCTGGCGGCATCGACTCTCCTGCTGGGCTTCTACCAGTGGGGCTCTCTCCTCCTTCTCCGGAGCCTCGGCTGCTCCGTCTCTGCTGCGGTCGGCTTTCTTTCGGTGCGGGGCTCTCCTCTCCTCGTGGGAGCCCCGCAAGCGCCGGCAGTCTTCCTCCTCACAGGGCAGGAGCGTAGGGAAGCCCTCGAGGTCGGGCCAATCCCTGTGCGGCCCCAGGATGACGCGATGGGAACTCTGACAGCCGGGAACCAATCCCAGCGCGTCCAGGAGGCGGGACCAGCACTCGGCTCGGGATCTCCCGGGCTGGTAAAGTTTTTGGGCACAATACGGGGTAGGCTAAATCAAACAAATACGCGGCGTGGGCAGCCGCTAGAGCAGCAAAATGCAGGGTCGGCACCTGCCTTACAAAAGCGCTCCCAAGCGCCCTAAGACGACGAACAGCGCATCCAGGCGCTGCTGGACAATAAAGCGCTCCCAAGCGCTATACCCACAGATAAAGCGATTCCTGGCACTAGAGATGAAGCCAGCACTCCCAAGCGCTTTAGGACAAAGTACCAGCGCTCCCAGGCGCTGGAGGGATGCCACAGTCCAGCAGAAAGTCCTTTCAGGAGTACAGCAAGTCAGGGGGGGGGCAAGGCTGGGCCCAGAGCCAGCTCACTGGGCCTCCAGGCAGGGAGGCAATCCAAGTGGCGGTCCTCTTGCCCAGCAACAGCAGCAGCCCCCTCAGGATCCTGGCAGAGAACATTTTGTTAGGGGACACAGCCCCTCCTTATACTAGTAAATCCTTTGTCTGTAGGTGCAGGGTGGGGGAGAAACCAGTTGCAGCTGGTTTTGGAGCACCCTTGATGGCTCAACCACCCCTTTCATTCACTAGGGAGGCTAGGGTCGTTAGACGCACCACAGGGGGCGGAGCCAGCATTGTGTGGGGGAAAGCCCAGCCCCATTCAAGACACAGGGGCACTCCTCCCCAGCCATCAGCATGCTAATCTCCACACTCACCACCGGGCAGACCCATCATGACTCATGGAGCCTGGCATGCCAGCCAGCTCCAGCCAATCACGCTCCAGCACCCTCACTGCACACACACAGCCATGTCTAGAAGTGGCACTTCCACACTAGACACATTCATGCCGCATACATCATTTCGCAGCATTCAACCACACGAGTCCGCACATACCAGACTCAAGCCTGTACACCCCACGCATCAGGAACTACCAGGGACACATACATTCCCCATGCATTCCTATGGGAGGGCAGGCCTATCTCACCACATGCACTCAAAGTGCGCACGCACTTTCCACTGGGACACAGTGAAAGTGCGCAGAACCCAAAAATCACCATCACCAGGTCACCATTAAAAGCAAAAAGTTCAGGGGTGAACCTGCCAGAAGGGCCAAGTCCCACATTTTGTTACTCTGTATTTGTAAAGTTCAAGGCTCCTCTAAAGAGGGTCCCGGCTCTTGGGTTAGACGTGCACATTGTAATGTTACCATCATGACTAGTCACAGCAGGAAGTGTACAGTTACCCATTAAATTCATCGATTTGTGTTGCCCTGTATACACTGACACTCATCAGCTTGCTAAATGTATAATCTTTTCCAATGCGTCTCAATGCTAGGGTGTATTTGTGCATCCCTATTATGGGTTTTCTGTATCAGAGGAGTAGAGGTTCAGGACAGGTAATATATCGCTGCATGGGGAAAAATATACATTCATGCTTACAGTACCTGAAATGTGTCTGTCAGTATAAGGAATACTAAGAAGCTGACTGCACTATAGGTTATGTCAATGTTGAAATCAAGCACTGTCGGCATGCACAATCTCTCCGCTCTATGTGGCCAAAGTTATAACATCTTGGTGCTACTAGGCCTTGGTCACAACATCTTAGATTGTGCCCAGTGAGTTCTTTCTTGAGGGAGCCTGGAAGGGAGGTCTGTAGTCTTGGTGCCATCCATCCATCAGAGACCCTTTTCAAGTTAAGTAAACGAAAGGCTGCTTTGTTAGCAAAATCCTTATGTGGAATTAGTGTGGTGTTGCACGAAGCCTCATTATTTTATATATTTTTCGGTGTCACTGTGAGGACCACTTCCTGGCTATATTAAGCACCTGTGTATATCTGCATTCTTTGAAACACCTCACCCCACTTCATTCAACAAAGAAGGTTTGTTTACTCTTCTTTTTCTGGCTGGCCTTTGAAGCTGTTTCTGCTCTCGCTAGACCTCTGCTCTCCCTCACAAAATCTTAAATAATAGACATATCTAGAAGAAAGTTTGGACAGCAAGCCTCTTCATTGGTCTGCTAAGTTGCCATTCACATTTTGTTCCTGCCCTCCACATCATACAACATGGGGCAATGAGGCAGCCTGCTTCACGCATTGGCTCCATTCACTGAGTGACTGCACAAAGCCTTTGAAGACTGTGCACATCCGCCCAGAAAATAGTCCCTTCTTCCTCAGTAGCAAAGTTGGTTCTCAGTGCGCTTTTTATTTAATGTATTTTTAATATCAAGTTTAAATACTGCGTATTTTTCTTGCCCTCCTTTTTAACATATGTGTTTAAGAGACACTGTAGCTGTCAAACATCTGCATGGGTAAATGTTTATTAGAAAAAATGCTAACATAAACTAGCAACTTTTATTTGATGGCATAATTGACTTATTTCCCCTTTTTATTTTTGCTTCATAAGCTTGCAATAAAAAATTACCATGGCAACAGCTTGCCAAGATCAGGCCAATTGACTTTGCTAATGCTTGTTCTAAGTAGTAGTTCAATTTTTCCTCTTTTTTTAGTTCCTCTTTATTCAATTTGTGGTGGAAACAGGCATAAAACACATAGAGAAAACCAGAAGTAAAATGTTTAGATCACAAGATGAGGTCTCCACCATTCCCTTCCAACACCGCAGACTCACGTGTTACACGCCGCCACCCCACACAATGCCACAAATAGTAGATAGGTGACATCGTCTAGCTGCTTGGGAGGAATTGTGCTATTCTAAGCCAATGTCTATCTATGAACAGATGCTGGCTGCCCGGTTAATGTTTTGTAAAACCCGCAACACGATTCTTCCGTACACAATGCTTACTTCTTCACTTTAAGAGACATGATGATGTTATAAAATTAATAAATGCAATAAACTCTGTGTTTAGAAAAAAACTGAAAGCTATTAAATTCTGTATTTGGAAAACAACTTTATTGTGCAGTTAATTAAAACCATTACAATTTTAGCATAAAATACGTCCCATATGACAACGTGCTTATTTACATTTTGAGTTGCGCTTACTTGACATCGAATGGAGCAATATTTCCTTAAGTGCTGGTTTTCCTCAGCATTGCAACGTTTGAAATAACAGATAATATGTTTCTGGGCGATAAAAAAATATTGTTGGGTGAAAATCGCTAGTGAAGCGTTATACATGTTACATCTAAATCAGCGAGGGGAGTCTGTAATCAAACAGATCCGGAATCACCACTATCGTGGCTTTAAGTGACTAAGAGGTCGATTAGGATGGCGGACGGAAGGTCGACCGCTGTCCTGGAGTAGGCGGAAAAAGCCTTTTTTCTGTCCGCCTGCCGCGGACATTCCGTCCGCCATATTAGGATGGGAAACACTGTCAAATTTCCGTACGTGGCGGTAGAGCACGCACCGCCGCGGCGGTACACCCGACCCCGCGGCGGACGCACCCAATCCAGACACACCGCTGTACGGAATGACGTCTCCGACCGTCTTCCAACTCACGATGGCAGAAAACACACATAAAATCGCTGCGGAAAAACAACCTGCCTGAACACGGCGGAATCACCACAGCGGAGATACAACACATTGCAGAGATACACACCACAAGCAGATTGCCGTCATGGACCCAGCGCTACACGCATTTCCGATACTCTTCGTGCTCCACCACCAGCAAGTCATGGACCATCATCGACGACGACGCAGGTACGCCAACCCACCAATTGCAGTCGTAAGGGGATTAACTGCCAGGGCTGTGACGTTGGAAGGGGGAGTGTCATGTCTAAGAAACTACATTGACGATCGCACAAATATATCCACAATTGAAGTACACAACCAGGAATGACGACGACAAACCTCAAATTATGATTTACTAGCTTTATTTAACATAATAGGTGTATAATCTCAGAGTATTCAAGAGCATGGACACTGCGTACAACAGAGCAGGTACATCACTGGCAGCACATGAGAGGGCATAATGCAGTATCAGAACAGCAACAGGGCAATGTGGCCAATAGAGCAGGTACATCACTGGCAGCACATGAGAGGGGCAAAGTGCATCAACAGTCCATTGCACAGAACAGGTACATCATTGGCAGCACATGAGAGGGCAGAATGCAGTATCAGAAGAGCAACAGGGCATTGTGGCCAACAGAGCAGGTACACCAGAGGCAGCAAATGAGAGGGACTAAGTGCATCAACAGTCCATTGCACAGAACAGGTACATCATTGGCAGCACATGAAAGGGGCTAAGTGCATCAACTGTCCATTGCACAGAACAGGTACATCATTGGCAGCACATGAGAGGGCTGAATGCAGTATCAGAACAGCAACAGGGCATTGTGGCCAACAGAGCAGGTACACCAGAGGCAGCAAATGAGAGGGGCTTAGTGCATCAACTGTCCATTGCACAGAACAGGTACATCATTGGCAGCACATGAGAGGGGCTAAGTGCATCAACTGTCCATTGCACAGAACAGGTACATCATTGGCAGCACATGAGAGGGGCTAAGTGCATCAACTGTCCATTGCACAGAACAGGTACATCATTGGCAGCACATGAGAGGGGCTAAGTGCATCAACTGTCCATTGCACAGAACAGGTACATCATTGGCAGCACATGAGAGGGCAGAATGCAGTATCAGAAGAGCAACAGGGCATTGTGGCCAACAGAGCAGGTACACCAGAGGCAGCAAATGAGAGGGGCTTAGTGCATCAACAGTCCATTGCAGAGAACAGGTACACCAGAGGCAGCACGTGGGAGGGGCAATGTGCATCAACAGTCCATTGCACAGAACAGGTACATCATTGGCAGCACATGAGAGGGCAGAATGCAGTATCAGAAGAGCAACAGGGCATTGTAGCCAACAGAGCAGGTACATCACTGGCTACCCAAGTACGTGTGTCAAGCGACCCGTCACAAGGACAATAATAATGTCAGGGTGGTTACATTTGTCAATCTACACACAAAGTAAAATGACATGTGAGTGATGGCAACTAAACCTCACACCACAGAATCTGGTGGCGTGCTTGAACTACTCGCCTCGGACACACTTCCAGCACCAGCAACAGGAGTGTGAGACACAGCCACCGATCTACTGACTGACACATGAGCCATAGACCCAGACACACCGCCAGCACCAGCAACAGGAGTCTGAGACACAACCACAGCTGTAGTGACTGACACATGAGCCATAGACCCAGACACAACGCCAGCACCAGCAACAGGAGTGTGAGACACAGCCACCGATCTACTGACTGACACATGAGCCATAGACCCAGACACAGTGCCAGCACCAGCAACAGGTGTGTGAGACACAGCCACAGCTGTAGTGACTGACACATGAGCCATAGACCCAGACACACCGCCAGCACCAGAAACAGGAGTGTGAGACACAGCCACAGATCTGCTGACTGACACATGAGCCATAGACCCAGACACACTGCCAGGACATGTCCCTGTACACTGACCATCAAATACCATGCCTGCATCTGACACATGAGAGTGGCGGACACACACAGTGCCAGTACCTGCAACAGGAGAGGGCACAACTGACACAGTGCTACTACATGATGCATGACAGCGTACAATAGACACAGTGCCACTATCTGACACATGAGAGTGAACTGCAGCTGGTCCACTAGGACCACTAAAATGATGAGCCACAGAGCTGTATAGGCCAGGAGGCAGGGTCGCCCTGGGAGCTGGGGAAAGCTGTACTGGAGGGACATTGGGGTGTTCAGGTCTCACTGGTGTGTGCCTCCATTTTTTTGTGAAATGTAGGGGCACCCCGGACATGACAGGACTGGTAAGTGGAGTGGCATCATCAGACATCAAAGGTGTATCATGTGCTTGTGGTGGTCTGCTCTCTGGGGACGTGCTGGACCCTGCCTGCCGTTTGCTGTGGGCCTGCCTTCTGCCCTCTGCATCATGTGTAATGGGGGATGCAACAACAGTGTACTCCTTCCTCTGCTTCTGCGGGGCGTGGATGGGAGTCGAGGTATGGGGGGACTCCACCGCTGACACATGTGTTGTACGTTCCTTATAAATCAGCCTCAGTGCAGCCAGGGGTGATGTATGCCTGTCCTTGATGGTGCCCGTGTCCATGGGAGAACCCTTGGCCATGGGATGTGCCTTGGACGTAGGAGGTGTCCTGTCTCTGGAATGTCCATGATCCCTGGGTGGTGCCCTGTCCCTGGGTGCAGACTTGTCCATTGTAGTGTCCCTCTCCTTTGAAGCTACCTTGCCCTTGGGAGTGTCCCTGCTCTTGAAAGGTGCCCTTTCCTTTGTAGTGTCCTTGGGAGTGTCCCTTCTCTTGGGAGGTGCCCTTTCCTTTGTAGTGTCCTTGTCCTTGGGAGTGTCCCTGCTCTTGGGAGGTGCCCTTTCCTTTGTAGTGTCCTTGGGAGTGTCCCTTCTCTTGGGAGGTGCCCTTTCCTTTGTAGTGTCCTTGTCCTTGGGAGTGTCCCTGCTCTTGGGAGGTGCCCTTTCCTTTTTTAGTGTCCTTGTCCTTGGGAGTGTCCCTTCTCTTGGGAGGTGCCCTTTACTTTGTAGTGTCCTTGTCCTTGGGAGTGTCCCTGGACTTGGGCTGTGCCCTTGCCTTGGGAGTTCCTTTTGTGAGGGATGCCTGTGTAGCATGTGAATCCATTTCTCCCAACACCCCTTGATGATCATGTGTGTCAACTCCAGTGTAGCTCACGTCGTCTTCGGAGAAAGATATCCCAGTCCTAGGGGATGGTGTCTGTGCCCTCCGTGCCCTGCCTTGCTGCCTGTGGCTGCTCCTAGTGTAATAACCTGAATAAGAGGCCTGGTATGATAAATCACTCTCCTCTGAAACATCAAGAGGTGTGGATGGTGGTACAGAAGTAGCACCCTGTCTATGCGACTGTACAATGGCTGAAGACACAGTGTTTGCCAATGACTGAACTGTTCTGTGGAGACCAGCAACATCGCCATGCATCCCCTCCATGAATGCCACCACCTGCCCCAACTTCCTATCGTGGTCTTGGAATGCATTGATCATGTTGGTCTGCCCTACACACAGCTGTCGCAGCAGATCTACTGCCTCAGCACAAAGTGCACTTTGTGTCACAGGGGCAGGCTCCGCGGTGTCTGCACCAAAGGCAACTCTGCTCCCTCTCCTCTGGCGAGCACGAGCAGTATATGTTGCAGTGGGTGGCAGTGTGGGCCCTGTGTGCTGTGTCCCGACTGAAGGTGTCGATTGCCCACTCCCTGTCTGTGACAACAGTGCTGACTCACCAACACTTTCTGAGGATGAGGACAATGGTGTCTCCACATGTGAGTCCTCAGGGACGGTTCTGTCCCCCTCTCCGTGGATGCCCTCTTCAGTGTCAGTCTGCGTGTGTGTCATCTCGGATCTGGATGCATTGCCACCACTCATCTCCGTCGTCTGTGTGTCAGTGCCCTCGGCCAAACCTGGAAGAGAGAGGGAAGAGATGTTAACCTAAGTGCCACACTCACGTACTGAAGGTTACAAAGTCACACCGTTCCTTACAGTCGATTGACATGTAGCACCCATCCTGTACACGAACCACCCCTACCACACATCCTCATATCATAGATCCGTGGGCGTCTGTGAAACATGTACATCATACAAACAGGGCAAGTGCATGCAGACCACCACACATGTCATGCCATGGGACACCAGACCTCAACGGCATGTCCTGGAACCCTCAAATACAAATCAACTGGTATGTCCACCTGGCGGACATTGGTGCTACCGCTTACTCCACTAATGCCACCAACATGCAAAAGATACACACCACGGATGTCACTACTGTGTCTGAGCACGAATACATGCATGCACTCACAAGTTACATACACATACAGTCAGCTTACCGCTAGTTTGCTGTTGGTCCCCTCTCAGCCGGGCGGACAGGTCAGGATGCGTCACAGCAATTATCCGGTGCATTAGAGGTGTCATGGTGTGTCGGGCAAGGCGGACTGTTCTTGGAATGATCCCCAGTGCCAGGACTGGGCGCTCACCCACCGCCAGTGGGTGACCGGCCTGGACTGGCGGTGGGTGACGGAATGACACAATGACACTGTAAGGGGTTTTCTTAACTGCCATTTCAGATTGCATCATCAAATGTATGTGTTGGCCTGCACCGCCACCGCGGAATGCGTGCACCGCCATAGCGGCGCCAGTAAATGATCAAAATCTGTTTTCTCCGAAAAACTGGTGGCCGGACAATGCTGAAGCTCCCCCCGATACCATCTTGTCTGCTTGAAACCTCGGCATTAAATTTGACGACCAACTGTGCTTTAAACAGCAAGCGGTGGCTGTAGCTGGTATGTGCTTCCACATAATTAAATCTTTGAGGAAGTTTTTTGATCTTCTTCCTCTAGCAGCCAGAAAGACAGTCGCAGTTGCCTTAATAACATCAAGGCTGGATTACTGTAACAGCCTTTATGCTGGAGTCAATAAGTCCGTACTTCATAGGCTACAGATGGTCCAACATGCTGCTGCCCGGCTGGTGTTACGTTGGCCCCGTAAGTCATCTGCATCAGCGGCGCTGAAGGCACTGCATTGGTTACCAATTAGCAAAAGGATCCTATTTAAGATCTTGCTGATCACATTTAGAGCCTTTCAACAGCAAGGGCCTAAATACTTGTGTAATGGTTTTAAACGGTACCAGCCTACCCGTTGCCTGAGGTCGGCTAACCAGAACTTGCTAATAATCCCCAGATTCAGACTGGCTACCAAAGGAGGAAAATCTCTTTTTGTCCTGGGTGCTAGGGCCTGGAACAAGCTTCCACTCTACCTTAGGTCACTGTCCCATGAAACTCAGTTTTGGAAAGCTTTAAAAACTTGGGTGTTCTCTCTTTCAGATACGGCCTGCATAGCATTGGTGTAAAGTGTAATGCGCTTCCAATAAGTTGATTTCTTTCCCTCAACTGTGTTATCTGGTTGTTTGAGCGCCAAGATACTCCTTGGAGTGGTAGGTGCGCTATAAAAGTGTCCTTTACATTATATTACATTACATTACATTACATTTCAAATGATGCACCGTCGCGGTAGTACGCACATGCATTTTGCGGGGTGTAACCGGGATGGTCCTTGACCATACAGCATATGTCATGCTCAATTGCTGTGTAAACGGTCATCTTCTGTGTTGGTGGAAGGCGTCCCCAGATGGCGTATGTACACACACTGCATGTCTCCGCACACATGTAATCTTCTTAGTTGTACGTGTGTGTCAGGACATGTCCGGAATGCTGGAAGAATATTGATGTGAAGTCTATGGACCGTGTCCACGTGCGACATTCATGTCCATTTGTTGCATGTGTGCTCATACTGTTGACCTTGCCAGTGGTTAACAAAGGCTAGTGATGTGGGCCCAATTTGCATCACATGTGCATGGCGACGTGTTGACGTCTTGGTTTTGGGGACACACGTTGTCATTTCTACACATCTACACAGTCCCGCAAGGGTGTGTACACACATTCATTAGCTGTTGTGAGTGTGTGGTTTGTGTGTGCAAGTAACAATGATGTGTGTGTACATGCATTCTGTGTATGCGTGTCTGTTGTTGTGTGCCCATGCATGTCAGCTGAGGGGGCATTGTAGGTGTGTTTATGGGTGCATGAAGACAAGGAGGGTGTGTTCCAATTTCATGTTGTGTTTGCACGTACATGTGTGTCTGTGGGGACGCTGTCCACATATGGGCCCTCAGTCATGTGTTGTTGCAAGATGTTTGAACATGTGTGCACGTTACATTGTACATGTTAGCCCACAGGATGTTCTTTGTGGTTGTACATTGTGTGTGTAGTCAGCTGTATTGCCATATATATTGTTCCGGTCACACATATCATCACTGTCTGCAACATGTATTATTGGCATTGTGTTGGTCAAGATGTGATAGTGTTGCACAGCTATGCATTGTTGGTCATTTGACATCTGCTGCCATCTACTCCCACACAGGAGGGCTCCAAATGTGCATCGACCATACACTGTGCTGGAGGACATGGTTGACGAGGAGGTGATCCGCAAATACCGGTTTGACCGACTGAGATTGCAGGAGCTTGTCACACAATTGTCACCTCATCTGCAGCCACGCAGGACATATCCTGGAGCTTTCACACCCACAGCAAAGGTGATGGCGGCACTTCATTTCTTTGCGACTGGCACTTTCCAGTACGCAGTTGGTCATGCCGGAGGGATGTCACAATCCATGTTCAGCATGGTACTGCGGATGTTCTAAATGCCATGATGCTTTACAAGGATGATTACATCCATTTTCCACGTCCGGCACAGTTGGCAGCAGTCAAAGGGGACTTCCATGCCCTGGCCCAGTTACCACACGTAGTGGGTTCCATTGATGGAACACATATTGGTCTCATACCACCCCAGGCACGTGAAGCTGTATATAGGAATCGGAAGCACTACCATTCGATCAACGTGCAAGTGGTGTGCCTGGCTGACAACATCATCTCGCATGTGTGTACCAGATTTCCCGGTTCCGCCCATGACTCCCACATCATGCGGAGCAGCATTGTCCCCCAACTGATGGATAATCTGCATCCAGAACGTGTGTGGCTTGTAGGTGAGTGTGCTGAAAGGACAATTGTGTTGTCAGTGTGTTGTGAGGACAATTGTGTTGTATGTGTGGCATGGTGTTCCCATAAATCCTGGTAATGAAATTTGTGTCTGTCATCACCCCACCTAGGCGACTCTGCGTACCCAAACCGGCCGTGGCTGCCGAGCCCCATCAGGAATCCTACTACCCCTGGTGAATTGCGTTATAATGATGCCCATTGGAGGACACGGCGAGTGATGGAACGTACATTTGGACTGCTGAAGTCTAGGTTTCGCTGCCTTGACAAAACCGATGGGGGCCCTGCCATACTCACCAGGCAAAGTATGCAAAATCGTGATTGCCTGCTGCATGCTCCACAACCTGGCCTTGCGCAATAACATTGAACTGATCATGGACCCTGAAGACCAACAGGTTGCTCGGCCTCCCATCCCACCCATGTTGACTGATGAGGATAGTGGTGAGGAAGAAGGTGTGGACCAGAGGCGTCAGCTCATTGATCACTATTTCCCTTGATTGTGAGTAACTACCGCTTGTGCAGCCAGACAATGCGTGATGTATGTTTGGTGGTGGAGTGTGTATGTGGTGTGTCTATGATGCCTGTTCTGGTATGTTGTGTTTGCAAATGTGTGTGTTAGATGGTGTACATGCAATGCTCCCTGATGTGTGTCCTGTGATCCACTTAATTGGTGATGAGTGTGGTTTGTGGGATGTTGCAGTACAGTATGTTATGGGTGTGAATCTCTTTCCTGACCTGTGTTTGTTGTTCTCTCATTATCCCTAGGTCACTCCCACAGAGGCATGATTCTCAACAACATTGATCCCTGCACCTGGTAACGTTACATTCTAAGACAATCATGTGATTAAAACATGGAGCCCACACATCATTGAGTGTTTACCTGATGCTTATTTACAGGTTGAGGATTGATGTTGGTGCATATTTACAAACAAGTGTTGGTGGGGGAGTGAGAGTTGAAGGTCATGGCAGATGAAAACACCGTGGGGACACCACAATGTGTGATGTCCAGCTAGTCCAACAGACGTGTGGCAATGCTTGGCATTGTGGGACAGGATGGTTTGCAGGGTGAATGGCAGGCTCAGACAAGGGTGAAGTCGTTGGCACCCCCTCTTAGAGCGGGTAGATGGAGCAACACCACTGCTCTCACCTGGATCCAGCCTCGACGGCCCTTCAGTATTGGAGCCGGAGCGGAGACAGCTGTGGGGGCAGGTTGGTCAGGGGCCACCTCCCTGTCCGTGGGCTCAGGTGTGGGTGGCGGTGGTGTTGGTGACCGGTCCCGCTGGGCACTTGGGTGAGGGGGTGGTGGTGTGGCGCGGGATAGTCAGTCCCTCCACAGAGCAGTTTGCTGGCCAATGAGGTCCACAATTTGGCCTATGCGGTTATCAATTGACCGCAACAGATGACTGCTCTCTTGTGAGTCTTGGTGGGCCTGATCTGACTGTGCCTGGGACCGCTCATAGGAGGCATTGACTCTGGCGATAGCTTCCAGGGTTTTGGCGCCAGGATGGGGTGGGTGTCCTTCCCCACCTCGCCGGACAACTGAACTCCTGGTTGTGAGCTGTGCCCTCACCTGTGGCCTCTCACGTACACTCTCCCTGCTTGCCTGGGATGTTGATGGTCCATCATCGGCCGATGGGTCAGGCAGGGTGGCAGAGGCAGGAGTGGTGGTGGTGGTGGCTGCACAGCTCACAATGGCAGGTGTTGGTGTGGTGACACAGGCCGAGGTGGTGGAGGCAGTAATGTCCTGGGAGCCTGATGGCCCTGGAAGTCTGCTTGGCCCCGCATCGTCCTCTGCGCCTGAGCTGGCAATGGGCTTGTCCCCAGAGAGTCCATGCTGTGAGGGGGGCGACTGGTGCTGGCGGTTGCTGCTTTCGCCAGTCAAGTTGCGATCACCTGAGGGACAAGATTATCATGATCAATGCTGTGGACATGACATGTTTTTGGTAACAACATTACAATCAATAATCTCTCTCACACACCCCACCCACCTCTCGCACCCCCCCACCCACCGCCACCCTCCCTGTGGACATGGGGGCCTGTTGGGAGTTGTAGTGCTGGTCTCTCACACCCCCAACCCACCACCACCCTCCCTGTGGAAATGGGGGCCTGTTGGTAGTTGTAGTGCTGGTCTCTCACACACCCCACCCACCTCTCGCACCCCCCACCCACCGCCACCCTCCTTGTGGACATGGGGGCCTGTTGGGAGTTGTAGTGCTGGTCTCTCACACCCCCAACCCACCACCACCCTCCCTGTGGACATGGGGGCCTATTGGGAGTTGTATTGCTGGTCTCTCACACCCCCCACCCACCACCACCCTCCCTGTGGACATGGGGGCCTGTTGGGAGTTGTAGTACTGGCTGCTTTGACAACATGCAAGGCTAGGAAGGTAGTAGGCAACATTTGTGTTT
The DNA here is from genome assembly GCF_964261635.1 of Lissotriton helveticus. NCBI lineage: Eukaryota > Metazoa > Chordata > Amphibia > Caudata > Salamandridae > Lissotriton > Lissotriton helveticus. The sequence continues at coordinate 1,964,648,078 of NC_136068.1, read as the reverse complement.
GGTCATGGTGGGTGCATTTGAGGCCAGGACTTCACATTTGGGTGACTGTGTGGTCCACATGCATGGATTGGGGCCAGGGAGATGTGTGTTGGCAGTTGTGCATGGCAGACCATGGCAGTGTGATCGTGGTCATTGGTTTGTACTTACCCGCCTCTTGTCCCTCCTCGATTCCTTCCCGGCTCTCAGGGTGCAGTATGCCCAGCACCTTCTCCTCCCATTCAGCAAATGGTATGGGCTCCGGGGGAGTGCCGCCGCCAGTGTGGTGTGCCCGCAAGTGGTTCTTCGCCCTGATGCCTTTCACCCTTGCCTTGAGGTCGTGCCACCGCCTCTGGATCTCGTGTTTGGTGCGTGGCACGGTCCCTGACGCATTCACTCTGGTCACAATCCTGTCCCACATGTGATTTTTGGTTGCCAAGGTGGTTTGCTGGACTAGGTTGCCGAAGAGATGTGGTTCGACACGGATGATTTCATCCACCATGACCTTCAACTCACTGTCTGTGAACCTGGGATTTTTCTTTGGTGCCATGGTGTGTGATTGTTGGACGGCGACCTCAGGGGCGAGCAGGAAGTGCACCTGATCACCCTGGGGCCCACCTTCCTAAGTACAAAGTCGAGCCCTGGCGGGAGACTCCTCAGGGGGAGAGTCTCGAATCTAGGATCGTACACACTCTATAAGCACCACACGACAAAGAGATACCACACCGTAGTTTCTTAAAAACGTTTCTTTATCTCGTGATTCAAAAGGATCTTTATGATCGACAAGGCAAGTATTTACAAATAGGGCAAGGGTCCATAAAGTCTCGGTGAGGGTAGGTGTAGCGGGACAGTCTTATGGCTCAATGTCAATATCGGTGCGTATCCGGCGCACAGCTCTCAATCCTCGAGCCAGGGGATACGATGCGCTCTTTGGGGGTCCAGCCGGACCAGGAGAGTCAGAGAGCCGCGAGTCACTCAACAGGGCTCAAGCAAGATGTCAGAGGTCTTACGATCTTCAGGGGAGCCGCGAGTCACTCAGCGGGGCTCAGGAGTTCCAAGGTTGCAGGGGAGCCGTGAGTAACTCAGCAGGGCTCAGGTGTTCCAAAGTTGCAAGAGAGCCGTGCGTCACTCATCAGGGCACAGATGTTCCGAAGTTGCAGGGGAGCCGCGAGTCACTCAGCAGGCTCAGGTGGTTCCGGCAGAAGTCCTTCTCTGCCAAGCGAGCCGCGACCACGTCAGCAGGGCTCTCGTTGATCCAGAGTCGAATCTGTCGATAGTCCCGGAGCATCCCCAGTTATAGGACTGCTCCTCTTTGATCTCCGGAGTTCTGGTATGCGGGGTTCTTGACACCTGGGGGCCGCTTGTTGGGGTATCCTGCCACGCGGCCCTTTGATTCATTCATGTCAGGTTCGGGAGGAGTCCCAGACACACAGCAGGCGTGGAGCCAGCCCTCAGGGTGGCCGGAGGGCCGATCGAAACCGATCTCTCGAGGGGAGGTCGGAGGTGTGAGAGAAACTGCTCCTCCCTCTCTCACTCAAGGGGAGCGCGCTGTCCTCCAGCCAGGGTGGCGCCTCTCGGCCTAGGCCGCGCTGGAGCGGGCGGCCATCTTAGATGCCGGAAAGTGGGCACACAGGGCCTACGGGCCCGGAAGATGGAGGCACGGACGGGGCAGTCCGGGGACGGGGGTGTGTAACATGGAGGGAAGGGCTAACTAGGCCGGGGGCTCAGGGGTCTGTTGTGGGGTACAGCTCGGAAGGGGGTGCCTAAGGGTCAGGGAGGACCACGCCACGAGGCCGGTTCTAAAAGTGATGTGCAAGATGTTGGTGTGGTGGGGTGGGATGTGCAGGTGTGTGGGGATGGTGGGGTGTTGGTTTGTGTGGTGTGTGTGTTTGTGTGCAGGTTGTATGTGTATTTGTGTGTGTCTGCTGTTCGTGGTGATGTGGCTCTTGCTTGCAGCTATGCTGTGATGCAAAGGACTGTGGTAGTGGGAGGGATTCATTTTATACTCTGTGTGGTGGTGGTGTCCCAATGGTTGTTGGCAATCAGGTGTTCTGTGGGTGTGGTGATTTAGGTGCCTTTTTTGGTGCTTGGGGGGGTGTCATCGGGGCGTGTAGTTGCTGGGGGTGGGTGTTTCAGGTGGTTGGGTGTTCTGTTTAGTGTGTTTTCTATTTACTTCCGTCTGCCATTTTGTAATCGGTTTGACTGCAGGGATGGTGTTTGTGTGGTCCTTCCGCAGTCTTGGTCCGTTTTCCGAAGTATTGTTTCTGTGGCTGCGGAGGACGGCAGTGAGTTCAGTTGGAATGGCGGCGTTATCCTAATCGCGCGGCCGGACCCTCCGCAGGTGTAGCGGCGGTTGGGCCTGTTCCCGCAGTCATGTTCGTCCGCGGCGGTGGGTGTACTTTTGGTTCCGTCCGCTGCGGACGGTGTTTGATGTGTTCCGTCCGCCGCGGACGGTGTTTGCTGTGATCCGTCCGCCGCGGTCGGAGTTTCTTGACATAAATATCCTAATCGCAACCACGGATTCTCCGCGGTGCAGTCCGGAGTGATTTTGCCGCGACCATGGCGGACGGAACCCGTTTCCGTCCGCCATCCTAATGAGTCCCTATGTAAGGACACTGTACCATTTGTGGCTACATCTAGACAAGGGTTCGACTTGCAAAATAGCGAATTCATTCGACCGTCTTAAAATGGGACACTAAACATATTGGGCCCGATTCACAGAACTAACTTAAGACAAAATCCTAAACTTACTACCAAGACAACACATTTCAGTCCATAATGTGCAAAGTATTCACTAGTTGCAGATGCTTTGTTAAATATGGGGCTGCCACTGGGCTAGGGTGTCATGTGCAAAAATTGCTTTTTTGGCTTTAAATGCATCCCAATAAATCATTTCACTTTCAAGCACAAATCTTAAAATAAGGCTGTGATCGTGGGGTGTAGGCGGACCGGAATAACAGGCGTGGAGGCCGTACGTAGTGGGCTATCTCTTAGCCTATCTTTATGGTTTGTACACAGTTCAAGGGGGGAAGGAAGGGAGAACAGGGTCTTGAGGTGAGGCTTTTGTTCGTAGTCGCGGTGGTGGTTCTGCGCAGAGGGAAGGCACTTGGCTGGAAGACGGGGTGAGGGTTCCCAGAGAAGGGTTGGTCGGTTGAGCAGCGGGACGGTGGCTCCTCGGAGGTATGAGAAGGAGAGAAAAGGAGGGCCGTTAGTTCTATCGACACAGAACGGTATGAAGCCGTCTACCTTGTTATTGTTATTGTTATTGTTATTGTTATAGTGGATTTATATAGCGCCGGGTCACCCACAGGTCTCAGGGCGCTTTGACCACCAAACATAACATCCGGGATATGAAAAAAAGGGTGGAGTGCCTAAGCTAAGCTGAGTGCTGTTCTGAACAAGTTAGTTTTCAAGGCTTTCCTGAAACGGAGTAGATTCCCCTCCTTTCAGAGTGTCTCAGGCAGGGCGTTCCAAAGGTTCGGTAGTAAAACCGAAAAGGATCTCCCTCCCATTGTGGCCAGCTTAAAACGAGGACATACAAGGAGTTTGGCATCAGAGGACCTGAGATTTCTTTCCGGTCTGTATATCTCAATCCGCTCCTTTATGTAGGTCGGGGCCTTTCCATAGATGGCTTTATGGGCTATACAGAGGCTTTTAAAAACGGACCTCTGTCCAATTGGCAGCCAGTGTAGACTTTTTAATAGTGGAGAGGCATGCGTTCTCCGCGGTAGGTTAAAAATAAGTCTAGCGGCGTCGTTTAGGACTACCTGAAGTCTGTTTGTTAGCATTTTTGGCAGGCCTAAGTAGAGCGCATTGCCATAGTCGAGTCTTGACACTATGGTGGCCGAGACCACTGTGCGTAGCATCGACTGAGAGAGGAGAGGGACTAGTTTGCGCAACTGTCTTAAAAGACCCGTACAAGTGCCGACCACGGTGGAAACCTGGTTGGTCATTGAGAGGGCACTGTCCAATTTAATGCCCAGACTTTTAACCGTGGCTGCTGGCTGTGGGGTTGGGCCCAGCTCCTGGGGCCAATACATGTCACTCCAGAAAGAGCACTTGGATGGTACTATCAGCACCTCTGTCTTTTCCGGGTTAATTTTAAATTGGTTTGTGGACATCCAGTGGACCGTATATCTAAGTATGTCCTGCGCGTGTGACTGGGCTTGCGCTGTGTCATCTATGCCCAGCAGCAGCTGTGTGTCGTCAGCATAGTTAAACACCCGACAGCCCATCCCCGCTAGTGTGTTAATCAGGGGCTATAGATATATGTTAAACAGGAGTGGGGACAGTGCTGAGCCCTGGGGGACGCCACAAGTCAGCCTTCCCACTCCTGATACACTATCTCCCATCTGGATTCTCTGGGTTCTCCCAGATAGAAATGATTCGAGCCACCGAAGGGCTAAACCCTGAATCCCAAACCCTGCCAGCCTATTCAACAGAATGGAGTGGCTGACAGTATCGAACGCCGCTGATAGGTCTAACAAAATCAGGGCGCTCGGTCTTTTACTGTCAGCCATCCTTCTGAGCTCGTCCAGCACCGAGAGCATGACCAACTCGGTGCTGTGGTGTGCACGGAAGCCTGCCTGCCTCTCATGGAGTAGATGGTTAAACTCCAGATAGCTTGACATAGATTTTAGTACATGTTGCTCGAGTACTTTGGACAGGAAGGGCAGCTGGGATATGGGTCGATAATTTTTTAAGGCATTGGGATCTGCCCCCACTTTTTTTAGCAACGGTCTTACACGAGCTTCTTTGAAGCTAGTGGGGAGCCTGCCAGTGCTCAGGGATTTGTTCAGTGTAGCTAGGATATGGTCCTCTAGAATTGGACCTGCCAAGCAAAAAATACTTGGGGGGCATGGATCTGCTGGGGAGCCAGATTTTGTCTTTCTCATCAGTGATTCAAGGGTTAGTGAATCCATAGGGGGAAATGATGATAAGCAGCTGGCAGTAGAGTTTAGAGTGATATGTTGCTCAATTAAGCTGCACCCCATGCTTTTTATTTCGCGCATGATAGTGTCAACTTTATCCAGAAAATATTTCTGGAAAGTGTCACAGTCTATGCTACTATCTGCATCCTGGGCTCTTTTTGTTAGTTCCTTCAGGATTTTAAACGTTTCCTTTTGGACATTGTTCGCCCTGTTTATACGGACCTCATAGTATGCGGCTTTAGTTGTCCGGATAGATTTTTTGTAGCTACGAAACGCCATCTTGTATTGTTCACAAGTGGCTGTGTCCTTATTCCTCCTCCAGATTCTCTCTATATTGCGCAGGGCCTTCCTTTGGTCCCTCAAGGCGGGTGTGAACCAAGGGGCTCCCTTTTTCCCACTGTTTTTTGTCTGAAGTTTCTCAGGGGCTATCTGATCAATGGCCTTTACCAAATAGCCCATCATATCTTTACAATCCTGATCTACATCTTTATTAGGCATTATCGGCTGGACAGTTCCTCTGAGTGATGTAGTCAGTGTGTGTTGGTCTACGTTTTTCCACTGGCGGGTCAGTCTGGTTTTTGATGCTGGGCGTGGGAATATGATATCCAGGGGAATGTCACAGTAGATCAGGTGGTGGTCTGACCACATACAAGGGAGGATTTCAGCTAGTACCACCCTAAGATCTGTGGTCCATATCAGATCTAGCGTGTGGTCTTTTATATGGGTGGGAGCGTTTACAAGCTGCTTGAATCCCAGGGAGGACATGGTTGTCTCTAGGGTGCTGGCCGCTGGCTGTTTCTTATCTTTGTCCCAGTGAAAATTGAAGTCTCCTGTAACTATGACGTTTCTATATCTAGAGCACATGTCGGAGGCATAGGTCATAAAGGAGTCATTAAAACCTGGGGTTGCGTTGGGAGGGCGATAGACTGTGAGAACTGTAACACACATATTATCGCCAGCAAGTCGGCCAAATCCGCCGACTCCGCCAGTATTTTAGTCACTGCTAGATATTTCTTGAAAATTATTGCCACCCCTCCCCCTCGGGTCTTCCCTATGCGATTCTGCCAGTGGATGTCGTAATTTTCAGGAACAGCAGCTATGATGTCTGGTAGGGAGTTATCCCCCATCCAGGTCTCGGACAAGGTCAGGATGTCAATGTCTTCGCCCTGTGGTAGAGTGTAAATCTCGAGACTATGACAGCATAGCGACCTAGTGTTTAGGCTGACGAGCTTTAAAGTGTGCGGGGGGGCTCGGGATCTACCTATCTGCGGCGCCTGGATAGACAGTTCCTCAATACGAGTGAGTGTAGCCAGGTCTGGAGATGTCATAGCCCCATTCAGATAAGGGATTTCCTCACCAGAGTATGTAGTCCGTTCCGGGGTTGTGATGGGAGACAAGCGAACGTGAGGTAGGGAGGGGAGGAGTAAGAGCTGGAAAGAGGAAGAGGGGGTAGGTCGAAGGGTGACGGGTCAGTGAGGGGACAATATATACATTCGTGCAAGTGACAACAAACGGGCTATGTACAATATTCTACAGTGCTGGGTGCAAGGTGAATAAGGGTCTGACTATACACAGCGATATTTACACTCAAGGGGAGTCGGTACTCACTTGGCCCGCCGCAACTCTTTCCGCGAGTTGCGGCCGCTCTCCAGCTTCCTCCACCGGACTCCACCAGTCTGTGGTAAATAAATAAATATTACCTCTATTTTTGACTAGATATACAATAACAGATAGCTCAATAAATAAGAGTCAAGATTCGAGGTAGCTGGAGTTTGCAGGTTTAATACAGCATAAAGGACAGGAACAGGACAACCTGCACGAGGAAGATCTGGGATGGCTAGCAACTTTTAATAACAGTGCACAAGCATATATAGTTAAACAAAATACATGATGTTCAATACAATAGGCGTAGCAGTGGGCAGGGCCTGTAGCAGTCGCGAAAGATAAGGCAGAAAGTAGGTGTAACAAGAGGCGTGAACAGGGCGTATACATAGACATGTGATGTAAACGTAACACAATATGTCATAAATGGGGCGGAAACATGGAGGGGGCTACCTAAGGAGCCGGGACCTCTAACCTAGTGATGCGCGCAAACTGACAATGACGTGTTACTAGGGAGAAGCTGGGGGCTATGACTTCTGCGCTAGAAGAAGAGACGAAAGTCTGGAGAGTCAGAGCGACATGTACCTAAACACTATCTAGTATCTGATGTTTAGAGAACATGTTGATAGATCCAAAAGTTATCAGGGTAAAAGCTAACAGACTCTAAGACTGGTGCATGCATTATTCTACATGTAGTGCGTGTTGAGGAATATTAAATGACCATTAATACAGTATTTCTCTTACATGGAGACGTAAAGGCTAGACGATGACTGAAACTATTGATGCGATTCAGTAGTTTAGGAATGCAGAGAAGGAGGGCTGGACTGATAACTAGAATCATAACATACTCTTGGCAGACTGGCAGGCAGAGCCAGGCCGAGCCGGGCACTGTGAGGCATGAAGTAAGTGAAGGGTCAGGGATACAGGTGGGGGCTGTATCGCTCCTCGGAGAGGGTTCAGAAGACAGGAGCTGAATCTGAGTCCGGGCCCTTTTGAGGCCTAGAAACGGGGACTTTTCAATGAATTAACGTGCACACTGTAAAACGTGGCAACGTAGCTTTACATAGGCCTGATATTCGTTGTATTCACGAAAACTGGGAACTGGCATACTAGAGATGGACACAACTGTAATTGCGTCTTTAATCGATCATGGGGAATACATATGCATATTAATCATGCACATATAACATAACATGGGGAACACGTAGGGACACAGAACATGGCAAAATTTACTTTTCCACATTCCCTCCTTGTCACTACGTTTCCATCAGGAAACATCAATATTCATGATACCATCTATCATTTCATACAGTATCATTTGCTCGTCTCAAATTGTCTTGGAATGGGATCTAGGACGGGACTTGGGACTAGGAATACAAGAGGTAGCACAAATGCCGCAAATCGCAGGGCCACATTGTATACAGAGGCAGCAACTGAATATGATCGCTACTGCAATACCTAGAAATGACAATATTTTCCATCCCCAGGCAGAAATTATACTCCAAAACCAACCGGACCATGTCCAGGTGCCTGGATTCTGGTGTAACTGATGGGCAATTTTATGAAGTCTGGTTATAGCTGAATAAACAGACGGCGCGTTATTAGGAATAAAAATGCAGCAACTAGATCCGATGACTCTACATGCTCCTCCTCTATCGGCCAGTATGACGTCAAGAACGAGACGATTTTGGAGCACGACAAATCTCATAGCAGATTGCTCTTCGGTTAAGTTACCTAGGGCAGAGGCAGTCTCATTCACTACTGCTTCAAGGGTTCTGGTTAACCTACGGATTAGCTTACTATTCTGGATAGGGCCTATAAAGAAGAAGAATCCTTTATTGAAATCTGTATACTGTTCTAGAGCAGTTTCAGTTTGATCGACAATCGGGGACTCGATCTCCCTTCTATGTCTAATGTGTACTAGATGTGTGTTTCTATGATAATCAGATGGGGCTAGAAAAACTGGTGGCAGTAGGAAGGCAATGTAACAGGTTCCCTCCCAATCGAGGGGCAGACGAACATATGCGGTCTGACCACAAACAAAATAAGAATGACGTGAAGCTTTGAAAATAGATTTCCCACTGTCACTATACCGGACAATAGTAGTACAATCACTATGTCCTACATGTGCGGAACCATTCTTTCTGACACATAATTCGCCTTTGACTGGTAGTACTGAAATAGCAGGTAAGTCTGGAGTAGGATCAGACTGAACATTCAGGACCATAAAATTCGAAGAATAATTACCCAAATTATAAACTTCATTTTCTAGATCTAACCCTGTCCTGTGGGTAAGACCTTGCTTGTCTGGAAAACATGTACTGTTCAGAAAGGACATATCTGTTGTGGATGACGTTAACATGGACCAGGCTCCACATGAGCCATTATGTGAAAACGGATAAGGAAAGAGTGGCAGAACTCCCTTCGGTGTCTGGAAAGGGGGGAGTCGACCACACACCCAACAATTAGTGGCATTGCTGGTCTGGTGTGAATAATGTAACATACGGATAAATGAATTGTTGCGCATAGCAAGACGATAAGATAGCTCGTGAGGAGGCAGATCACTGAATGTGTGCTCTACTGTAGCATTAGAAAACTTATTCACATGAGAAATTGGAAAACATAAATGCAATGCATAACTTGTGCAGGTAATCATCAAACTCAAAAATAGAAGAAAACATAGAATAATGATACATCTGATAGAGTTTTGACTAACTCTCTCACTATGGGGGTCTATCTCATACATGTCAGATACCTGTCTAACCGTTTCACCTAGGGGAGGACTTAGACAATTAAACTGGCTGACTTATTTTACTAGACCGGAGCTTACTTTTATACTCCTGCTGCGGAGTTTTCTCTAACAGGGAGGGCTTGGTATCAATGTCATTTGCGGGACAGTCCTTAAGAATAGTATCTTGGCAGTCTTTAAAATCTTGACAATCCTTGGAAATGTTCTTGGAAACAGTTTTTAGTCGGAGTCCGTGAAATTTCTTGACATGTGACAGGTGCACCCACCCCTTCCTGCCTTCCAACTTGACGGCAGTACGGGTGGTCAGAAGGACTAACTTCGGCTCCTTCCAGCGAGGCTCCAGCGGACTTGAACGATCAAAATTGCGGACGAGGACCAGGTCGCCCGGTATGACCTCATGCGGTTTCACCTCGGTATTGTCTGGAAATGCGGCGGCAACCTGTGAACGACAAGAGTGTAGGGCAGACATCAAGGAAGCTAGGTAATCTGTCAGCATATTACTGGAAACATCTGTAATACTTCGGGGTCTAGGTGTCCCCACATATTCGGGGGGCGGCCGAATACGACCTCATAAGGGGACAGACCTGATCTGGAATGTGCGACCATGCGCATATAAAATAGGGCGACTGGCAGAGCTACTAGCCAGTCCACACCTTTCTCTTTACAGATTTTGGCAATGCGGATTTTCAAGGTTTGATTATGTCTCTCTACGAGACCGGCTGCTTCTGGATGGCGTACACAATGGAACTTCCACTGGTACCCTAACAAAAGGGAAACGTGCTTCATTAGTTCAGATGAGAATGGCTGGCCGTTATCAGAATACACGACCCTAGGGAGTCCATAGCGGGGGAAGTATTCACGAACCAACTGCTTGGCAGTGGTCGCGGCTGTATAATCTGGTACTGGATATGCTTCTGTCCACCTGGACAAAGCGCATACAACTACAAGGACATACTTGAAACCTCGACATCGCTCCATCTGAATGTAATCCATCTGGAGGACCTCAAAAGGGTGGTCAGGGGGCTGGAATCCACCTTGTTCCACCGGGACACTTTTACCTGGATTGAACTGGCAACATATCATACAAGTGCGGACTTTCTGCTTGGCTGCAGCTCGTAAATGCTTGTTGAACCAAAGGTTCTGGATACTGTCTAACATGGCTTTTTCTCCTAAGTGTGCTGGACTATGTGCGGTATTAATAATGACTTGGACCATAGAGTCGGGGAGAAACCATGTGGCTTTTCCCTTCGTCACCCATCCCTGATCTGTCTGGACCCCTCCTTGTTCGGACCATTTCTTGATTTCTTCGGGAGTAGCATGTAACTGGATATCTATGACATCTTGAGTGGGGTCCTTAACTGTCATACAAGTAGTCTGTTCTAGAGTGGATGTCGGTGTCTTGCTAACTGGAGTGTCTGGGGTCTGAGCTGTGAGTTTGGCTGTTCGATCTGCTAGATCATTTCCTTGAGAAATAATGTCAGTGACTTTCGTATGTGCTTTGCACTTCATGATAGCGATAGCTGTCGGTAAATGTATTGCATCTAACAGAGCTTGAATAAGGAAACCATGCTGAATCTTGGTTCCATGAGAAGTCATGAAACCTCTCTCTTGCCAGAGCACTCCGAAGTCGTGTACAACTCCGAATGCGTAACGTGAATCCGTGTAAATGTTAACTTTCAGGTTCTTGGCACGTATGCAGGCTTGGGTCAGAGCAACTAGCTCTGCTGCTTGGGCGGACAGAATGTCAATACGGTGTGTTTCAATAACTTCAGTGTCAGTAGTCACTGCATACGCGGCTACTAGTTCTCCTGTACTTGTTCTCATACATGAACCATCCACATAAAGTGTCAGGTCGGGTTCTGGTAATGGAATATCTGTCAGGTCTTGTCTTGGCTTTGTCATGGTGTTAACAATTTCCACACAATCATGTGTGGCCGGATTTGAAGTAACTGACGGTAACAGTGTAGCAGGATTTAGAACGTTGCAGCGTCTGATTTCTATGTGTGGCTGGAACAGTGTCAATTCATAACCTGTCAAACGTGCAATTGTCAAGTGCTGAGTCTGTGTTCAGTTTAAAAGAACTTCCACGGAGTGTGGAACTTGTACTGTCAAGGAGTGTCCTAATACTATGGAATCACTTTGTCTGATAGCTAGTGCTGTAGCTGCAACTGACTTGAGGCACGCAGGCAGAGCCTGGGCTACTGGATCTAGTGTACTCGAAAAATAAGCACAGAGCTTGTATTGTCCTGCTTGATCTTGTGTGAGAACAGATAATGCTGTACCATCACGTTCTGTGACAAAAAGTGTAAAAGGCTTACTGTAGTTTGGTGTAGCTAGAACAGGTGCTTGGCATAAAGCTTTCTTTAACTCATTGAAACTAAGTGTATGTTCAGATGTCCAAGGGAGAACAGTCGATACGGCTGCCTCCTGTGTCGTTAACTGTATCAGTGGCTTGGCTAGAAATGCATACTGAGGAATCCATTGTCTGCAATAAGAGGTAAGGCCGATAAAAGCACGTACCTCCTGCTGGGTCTTGGGCTGAGGAAGACTCGCTATTAACTGGATACGGTCAGGTGTCAACTGCCTACCCCACTTGGACAGTAAGTGGCCTAAGTAGATCACTTGCTGGACACAGAATTGAAGCTACGAAGGGGACACCTTGTGCCCCATCTCGGCTAAGAAATACAGAACTGTAAGTGACGCACGCTCGCAGTCACGTTCAGAACGGGCTGTGATCAGTAGATCATCGACATATTGGAGCAGGGCAGTGTCAGCTGGCATGTGAATGTTGTCTAGTTGTCTCTTAAGTGCTTGACTGTAAATACTAGGACTTTCTGTGAAACCTTGAGGAGCTCGTGTGAATTTATAGCTCCTTCCATTTAAACAGAAACCGAAAAGGTACTGGCTATCTGGATGAATTGGAACACTGAAAAATGCATTCTTGAGGTCTATTACTGTAAAAAATGTAGCTTCAGAATCAATCGCTGTCAATAGGGAAGAAATATCTGGAACAACTGGGTACTGGGGAATGATACATTTATTAAGTTCTCGAAGATCGATCACTAATCGATATACTGGGGGTGCATTTGGGTCAGTACGTTTCATGACTGGAATGATAGGAGAATTACATACATTGGAGTCAGTTTCTACAACTACTCCTTGAGCCATGAGCTCGTCAATAATTTTGGATAAGGCTGCTACAGCCTCAGGTGGCAATCTGTACTGTCTGATTCGTGGCAAGACTACACCTTGCTTGAGAGTCACACGATGGGGTGTGATTTGCATGAAACCAACATCAGTTGGACCTTGTGCCCATAGATGCTGCGGAACATTAGACAATCTCGGATCAAAATCTCGTAATACATAGTGACCCTTGAAGTCACGTAAGAACAAACGTATTCCTTCTGGGGAGCAGCAAATAACTGCACCTAATTCTTTCAGTGTCTTAATGCCTAACAAATTTTCTGGACATGACTTCGTAAGTAATAGATCAGTAGTTCGGGACAATGGACCAACTTCTAGAGTAACTGGCTTTGATATCTCGTTAACTATTGGCTTTCCTGAAAATCCAAGGGAAACATTTCTAGAGCCTGAGAGCGGAGCCCCTGGAACCTCGTCATGACTAATAGTCGTCCTACTTGCCCCTGTATCAATCAGAAACTTCCTGTCTTTCCCTAATACTTGACTATGAACATAGGGACCCTCTTGATCTACAGGAATCTCGATGAGAGGCAAGCCTACCTCCCTCTCTAGGCTGTTTCATGAATACGCTTGATACTCTGGATACTCTGTCTGAGCATACTGGTACATCTGCTGTGTAACATGCTGTGTTGCAGCAATAGGCTGCGGTGCTGGAACTGTCTGTTGTGCATTCTGTGGCTGAGAAGTCTGTGAAACTTGTTCTTGTCTAGGCGGACGTGGTCTTTCTTTAGTTTTACCAGTGGCTATGTTGTGTTTCAGAACTGCACACTCGTTTATAAAATGACCTGGCTGCTTACAATAATTGCAGGTCCCTTTAACGGGAACTGCAGGATGACTGGCTTGATTCGGACCCCTCTTCTGACTGTCTTGTGGAACAGATTGTGCAACTAGTACTTTCATTTTCGTGTCTTTCATACGTCTTCTCTCGTGTTCTTGCTCTTCTCTGATTCTATTCTGGTGGTATTGGAGCATCTGTAACATCTGGGACGGAGTACTAGCTTGCCATGTACTTTCGACTTTCAAAACTCGATTCTTAACTTGTGGACTTGAATTCTCGACTAATTTAGTAACAAAAAGATGAGGGTATGACTCACTACTCGTCTTTAGACCACTGTTTATGATAAAACATTTCTCGAATCTGGAATAAAAATCACTAGTGTCTTCGTCTTGTTTCTGTTTGCAGGCTGAGATTGCATCCCAGTCTTCCTTTTTAGTGGCTAATAACCTAGGCAAAACTTGTATTAATAGTTCAGGTAATTCTTTACATTTCTCTCCAAGACCGGTACCTGGTACTCATATCTTATCTTCAGCTTCTAGAGCTGTCCAATCGATCTTTTTCTCTCCCACCTCCCAATCTTTTTCCTTAAGTTTTTCGTATACCCCTGCGGGCAACAGGACTTTTAACATTTTAATTATATCTGGATACGTGTATTCTCCCATACGGAGCATGTCTTTTAACTCTCGGTGGAACCCTGCTGGATCTTTGTCGTGACAGGGAATTAATTTCTTCATCTCTAAGAGTTCCATCTTTGTAACTGGGGTGTAAACAAATACTCGTTGCATTTCACCACCCGCTGTCCTAACTGGGTGTACTTCTCGTAACGGATGCTGTCTATCTATAAAAAACGGTTTACTTTCTGGAGGTGAGACGTGAACAAAATGCGGGTTCAGAAACGTTCTATATTTGTGGCGCTGTTCTAGAATGACACTAATTAAATCGGTACCTAAACCTTTCCATCTGTACTGGAGTAACTCGTTCAAGATATCATGTAACGGACCTGGATCAGAATGTTGACCCTCATACAGTGTAATGAGGTGCTGGATCATATACATACCCACCAGTCGTTGCTCGGCTGGGGGCAGTTTCAGAAACATTTGTGCCACTATTTCTTCTGGAAAAGTGGTAGAATCAGTAATCCATCGGACTGCTGATCGGGCTAGTTCTTGTTCATGCATAGTACTTAACTCACTATAACCGATTCGTGATTTCAGAATTTGATCGGTAGCTTGAAATGCTTGCTCTAGAGAACCTTTTTCTGGTGCTGGAAGATGAAAGACTTTCTTGTGTTCTAGGCGTAAATGTCGGTCTGGAAATCTAGATTTACCTACATACGCTATTCTGGCGGGATTCTCGTCGTCTACCTCTTCAGTAGAAGAGTCATTTTCTTTCTCGTTTCCTAGAGCTTCTTTGCGTTGTTCGTGTAACCTTATTATTTCTTTACGTATCTTCTTGTACATACTCTCTATACTATTGAGTGTCTTGTGCTTACCCTCGGGTATATTATCACTCCACTTTGTCAGAATTTTCATTTCCTTCAAATCTTTAGACGGATAATCTTGTTCCCTAATTAAACAATTGATCAGAAACTTTAATAGCATGAACTGGATCTCAGCTTTCCTGAGAGACATGACTTCAGCAATACTTTCTGGATCTTGTCCTGTACGAATGAAACGATACATTCTGTCTAGATCTTCTTTCATATTCGGTAGGGTGACCAAATACTCGGACACCTGCCTTATACGTACGGAATATACAACCATACTATCCTCACCTGGGACTGGATCATAACAGCATTCGGTAAGAGCTCGCCTGATTTCTGCAATGGACTGATATTTGGGCGTACGCTGTAATGCACGTTCATGTAACTCGACTGCCCCTAGACGTCTACTTGGCGGCGGGGTACCAGGAGGACCTCCTCCCGCGGCCCCTATACTGGAATCGTCGACTGATACTCTTCGTGCTGGCAAAGTGACTGATGTGGCGGGAATTTGTACCATAGGCTGAACCGGGGGTACCGTAACAGGTACTGTAACGGGTGCCCCGGTGGCTGGAGGACCATGAATTACATTATTTATAGGAGCTAGCGGAACAGGATTTGCATATTCTGGGACCGTGTCGTCCAAGTAGGACGAGAGAAAAATATCAGCTGCGGTCGGTTTGTGACGTAGCTTAATCGGAACTAATGGCGGCGGAAAACTACATGGTGCTTCCGGGGTTGCTTTTGGCAAGCCCTCGGCAAGAAGAGGATACATACCCTTAACAAGGGCATTCCTCTGTCTGTCTGACTGTTCGGTTTTAACTCGTTCACCTATTTCGATTAGTTCCCTTTCTTGGGCTCTTTCTGAAGATTCTCTACTTAATTCTGACTTTCTGATTTCTTTTTCTGTTCTTTTATGAGATTCTTTGCGCCATAACTCGATGGCATCTTTCTGTGACTGTCTGGCTTTCTTTTTCCATAATGCTTCTTCTACTCGCCTGATGCACTCGGCATCCCATGTACCCGATACGGGCCATCTATACTTTTCTTCTAACTGTTTGGTGTACTCCACCCACAAATCTAGATATAATATGGCACTTATGCCATGCTTTTGATACATAAAATGACCTGGACTGTCCCTAGGCGGGACAGGAACTGCTTCTTCTAACAGACCTTTTCTAGTTCTTAACTGACGTAATTTTGAAAACAAAGGCATGACTGGGCTGGAGACCAGACACAATACAATACACAATGAACACGATAATTACTGAAGGACAACCCATTCATACCACGACATTGAAATACATGAATGACATTTAGGATAACAGTTCGGACAAAATACTACCTGGAATACCAAAAAACAAAATACACGAATTTCTCGAGAACAGAATAGACTAGAACAGAAACTAGATGCACTGCTAAAACAGTACGAAACTTACTGGTCTCATAAAGAGACACGTCAGGACCCGCATCCACCTAAGTGGACACTTCGTGTTGGATCTGTGTACCCAAACCCACGGACCAGAGACAATGCAATTGACCCTGTCTAGATACTACCCCAGCAACGGTACTCACCGGGCAGCAAGAACGGAAGGCCTTGGACTGGACTGGACTGCTACGACGACGGACTACGAACTTCGGACTTCTGTTACAGGTGGGCCTCCGGATACCTCGGACCTTGGACTCTCGGCTTGGGCTCTGGTCGGGACTCGCCGCGTTCCTCCACCGCCTCGTCTGGATGCTGGACCGCAACCTCCGTCTCCTCCGTGGGCCTGAGGGATACTTGAAGCAGAAATATCTGCACGTGGCCGGTATGGTTCCGTCACGGCTGCAGAGGATCAGGGGGCCTGCGTGGCTTCACCGGCGCGTGGGGAAAGGGCAAGTCCCTATTCGGGTGCCAATATGTGGTAAATAAATAAATAATACCTCTATTTTTGACTAGATATACAATAACAGATAGCTCAATAAATAAGAGTCAAGATTCGAGGTAGCTGGAGTTTGCAGGTTTAATACAGCATAAAGGACAGGAACAGGACAACCTGCACGAGGAAGATCTGGGATGGCTAGCAACTTTTAATAACAGTGCACAAGCATATATAGTTAAACAAAATACATGATGTTCAATACAATAGGCGTAGCAGTGGGCAGGGCCTGTAGCAGTCGCGAAAGATAAGGCAGAAAGTAGGTGTAACAAGAGGCGTGAACAGGGCGTATACATAGACATGTGATGTAAACGTAACACAATATGTCATAAATGGGGCGGAAACATGGAGGGGGCTACCTAAGGAGCCGGGACCTCTAACCTAGTGATGCGCGCAAACTGACAATGACGTGTTACTAGGGAGAAGCTGAGGGCTATGACTTCTGCGCTAGAAGAAGAGACGAAAGTCTGGAGAGTCAGAGCGACATGTACCTAAACACTATCTAGTATCTGATGTTTAGAGAACATGTTGATAGAATCCAAAAGTTATCAGGGTAAAAGCTAACAGACTCTAAGACTGGTGCATGCATTATTCTACATGTAGTGCGTGTTGAGGAATATTAAATGACCATTAATACAGTATTTCTCTTACATGGAGACGTAAAGGCTAGACGATGACTGAAACTATTGATGCGATTCAGTAGTTTAGGAATGCAGAGAAGGAGGGCTGGACTGATAACTAGAATCATAACATACTCTTGGCAGACTGGCAGGCAGAGCCAGGCCGAGCCGGGCACTGTGAGGCATGAAGTAAGTGAAGGGTCAGGGATACAGGTGGGGGCTGTATCGCTCCTCGGAGAGGGTTCAGAAGACAGGAGCTGAATCTGAGTCCGGGCCCTTTTGAGGCCTAGAAACGGGGACTTTTCAATGAATTAACGTGCACACTGTAAAACGTGGCAACGTAGCTTTACATAGGCCTGATATTCGTTGTATTCACGAAAACTGGGAACTGGCATACTAGAGATGGACACAACTGTAATTGCGTCTTTAATCGATCATGGGGAATACATATGCATATTAATCATGCACATATAACATAACATGGGGAACACGTAGGGACACAGAACATGGCAAAATTTACTTTTCCACAAGTCCTCCGTCCAGACTTCGTCTTCTTCTTCTGCCTCTTCGCTCGGCTCCCGGGGTTCTCCGCACGCTGTCTCCTGCCATGAGTCTTCCTGCTTGAACGCGCTGTTGTCCTCAGTTCCGGCTTTTCTGGGCTCCGCCTCTGGAATGTGGAAGGAACTTCCGGGGTCATGGGAGAGTCCTTCCGGGATTCCGCTCTCCGTGATTGGCTCCTGCAACGAAGGAGAGAGGGGAGGAGTCCGGGTTGCTATGGACGCCCGAGGATCATGAGTCGGGCGCCGGGATTGTGAGGGAAGGCGCGGCTTCGCCAAGGCAGGGGTCGTGGCCCCTTCACAAAGGCATTATACATCTAAATTCAGTGGTAAATCAGACTATGAACAAGTGCATGCCAAGTATTCACTGTCCTCCATTCCCATTATTTGCAAACCTGTGCTGTGCAGTTTGTGGCTGCCGCAAGATTGAAAATAATATGCGAGGGTGCAGTCATGTAATGACCTTAAAGTTAAGAGTGGAGCCTAATTTTGTCTGACACAGTCGAGTTCGCTCTATGTACAAAAAGTGCTAGATGTCCGCTGTCTTCTTTTTCAATGATTGTGGGTTTGCACTTTGCAGTATAGGGTGGGGCAGACGCAAGACTTGGATCTGAGGTCAGCAATGTGGGTTTGATGTTGTTTGTAACAGTTTGCTGACAAGTTGCAAAAACGTTGTTGTCCTGCACGCAAGCTGTAGCGACTGGCTGTTTAGTAATGCTATTGAGGAGGGTCAGCATGTGTCGTCTGTGTCGTCTCTGCGGACATGCGGAAGGGTCAGTCTTACATTTTTTGTGCATCAGATGGGAACTGAGGGCTGGAAGTAAAAAGTGGCGTCTCCATGTATTGACAGCTGGGCAGATGCACAAGAAATGTAAGACTGACCCTTCCGCATGTCCGCAGAGACGACACAGACTGGTCGGCCAAGTTAGTTTCCATGTTGGGATTTTAACTTTTGAGCAAAAGGCTCCCAGTAGAATCAGGAGCAGTAAGTGCTGTATTGTTGGGGATATGTGATGTACAAGATACAGCTGCGGCGACCGGGCCCCATACGAGGTTAACACCATCCATCCATGTTTCTTCTTTGCAAGCATTGCTGTGTCCAGTAGCCAAGCTTTGAGTTTACCATCCTTTGAATACTGAGAAGCTGCTAATTGTGCCCCATACTTCATGCATATTTAGGGTGGTTGAAGTTTGCTCGAGCGCGGTAGGCCAGTCTTTCTTGCTTTTGGGCTGGTTCTTTAATTCTATCCAGCAGAGACCTAACACGGATTCTTCTTGGGCTGACCTCAGCTTCCCGCACAGTTTGAATATTGCTGCAAACCTTAATGGGAGTTGGATAAGCAATCCAATTTCTACGCAAACTTGCTCCTGGGAGGTAAATTGCTGAATCCAAACAATCTGTTTAAAGAGACATGATTTTTGTATGTTCAAAAAGTTTGCGTCTTTGCCCTTAAATAGTTCAGAGCCGTAGGTAAATTTAGGTACAATTCTGAAAAGTAGACTCAATAGAAATAGGAAACGAGGTGAGCAAAAAAGTGCACACACAAAAGTAAGGACAGTTAAGGAAATTGTGTCCCAGTTCTATCAAGGTAGGCAGCCCCAAGTTTAACTCCATACATGGCTTTTATTTTTAGGTCTCATCTACAGGCAAGACACACTCTTATGTCTTTGAGGCCCTTCTGGTCACAGGGTTATAAATTGTTTGCTGTATAATTTATTTAATTTCTTCACATTTTGGGACATATTTACAAGGAGTTAATACCACCAGAACGTCCACGTTGCATTTTGGGCCATTTCCTGTCGCAGGCACTAGGCCTACCCACACAAGTGAGGTACCATTTTTATTGGGAGACTGGGAAATGCGGGTGAGTGGAATTTTGTGGATCCATGCAGATTCCAGAACTTTCCATCACAGAAATGTCAGGAAAATGTGTTTTGTTTTACAAAGTTTGAGGTTTGCAAGGGATTATGGTTAACAGAACCTGGGGCGACCCATACAAGTCACCCCGTTCTGGATTTACCTGGGTGTCTAGTTTTCAAAAATGTATACTTTTCTAGGTTTCCTTAGGTGCCGGCTGAGCTAGGGTTAAAAATCCACAGCTAAGCACTTTGCAAAAAAGTTTTCACTGTATAAATGTGGTGTGCCCACATTGCATTTTGGGCCATTTCCTGTCACCGGCACTAGGCCTGCCCAGATAAGTTAGGTACCATTTCTATCGGGAGACTTAGGGGAATACAGAATAGAAGAACAAGTGTTATTATCAATTGACTTTCTTTGCATTTCTTCCATCAAAATGTAAGACAATTTATAAAAAAAAGAAGTTATTTTTAAAAATGTCCTCTAATTCACATGCTTGTATGGGTACCCATCATTTTGAGATGCGCCAGGATACCCTCCGGGTGACAGCTTGCGCTATAAAAGTATCCGATACATACATATATTTTACCAAATGAATTGTTATATACCCGGTACACAATGAAATACCATTGCTAGACACAGCTCAGTTATTGGTTCTGGGTTCATCGGGTTCTTGGTGAACCTACAAGTCCTATATATCCCCACAACCTGAATGATCCAGCAGATATAACTGTATATTTAAAAAGATCTGCATACTTAGAAGAAGTTACAGGTGAAAACGTTGGCACACATGTCTGTTTTTTTCACCTCAATTTTAATATTTTCTAATTTCAACTGTTAGTTTCAATAAAAACAAACCTTGAAGGATCGACACAAATGACCCTTGCTGAATTCAGAGTCCTGTTTAGTTTTCAGAAATGTAAAGCTTTCCGGGATGTATAGCTTTCCGGGATCCATTTCATACCCATTTCTACCACTAACTGGAAGGAGAGTGAAAGCACAAAAATTAGGAACAATAGGCTATGTCCCAGTAATATCCCAAAACTGTGTAGAAAAGTTTGTTTTTCTGACAAAAGTCTGCCTGTCCCTAAAAGCTGAGAAGATGGTGATTGCTGCACCAGTAACCCTTTGCTGATGACATTTGCAGGGACAAAAACAGACACTTTCTTCTGCAGCAACTTTTTCTGATTTTTAAAAAAAAACTAAATTTAGCTGCATTTTGGCCAATTTCTGGATCCCCTCCAGGGGAATCCACAAGCCCTGGGTTCCTTTAGAATCCTCTGGGTGTTAGTAAAAAAGGGGACAAATTTGACATGGATACCTTATGTGGACAAAAGGTACAGAGGCCTAAGCGCGAACTACCCCAAACAGTCAAATAAAGGCTTAGCATGGGGGATTGGGGAGTAAAGGACTAGCAGCGAAATGGTCAAGGTGATGTGGACTACTTGCCAATTGTGTGGGCATGATTGAGCCTTGTGTGGCCATTTGACTGGAAATGCTACTGGTTCAGCATCCCTGGAAGGTGCCGTGATCAGGTCAGCTGATGAGCCTTGTTCAGAGTCTGTAGCCTGCATCCTTCTGTTTATTTATTTATTTATTTATTTTTAGAATTTATTAAGCGCAAACAATTGCCCGCAGGCGTCTCGGCGCTGTATTGTATTACTCACTTGTTTGATACTGAGGATGTTTTTCAGAGGTTAAACAGCCAGGTTTTCAATTTCTTCCTGAAGGACATTAGGTTCGGACAAGTTCTTATGATTTGTGGGAGAGAATTCCACAATCTTGGGGCGGCAACTAGGAAACGTCTGTCTCCCCAGTTGACCAGCCTAGTCCGAGGCACTGCTAGGTCATTCTGTCCTGCTGATCGTAGCATTCGAGTGGGAATGTATGGGACAAGATGGTCGCACAGGAATTGAGGTGCTTGTTGATGTAAAGCCTTGTAGACGATACAAAGTGTTTTAAATTTAATTCGGTTCCTGACCGGGAGCCAATGAAGACTCCTCAGGGATTCTTGTATTGGCTTAAATTTGGGAATGTTCAGGAGAAGTCTGGCTGCCGCATTCTGGATTGTTTGCAATTTCTTTATTATCCTGACTTGTGCGTTTGCGAACAAGCCATTGCAATAGTCCAGTGCTGACAATACCAGAGCGCTGACCAGTGTCTTTCCCACATTAGTAGGGAGAAAAGGAAGAATCTTCCTAACCAGACGTAGTTTGTAAAACGCCGTAGAGGCCGTCTGATTAGCATGCGCCAGAAAATTTAGCTTGTCATCGAAGATGACACCCAAATTTCTTACTTTCGTAACCGGTTTGGGTACGGCTCCAAAAGATGATGGCCACCAGGTTGGGGACCAGCTAGGACTGAGGTGGCCAAAGGTGACCACCTCAGTTTTATCAGAATTTAATTTCAGACAGTTTGCTGACATCCATTTTCCAATGGCCAGCATACCTGTCTTGAAATTTTCCGCCACTGTTTCCCCATTATTCCTAACAGCCAGTATCAGCTGTGTATCATCCGCATATGAGGTAAGGTTCATCCCGTGCGCTTTGATGGTATTAGCGAGGTCCGACACATATATATTGAATAGTGTCGGACTAAGGGATGAACCTTGAGGCACCCCACATGGCAGCGATAACTCAGCAGATTCAAACCGGCCCAGTATAACTGCCTGGGATCTCTCTGCTAGAAAAGACGCTAGCAGATCTTTTGCTAGGCCTTGTACACCCATCTTTTCGACACGGTTGACCAGGATTTTATGGTCAACCGTGTCGAAAGCAGCAGATAAATCTAAGAGTACCAACAGTGCAGTGCCACCTTGGTCTCTGATGAGTCGAGTCTGTGCTTTAGAATTGCTGGAAATCTTTTCATTTCATTGAGTCCTACTCTCAAGTCCTACCCTCATGACTGTCGCAACCCCCTCATACACCCTCTGTAGTGTGTTCAACTTGCTTTATCCCTGTGGTGCTTCATGGCGCTATAGGATACCATGACCGATGTTCCTCAAGACCTGTATTTCCGTTCCGCTTGAATCCCTGCCAGCGTCCCCCAGAACCTGTGATCCAATAGATTATCTGCACCCATTGTTACTAGACCCTTGCTGTGGTTTTCCATTGAATCCCTGCAAGCTTACCCCAGAATCCCATGAGCCAATACAAGCATTCCTCCTGCCTTGGGCCTTGGCGTTGTTTTCCATTATACACGTTTAAGTGAAAACAATACTTTTGTTTCCTGTTATTTGGTTCCAATCATCATATGGCACTTGACCATTCTGTAAGGTCAAAGTGAGTGTACTAACACGTACTTTATCCAAGGTTCAAGATCCTCCCAGACAGCCGTGTGCCCCACGTGTCACACATCATCTAGCTACATCCGTTGAGTCATAGAGAGGGTATATAAACCCTGCTCGACCCCGAATAGTGGCTTGACCTCACTCCCTGCGTAATAAGCTTCACCCTTCCCACTCACCTGAAGAATCCTGCCAGAACTGAGAAGCGCCCCAGTCTCCTTTAAGTCCATCTGATCCTGTGGTTCCAGTGGCTCCACCACCCTTGATGTCTTCCTCCTCTCTCCCTCCTGCACAGCTACTCCGGACTCCTCAAGACTCTCTAAGTCAAAGCCTCGAGATCTTCTTCGAACTTCAGTCAAGTAGAACAACTAGGTGAAGTACTTGATATCAGGCTAGGACACGCTAATCCTCCAATTGTGGTAAGCAGAGCCGAGTATCCACGTCTTCAAAGACGATTGACTTTTCCTCCGGGCTCTCTCTGTGATTTACTCCAGCGCTTCTTGTGGGTTTATACTCCAGACTCTTCCAGCAACCCTGGTGCCAGATCTGTTTGTGCCAGGATTAAAGAATTGTGCTCCGTGTTTCTCTGATGAACAGTAGTGCCTAGAGCACTTCAGAGTCATTGATATATGTATGAAACTTGTAACAAAATCTGTGTTCCAGGTTTAATCCTTGGCAGTGTTCCAAACTCCAATCAGTGATTTTGGTAATTTTTCTCATGTCGTGCTGCTGATGAACCTGTAAGTGTACGTCACTGAAGTCAATGTATGGTCACTGTATATAGAGGCCCGTTAGGGTACTGATGGCAGCTGCCTACTCTTGTTATTTCCAGTGTATTCTGTCATCGCAATACCAGAGGTTCTGGTCCCGTGCGTATCTTCCTTTGCAGACGAAAGGTCTCTGGAGTGACAAACGCTGCGAGGCAGTGTCGCAAAGCCGCTGAGCACATCCAGTACTGCAAGTCTCTCTTTTCTTATTTTATCCCAACACCCCTCCCCACCGGGGGCCACGCTTTATTTAAGGAGTTTCCGTTCCTTGAACAGGCTGGGGCCCGAGAGGAATAGGAGGTCCCGGATCGGCTCCGGTGTCGTCTCTGTGCTTCGGACCAGGTGAGTCCATGACAATAAAGCATCTCCAGAGGGGGAGGGGCGGCAATAAAGACGTCATTTGCCTAATTTTTATGAACAACGTCCTCTCTGCCGAATGACACACTCAGGATATTGTGGATCTAAATATTTATAGGGGATTGTTTATTTATCAGGGAGACCTGGAGCACCCCATATTGCAGTAATATCCTGCCGGCTCTAGGGCAACATGCTTATGGTATTATTCTTAGCGTGTGAAAGAGACACTCTCATTATGCATCCCGCATAACAACTTACTGTCTTGGCAAATAACTTTACACTTCATGTGACTAAATTGAATTAATTCTTAAACGCCTTCCAATAGTCTTAAAAATTATTCATTATTTGTCTGTTCAAATACATCCAAAATGCAGTCACAGGTGTTTCGTTCCTCGAGGCTGTGAATCAAAATAATGTAAATTAATTCAAATCAATTCCAGATTACAAATATTAAAAACACTGAGACTGCTAACACATTTTCACCACAACGCTTTGTATCAATCACAAATAAGTGACACATGTGACAAATTATATACAAGCGTTTCCATCATGTTTGGACAAAATGTATTCTTTTTTTTCCAAAATAAATAAGCCCAGTCTTGTTTTAATAAGGCAATCAGAAGAAATTCATCTAAAGAGATTGAAAGACAGACTTTATCTAGTAATAATGACATCTGATGCCTGCCTCATATACTACTACTTCTTATACTCAATTTGTTTATGTTCTTCCTAGAATTCTCAGTTTTGCCTCCAAGGTTAATATCTGGCAGTCCCTCTCAGGGCCATGTTAGATTGCTCACAAATTGAGCAGCCTGAAAATCTAGTTACTATTGTCCTCATAAACTGTTACTCAAAAAACCAGGGCAAAATGAGAAAGAAATAACCAGCAGCAGGTCGCCCACACTATGTAGAACTGAAAGAGTCACAGTTTGTTCGAGAGGTTTGTATAACAAACTTATTAGACATTCTGGGTAGTGTGCAAACAAATTATAAATAAAAGCATTGATGGGAGCACCATCTTGAGCGGATACCACGCACTCGGTATGCTAAATCCCTCGTATCCAAAGATCTATCCCGAATACATGTAACTTTGGACAACACAGAGTAAAAATTTGCTGAATCGGCTTCACTGAGAGTCTCCTAAAAATGCGCCATCTCAAGTCTACCATACCATACAGGAAAGATCCTAGGTTTTTATTATCTCTGAGAAGATTCTAGATATTGCACAAACAACTGATTAGTAAATGCATTAATGAGAATGATATCTAGAGCAGATAACTACCACTGAGTCTGCTAAAACATACACATCCAAAAGTTAATCTCCAGCACCAGTCCAGCCCCAGTAGCGTCATTCCACAGTCTACATAAACATTTGTGAAAACATTGACAGGGACGCCATCTTGAGCAAATAACAAGCACTGGATATATTAAACCACCCGTATCTAAGAATCCATGACCAATACTTATTATACCCGCTGACATCGTTCCACATCCTAAAGGGGTTGTTATGCTCTATCGGTGGACTGATAAATGTCGGCTACATAACAAATATTGTTTTATTGTCCTTGTTTAGTCCTCTGTCCGCTGCCTGAAGGCTGCAGATCCACCGAGCTTCCATGCGTCTACGAATGAGGTCTCGGTTGACCCTCTGGGGTCAGCTGAAATGTGGTCAATCCCATGAAATAGTAGAGTTTCATTGTCATTCCTCTGGGACAGATATTTGTGATTTAAGGATAAGTTTGTTCTTTATTTTGACAAGTTCTAGCATGTGTCAAAATCCCAAGTCTTAATTGTCTGCTCGTGCTTCCCATATAAATGTTCTCATATCAACAAATAATCAAATAGATTACATATGTTGTACGAAAATTAATGAGATGTCTGAACAAACATCTTTGCTATGTGTTGTAACAAATTGCAGTTTTTATGTTTAAACCCAGTGGGCAATCCAAGCATTTTTCACAAGCGTAGAAGCCCGTTGGGAGTTTTGGAAACTAACTTTCAACTCTCAAGTCAGGTGGTTCTAAGTAATTTAGACTTGTCAATTCTCTTCAGTAAAATATAAGTGGCCAATTTAAGACATTTAACAAACTTGGCACATATTCTAACATGTCTCAATGTCCATTGAGTATTTTCTAAAACTGATGACTGGGTCTAGAGTAAGCCATGAATGCTAATCTTTCCTTTTTGCTATATTTTTTCTTTATTCGCAAGGGATCTGACCCTTGGACACTTTAATACTCTTTTCTACGTCTTGTGATATCCACTCAAAGCCAAGTATTTGATAAGTGCTTTTCAGTTGGCCTCAAGTGGTTTTCTCTGATGCAATTCCTTCATATGTGGAGCATTTCTCCAACAGGAATGGACATGTTACAGAGGCAGGACGAACACTGTTGGCCGGTAATGTTCTCTTGTTGGCTGTTTTCTTATGAAACAGTAGACCTTGAATCTCATTATTGTAAATATACACTAGCACAGCCAATAAAAGGTATTTCAGTTCCATGTATGAACATCGTAAGCCTAACAATAAATGCAATCTTGATAAGAAATCTATAAAATGCTGATATCTTTTCTTTTGTGCCAGCCAATTATGATGATGTCATCAATATATGTACCCAAAAATACACAAACAGCAGCCATTCTCAGGCTTTAATGGACTAGGCGGGTTCCCTTTCAAACAAACCCATACAAATGTTGGCCTGGAAGGGGGCAAAGCTGCATCCCATTGAAGAACCGGGTTATTTAAGACCCAGCGGCGCCAGGGGCACGCCCAAAGTCTTCGGGTTCACCTGTCTTAGAATACAGAGACACGGGACTCTTCGTGGTGGCGTCAAAGATCGAATTTGTTGACTGCAGCCAGTAACAGAAGTCCTAGAAATCATCACGGTATGAGTTCTCAGGAGACTGCTCAATTTTACAAAGCAAGTCATCCCTTTTTATGCCAAAAATCACATTCCAGACAAATACCTTACATTTACGAACTGTCCAATCACATGTATCCACACCAGAGGTATCACATAACGGTAAAACCCACTTTTCAATTACCCGGCCCATGAGCAATCATCGGACAAACCCAACATTCTTCTTTAGACAGGTCGAACGAACCCATAATAAAAAAGGCCACAACCCATTCATAAATAGACCATAAAGAAAGGAGCAGAAACAGGTGGGAGTAGGATAAGGCATATTTGTGTGCAGTAAAACTTTACGATGTCCTGTGCTCTGATCCTTAATCTTGATCAGCTAAAGGGCAGGAACTTGTTTAACAAGGTCAGCTTCAGGCAACAGGGTCAGTTCACTCAGGTCAAACAGGAGTCAGCACGAACTCGAGCTAAGGTGTACATGTCCTTAAAAGACTAGTTCAACCACAGTCATCGGCCTATGTGAGGGCAACCACAAAATGGCTGCCATACATAAAATGGAACCCACGGTTCAGAACGAAATCTCCACAAACGTAGTGAATCTGTAAGTCTAGCGTGACGAGATCACTCGTACTTGCCGAACTCACTAGTTACGGTTTGCTATTATCAAATTCGTAACGAAACCATGCCATTTATAAAATTGGTTCAGAATTCACAGAACCTCACCATGTGCAATATTTGGGAGGATTGAACGGTGCAGAGTAGCATGATGCGGTGGTGCAATCATCTTGCACCAGCTTCTTGACAGGTAAAGGAGCTTCAGACCCAAAAGAGGTCATAGGTCAGGCCTATGGAATTATGTGATTCTGCAGCTGCTGCGTTTTCCACTGTAGGAAGATGGCTCTCTATATAGTGTACTAAAACGAAGTACACTGTGCAGAGAGTGCAGAGGATCCCTTATTGGTATAGAGAGGTAAAAATAGATAATACTAATGCTCTATCCTTTGCCGACGACACCCAGCTGATCATGTCCCTCATTGAAGACTGCCAAAGCCACCCTCCACAGAGGAATGAAGGCCATGGCCAACTGGCTGAAGAACAGCAGACTGAAGCTGATTTCAGATAAGATGGAGGTCCTCATCCTCGGACCCACCCCATCAGCCTGGGACGACTCTTGGTGGCCGACATCGCTAGGCACAGCCCTGGAACCAACAGACCATGCACGCAACCTGGGGGTCTTCCTCGACTCCACCCTCTCCATGAGCAGGCAAGTCAACGCCGTCTCCGCAGCCTGCTTCAACACCCTCCGAATGCTCCGCAGGATCTTCAAGTGGATCCCTCCCGACACAAGAAAAACCGTCACCCAGGCCCTCATCACCAGCAGACTGGACTACGGGAACGCCCTCTACTCAGGAACAAAAACCAAGCTCCTGAGACGACTACAACTAATCCAGAACGCCTCGGCACGTCTGATCCTCGACGTCCCCCGACGCAGCCACATCACACCCCACCTGAGAGGCCTGCACTGATTCCCCGTCAACAAGAGGATCACCTTCAAACTCCTCATCCACGCACACAAAGCATTACACAACACCGGACCTACATACCTCAACAACCGACTCACCTTTCACATCCCCACCCGAAGCCTCCGCTCACCCAACCTCGCCCTCGCCACAGTCCCTCGTTTCCGAAAAACCACCGCCGGCGGCAGATCCTTCTCCTACCTCGCCGCCAAGACCTGGAACGCTCTCCCTAACAGCCTACGACAGACTCAGGACCTGCTAGCCTTCAGAAGACTCCTCAAGACCTGGCTCTTTGATCAGTAGCGCCCCCCCCCAGCGCCTTGAGACCCTCACGGGAATGTAGAGCGCTTTAGAAATGCAGTGATTGCAGTGATTGATTGATTTGAGGCAGTGTGGACGAGCAGTTAGGCTTATCAGAGGGTAGTGCTAAGCATTTCTTGTAATCACAGAGTTAATAAATGAGACACACACTCTAGAATAAATCTGAGACCAATTTGTAACAATAACGACGCCTTTATGTAATTATAATTATATTTTAGATAATTTTTCAGACCAAGAACGTTCTAAAGTAAGTATTTTTAAAGTTATGAATTTTTAAAGTTTGCAAAATAATTCACTGTTGTATGCAATTAAGCACAATAGACGTCAATTGGAGAATATAGGAAAAAGCATTGGAAATCATACAGTGGCTTCTCGAGGTTCACCTCAACGATTCTGGATTCTGATACTTAGCAAGGCAGAAGTTCGGGAGCATCCCGGATTCGGTCGGGAGCATGCATGCTACGAAGAAGGGGTCCACCTGAACACACACTGCACAAGACTTAAAGGTAAGTCCGAGGGGTCCCACTTGAGGCAGCAGGTCACAAAGGCCTCAGGACCATGGCAGCCGTCTGTCATTACCCAGGCAAGGCGGGCTGGGTGCGGAGCAGATAGCGCAGCCAAGCAACATGCATCAAGATTGTCGACGCAGTCAGGGGCACGCAGATTCCAGGTACAGCTGGGTCACTCACGTAGCAGCTCTCAGGGGGTCTCGATGTCTCTCAACAGGTGACTGCGTCCTGTGTCGTTGGAGTTTGGATTTGACTATTTCTTCTTGGTCTTTGGTGTAAAGGGTCCAGTACCCAGGGAATTGGTACAGCATGGCTCCAGTAGGTCCTGGTGTGGGGGCAGATCTGACCCTTCAGAGCTGATGTACCTCGTCTTGCTTGGGTGCTGCATCAGAGTCATGAGAGCAGCAGATGCTAACCCGGACTTTGTGGTTCGGTGACTGCAGGCTGCAGGAGAGTAGCTCCTCTATTCCAATGGAGGTTCTCCGCAATTTGTCAAAGGATGGAGGTGCTTCAGGGTTCTCGGAGGCTTCACAGTCGCAGGACAAGTCAGCAGGTGACGATTCTTGAGTCCTGAACTGGGGTACTGCGTGCCCGCACCCACTATCTGGTGACCCTTTCTGAGTGGATCTGAGGTCATTTACCTGCAAAGCAGCTGTGGCGGATAGATTTTAAGGGGCCTATTAGGATCTCTGGGGGATCGCCACTGCCAGTCAGACGTTGGCGATCCGCCTGCCAAATATCCCTCTGTCACCCCCGCCATATTAGTATGGCGAGGCGCACCGCGGCGGACTGAAAAAAAAACCGCTTTTCCGCAGGTCGCCATGGAAAGACCAGCGGGAAATGCTTTGGGGGCCAATTAAAGAGCCTCCAGAGGAGTGGGGGTCTGAACTTGGGGGTACCTACGGTACGGCCTTCATTGGCAGACACAAGATAGCAGACAACGCACTGTGCCTGTCACGTTGTGCATGCCAATGCACAACATGCATATTTCACATTGCGGCGGGTGGTGCTTGAAGCACCGCCCGCCGCAATGTTAAATATGCGGGATGCGACCGACACCCTAATTAAAGAGAATGTCGTGTTTACAATGATTTAGGGGCTGGTGAAAAACATATTTCATTAATGATGTACACTATTGTACTATATCAGTGGATTTTTTTCAATTTGCTATTTAGATTTTATTTATGTTGTGGCAATAATGAATGTATTGACTTGCTTTGTTGTTATTTTATACTATTTCGGGCTTTTCTATTTTCACTTTTGCACGTTGGGTGGAAGCACGTAGTTGGGGCCAATTACATCGCACGTTGAAAAGAAAGGGGATTAGTTTCACTTGTGCGAGGAGGTCCAGTTTGGAGCTGTCTGTCCGGTCCACTGAAGCGCTTGAAACACAATAATCATGTTGAGGGAGAAGTGTGGCTCACTGGTTAGAGCGGCAGACTCTGAAGCAGAGATCAGGCCCGGGACCAGGGTTCAAGTCCCGACGCAGCAGGGTCTTGGGCTCAATGTCCGCGGACTCGATAATTCTCGCATCAGCGCCAACTCTAATCATGGGTCCCACGCTGCAACTCTGGGCAATAGCTTGCTTAATCTCCACAACGGCCCCTACAACACTGGGATGCCTGGCTTCACCTTGGGAGTGCCCAGGAGAGGCATCTCACAGAGAGAGCCAGGAAGGGTTCCACAGCGTTATACAGCGCCGGGACGCCCTGTTGGGGCAGCTGTGCGCTTTACAAAATACACTACATTTACATTTACATTTACATGTTACGGGAAGAATATAGGCTAGAATTAAAATATGGATTAATAGATTATGTTGGCTGTATAGCACGTTTAAATGACACTATGCACATAGAGGTTTAATTTTTGTAAGTAGTTTGTAAACAATATTTACTCGCTGCACAGCGTATTACACATATGTTTTTTTCATCTTGGCTTATGGTTTTTCACATGGTGGTCACATGCATACTGGTATTTTTGTGGCACGTTTTGTGGGTTAAGAGTTTTTCAAATTGTGTGGTTTATTTCTTTCCATTTTCTTTAACAAAATGTTTTTAGAAAATTAAGTTTGTCAAAATGCACTTAACAAAAATCTGAAACGCTCTTTTTATACTAGATTTACCCCTGAGGAAGGGTACGATCCCGAAATGCAGTGGGTTAACAACATTGTAACTACTCAACGTTTGGGTGAATTTCGACGTGCTGCTTTATTTGGCCTGGATTGGTAATTCGCAAGCATATATATATTTTGAAATCATGATGCTTGAAGTAAACGTTGAAGAAGATTGATGTATAAAGAGGACCCACAAGAATAAATGAACATAACTGGATTTAAACGGTTTATATTGATACATATAACACAGATTCAGCAAAAAGGGGAGGAGGAAAGCAAAATCTTTGAGGTGACCCTGTAGAAAGGGCCATTTCCAAGGCAACCCCCCTCCAGGCTACAAACAGGGAAGTCAAATCAATACCTTGATGGACTTCTGTGCTTAGGGCGATGGAACATGGAAAGTGGCCACTATGGCATCAGCAGTAAGTGCCAGTTCTACGCCTCTCTGAACCCAGGTGGATCCTTCTGTCTTTACTCTCTGGGCCCACTGAACTGACCCCATGGGGAGCCCTACTCCTTACCTCTGGACCCCATCATCACAGAACCTAACCTTACTTTGCTCACAGATGCATCCCAGGAGGCAGGCAGTACCGCTATGGCCAACAGTGTGATGCGGCCCATTACACCCTTGGGTCTGACTTCCGTCCCCAACCCAGAGAAAACTCTGTCACCAAGGACAACAACCACCAGAGGCCACTGACAGCTGTCGGGGTCCACCACCAGGCCCCTGGCCATCTAGGGGTCTCTAACCTCTGTGGATTATCAAAGTGGGGGGTGGTAGCCCCAGGTGCCGACCCTCCCACCAGTTTAGGGATGGTATTATGAGACTGGTCATTCAGCCCAGGGTCTGCTCGCTGAGGCTGAACAGGAGAAAGGAATGGGCTTGCCCTCACCCGGTTCCTTCGTTTGGGGACCTGTACCCTCTGTTTGGGAGTGGTACCCCCAGAAAACGGAATTGTTAGAGCACCTGTGGCAGCCACCCCTCCCAGTTCCCCTTACACCGGGGGAAACTCATTCCCCAGAATGCAGTCTATGGCATCTGGGGACTAACGATGCCCCTCTTCTGGGTCACTCCCACACCCCACTCCAGGGATACCAGCGGTTAGAGCAAAAAAAATACTGCCCTTGGGCTGCAGGTACCCTGCACACCTGGCCATTGTACTGCTCTGGGAAAACTAGCCTTTCCACATCCATGGCCTGGCTAGCCCTGGTGTCTTTCAGAGCAGTGACTGGGACCCCTTTCACTGTCACCTGGTGGAAGTGACATCTCCCACTCTCAGGGATCACCAGCTCACCGTCCTAGTGCACCTCCCAACTAAGGGAGATCACAACATGCTCTATGACCTGCCTCTGGGGACTACCTACCCCTAAGGCCACATTGGCCAACCCTGTAGAGGTATCTCCTGTGGGTGGTTTCTTAGGACAGATAGAGTTCCCATGCCTGTGTCCTAGCTGGAAACCTTCCTTTGGACCCCTGTGCTGATCCAGTGATCTGCCTCCTTAGCAAGTTTCCTTGGATCAGAGAGCTGACTATCAAGAAGGTGGTGGCGCAGACTTGGAAAACAAAGACTAAACATGTGCTCTGTTGCAAATAAATTACACACACCCTGGTAATACTGGTAATACTTTACCTCACTGCCCCGCACCCAACCATCCAGTGCCTTGAAAAAGGAACCTACATAATCCACCCAAGTCTGCTTAGATAGCTTCTGACTGTCCCTGAACTTCTGTATGTACGTTTCTGGGGTCAAACCACAATTCCTGATTGGTACCTCCTTCATGGGGGGATACCTAATCTTGTCACTCCCATTTAGGGCCAGTAGAGTTTACCTCCCTCCACTAGGGATATGCCTCCATGGACTAGCTCCCCAATCTCCCTCAGGGGTCTTGTGCATCTGTAAGGCGATTTCATAGGTCTCAATCCATCGGCCTATGTTGTTTCCCACTACAAAGTCAGATACAAGACCCTTGGGTATGTGGACACTCCTTTCAGAGGGCAAGTCAGAACTGCAACCACCATCTCTCTTTCCAGCTCTCTTAGGCTCAACTCCTGAACCAACACCTGTTTATTTTCTTGTGTAGCTTATAATTCTATTCCATCTCAACGGTGAGTCATTTCTCCTCTAAGACCTGGCTAATTTGCTCTGCCTCTAACTTTAGCTTGGCAAGTTGTAACTTGAATGTTCTCTGCTCCCTCCTGTCTTCCAGGTCCTCTGGGGACAGGCCTTTAGAGAAGACACTGCTTCCTGCTCTGTGGGGGACCATCTCTCTTTGTAGGCAGGTTGCCCTCTATCCTACAGGCATTCCCGAATTCTCCACTGAATCCTGGTCCACCTCCTCTTCCTTCCCTCTTTCCTCATCATTATCCTCATCCTCTGGGGTTTCGTGTGCTGCATCCTTAAATTCCAATCAGGCCCCAGTGCCATTTGCAGCTCAACCTTTTTGGTGAAGTCCTTGGTATAAACCGTAAACCCTTTGCAAAAATCCTTCATTTGCTGCACTGTGTAGTTCTCCAACTTGGCCAACTCAAAATCCATGCTTGCAGGTGCAGGTCCAATTATGGTACCTCCAATCGGAGACATGATTTTAGGAAAATGTACAAATGCCAATCATGAGGAATGGAGAAATTAAAAATGCCAATTTAATGATATCAGGAAAGAAAATACAGACTGGGGATCAGAGACAATTGATTCAAATTGGTCTTAGATGTGGATAGTAGTGTACACCAAATTACTGTAAGGTACTGTACAAACACAAGTCCTATCCTCACCGCTAATCACCAATGTTGAAAATTGTGGGCCTCATTGATGGCATTTTGGCGTAGTCCAGCACAGCAGGGCAGCTTGCAGCTCTGCCCTACGCCAACGTGAAAGGAAAAGAATGCCCTGTAGAAAGATATATATATATATAATTGAATAGCTTCACTTAATTTCACAAAGTAAATGAACAGGACTGATGCCCTTGAGGAATTGTTTGACCCCTAGGGAACCCGGACATGCCTCCCACACTACTTGACCATACCATGTGTTGTAGTCCCCCAGAAATGCCAGGGCAGAGTTGGCCTTCACAAACGTATTCACTCTTCTTCTTCCCAAGCCCATCACCCCCAAATAACACCGACTCCATTAAGAGCCATTCGAACACCACCACCATAACTGCTCCATCACCCTCCTTCATATTCCCCTAACCCTCCCAAGCCTTCCACCCCCACACACCACTGACCCCCTTAAGAGCCACACACACACATATCGCTCTATAGCACCATATCACATATTCAATCAATCAATCAGTCCATTTATAGAGCGCACTACTCACCCGTGAGGGTCTCAAGGCGCTGAAGGGAGGGGAGGTGCTGCTACTGCACGAATAGCCAGGTCTTGAGGTGCTTCATGAAGGTGAGGTGGTCCTGGGTCATTCACAGGTGGGCGGGAAGGGAGTTCCATGTCTTGGCGGCCAGGTAGGAGAACGATCTTCCTCCGGTGGTGGTTCTGCAAATTCGTGGGACGGTGGTGAGGGCGAGGCTGGTGGAGCGGAGCTGGCGGGTCGGAGTGTAGAAGGAGAGGTGTTTGTTAAGGTATTCGGGGCCTGCGTCGTGGAGTGTCTTGTGTGCGTGGGTGAGGAGTCTGAACGTGATCCTTTTGCTAACGGGGAGCCAGTGCAGGATTCTCAGGTGGGCAGATATGTGGTTGTGGCAAGGGATGATGAGGATGAGTCGTGCGCAGGCGTTCTGTATGCGCTGAAGTCGTTCCTGAAGTTTGACTGTGGTTCCTGCATATAGGGTGTTCCCGTAGTCCAGTCGGCTGGTGACGAGGGCCTGGATGACTGTTTTTCTGGTTTCGGTGGGGATCCACCGGAAGTTTTTCGGAGCATGCGCAGGGTGTTGAAGCATGAGGATGAGATAGCGTTGACTTGTTTGGTCATTGAGAGTGAGGAGTCCAGGTTGAATCCTAGGTTGCGTGCGTGTCGGTGAGGTGCCCAATGATGTGGGCCACCAGGAGTCGTCCCAGGCGGATAGGGAATGTCTGAGGATGAGGACCTCCGTCTTGTCTGAGTTCAGTTTCAGACGACTGAGCTTCATCCATTCTGCGACGTCTTTCATTCCTTCCTGGAGGTTGGTTTTGGCGGTGGCTGGGTCCTTGGTGAGGGAGAGTATCAGCTGGGTGTCATCAGCGTAGGAGATGATGTTGAGGCTATGTTTGCGTACGATGGCGGCGAGGGGGCTCATGTAGATATTGAAGAGGGTTGGGCTGAGCGAGGAGACTTGGGGTATGCCGCAGATGATCTCGGTGGCCGCGGAGCAGAAGGGAGGGAGGCGGACTCTCTGGATTCTGTCAGAGAGGAACGAGGTGATCCAGTCCAGAGCTTTTCCTTGGATCCCCGTGTCGTGGAGGCTGGTTATTAGGGTGCGGTGGCAGACGGTATCAAAGGCGGCTGAGAGGTCCAGGAGGATGAGAGCGCTTGTTCCCCGTTGTCAAGCAGGGTCCTGATTTCGTCGGTGGCTGCGATGAGGGTGGTCTCGGTGCTGTGGTTGGCTCGAAATCCGGACTGGGATGGGTCGAGGGAGTTGTTGACCTCGAGGAATGTAGTCAGCTGTTTATTGACGGTCTTTTCGATGACTTTTGCCGGGAAGGGAAGGAGAGAGATGGGGCGGAAGTTCTTGAGGTCTTTGGGGTTTGCTGTGGGTTTCTTCAGAAGGGCATTGATCTCTGCGTGTTTCCAGCTCTCTGGGAAGGTGGCGGACGTGAAGGAGTTGTTTATGACGTTCCGGAGGTGGGGTGCGATGATGGCGTCGGCTTTGTTGAAGATGTGGTGAGGGCATGGGTCAGAGGGGGAGCCGGAGTGGATGGTGTTCATGACGTGGGTGGTGTCTTCAGTGCTGATGGGGGTCCAGGCACTGAGGGTGCTGGTGGGGGGCGTTGGTTTGGTGAGTGGAGGCGGAGTCTGGGCGCGAAGCTGTCGTGTATATCGGCGATCTTGCGGTAGAAGAACGTGGCGAGGGAGTTGCAGAGGTCTTGCGATGGTGTAATGTCATTGTTGCTGGCGTTGGGGTTGGAGAGTTCTTTTACGATGCTGAAGAGTTCCTAGCTGTTGTGAGTGTTGTTGTCCAGTCGCTCTTTGAACGATGTCCTTTTGGTGGTGCGGATCAGCTGGTGGTGCTTGCCATTGGCGTTCTTGAGAGCTGTCATGTTTTGTGTTTTTTGCTCTTGGCGCCAGGTTTTCTCGAGAGTTCGGCAGGATTTCTTTGATTCTTTGAGGGCGTCGGTGAACCATGTGGTTTTCCTGTTGCCGGTCTTGCCTGGGGGGATTTTTAGTGGAGCGAGGGCATCGGCGGAGTTGGTGATCCACTGTGCGAGGTTGCGGGCTACGTCGTTGGTGTCAAAGGTGTCAGTTGGTGGGTTCTGGCTCAGTGATGTGGTTAGCTGGTCTGTGGTGACTTTGCTCCAGCTTCTGCGGGGGATCTGTTGCGGGCGGTGGTGGGAGTTAGTCTTCTTGAAGGTGAAATGGATGCAGCTGTGGTCAGTCTAGTGTAGGCCGGTGGAGTGGCTGAAGGAGACATGGTTGCTGGTGGAGAAGATGGGGTCGAGCGTTTGGCCGGCGTAGCGGGTGGGGGTGTTCACCAGTTGCTTGAGTCCGAGGTTGGCGAGGCTGTTGAGCAGGGTGGTGGTGGTGTTGTTGTCGTTATTGTTCTCCAGGTAGAAATTCAGGTCCCCTAGGAGGATGTATTCTGATGTGGCTAGGGCATGCGGGCTGATGAAGTCGGCGATGGTATCGCTGTAGTGTGTGCATGGGCCAAGGGGTCTGTAGATTCCCCTGAGGGTGGTCTTGGGGTCGGTGTGGATCTGGTAGTGTAGGTGTTTGGTGGCGGTGAGGGTGTCTTTGGTGTTGGTCGTGACGCTGATGGTGTTCCTGTAGATAATGGCGATTCCTCCTCCGGTTTTGTTGACTCGATCCTTACGGGTGATCTTGTATCCATCCGGGATGGCTATGGCGATGTCGGGGGCTGAGGAGGCGTTCATCCAGGTTTCCGTGAGGAAGAAGATGTCCGGTGCTGTTGTATCGAGTAGGTCCCAGAGTTCGATGGCGTGCTTGTGGACGGAGCGGGCGTTGAGTAGGATGCACTTGCGGTGGTTGTTGTTGTTGCTTGGTCCAGGGTGCGGGGTGCAGGTTCAGAGGCAGGTGAATTTGCAGGCTTGGCAGTTGAAGGGTCCATGGGTGCGCTTTGGGGTGGCTAGGTAGCAGGCGGGTGGGTGCCCTGTGTTGAGTGCGTTGAGGGCGGTGGTGTCGTATCTCAGTCGGGTTTCCTGGCTTCGGTGGGGGCCAGGGGTCCGGGTGCGGTCCAGGCGAGGATGGGCGCAGACGGGCTTGCCTTTGGCGTGCCTTCGGTGTGCCAGCGGCGCACCCGCTGCGTGTGGCCGCTTGGCGGCCGCCATATGAAGGGCAGAAGGAGGAGCAGCTGGAAGGTGGGAGCAGACCGGCCAATGGGAAAGAAGGGGGCGGGGCTGCAGGGATGCAGTGACGGGAAACGGCGGGGGACATGGAAGGTGAGGGCGCAGGAGAGAAGAGGGGCACAGGGGCGAAAAAACGGGCACAGGTGGGCAGAATGTGAAACAGAACAGAATGCCAAAGATGGGCACAGAAACACAGAAACAACAGCAGAGCAGTACTTCGCAAGGATGCAGGCGGGCCCACACGGGTGACAGCAGCTCACAGGTCACACACGGGGGCTGCGCAGCGGTGAGGGGAGCAATCTGCCTGGTGGCATGGTCAAAGGTCGCAGAGCATCATCATGGAACTCACAGGAACTCATACCTTCACCATCATCTACCCCCCCAACCTCTCATGAGAAGCATCCACACACTTTAAACACAACCTGATAAAACTACACCCTGAAACACCCATCTCTGATCCCTACTTCTCAATAAACAAATGTCATATAACCACTGATATCATCTTCTACACTAAACGTAGAGCACTGTAGCAGGGATTCCATTCTCCTACAGAACTGTGCATAGAGAATTGGAACCTTAGTGAATAAGGGTGTGCCAAAACTAACCTTAGTACCCAAAATCCCCTTAACGAGCTAGCTACAGTGTCTCATTGGTTATTACAAACTCCCAATGTTTAGACAAACCAGAACATGGACTTAGAATACCTCAGGTCACGTGGAACACATGAACACTCTTTCGTTATACTATCATTTCAAACCAGAACGTGGAGTAAATGAGGACGCGTGCATATTTGAAATATTTATTCACTAATGCAGGGTTCTCAAACGCAGTATCTTAGATAATACAAGCAAACATAATATAAGAAGCAAAGTTATCAGCATAGTTACTAGTCCATAGAATACAAAAGGTGACAACATACTAAAAATGCTGAAATGAATAGGAGTTAACAACACCTATTTCTCACCCACCCGAACTAGCATAATGTATTATATCTAAAAAGGTCTCATTGGGTTTGAGCAGGGCGGCCCCATACCTCAAGATCCTAGTGTGAAGGGATTACATCATCTTCCACCAGCTCTCTGCTTGCGAAGCACCATCAAGTGTAGTGTGTGCCCTGTGTACAGCAATATAAAACGTGCCTAAAGCCAGAATGTGGCTGCCGCTTGCATGTATGTTATGTCTAGGAAGGTGCGAAGATCAGACCTCACAACAACACTGTGTCGAGTTATCCTTGAAGGCTTCAGCACTCACTGTACAGACACAGTTTACCAAGCAAAGCTGATATCAGAGCAATAACATATTATTCTCGAGTAAATCACAACGCTCTACTGGGCTGAAAGCTAAAACAACAATTATGTGTCGTGTGCAGAAGCAGCAAAAGGTAAAATGGCATTTAAAACATTTAATAAGCTCATGCTAACTTAACACAGTATATAGGTAATGCGTATCAATATGTCATCCCCCCCATGATCCGAGCCCGAACCAGACATAATAATATAAGGGGCTCAACGATGAAGTGCAGAGTTCAAGAACGTTAGTTCAAATTATGAGTAAGCGAGAAATAATTTCGTCACTTAAAAAAAAATCCAAAATTGTATCCTCTGGACAATATGAGCAAAGTCAATAGCTCTGGGAATAGAACAAGTTTGACATAATCCTAAAAATTTTAAAATTGATAAAAGTCAACTTGTCAAAGTCAATAGTTCTTGGACATGTAAATTTAGTCATAATTCAGCAAAAAGAAATTGAAAAAAGTTCAATGTTAATAAAAGCTTCAATTCCATTCAGCCAAGGATGGAATATGCAAAATAAGTAGCAACGGCCTCCAAAAGGAAGTCACTGTCATCATCAGAAAACTAATCAGCCATCCAATTCAATAGGGGGAAAGAACATTCATGCTCTTCTAGTACCAGAGCCTTCAGCACCATCAGAGGACAACTCGGTGGCTTCTCAATGAAGCTATGTGTCAAGAAATCATGCGCTGCCGCGAGTATGTTCCAATGACCCATTAGTCCATGCATCGCTGCCAAGGCCATAATCCTTTCGTCAGAACAAACCAACTCATGAGCAACTAAGGGACTCATCAGTCGATTAAAATCCACGTTAGGAGACACCGTCTTGTAGAGACACAAATCAAGGGCCCACTCAAAATCGCAGCTCAGGCAATGAAACACAGGCTGGACACATGTAAAATAGGAAAATCGGAAAGATAATCCATATGCTGCGCTTAAGGTGGCGAGCGGCAGAGTGCCATAGTATTCAAGCATCCTGTTGCGAAACAGTGCAAGGTGGTGCAGCGCGTCGTGAAACACAGGATGGGCAGCCATTCTTAATAAAATAAAATATCACCAGAACGCCTGCAACCAACGCCAGCAAAACAGGAAATCCATCAAACAAGCTAGAAAGAATCGAATGGAATAAAGCAGGGATGACTCCAAATATTTTTTCAAATGAAGTTACAAGACCACTGCTAACTATCTTAAAAAAGTGTGCGAGGCCAGAAGTGGAGGACGCGTTAAAGATTGTATGAATCAGCTCGCTGAAATGCAATGGCAAGTCAGTATTTAATAGTGCCTGCACCGCTGTGCGGGTGTTGGCGACGTGAAGGACAAATGTTTCACGAGCCGAACTCAGGGCCACT
Source organism: Lissotriton helveticus (assembly GCF_964261635.1). NCBI lineage: Eukaryota > Metazoa > Chordata > Amphibia > Caudata > Salamandridae > Lissotriton > Lissotriton helveticus. The sequence goes on along the minus strand of NC_136068.1, from coordinate 1,964,607,580 downwards.
TCTTTCTGAGACAAAAGGGCTCTTATTCTACTCATTCCATTGAACTCCGCCGTCAAGGTTGGAATCCATGGCCAGATGGAAACATCTGAGTTCCCATGTGGAGGAGGATATAGAACGTTTTTGCAACAAACTACACATTCAGTCACTAACCACATAAGCAATACCTCTAATTAACCCACAACAATCTTCAATATTTAAAAGTAAATAACTGCCGTTTACCAGTAATGTGAAAGTGGGGACGATAGCGGGAACGGGAGTACCTTTCAAAACACAGGCTAAATTTGTCCGTTCTTGGTTGCAAGAACCATGCATTGAATGTGTCTACACATTAATGAGTGATCTGATGTTTCTGTGCATTCTTCACATTTAAGATACACTTCTTTTCCATCTTTTAGGCATCTGTAAGTAAAAGGAAGCGACCAGGCTTCATGTAGAAATGAACTACCTAGCGGTTCGTATCTGCCTATCGCAATATATCGCATACAATTTGTAAATTTAAACAAAGCAAATGGTAACGTGATTAACCCGTGGATAAGCCTCCTTGCAGCAGTGGCTTCTGCCACAGAAAACGGTCAAGACTCCAACCTTTCAATGTGTAACATAGAAAAAGAGGCATCTCTCATTGAAAGTAATCGCTGCTTATCAGTCAAATTAAAAGGGGCAAAGAGGGAGGAAACGTTCATGTAATTCCAAGGTACTTTCCCATTCTTAAGCGTCTGCTGGGTCCATGCAAATTGCATAATGGAACGCAACTGATTTTGACCATGGTATAACACAGACACTTCATCTTGCACAATATCAACAACAGAAGACACAATATTATCTAAAGTGTAAACGCGGGAAGAAAGCATGTTAATGCTATTATCTACTACTGCAAGCACTTTCTCTAAATTAGCTTGATCAATGGCCCTAAGGCGTGTAGCCGCCTCAATCTGTGATGTTTTTCCAGATTTCATTGTAAATCGCATATATCCATCTTTTCGGTCTACCACTAGCCGGGACTTTTATGAAATCATTTAAATCCACATCATCAGTTAGCTTGGATAAATGCAGTTTAACCGATGCCAAGGTAGAATGTTTGAGCCAATTCTGACATAACTTGCCTACAGAATAAGTGGCATGAGTCAGCACTTCTGTGCCACATCAGCCAACCTCTTGGGTTCAAACTGGAAATGTTAAAGGACGAATTTTGCAAAAGAGTTTGCAACTCTCTAATCGAAAATTCAGTTGTATTACTCCAACCGGAATATTTTTCTAAAGCAGGTAGGGAAGGAGAATTTAATCTTTTAGAAGTTCCCAACCCAAAGCATGCAGTTTGAGAAATGGTAGAATTTAAAAACAACATATGATTTGGGATGAGACATGCATGGTGCAAAGCATCAGTGCCTTGTACCTGCCAACTTTTAGAACCCCAAACAGATTTAAGGTCAACAGTTTCCTTCCATAACTCGTAGCCTTCTATAGCCAGCTTGTCTAGAAAGGACTTTGAGTACAATAACTTAGTATCGGTAAGTCTAACCTTGGACATGGACTTCTGTGTCATTTTAAAATAAAAAGATGCAGGATTGGACTGAATAAAGTCAGTAAAAATAAGTGTCCTTTTTCAAACAAATACTCGAACTGCCTTGTAAAGGAGCCGGGCAATGTTCCCAATGTGTATAATTTACAGCACTCCTTCTGGAATTAGTTTTATGCAGATAATGGTTGCCAAAATGTTGGAAGCAAAATAAATCACTATAATTAGCAGATTCCAAATACAAATCCTCAGCATCAAAGGCAGCATAATAATTCAAATCAGAAAACAATGGCTCTACGGCCTGAACATCCCAATCATCAGAACGTATGTTTTGTTTTACCACATCCCCCATGTTTACTCTGAGCACATTAGGAACATTAACAACCTCAGTTGGGCCATGGATTTGAAATTTAACAGCATCCCACATAATCCCATCAAGGACAGGCCAAGCAGTGATATTAACAAAAGTCAAGTCTCTCTTCAGTTTGTGTGCCGAATGCGATGAGGAAAGGAGTGCCAAAGTACCATTGAGATGTCGAATGCATGTTCTCTCCTCGACATAGTGTCCATCGACGGTTCAAAAAAAATAAAACACAAAACCAACGAACATAAAAAGGTCAATTGAAAAAAGCATCAACCAAATATATGTCCAAGGGGGAATCAAAAAGTGTTTTTTAAATAAACTGGCATAAACTGCAAAACGTGAGGACTTTTTTGAGTTATTCGAAACAGTGTCAAAAGAAAATCTGGATTCTGTCGCCAAACGTGTTTGCAAATCAGGCATCGATTCATCAGTTGGGTAAGTGTAATCAAGTTCATCAACATTAGTACCAGGCAAAGTATTTAATTTAAGGACTGGAAATTGTAGGCATCTCGATGGCCACTTCTGGCTCGGGATTAGAAGCACTGGCCAATACAGAACTCCTCACAAACAAAGGACAAGAGACAGCCGGTGTCATACTAAGAAGAATCGGCCACTCTGTGTATTTTGACATTGTCAATTGAGATAAACCTATTTTCCTTACGACCTGGAAGTGGTGGTAAAATGACTGTTCTTGTGCCCTTCACGCCAAGCACAGGAACCGGAGCTCGATAGGAAGGACCAAATTCTTTCTTGTTATCGATCTTCTCTCGAACCAGTTCTCCAACTTGTAGTAGCCAGCCAACTACCGGTATCAGCAACGCATCATCCGATGTGGAGGGCAAATGTTCCTTTGCAAGACTGTCTCTGGTCTTCGTAGATCCTGTAAAACATTGCAATGTTCATCTACGTCGAAGGCTGTGGCTTGGGCCACGCAGTCTAGACCGCCAAGGTCCGGGACATACATCTTGATACCAAAGAGCATTTTGTATGGGGTCTGCCCACCCAGAGACCTTCTAGGGAGATTATTAAGAGCAGGCTGTACGCCATTGAGATGGACCAGCCAGTTCCTGCCAGTGCCTATAACTCGGGCTGTCAATGATTGCCTTAAGTCACGGTTCATTCGTTCCACTACACTGTTACCCTCAGGTCTGTATGGAGACGAAAACTTGACTTGGACCCCCATCGAAATCATGGCATCCTTATACGCCTTAGAGGCGAAAGCAGGACCCTGATCCGAATGGAAGGTACCACAGGCAAAAATCCGTACAAAGACGCGCAAATCTCTTATGACAGTCCGTGAATCAGCGCTACGGTGGGGCCAGACCCAGACAAAGCGTGTGCATGAATCAACTGTGACTAAGATATACTTATATGCAGTGTCAGAAGAAAAAGGACAGCAGTGATCTAAATAAACGCAGCCTAGCGGTTTATTAGATATGTACAACTGTGTCTGTGGCGGAGGAGCAGCAGTCAAAGGCTTAATCTGCTGGCAAATGTCACATTGAAGGACATAATCGCGCGTCTGTTTGTACAGTCCCTGCCACCATAAACGCTGTTGTAACTGTGATACAGTGGCCGAGACGCCCGCATGCGCAGACGCAACACCTTCATGTGCCTCTGTGATCAATGTATTTCTGCGGTCCGAGTTGGGAATGAACCTATCCCCAACTTCAGGAATTTTCACATAGGGAACCTTATGGGGGCTTAAGTGGTATGTGTACTTCGAAGGGAACCCCGTAGGATATTTACGTCCCTTCTCAGTGGCAGAAACAGCCGCCAAGATATCATCATCAATCTTACTTTTGGACCGTGTAACCGGTGCAACCAAATATGTAGATACCTCTGATTTTGTTGCCTCATCAGCAAGTGAGTTACCTACAGCGTGAAGTCCAACACGCTGATGGCCGAGAGTATGAATCACAAACACAAGTGGCAACTGCTCTTTAAGCTCAGCCACTCGAACCCAGATCATTTTATGTTTTATTGTGCTACCCTTGGAATCACGAAAGTCATTTTGATTTCATTGTAAGACTGGACACAGTAATATGAGTCACTCACAATAAGAGTCGTCACACTAGGATCTGCGTACTCCAATGCAAGCATCAGAGCCCGAAGCTGTGCCAATTGTGCGGTGCGGTCCCCTAGAGTCTGCGTGTGCACGACTCTGGACTTGAACTCATCGTTCACCATGGCACCGACCACAATGGCGCATGCGGAAATGTAGGCATGTTTAGAGCCATGCGCAACTTGCTGATGCAATGGAAATCCTCCAAAGGTCGCATAGCTAAAGGAGCTGGATGAATGAATTCATACTGTAAGTACTCCTGCGACCGCAATGAGGCGTCAAAAATAAACGTGACACCCGGGGACGTCAAGGAAGCAGCCCATTGTATCCACCGAGGGTGCAAAGCTTTTGAATTAGGTACACTGGCTTTCGTAACCGCCTCCAAGGCAGGACACGGGGTAACAACCAACATGCGTTTTCCCTGTGACAGAGCACGTTCCTTAAGAATCGCCATCTGTACAGCCGTCGAAACTTTCTCCACAGTTGAAAAATGTACAAGTGTGACTTGTAAGCAATAGGTACTGTGTCTCCTTCATTAAAAGTCAGGTATGTGAAACCAACCGTCCCAGGGATAATTCTTATCACCAGGTTGGTGTGGTTGTCACGAGTCAGCAAAAATTTTGAAGCGAGCAGATCCTCCTGCAAGGATTGCAGAATAGCTGAGTGCTCCGGCAGCCAGCATGATTTGGAAAAAGTTGGTTGTATCAAAGCATACAAAGGCTTGATACGCTGGGCATATTCCGGAATGTATGTTCTCCCGAAATTCAAAAAACCCAGCAAAGACTAATTTTTTCAGAGTTCTAGGAGCGCGCAGTTGTGCACATTTCTCCCGGAAGTGAGGAGCCAATCCTCTAACTTCATTGTCGAGCTCGTAGCCCAGGAACAACACTGTATATTCTGCAATGTGCGATTTTGCAAAATTGAATTTGTAACCATTTCGGCAAAGCTACAAATTAAGCGATCAACCCTACACAGATGCTCCCATAGTTCGTCGTCTGTGAGATAAATGTCATCCACATACGAGCAAGCATCAGGGTCGACTCTCTCTAGGAGAGAGACTATGTGGGCAGTAAAAATCCCAGGACTATTCTTATAGACAATAGGCAAACGCAGAAATTGTTTTTGGACACCGCCGCAAGTAAAGGAGGTCAAGCGTGGTCTTAAAACGCTTACGCACTAGACTATCCACCAAGGCAGAGCCGTGAGTTTTCTGTACTGCACAGGTACGGCAATGCGAGTTTAAATGCCGGTAATCCAATGCCAAACGATAAGAACCGTCCGGCTTGGTCACAGTAAACAGAGGGTTGGTCATCGGTGACACAAATGTTTCAATCACTCCTTGATATTCCAATTGTTCAAGGATTTCTGCAACGGAAGCCTTAGCTTCACGTTTAATAGGATATTGAGGCTGTGGCTGAGACCGCAAAGAAATCTCGTGGTGTGGGGAAAATGTATCCCAACCACAGTGTGTACGGTACAAAGCCGGCGCTAGAGCCTTAGCCCACTCTTCTGCAAAATTCAGCGCATGCTCTTTCGAGACTGTGCGCGAAACTAGGGAGGATTACCTCCTCCCCTCGCGGAGCTGCGAGCACAAAAGGTGGGGGCCAGTCAGCCTCTAATAACAAAATGTCATACGTAGACGAAAGATTTTCCCAAAATATCCCTTTTATGGTACGCTGTATGTCACCTTCGATTAACAGGACAATTTCATAAAGTCTGTCAGGGGGAGCAGCTCTAGTGTCAGCTGTTTCAACTGCAACATACCGGGCTGTCGCTGTCACCTTCAGTAGTGGAGGCAGGGCCTCTCGCACTTTGGTAATCTCCGCCGCGCTGTCCAGCAAGGTCAGAGCCCATGTCAGATTCCGAAGCCGCGTTCTCACTATCTGTGGCATATCTCGCTGTTAAAGCGGCGACCTTCTTCTTTTGAAACTGGGGTCTCTTTGTCGTAGAACCTTCCTGCTTCCCTGCACCGTCTTTTGGGCGGGGCTGGTCGCGTCTTTGGTGGCCACCCCGACCCCTGCCGCCTCCTCCACCACCGGTCGCTGAGGCCGAATAATCCTGAAAAGAACGAGGAGAGTGTTGATCAGAAACCTGAACTTGATCAGGTGATTTAATCTTCGCGCGATCGCGCAAGTCATAAACACGTTCTGTGGGGGCAGGCACTGGAGATGCAGGACGAGACTCCTGTTTCTGTTGCTGTTGCTTTCCTTGTTTTTGTTTCCTAGGCCAATTTTGTTTTTTGGTCTGGGGTTGTGTTTTCTCTTTAGTAGAAAATGGCTTAAGACCCCTACTATTGCGGCCCACGGTCTTATAAGCCACCACAATAATCCTTGCTAACTGTCGGGGTTTCTCGGCATCGGGAAGCGCGCTCAAAGTATTAGCTACCTGAAAGTTCACTGCATCCCCCTTGACATTAGCAAGAATGAGATCACAAACCACATCAAAGGTGCCACACAGGCGCATACCCAATTTAACCGCAGCCTCAGGTCCGTGCTCATCCTGAACACGCTTAAGGACCGCAGGCAGGACAGTCATAGACGGAGTGCCGTAGCACCTCGCATAGACCGCCGCAAATGTTCTACCCCAGGTCTCACAGTCACCGATTTCAGGGGCCAAGTCTTTGGGTAAACTAATCGTCAGAATCCTGTGTTTTTCACCAGGAGTCGTGTTAGGAAATACTGCTTCCAGCTGGTCAAATTTCTTGGCAAGCCAGAAAGGAAATTCATCCTTATCTTGGGGACGCTTGCCCATCACTGCATTGACCATCACGGGACTGAGCTTCATGCCGCCCTGTCCTGCAGGAAGCGCCGCACCACCCGGGGCCCGGGAGATTACGGGTTATGTATGGTACCAACGATCGAATAACGTTAATTGAGACTACATGTAGTCTTTTTAGCTCAACAACGGTACAATTGCCGTGTTGAGGATGAGGAGTAAATCCAGCCAAAACAGGCCAATTTGCGCCCGGAATGGACAACGGACCTAACCTCGGAGCTGCTAAAGTGTGGGGGAGGGCGCCACCAAACCAAACGCGATGCTGCCAAGTATCGATAGGTACTTCCTGTGTTCTATATGGAGTATATTCATTCGGCACAGGAGTGGGAGTGTATGTGTGGAACACACCAGAATTTCCGTCCACAGCTGGGAAGGTCACCCACCAGTAAAATATCTCGTATGGGTAAGCTACTTCCGCACTCACCACCATTATCACGGCCATGCCATCCACAGGGACATTATAATTCAGCAAATGATTGCGCACCGCAATGCGACTATGTTGTGGAATGTCCACGGCATTGGCCATGATAATACAGAAGAAAAAAAAGACAGAGGAAACTTTGTAGCACAACTGGGCATGTAATTCAAGGAAACCGTTTAGAAAGATTCAAGCTTGAAAAGACCTAATTCACAAATAGGTAGGTTATTTCCGACACCACCGCTTTCCGGAAACGACAGTGAAGGAGTTAAGGATTGAATGATGTACTACTCAAGTGTCATGAAATAAGACCACCAACGTATGGGCGCCATGCAGCAGGGATTGTTATGTTATGTTATATTGAGTTTGTATAGCGCACGGCTACTCTAAAAGAGTGTCCCAGCGCTTTCCACAGGCAGCTCGGTGTGAAATAACACAACAAGGAACAACAGATACAAAGAAAAAAAAAAAGAAAAACCCACCAGAAAAAGCCTAAAGATTAAAAAGCCAAGTCTTCAGGCTCTTCCTGAACTGAAGCAGATTGGAGGTGCTGCGTAGCGCCAGCGGAAGCGAGTTCCACAGCTGGGGAGCCTTGAAGCTGAAGGAGCGCCCCCCAGTGCGGGCCTTCCTCACACGCGGGACCACGGCATTAAAGAGAGATTCGGACCGCAGTGAGCGGGCTGGGCGATATAAGGCCAATCTTCGCTGCAGGTATCCAGCACCTAAACCAATCAATGCTTTGTGCATCAGCATCAGCGATTTAAACATAATCCGCTTCCGGATGGGCAACCAGTGAAGCGTATGCAGCAACCCAGAAGCACGTGCTCGCCTATGCAGGCCAAAAATGGCGCGGGCAGCAGAGTTTTGTGCCACCTGCAGGCGCTGGACCAAATAATCAGGAAGGCCAAGGAAAAGGGCGTTGGCGTAATACAACCTGGATCCAATGAGCGCTTGCACAGTAATCCGCCTATGCTCCACAGACAGCAATGGTAGGAACTTGCGGAGCATCTTCAGAATGCCGAAACAGGTGCCGGCCAGCCCAAGGACATGAGCTCTCAAAGAAAGCTTGTTGTCCAGCTTGACACCAAGGTTTTTGGCAACCTGTGATGACTGTGCAGAAGGACACATGTCAGAGGGCCACCATTGCCGCCATTCAGGGTCGGTGGCACAGCCAAAGAATAAGACCTCCGACTTACTGGAGTTGGCCTTCAAACTGTTCCGCTGGAACCAGTCGAAGACCATTCCCAGACAGCCCCGAATACTCTCTCCATCAAATGCCTGGTCTTTACCGCATGTGAAGAGGAGTTGCGTGTCGTCAGCGTAGGACACGATCTGGGCCCCATAGGCCTCCACCGCAGCCGCCAAAGGGGACATGAAGATGTTAAACAACGACGGGCTCAACACAGAACCCTGTGGAACCCCGACTCCCAATGGCGGCATCTCGGCGGAGCTCTGGGAAACCCAGATCGTCTGGCGGCGGCCTTCAAGAAAAGATGTAAACCATTTGAACACCGTCCCCCTAATGCCGATGTCATAAAGCCTGGCGAGGAGCGCCTCATGGGGGACGGTGTCAAAGGCCGCCGACAGGTCCAACATGACTAACATGGCCTTGCCGCCCACATCCAAGGTCTCCCTGATGATCTCCGAGACCTCCAACAACGTCGTTTCCGTGCTGAAATTAGGACGGAATCCGGATTGGGATGGATGGAGCAGATTGTTGGCTTCTAAAAAGCTCGACAAGACGCCATGGACATGTTTCTCTGTGATCTTGGCCAGAGCCGGGAGAAGTGAAATTGGCCTATAATTGGCCAGAACCTCGGCATCAAGACCAGGCTTTTTCAGGAGGGGGATTACCATTGCCCTTTTCCAGGTGCGTGGGACACTCCCCTCCCTCAGGGAGGCATTGAGGATAGGGTTGACCAGGGGGTTCACCACCGCCGCCATCCCGGCCAAAAATTTGGCAGGGCAGGGGTCTAGTGGCGAGCCTGATTTAAGACTGGCCAACAGCACCTGGGACGCATCGCTGGAAACGGCTGGAAAGTCTGACAACACAGCGACAGGCATGGACGGTAACCCATTTCCCGCCCCGGGACCGCAACAACCCTCCTCCGAGCTCTCCAAGAAGGAGGCCTGAATCGCCTTTCCGTTCGGATTCCGTTCTCCTACAGAACTGTGCATAGAGAATTGGAACCTCAGTGAATTAGGGTGTGCCAAAACTCACCTTAGTACCCAAAATCCCCTACCAGACTAGCAACAGTGTCTCATTGGTTATTACAAACTCCCAATGTTTAGACAAACCAGAACATGAACTTAGAATACCTCAGGTCACGTGGAATACATGAACACTTTTTCTTTATACAATCATTTCAAACAAGAATGTGGAGTAAATGAGGACGGGTGCATATTTGAAATGTTTATTCACTAATGCAGGGTTCTCAAACGCAGTATCTTAGATAATACAAGCAAACATATTATAAGAAGCAAAGTTATCAGCATAGTTACTAGTCCAAAGAATACAAAAGGTGACAACATACTAAAAATGCTGAAATGAATAGGGGTTAACAACACCTAATTCTCACCCTCCCTAACTAGCATAATATATTATATCTAAGAAGGTCTCATTGGGTTTTAGCAGGGTGGCCCCATACCTCAAGATCCTAGTGTGAAGGGATCACATCATCTTCCACCATCTCTCTGCTTGCGAAGCACCATCAAGTGTAGTGTGTGCCCTGTGTGCAGCAATATAAAACGTGCCTAAAGCCAGAATTTGCCTGCCGCTTGCATGTATGTTATGTCTAGGAATGTGCGAAGATCAGACCTCACAACAACACTGTGTCGAGTTATCCTTGAAGGCTTCAGCACTCACTGTACAGACACAGTTTACCAAGCAAAGCTGATATCAGAGCAATAACATATTATTCTCGAGTAAATCACAACGCTCTACTGGGCTGAAAGCTAAAACAACAATTATGTGTCGTGTGCAGAAGCAGCAAAAGGTAAAATGGCGTTTAAAACATTTAATAAGCTCATGCTAACTTAACACAGTATATAGGTAATGCGTATCAATATGACAGCACAATGGAGGAAAGCATTCCTGGCTATCTTCACGATCTCCTCCACTAGGAAAACCACTTACTGTCTCATTTTCTCTATCTCCCACTCCCAAACTTTCAAAGCGACAGTAACCATTACTATCTATAATAACGGAACCTTTCTCATGCAATCAACTAACCACAGCTTAAACCTGCAGGACAACATCTTCCCCATTATCAAAGAACAAGTAATTAAATCCCAAACCCTTCCCCAGACAACCCCCACCTCCAGCACACAACCTATCACGTCGCCTAATCCAACCTATAACCATGCTCTTCTACTAGCCCGACCAGTATGTACACCCCAGCTCTATGCTACTCCCACCTCTCCGATCGACTCACACACAAGACAATCCCCCCTTCCTACTACACCCACTACAGACTCACACACCACCGCATCGCTTCCATGACCCCTTGCTACAACTAAACTCTCTCCCACACTAGACACCCCCATAAGACACTCCCTCCTCACTACTAGCCCAGCATATATACTCTTAACAGATGTAGCATTCCCCCCTGAAATTAACATATCTCCCCCATTAACAACACTACCCGGTGCAAACTGTACACTACCACAACCACACTCTCACCACACACCTCAACGCATCACACGCCCACTCTCCATTCTAGCTCTCCCGTCTCCGTTCTGGAGATGGAATCAGATAGGACACCCCACAACAACGTAGATGACATGCCTCCCTCACACCACCCACCTGACCTAAGCACCCCTCACACAATCACACTTCATCCTCCAATCTGGAACACACCCTCACCAGACCCAAGACTCTCATTACGGCAAATCAAAGAAGATTTACTAGCTATATCTGAGGCTCTTCTGAGCCAACCCTGGTACATTAGATCTACACGACAGACTAAATCAAATGCACACCTGACCCATTAGTTACTTCGAAATTCCCATCCCCAAATGGAATTCAGTGCCTTCCCACAATAAATCAACACACTCAATCCGCAATACCAATCCTCTCTCTGAGAAAGATTTACTCTCTCTACTCCAATCCTATGAACCCTCACACATGAACCGCAAAACTATCTCTCTAGCGCACCCGCCCAATATGGCCCCAATACCAATTATTCCCCCCAACACCCACAGGCCCACGAAACACAACCCGAGAGGCTTCATCAAACACAACCTTATACAAGTTCCCAGCATTCAGGAACCAAGTTCATCCCACATCACGCCCGTCTCAAGTGTACACTTCTTAACTGTAGATCGGCCTCAAGACACTCTGCAGACATAGCTGACCTCATTCTCACACAAGAACCGGACTTGCTAATTTTAACCGAAACTTGGCTAAAGGAGTCCACAACACCCACCATTGACATACTAGTACCCCCAAACTATATTATCATCAGACTGGAAAGAATTGACAAGACAGGGGGTGGTATAGCCTGCATACACTGTAACAATATTTCAGTAAACAGATCCATATCCCCTGTATTCCTCTCTTGTGAATACTTATGCCTCGACATAACTAGCAACGACAAACCAGTATGCTCTCTTCACTCCCTCTACCGCACTACACACAGTAAAGGATCAAATCCTTGATTTAGTAATCTCTAAAGCTGACTCCATCCAGTTAGAAACAATACATCATTGTGATTGGTCCGACCATCATATTATCATCTTTTTCATCAATGAAACTGTGAAACTCAACTCGGTTCCCACGAGACCTAAAGTATGGAAGAGGAATTTGAAAAACATTAACACAATCACAACCTTCAGTTATAACCTACTTCTTCCGCCTGAAGGGGTATCCGAAGTTCAGAATCTCACCAACCACTACCTCAATTCCATGAACTCGATACTAAATGAGGTAGACCCCCTTCAACTAAAGAGAGTCTCCACAAAAGATTCTAAGCCCTGGTACAATGGAAAACTCAACGATGACAGACGAACATCAGAACACACATGGAGATCAGATCCTTTCGCCAAACACCTCAAAATACTAAGAAAGAAGAGAAACCCCTACTACAGAAAAATCAAGCGCACCACAGCAGATTTCTCCAGCCACCAATTGGATCAGGCAAAAAATTGCCCCAAAAAACTTTTTGAATGAATCAAAACTCAATTTCAGGATTGAATGCCTCGCCCCCAAGATCAATTAGGCCCACGAACCAACTGTGAAGAATTCGCTACCTTCTTCACCCTGAAGACAGAAAACATTAAGACGGACTTTCTCAATTATATAATCAAGCACTCTGCCTCACATACGAACCCATCACCATCCCTACCAATTGCGCCGCATCGAAGCTCATCAAAGTTTGTCCTAAAAAACAATGCGTCTTGGTTATCCTTCAATACTTACAATGAAGAATCCATTCGCAAAATGCTCATTGCCCTGACCCTCTTCCAACAAAAACCATAAATGGCTTCACTCCGCAGTTGTTACCTCTCTGGACTGAGATCATAAATAACTCTTTACCACAAGGTTGCATACAAGACACCCTCAAAGCTGGGCATGTAACCCCCATTCTAAAGAAACCTTTGGCCGACCCTGCAAACTTAAACAACTACCGCCCTATATACACCATTACTACCTACTTAACAAATACCAATCAGGTTTCCGTACAGATCACAGCACAGAATTAGCCATGACCAATATAATTGATGATGCAGTACAAATCCTTGATCAAAATGGAGCCTGCTTGCTCATCTAGCTAGACCTTTCCTCTGCCTTTGATACCGTCTGTTGGACTTGGCCCTTTTGGCAGGCTCACCCCTAAACTTTTTTGCTTTTAATTGTGACCTGAAACTAGTTGTTTTTGGATTCTGCGCACTTTAACCCTGTGTCCCAGTGTAAAGTGCGTGCGCAGTGTGAGTGCGTGTAGTAAGATTGCCCTGCCCTCCCATAGGAATGCATGGTTGAATGCGTGTGTCCATGGTAGTTCCTGGTGTGTGGGGAATGCAGAGTCGAGTTTGGTATGTGCGAACTCTTCTAGAAGTTGGCATGTCTGTGTAGTAAATGTGAATTGACTGTCTGGCTTGTGATTGGCTGGAGCTGGCTGGTGTGCCTAGCTCCAGGAGTCAGGATGGGTCTGCCCCGGTGGTGAATGGAGAGATCTGCATGTTGATGGGAGGGAGGAGTGCACCTGGGACCTGAATAGGGCTGGGCCTTCCCTCCACAATGCTGGCTCCGCCCCCTGTGGTGCGTCTGATGTCCCTTGCCTGTCCTGTGAATGGGGGGAGGGGCTGAGCACAACAAAGTCCTCAAGAACCAGTTGTAACTGATTGTCCCCCTGCCCTGCAGCCTGAGACAAAGGAAAAATGTGTATGAAAAGGGGCTGTGACCCCTTGTAAAGTTGTTCTCTCTTTGGATCCTATCTTGAGTGGGGCCTGCTGCTGCTGGTCACCAGGAGGTACCGCTGCTGGAGACTGCCTCCCTGCCTGGAGGTCCCTGTGAGCTGGCCTCTGGGCCCAGCCTGTGCCCCCCTGCCTTCCTTCCAAGACTTTCCCTGGACCTTGTACTACAGCGCCTAGGGAGCGCCATATCTTTATTGCTGGAGAAGCGCTTGACTGTGGTGCTGGGGAGCGCTTTGCTTTCCTGAGCAGCGCTTCTGATTGTGGGCAGCAGCACGAAGCTGCGATCATCTGAGCCAAGGGAATCCCCGGCGTGGAGATTCCCCCACTACGCCCTAATTTGCGGCGTGGGTGCCACCCCACTTATTTTAAATAGTTGCGAGCAGGTGCCCACCCTGCATTATGACCGGATGTTTATTTAACCCGGCGTGGGTGCCTACCCCGCGACTTGACTTTGTTTAATCCCGAAGGCGCGCCAAAGGCAAGCCCGTCTGCGCCCGTCCTCGCTTTCTATATTCTTTGAAGAGGGAGTCTACCCCTCGAATCACCGCCGATCGGCCCAGGAGTCCCCGGAGCACCGCGCTGGCTCCCCACTGACGTCAGAGGGGAGTTGCGCTGTGATTGGTGCTCACGCAGGAGTGCCCGGCAACAGTGGGAGCATCCTCAGGGGCATCCACAATGGCGGCCTGATTGAGGCTGCCGCGTCGGCACCGTGTGCACCTGAGTGAAGAAGCGACGGGAGCCTACCCCGCGCTCCAAGACCGGGAGAGAGAGGAGCAGCGCAGCCGGAGTCAAGAAGCAGCTTGCGGGGAGACAGAGTCGGGAGAGAGCCCAGCGGAGACTTCGGCCCGCGCCAGACAGCCCCGGTGAGTGAGACAGGGCTGGGTGGGGGTGCCGCGAGATCAGGTGAGATTCTGCCAAATCGCCCTGACCCTGTTAAGAGCCATCTTACCTGCATCCAAAGACTCGCCTGCTCCTGGGACTGTTGCCCACTCTGCTGCCTGTGCTCTCCCCCCGCCGCAGCTCCTTTCCATCATTGCTGCCGCCGAGCGGGGGAGAGACACAGAAACTACAATCCCCGGCAGCCTCCGCGACAGGAAGTCGCGTTGAGGCAGAGCGCGCCAGGAGACGCATAAAGAAACGCTCCACTCCCCGCGTCGCGGGAGCGCGCGGGGCGGCGCCGGGCTAAGCCCAGGCAAAGGGCGGGCCCTCTGTGGCCCTCAGGTAGACGGGACGGGCTACCTCCCCTACATCTACCACCAGGGAAGACGTGCAAAGGTGACCTTTTACGCATTCCTTATTCCAGCTGTGTGGGAAACATTTAAATCTGTATTCTACATAGTATTGCATCCCTGAATTCTAGTAAAGCACAAGATTCAGACATCAGGAAAACATTTCCCAGTACAATATGACGAAAGTAAAAAAGACACCTATTGCTACAAGATCTTCCTCTAGGAACAAAGTGGCTCCAAGTACACCTCTTCCAAGCCTCACTGCCATTGGCCGGCCGGCCTGACCCACCCACTAACCTGAAATCAGTCAAAAAGCCCATCCGTATTAATCTTCCCCCTGAATCTCACCCCTTCACCATAGTAATGATAGGCGTCCCGAAACTTGGTGAAGGGAAAATGGAAACTTACGGGGAACTAAAAAACAAAGTAAGTCACTGGCTTACTAGCCACAGACCGATCCCCTCACACCTTAATGGTCAAATATCCCACGTCAGAAGGGTAGATTAGGTGGGACATAGATTTAAGTCTACAGAGGGAGAGTGCATCATCATAAACTTTAAAGACAATCGTGTGGCAAGTTACATCAGCAATTGGAGGGATGGTCCCACAAACAGTTTGATTCGTACCGTGGGCCTCAGTTACTTTTATCCCCCAAACGACTCAGGGCTTAGCAATATGTACCAACAGCACCCGTTGGAACAGGGGACATTGAATGCCCATGTTAATCAGCATCCATTCTGGGACAAGTCAATGGTCTACAGGCACTATATCCCTAATGACTCACAGTATTTAACTCGGGCCATACCCAGGGACTATAGAATTATAAATCCCTTTGTCACACAACCAGAGAGGAGGGAAAACCCATACCAAACATACCAATGTAAATGTAAATGTAAATGTATTGCGACTTATATAGCGCACGTATCACCCGAAGGCATCAAGGCGCTTGCCTTGGGAAGCCGTCCTGGCTTTTCCCTGTGAGATAACCCCTACTGGGTATCCCCAGGGTGAAAGCCAGGCATCCCGCAGCGGGTGGGCCACCGTAGTGGAGATTAAGCAACTATTGCCCAGAGTTGCAGCGTGGGACCCCATGATTGGAATAGGCACCGAGGCGAAAATTATCGAGTCCGTGGACATTTTAGGGCTCAGGACCCTGCCGCGTCGGGAATTGAACCCTGGTCCCGGGCCAGACCTCTGCATCAGGGTCTGCCGCTCTAATCAGTGAGCCACACTCCTCCACTTGAGTATCCTCACTCTAACTATCTAAACAACCAGTATAGGGTTCCCATTTCCAATAGGTTTAATGCCTTCCTTGGACAGGGTGGCTTGGAGGGGGTAGACTGACTCCATGAACTATCAACTGCCCACAATACTACTGACCATACTAATCTTGATAGAGGCCCAACAAATGAGGTTAATACCAATGCACCGCATGATACAATAGCTGTAGAAAACACTAAGCTAAGTTTCTTTACAACACAAGACATGAGATCTCCATTGGAGGCCCTGTCACCCCAAGCCTGGCTAAGCTCAGGCAGTGTTTCACTAAACGATCACAGCCTTGTTACCCTCCATATAGACCAAACTTGTAACACCACGGGAGAACAGGTTATCACCTATATAGAGGCACTCGGCTCAAATCCAGCTGACAGGGAGTACACAAACATAGCTACTAAAACCTCATGTTCTTCGACACCTTGTAGCTCAAGCTTAGTCTCCTGGAACATTGCAGGGTTGGCAGATAAAGTCTGCGATCCCACCTGGCTGACTTTTATCAAACAACATGCTGTGATATGCCTCCAAGAAACCTGGCTGGTAGAAGAAACATCTTCATCGAGGGGAATCAAAGTTTCTTTACACCAGCTGAACCATCGCGTAGCGGAAGAGCAAAGGGGGTTTGGCAATTTATGTCAACCTGGCACTCCCATGTCAAATAATCAAGCACCTTCCTGGTGACAGTAACATCCAAGTCTTAGTGTTGAAGAAGGGTAAAAACTCTTTAACCCTGATTAACTTTTACAACGCAGTAAACCAGAATGGAGAATGTAGTTTAGTGTCCCTGTATGACTTTCTGAGAGAGGGTATTTTGCCGCGTCAAATACTCATTGCAGGTGACTTCAATACACACCCCTGTGGGAATCCAGGAGTGACTACTATGGGTCAAATGGGGTGCAACAGCCTGAGAGGTTTTCATTTCGATCATTCTCGGCGAGGAATCCAACTGAACAACCTGATGAACGAAAATAATTTAACTGCTGCTATGTCCACGGTGGCTGATCACACCCTTCACCCCAATCCCACGTATAAAGGACACACAGTTGGCTCATATATAGATCATATATTATTATCTGGTGAACTTCCAATTTCGTGTTGGATTTTTCTATCCAAGTAAATATACATAGCGACCATAATCCTCTTTGTATTAAATTGGGTGGAGGAATCTTTGATCTGCGCAAGCCACGTGACGCCCATGGGACCTTGAAGAGTACTGACAGAAAACGTTGTCTAAAATGGACAATGGTGAACTCCAACGATTTGTACACTTCAATCAATAACTTGTGTAGTTCTGAACTTTCGCTTTGTGTGTCGCCAGCATCGTCACCACAGCTAACCTTGTCTGCATTTGAGGGCGTTGTATTAACAGTAGGGACATTGTTAACCGTGCCATCCACAGGGCATGCAGGTAGTTGCCCAAAATGGTTTGACCACTCTTGTTCTAAGGCCAGCCGAGATCTCAAGATGGCCTTAAAGACAAAACCAAGAGACCCGGCCCGTATTAAGGCTCTGCGCACTAACTATAACAAATCCCTTGCTAAGCGAAAGAAAGAGATGAAGGCAAGTGTTTGGGAGACCCTCTTAGACCCCAAAATCTTGGGAAACAGCGCTAAGTTCTGGGAAATTATAAATAAGCCTCTGTTTGATCAACCCAGTAATTCTGCCCTTGGCACAAACATCCCAGATGAGGAGTGGGTTTCCCATTTTAGTTCCATTTTTAAAAGTATCGTGCCACAAGCAGAATACAGATTTGATGCCCCCGAGGAGAACTATTTGCTATTCTCAATTAACGAGGTCGAAAAAGGAATCCTTGGACTGACAAGTAACAAGGCCCCGGGGCCAGATGGCCTTCCCCCGGACCTCTTTAAATCATGTACATCCTTATGGGCGCCTGTCCTCACAGCCGTACTTAATGCAGCGGTGGTCTCCGGCTGCCCAAGGTCATGGGGGGTCTCTACTATAGTACCCGTGTTCAAGAAAGGAGCCCGAAATAGCCCCCTCTGCTACAGACCCATATCCTTAATTAACTCGGTGGTCAAAGTAGTGGGGGGAGTAGTTTTAAACAGACTAGTAACATGGGCAGACGAAAACAAAATAATGTCTCCAATCCAATACGGCTTTAGGCCTGGTCACTCTACAGTTAGCCAGTGTCTTAACCTGTATATGGTTCTAGGGAAATACACCATGGGCCGGCAAGGCACAATTCACATGGCATTCATGGACCTATCGTCGGCATTCGATTGCGTAAACCGTGGTAGGCTCTGGGATGCCATGGCCCGAATTCTTACCTGCTTCTTGCTGCTGGGCGCTTACTCCCACTCAGTCACTCCTGCGCAGCGGAGGTTAACGCTGCCGCGGGCGAGGGAAATCTTTCCTTGGCGCCATCCTCCGACCTGACCACAGGCCACGCCCACTCACACGAGGCCACGCCCCCCGCCTTCTTAAGCCGGGCTGATTACGAGCCCGAGCCTTGGTCCCTAACACTCCTGAGGCACAGCCGGGAGCTAATGTATGTTGCTTTTAAAAAACTTTGAACTTTGAATCGCTTTTAACTCATTCTTACCTGCTTCTTGCTGCTGGGCACTTACTCCCACTCAGTCACTCCCGCGCAGCGGAGGTTAACGCTGCCGCGGGCGAGGGAAATCTTTCCTCGGCGCCATCCTCCGACCTGACCACAGGCCACGCCCACTCACACGAGGCCACGCCCCCACCATCCCCTATAAAATGTGTATATCTCGGACGCGCAGCGGACGAGCGCAGTGGGCGCGCCGTCAGCGCACCGAAGGCGTGCCTAAGGCAAGCCCGTCTGCGCCCGTCCGTGGCCGACCGGGGCACGGGGCCTGTCCCCCGGCCGGTTTTATCAAATACACTACTGCTGATTTGATCCGCCTACACTTCTGCCACCCTACCCCCCAAGCACTCCCGTCCAGCCTTGAGCCACTGGGGATTTTCTACGCCAGAGACACCTTTCCCGAGATGGAAACACCTATACCCTCAGTCTCCCTGCCAGCCTCCAGTTTTCCCACTATTAATAGGCCTCTAAATTCTAACCTAAAAGTCATTTATCTTAATACATGCTCACTGGTAAAACACCAGTTGGAAATCTTTGCCCTGCTAGACTCTGAGAAACCGGACATAATACTACTAACAGAAACCTGGCTCAATGAGGAGTCTGCCCCTGACGTTCTTGCGGCAATACCCACTGGTTACTACATCATCCAAGCGAACAGGCCTTCTGGTAAATCAGGAGGTGGGGTCGCAGTGATTGTTAAGAACCCTATTAGATTCTCCGCCCTGACTGTAGTCGGTATTCCCTTGGTCGACCATCTCGTGCTGAAGCTTGATTCTCCAGCGACCCCGCTCGTCTGCGTCCTAGTCTACCGTCCCCCTCAGTCCATGCCCAATTTCCCGACAATGTTCGGAGACATGATCTCCCAACTTGTCATTAACAACTCTAAACTTTTAATCCTAGGCGATTTCAATTATTGGCCCTTTGACGTCAAAGAGAGTGCCTGTTCTGCTACATTCTCCGACCTTCTTGTTAGCATGAACTGCCTCTCCCATATAAAATCAGCAACTCACATTAAAGGCCACACCCTAGACGAGATCTGGACCTCCAATCTGGACATAACCGCCCTCTTAATCTCACCCTGCCTATGGTCAGACCATTTTATGATCTCCTTTTCCCTCATGATTGCTCCCTGCCCTAGCAGAGTCCTGGAAGGCAACCTTCCGGCCCGGAATTGGAACAGGGCCGATCTCGGTGAATTTGTCATATTACTCCGATCCTCCACCCCCCCCCCCTATCTTGGATCCATCGATACTCAAGCCTCTGCCCTTACACACTGGCTAGAATCAGCAAGCGACGCTGTGGCCCCACTCAGACAGATTAAAATTAAGCGCTTGCATGATGCTCAAAGGTGGTTCACGGAGGACCTCAAAGCCCTGAACTTGGGCCTCAGACAGGCTG
The DNA here is from genome assembly GCF_964261635.1 of Lissotriton helveticus. Taxonomy (NCBI): domain Eukaryota; kingdom Metazoa; phylum Chordata; class Amphibia; order Caudata; family Salamandridae; genus Lissotriton; species Lissotriton helveticus. Next base: position 1,964,587,554 of record NC_136068.1, on the reverse strand, counting down.
AGCGCCGGTGGCGACGCGGCTACGCCCCCGACATGAAAATATGATTTACATCCCTGCTTAAGGAATACAAACTAGCTGTCCTACAAGCTAAGACCACTTCCTTCTCCAAAAAAATCGCTGACTCCTCCACTAGAACCAAGGATATTTTCTCCATTTTGGAGGAACTGTCAAACCCAGATAGGGTCACCATTAAACCCCTTCCTTCTTGTGCACTCTGTGATTCTTTAAATTGCTTTTTCGTGGAGAAAATTGCCAATATAAAAAACAGCATTCTTTCCTTAACCCCGCGCCACCCTCCTGAGCTCGACCCTTCCTTGCTCTCTCCCAACTCCATGCAGCTGACACAGATTCCTCCAATTTCGGAGACGGAGCTTCTCGCCCTCCTAAAAAAGGTTGCCTCCGGATCCCCCACGGACTGTTGCCCTTCCCTGATTCTCCGTGAGGCCTTTACAGCCTGCCCTTCCCCATCTTTGGCGCTGCTGAACAACTCTCTCTCTTCTGGCCTAGTCCCTGGGTCCCTTGGTCGTTTAAAAGAGCAGAGGTTGTGCCCATTCTGAAGAAACCCACGGCAGACCCCACGGTTATGAGTAACTACCGTCCTATATCCCTCCTACCCTACCTCAGTAAAGTCATTGAGTCTCATGTTACTAACACCCTGAGTACCTTCATTGAAGACTCTCACTTCCTTGATTCCCAACAAGCTGGATTTCGACCCAACCACTCTACGGAATCTGTTATACTTTCAGTTGCAGTTGCGGAGAGGGGCTGACTCCAACACCAGTCAGGCCTTGGTGCTCCTGGACTTATCGGCCGCCTTTGACACGGTCGACCATAACATCCTGGTCGACCGTGTCAGAGAGGCTGGCATCCAGGGCACCGCCCTTGACTGGGTTCGCTCCTTTCTGAGCAATCGCCGCCAAGCGGTTCGGCTCTCTCAGTTTTCTGCCGATGAGGTCGAACTAACCTGCGGCGTTCCACAGGGCTCCTCCTTATCTCCCCTTATTTTCAATTTATACCTCACTCCCCTCATTCGGTCCTTACGCGGCAGCGGTGTCACCGCGTTTAACTACGCGGACGACATTCAGTTGGTTTTCGATATCAGTTCCTCGGACCACTCCATCGACAACTTCCAAACCACCCTCTGTCACATCAGTGACTGGATGGGGGTGAACCATCTGAAACTCAACCACAACAAGACAGAGTTACTGCTTGTCGGGGGAGTCTCTAACCCCTGGAAATCCACCTTCTGGCCCGCGAGGCTGGGCCCTCCCCCCAGCCCTGTCAACTCAGTAAAGAGCCTTGAGATCATTGTCAGCAACGACCTCACCATGAAGCCCCAGATCAACGCGGTGGTCTCCTCTAGTTTTTTCCAGTTAAGGAAAATCCGAAAGATCGCACGCTTCTTGACCACCGAGGCTCTCACCCTGGTTTTGCTGGCCCTAGTCATCTCCAGGATAGACTATGCCAACTCGCTCTATGTTGGCATTCCGGCCTATCAACTGAAGAGGTTACAACTCGCACAAAACCAGGCAGCACGGCTTATCTACCATCAGCCTAAACACCAACATGTCCGCCCCCTGTTAAAATCCCTCCACTGGCTCCCGGTATGCGAACGTTGTAAGTTCAAATTGGGGTGCATCACCTTCAAATCCCTTGCAGGCGCAGGCCCTTCTTTAATTTCATCCCTACTACACCCATATGTCCCCTCCCGTAATCTTCGCTCCTCCCACCTGGTATTACTCCGGACCCCGACCTTCAAACGTAAAAAACTGGGTGGACTAAGGTTCTCATTCCTTGCCCCATTACACTGGAACGCCCTCCCGTTAGGATTGAGACAAGCCCCCTCCTACATCCACTTTAGGTCTCTTTAAAACTCACTTGTTTTGTAATGCTTATCATTAACGCTTCTAGCCCCTCGGATTGTCAGCCTCCTTTTTTCTTTAGCGCCAAGAAACCGTTGGGTGTTAGCTGCGCTTTATAATTTCTTTTTACATTACATTTTACATTACATGGGTGTGGAGCAGAATCTGATCAACCTGCTAGCAGATATGCATTCTGACCGGGGTGTCCGGCAGGGATGTATTCTTGCCCCGTTCCTCTTCAATCTATACATAAATGATCTGGAGGTGTACCTCCTAAAAACGGGAGCAGATTATCCCTACGTCGGACGGAAAGGTCTGCCGGTTCTACTTTATGCGGACGACGCAGTCCTGCTGGCCAGGACTGCGGTCGGTCTCCAAACGCTGTTAAATTTTTTTTTTGCTTTTATGAAGTCCCGAGACCTGAGCATTAACAACTCCAAATCCTTCGTAATGAAGGTAGGCCTAGGAAGCAAAAAGCCCAACTCTCTTAATGTTAACGGGGAAAAAATGCCAGTAACTAAGACCTTCTCCTACCTCGGTGTCCTCTTCGACCACCAACTGAATTGGGGACCCGCGGCACAGAAGAAAAAGGGGGAGGTAACCCGGGCAAATGCAGCAATACTTGATTTTTCAAGAAAAATGGGCAACAGCCCGGTGGCCGCGTTGCTTCAACTCTACCAGGCGAAGAGCGTTGCCATTGGCTGTTACGGAAGCGAGCTCTGGGGGTATACTTCACTGGATGATTTGGAGGTAACAGAAAATAATCTTCTGAAGCAGGTACTGAGGGTCCCAAGGGGAAAAGCAAACTTTATTGTGCACGAAGATTTGGGTATGTCATACTTATGTGACAAGATAGCCTTAAATCCCTTACTTTGCTGGCTAAACTGCTGGCTAAATAGTGATCTATCCCTCACACAGCAAATTTTGAGGGAAGCCCTAACATGGGATAACAGGCTTAAAGTCTCCTGCGTTAAGTATTTAAAAGATTGCTTTACTGAATTAGGGTGCCCTGATCTCCTTTTAACGCCAGAATGCATCAGTAAATCGGATGTTATTTATTTGAAGAAAACCTTTATCACATCCAGGTATCTGGCCCGGGAGGAGGGCGAACTAAAGAAAGGCAGCGTACGGAAACATGTGCTATTGAAAACTTCACCACATATGGAACCATATTTGTCCTGGCCCATGCTAGGTTATGATCGCTTGCTGTTGACGAGGTTTCGCCTGGACCTATTTCATTTATTACTGGCCGTACCTAAGGGGTCTTATCGTGGTCAAGTGTTGCCGGCTTGCGGCTGCGACGAAAAGTCTCCGCAAGACCTGGCACACTTTTTATTCATCTGCCCTTACTATGCTATACCCCGGAGGCTCCATCTAAAACCATATCTTAAAAAACTGAACTTTGCACAAATTAAACCTGCACTTTTTTACCTTCAGCTGCTAAGTTATGATTGCACTTTATATGTAAGCAGTTTTTTAAAATTAGCACTAAAATTTAGGAACAGCATGGAGGGGTAATAGTGCTATAGATATTGCTTTTAATGTCGACAATTTTTATACTTTTTATTGAACATTCTGCTTGGGACTTCCCTGTTCTATATTGTCTTTTTAACTTTTTTATATGTTACTGTTTGTTTAATGAACTGTGCTTTTATGGTTGTTTACATGAATAACCGAATAAAGTTGTTTGACTTGACTCAGGTGGTGTGCCTGACTGAGGCCCAAGTCTATTTACCCTTCAGAGCGGCCCCGTCCTGCAGTGGGCCGCTCCAAAGGTGGGCAGAATTGGTTCCTGGGCGCCAGTCCGCTCCAACGTCCTGGGCATCATTATTCCTAGAGCCTGAGGGCTCCAACAAAGCCGCAATTATTTTTAGAGCCGAGATGGCTCCCGGGGCACATTATTGATGTAATGGGCCAGAGAGGCCCTGGTTCCTTCCCACGCTGGGCATCAGGGTCCTAGAGCCTCGAGTGGATCCTCTATGTTATTTTTAGCGCCAGTGCGCTCCCCGCTTCGGGGGAATAGGTGATTTCAGAGCCTGAGGGCTTCAACCAGGCACATATTGTTTTCTGAGCCTAAAGGGCTCCAACGTTTGGCGCAATTTGTTTAGAAGGGCTACTGAGAGCCCTTACAGTATTTTCCCTACCTTACAGCTGCCCAGCAAGGAGTGGGCAGCTGCACCGTTTAGGTTCCTCATTTCTAGGGGACATGTTTTGAACTCAGGAGTGAGACTCACTCCTTTGCCCACATTGGTGCCTTTACAGCTTCCCAGCAAGTAGTGGGCAGCTGCCACGTTTAGGCCCTAAAGTCTGGCGCACTCTTCTGTTTTCTGCCTACGCAACCTGCCCTGACTTTTAGGACTAAGGGCGTTTGAGCCCCATGGAAGGCCAGTGGGCCTGGGGACAGTACCAAATGTGATTCTTGCGCAGGGTGATGGTATTCTGTGTTTGTAATAATAATTGCCTAATGTGATTTATGCGTAATGTGCAATGCCTTTATGCCTGTTGATACCCCTAACTGGGTTTTTATTATGCTTAGGAGGTTGTTTTGCCTAGTATAGTTTATGCTAGTGAGTTTATGTTTTCCTGCATAAGTTTGAGCTAAAACTCTCATAAATGCGAGACCTGCACATGTGCCTATATTTTTTAGGTAAACGCCTGCACTTCGAGAGCACGAACATCACACATTGGCTGTACCGAGGAGTCGGACGAAATGCAGAGTGCTGTACAGAAAGTTATGTTATGTTATGTTATGTTAAACCAGGTTTATATAGCGCACGGCTACTCTAAAAGAGTGTCCCGGCGCTTTCCACAGGCAGCTCAATACAGAATGACATAACAACAAAAGCAAATACAGAAAACAGACAGAGCAAAGCCCACCCAAAAGAAACTAAAGATTAAAAAGCCACGTTTTCAGACTCTTCCTAAACTGAAGCAAATTGGGGGTACTGCGTAGCGCCAGTGGAAGAGTGTTCCACAGCTGGGGGGCCTTACAGCTGAAAGAACGGCCCCCAGTACGTGCCTTCCTCACACGCGGAACCACAGCTGTGAAAAGAGATTCAGACCGTAGCGAACGGGTTGGGCGATAGAAGGCCAACCTACGCCTTAGGTACCCAGCCCCTGAGCCAAAGAGTGCTTTGTGCATCAGCGTCAGGGATTTAAACATAATCCGCTTCCGGATGGGCAGCCAGTGGAGCATTTGCAGCAGCCCGGACGCTCGTGCTCGCCTATGCAAACCGAAGATGGCACGGGCAGCGGAGTTTTGAGCCACCTGCAGGCGCTGGACAAGGTAGTCAGGGAGGCCAAGAAAAAGGGCGTTGGCATAGTCCAACCTGGATCCGATAAGCGCCTGGACGGTTATCCGCCTATGCTCCGCAGAAAGCAGTGGAAGAAACTTGCGGAGCATTTTCAGAATGCCGAAACAGGTGCCGGCCAGACCCAGGACATGCGCCCTCAGCGAAAGCTTATTGTCCAGTTTAACCCCAAGATTTTTGGCGACCACTGATGACTGTGCGGGAGGGCACATTTCAGACGGCCACCATAGCCGCCACTCAGGGTCGGTGACACAGCCGAAGAATACCACCTCCGACTTACTGGAGTTAGCCTTCAGGCTGTTCCGCTGGAGCCAATCGAATACCATGCCAAGACAACCCCGGATATTCTCTCCATCAAATGCTAGATCTTTACCGCATGTGAAGAGGAGTTGCGTGTCGTCGGCGTAGGACACGATCTGGGCCCCATAAGCCTCCACCGCCGCCGCCAGAGGGGACATGTAGATGTTAAACAACGACGGGCTCAACACAGAGCCCTGTGGAACCCCTACTCCCAAAGGCGGCATCTCGGCGGAGCTCTGAGAGACCCAGACCGTCTGGCGGCGGCCTTCAAGAAAAGATGTAAACCATTTGAACACCGTCCCCCTGATGCCGATGTCATGGAGCCTGGCGAGGAGCGCCTCATGGGGGACGGTGTCAAAGGCCGCCGACAGGTCCAACATGACTAGCATGGCCTTGCCACCAACATCCAAGGTCTCCCTGATGATCTCAGAGACCTCCAGCAACGCCGTTTCCGTGCTAAAATTAGGACGGAATCCGGATTGGGAAGGATGGAGCAGATTGTTAGTTTCAAGAAAGCTCGACAAGACGCCATGGACATGTTTTTCGGTGATCTTCGCCAAAGCCGGCGAAAGTCAGATACTTTTACTAAGATCACGTGTCATTTCAGCACTGTTGTTTACTGCAATGCTTTTACGGAGAAGTGATAGCCTGGCCTATAAGTTGCTGGTTGTGAAACAAAGAGCCCTGGTTGTCCCTCTTCCATTTTGAACAGATTGTGCAGTACTGCGTAAGTCACGTGGGGGCATATTATCAAGCCCCAGCGATAATTATCGATAAGCAAACTTAGCGCTAGGATAATTATCACTGGGTAGCGTGGATTTTTATCACTGAGATAGCGTGCTATTAGCAACGCTGATCTCAGAAGTGATAAAAATCCTTGTGCTAACTGCCAATTGAGCGATTATTGCTGGAAAACCAACGATAATCTCTCGAAGTTTGGCGTTAGCTTGATGATAGGGGCTCACAACCTTAGCCATGATATTCACCTTCCGTAGGATATCATGGTTAAGTCAGGAAAATACCAGGTGTAAAAAAAGCAGCGCTAACCGCGGTTAGCGCTGCTTTTTTTATCACGAACAGGGTTAGCGAAATCCTTGATAATAGGAGCAATGTCGCTTAGCGACATTTCTCCTATTATTTTTCTCTGGAACGCCCCCTTTGCATCTCATTAGAGATGCAAGGGGAAGCGTAGAGAAAAAGGGTGCTAACATGCAAATTTGCGTGTTTGCACCCTGTTGCTGATAGGGAGATACTTTTATCTCCGCTTTCTTGGCTTTTAGAGCCAAAAAAGCGGAGATAAAGCCCTTGATAATATGCCCCTGGGTTTACCTATGGCTGTATCTCTTCGCATGTCTGCCAAACTTTGGAGCAAAATAGGCAGAACACAGACAGTGCTCGCTTTATTAAAACAGGACATTTTTATTTGATTAATGTGTGTGACATCCTTCCTGGGTAACTCTACGATCAGTCAGTGGCGCTCACACGAGCTCTTCGCCTGTGGGATCTGTCTGGTGAGAGAGATAGCACTGCTGTCACCAGAGTGAGCCTGTGAGGCCTGGCAGGGCCTAGCAGCTGCTCAACCTCCCTGGGTATCTCTAAGATCAGTCAGTGGCCCTCACACGAGCTCTTCGACTGTGGGATCTGTCTGGTGAGAGAGATAGCACTGCTGTCACCAGAGTGAGCCTGTGAGGCCTGGCAGCGCCTGGCAGCAGCTCATCCTCCCTGGGTCAGTCAGTGGCGCTCACACGAGCTCTTCGCCTGTGGGATCTGTCTGGTGAGAGAGATAGCACTGCTGTCACCAGAGTGAGCCTGTGAGGCCTGGCAGCGCCTGGCAGCAGCTCATCCTCCCTGGGTTAGTCAATGGCGCTCACACAAGCTCTTCGCCTGTGGGATCTGTCTCGTGAGAGAGATAGCACTGCTGTCACCAGAGTGAGCCTGTGAGGCCTGGCAGCAACTCATCCTCCCTGGGTCAGTCAGTGGCGCTCACACGAGCTCTGAGCCTGCTTTTACAAAAAACAATTGTTGGTCAACTTGACAAATAGATGCTCTTTTGGTCAAAGTGCCGCAGGCCACGGTTTTACTTTGATGTCTGCCACGCCCCTTTCTTTGGACGTTGCTTGTCTAAAGAAAGGGGAGGGGTCTCCTTAAATGTGAAAGCGCCACTTCGGCGCTATTAAACACAAAAATAATTTCAATGGAATAGGTCTTTGTAATAATCCAGGAAACAGGTTAAATTTCAAGTAGCTTTATTCAGCAGCACAGCATCATGAAGGCAGCTTCAAGTCCAAGTACAACTGACATCAAGATGCAGAATGCATCACCAGGAAAGTTCTGAGAACCAGAACACCATGAACAAAGTCTCATGCCATTAAAAGGGAAGTAATAAAAGGAAAGATGTATAATACAGGATGTAACACATCTCCCCACAAAATGAAAAACAAGGAAAGAAAACATATGTACAAAATCATAATGACAACAATAGCAATATATTATATATAGTTCCGTAAAGACATGGGTTTCTAACGAATGCGGGAATCTTCCTTGACTCTAGAGGCAATGGTGTCAGGAGAAAGCCTAGAACACAGACTAGGTGCAGAATTGTAATAATTTTGATAATCTGGATGAGTATTCATATCATACTGGACAGGGCACTTTGCAACTTTGCTTACATTCCAGACTTTTCCATCTTGCGTAATAACAGAGTTATTAAAAACATTTTTGACCTGAATGGGTCTGCTATACTTGCTCATGCCCTTGCTAACAATTGAAGGTTTCTGAATCTTGACCCAATCACCAACAGCCAAACCATGCTCTCTTACTTTCCACCTCTTGTTATACCATTCACCCGATTTCTTTTGTTTACAAGAAACTCTGTCCGCAAGAATCCTAACATCCACAGAATCTTCATCAAAACCCTTACACTTTTCCTTGAACCACCAAGGACAGATAACAGATGCTGGATCTCTACCTTTAAGTAATTTGAATGGACTAACTTCAGTAGTGGTGTGGGGAGTTATACGGTAGTTCCAAAGTTTCTCTCTGAGAGCATTCAACCAGTTGCTCTTTTCTTTGATGGAATCAACAACAACGTTTTTTAACACACGGTTGAACCGTTCAACCTGACCGTTCTCGTGCGGCTCATAGAGAGAAGTTCTGACATGTTTGATATTACAAGATTGTAAAAATGACTGCATTTCTGATGAGACCAGTTGAACTCCGTTGTCTGACACCAAAACAGAAGGACAACCCTCTCTAGAAAATACTTCCTGAAAAAACATAATAATAACTTCAGAGGTAACTTTGGATACAAATTTTATCTCTGGCCATTTAGAGTGGTAATCAATAATCACCAGAGCAAAACGGGAAGACTCAGGTAAAATGTTAAACGGACCAGAAATGTCAAAGGCAATTTTATTCCAGGGAAATTCAGGCCACACTACTGATTTAAGAGGAGGAACAAAGACCTTCAACATCTTGTCTTTGTTACAACACTCGCTGCATTCTCTAACCACACGATCCACAAACCTGTCCAAACCCGGCCACCAAAAGTTCAATCTAATAAGACGCTTCATGGCAGAGATTCCAGGATGAGTCTTGTGTGCCAACTTGAGTATCAAATCTTGAACTCCAACCGGTGGAACACACTTGTCACCTTTAAAAATTAAGTTCCCTTCACAAAACAACTCATCAGCAACATTAAAAAATGGCACAATATCCTCTCTGACATTGGCTTTGCTGGGCCAACCTTCCAACAGGTATTTCCTTAAAGTATTCAGCCTATCATCTTCTTCCTGACACTTGATCCAAAATTGTTCAGTAATATCTTGATACTGAGTACCAACAAAATCTTGTAAGCCAGAAACAAAATCAACATCCTTACACCCAGAGATACCATCAACTACACTAAGACATGGAAGACGTGATAGACAATCAGCTGTGACATTTTTCTTGCCAGGTATAAATTCCACCGTAAAACTATATTCCTGTAGTCTTGATGTTAAACGTGCAATTCTCGCTGTAGAGTTCCACCCTCCTCCTACTGATAGAATATGAACAAGGGGCTTATGATCAGTCCTTAAGATGAACTTGCTTCCCCAAATGTAGATCCTATAATGTTCAATGGCCTAGACACATGACAATAGCTCTCGCTCGATAACTGCATATCTGCGTTCTGTTTCACTCAAGGTCCTGGATGAAAAAGCAACGTTCCACTCTGACACACTATCCGTCTGAGACAATACACACCCCAAACCATATAAACTTGCATCCGTAGTGATAATACACTCTTTGCCCATTCTAAAAGGTCTTAAAGTTGGTGAATTTACAATGTCTTTTTTAATTTCCGTAAAAGCCTTTTCTTGCTCTGTGTTCCAAATAAATTCATTCTTCTGCCTCAACAGCTTCCTTAAAGGCTCCATTTTAGTAGCAAAGTTAGCAACAAATTTGCTGTAGTATTCGCACATGCCCGAAAAGGACAGAAGCTGTTCCTTAGTACTAGGAGCCGGGGCATTGAGAATTGCCTCAACATTAGATTTCTTTGGAATTAAACCTTCCCCATAAAGGGTATGCCCCAAATATTCCACTGATTTCTTAAACAGATTGCATTTATGTGTTTTAAGAGTAAGGCCATGGCTTTGCAATCTGGAACATACTTCATTAAGATGTGCAGAATGTTCAACAAAATTTTTAGAAAAAATCAGAATGTCATCTTGGAAGCATTTAACAAAAGAATCAAGATCTCTGAATATCTGAAAAATTACACGCTGGAAAACAGAAGCAGCCGAAGCCAATCCAAATGGCATTCTCTTGTATTGGAAAAGACCCATGGGAGTAATAAAGGCAGTGAATTTCTTAGATTCTTCCGTCAACTCTATTTGGTGGTATGCTGACCTAAGATCTAAGGTAGAGAAGATCTGCGCACCATCAAATAGAGAAACAAGTTCATTAATATTTGGAAGCGGATGGCAATCTATGACTATATTCGAGTTAAGAGCCCTCAAATCAATACAGACTCTCAACTTTTGATCCGATTTACGTACAAGAACTATGGGTGAAACCCATTCTGAAGATTCTATGGGTTCGATGATGTCATCTTTTAATAGGTCATCCAGCATGTCTTTTAATTCAGACCTGACATTAAGAGGTACACCTCTTAATTTCTGCTTAACCGGAATAGCTCCATTTTTTAGCATTATCTTGTGTGCAAACCCTTTCAACTTCCCTAGTTGATCGCAAAATACTTTATCAAATTTACTGCTCCACAATGAAGTGACCTCCTCTCCCCCATCATTGATAGTGTTAATCATCTCTTGGTCACTACAAAGCTCGATGGGATCCTTAGCTCGTGGATTTAACTTGATACCAAGTTCCCACTGATCTTGCCACCCTAGAACATTTACACCCTTGATAGCAATGTATAGTTTGATGTGAGCCAACCTACCCCTGAAAGTTAGAGGGACACACAAAAATCCTTCAATGGAAATATTGCCTCCATTAAAACTTTCTGCTAGAATGTCAGATGGTTGTAACTTAGAAAAATCACATGATGGTCCATGGGGATCCAGAATCCACCATCAGTTCTACCTCAATCCCACAAATGTTAAATATACATTTAGGTGATTTCTTACTGATCGAAACAACAGTACCACTTTGAATGATAGAGACAACATAACCTCTAGTAAGTTCTTGTGTTGTGGTTTCAGCATTATTAACAGAAGAAACTTTGGCAGGAGTAGGAAAATTGGAAATAGTACGTGGATGCCCCGCTCGCCCCTGTGTATTGAAACGTTTTTCTCTACAGACATTCCCAAAGTGTCCCATTTTGCCACATATATTACAGGTTCTATTAAGGGCAGGACAACCTTGGAAAGAGGCAATATGTGATCTGTTTCCACATCTGAAACAAGAAACTGAATTGCTGTTAAAATCAGGTTTCCTGAAATTACTACTTGACACATTCTTTGTACCCAAATGTGTAGCAGTAAAATTTCTTCCTTCATTTTTGGGCTTAACAAGGCATACTTCTTCCTCAACGCTAGTTTTACTAGTGTTAGTACTCTGTTTTTCTACAATACTCATCCATTTTTCAGACATCTCTGTAGACTAAGCTATAGCAATACTCTCCTCCAGGGTAGGGTCACCTAAACACCATAATTTATCTTGGACTTTTTTGTTTCTGACATGAACAATAATTTGGTCACGTATCATTTCATCGGCCATTGTACCAAAATTACAGCGTAAAGTTAGCGCTCTCAAAGAAGTAAGAAAATCATCAAATGATTCATCCTGTTTCTGTGCCCTGGTATAAAATTTGAAACAATTAAGGGCAATATTAGCAGTAGGTTTAAATCTTTTTTCCAGTCTCGCAAGTGCTTCAGAGTAAACATTAAGATTATCACCACTTCCAGAAGGTAGCACAACAAGAGGCAAAGTTCTAAAAATGTCTTGCCCTTCTGAGCCTAAACAATGTAACAAAATACTTTTTTTTCTCTCTGCTCCCATTCGCTCTCCATCAATAGCCTTCTTATAATTGAAAAACTCTTCCTTCCATCTTGCCCAATGCAAGGGAGGATCACCCTTAACTTGTAAAAATGTTGCAGGAGGGTCAAATTGCATATTAAATAACTCAATAACAGTAAAAGTATGCAATATTAATAAAAAAAAATGAAATGCACTGAAATATTATATATAGGATGGTATCATGAATACATTGTACTATATCATGGAAAACACACTGTGAAATGAAAAGAAATATAAGGAAACACAGAGTTAATAGGTGTTGAGATCTTGCAAATGATAACAACACAGTACCAAAATAAATGAAATAAATTATTTGTTGGATGCTGAAGGAAACGCTGTAAATACTCCACAGCAGTAATTGCCACCCAGAAATATGTTCCTTCGTTTTCAATCGGCAAGTTATTTGTTGGATGCTGAAGGAAACGCTGTAAATACTCCACAGCAGTAATTGCCAGCCAGAAATATGTTCTTTCGTTTTCAATCGGCAAGTCAGAACATACAACAGTGATTGCTAGCAAAAAGTAGTTCCTTCGTTCTCAATCGGCAAGTGAGAACTACCGCAATCGTTGCTAGGAGATGAATTGCCAAAACAACAAAATGGCGGTACGTTGCACGCAGTGTTACGTGAGACGCTACTCGCGTTGCGTGTATTAGTTGCTAGGAGATGACGCGTAGAAATAGAAACGCGTTGCCAGGAGATGACGCATACAAAACAAAGCTTGGTTGCTGGGCAGCGTTGACGTCTTGCAGCTAGGTTTCAAAAGGAAGTGCTGACGTGTTGACGCTTCGTTTGTTGAGCTCGGCGTTTAAGTATCTAGGCAACTAGTTAGAATCCTCGCTTCAGAAGGCAAATTCCACAGCTCCGCGTAATGGTATCCAGGCAGCAAGTCAGGATTCTTGAGTAACGCGCTGAGCCAGTAGAAGGACTTGAAAGATGCACAAGTCCAAAAACGAAGTAAATTGCAGGGAAAACACGGGAAATACTCTCAAGCAGTGAGGATAAGCAGGAAATAAATCCAAAAGAGAACAGATCCAAAGTTCCAATTTTCTCCAAATGAAGAAAGACAAAAGCACCATAAAAGTCTTAAAATAGTTCCAGAAGAGATAAAATAGGGTTCACACCGCTCCTGTGCTGTAGATGGCTGGAGTCCTCGTCGCCAATTTTTGTAATAATCCAGGAAACAGGTTAAATTTCAAGTAGCTTTATTCAGCAGCACAGCATCATGAAGGCAGCTTCAAGTCCAAGTACAACTGACTTCAAGATGCAGAATGCATCACCAGGAAAGTTCTGAGAACCAGAACACCATGAACAAAGTCTCATGCCATTAAAGGGGAAGTAATAAAAGGAAAGATGTATAATACAGGATGTAACAGTCTTGCATTTGCAAGAGTATAAGATCGTGCATAGCCAGTAGCTCAACCCCTCATAAATGTGAGACAAATTGCATTGCAAATGCTTGTTTTTCCACTTTCTATGTGTCCTGCATTCAGCAGCAAACATAGAAGGAGGAAATCGCCTCCATTGATTGTTTTCGTGCAAGAATGTGTCCCTTCTTGTACAAAAACCATTATTCCCACAACGCACACCCTTGCACCATGGTGCCTGCGTTGCCCCTTGGCAGCAGCCAATTGTGCCCCAGTGCTGGGGAAGAGGACAGGAAGGCGTTGTATCTCATAGATACAGCGCATTCCTGCCCTTCTCTTTTGACATAGGACAGCGCAGCCAGAAGGCTTGCGGTGTGGCACTACGCCAAAAGCTTGTAAAGGAGGCCCCAGGTGACTATGAAAAGGGGCCGGGCTGGGGCGGATTCAGTCACATGCCAGGCAACAATATAATTAGGTATTCTCTGACATATGATTTGATTCTTACCCATGCCTGTCAGACTTTCAGAGACACCACTCATCTCATCATTAACCACCAATCACAAGGTTTGTGAGGATTTTACTAAAATGGCCAGCATTTTTATTTCAAGTTCAAGGCCAGAAAAACCATTGGGTAAATAGAAAAAAAAACTACATTTCTTTCAACTTTGCGATATAAAGTTATATAAAGTTTCCATAATGATATCATTTCAAAGGTTTTTTAGAGTTGTTATATGGGGGCAGTGCCAGGCTGAAAACGGATGCCAAACATTTTAAACATAGGTATAAGCAGCCATCAGCATGAGGCCCTTCCAGAGTCCCATAAAGTGCAGAAATGGCCAATATTTTTCTCTGAAAAATGTCACAACCCAGTAGTGCACAGAGAAAACTCTGGAAACAGACAACCCTGGCACCCAATATGTTTTGGGTTACCCCATCCTCATGAGCAAATTAAGAAAGCATGGAATTCTTTACAGCAGTTAAGTCCTTTGCCTCAGCTCTCCCGCTAGCGGGATCGACAAAAGCACGAGCCGCAGGAAAAGTGAAGTAATATAACGATAAGGCACAAATGGGTGCTCTCCTACTTCTGGATCAGCATTGGGTGGGCCGGAGAATTTCCTTGGGTGGGCCTGGCCCACCTGACCCACCTACTAGAGCAGGGCCACAAAATAAAGAGCTTAATTTACAAGGAACTGACACAACTGCATTGATGCGTCAGTTTCCTTGTGCCAGTGCCGAATGTCCTTGCGCCACTAAGTATGCGTTGTATTTACAATACAGTGCTCTATGGCACAGGATTAACAGATGAGTCTGAAATTCTGACGCATCTGTTGGCAGAAAGTGACTCATTGCTGGAGTTGGACTGATGGGTGAGTCCCATTCAAAAAGCCCTGCGTCATTCCTTACCCCTGGTCTGAGCAAGCAAAGTTATTTTAACGCAGTGAAGGTGTAGAGTGACGCTGTGAAATCTAAAAGTCTCCCACTCACCGGAAGTAGAGGAAATAAAGCAGTGAAGTACCCCTACCATCGGAACAGCTGCCCTTTGTTTGGTATCGTGATTAATATCAGCACGGGTTCTGGACCACAACGAGCTCCCCATCTGTAGTGTGTTTATCTAGGTACCTGAATCAATATTTCTATTCTTTGCCCTTGTCCGGTTATAAATCAATAATATCCCTGCAACGGCACAGAAACCCTTTTCATAATTCGGTCATAGCGCATGCTGTCACATTAAGCAAGCCTATTCCTCCAGCCCCCTAGAAAGCACACCGAGTTCTTAAACAAATCCAAGCCTCCAGCAACCTGGGAAATCCCCGCTGCTATTGTTTTGATTTCATCCGAGAACTCCTGTAAAGCACTGTAAGAACGACCAGTTCTTAGTGACATATTTATTGACGTCTTATGTCCATCCTTACGTCAACCCCGGCACCTTTCAGGTATAAATATACCAACGCTGCCTTAAGCAAACACACGGTGGTGGTGAATCTGGAGCAGCGACTACTTGCCCGAGAGCCCAGCTGATGTGAGAGCCCACGGACGCTGCCCCTCCCTTTTGACGCGCTGAGAAAGACGCTGTCTTTTCTCTTGCCGAGAAATCCAGCCTCCGCCGTTTCCAGCTTACCCTTGCGGGTGACTGGGATACCGAGTCCTGAGAGAGAGATACCAGCCCTCCTGCCTTCTAATACCCAGGTACTGAGCTGACTAAACCCTTCCAGAGAATTCTTGAGTCAGATTCTTGGCAAAACAAACTTAACTTAAACTACTACTTACTTACTCCTTCCCACGTATTAGGCTTAGGTCAGGTACACTGGGGTAGGCGTAGTTAGAAGCACCAGTTGAGTACGATTAGTCAATGTATATATGTATGTATCTATTTTATCCATTTTTAAGTATTATATGGCTAAGAAACCATATCCATGCTTTTACAGTATTATTTTATAATACTGCTTTTACTGTATGCACTTTACCTAACTATAAGTATTGCAATTGTAGCAATTCATTTCTCTTGTATGAGGAAAGAGACTGCTCAATAAATAACACCTTTTATTGAAAACGCCCGTCTCTCTTTTTCTCTGCAATCTGGTGAAACTAAGTACGCACCTTTGACTGAGTGAAATAGCTGTCTTTTGTTTTCACACGACTCTAGAGATATACTCTTATTCAGGGAGAGCAAAGTTGTCATGTTTCATGGTTGTCAGAAACTAAATCCCTTCTTGTCTATCCAGGGAGGTTAAACTCCTCCTCGCTTATTCGAGAAATTTTCTAGTGAACTCTGAGCTAGCTGGCAAAAACTTAAGTCTAATATAGTCAGTAGAGACCTAGATAACCTCAGTCCTACGTCTACACTACTGAAGATATTATTCCAATGCGCAGAGCCTATTGGGACTATAGGAACTACACTACATGGCGCCCAACGTTTAGTAAGGCGATAAATCTAACGCAAGACGTTAGAGTAACTCAGTCGTGCTTTTTCACACAGACCTTTTCTCCCGTAAATACTCCAAAGACGTCTGGAGTGGGTCAAAGGTTAAAAATCCGCCAAAACTTAGTAGGAAGAGATTTCTATGTATAGTTTTTGGTTTATTCAACGTTGAAGGATACAGTGTTCCAAAATATTGTGCACCTAATCTTTGTTTCCTTGAAACTTGATCTGCAACAAAAAACCTTCCTGTCAGTAAAATGTCAGACGGTGAAGAAGAAAGGGAGGCAGCTAGAATAGCAGCTCGTCTCCTAGAGGAAGACACTAGTCTCCTACAGACTGACCCAAATGCAATACTCATTCCGGTCAACATAAGAAAAACTATAACTCTTAAACTAATAGAAAATGGACTAACATCGAGAGGTGGTACAGTCATATTCGTAATTGAGGCACATGAATATCGGCAGACAGAGGTATTCTATTCATGGATAAACTTTCCAGCAGCAAACGCTGTCACACATGAATTCCACTATTACAAAATAGAAGAACCACCGGATGAGTACACCCCTTTCGAGGAGGTGGAAATCCCATTAAAATACCAAGAGCACCTGCTCTGGTTTAAAGGCGCCCTAAAACATAATAATCACATCACCAGGCTCGGTCCACTAGGTAGACCAGGAGCAACGTGGCCGGTTCTAGCCAGCTACACACCGCATCCTGACATTAATAAAATGTCAAGCGAAGAACTCTTAGTTAAAATAAAAGAATTAACACAGGCACATAGAGACTTAATTCAAGTGGCAACTGAGGATATAACTTTCCTTCAGAAATTGAAAGAAACAGATATAGCAGAACAACCATTTGAACTTGCCAGAATCATAGAAAAATCCTATGAAGAACTAGGAAGAGATAGTTTGGGTGGGAAACCAGTAAAACCCCAACTAACTGAAAATCCTGTGAAAATATTTATTAAAAATAATTTAAACACTCCAAAAAAGAGCTGGGATGGAAATAAACAATCCACTCCCAAAGAAAAAAGATTCCAGTCCAGAGGAAAGTCTCCTCGGCGGAGAGAAAGATCTCCGGACCAAGGAAACAAGTCTCCCCAGAGGGAGCCCTCTGAGAAAAGATACAACCTTAGAAATAGGGATAATTTGAAAACACCTGATAGATATCAAGATATTGATACACGTCCCTCTCGATCTTTTCAGACTTACTCGCAGAAATCGGAAAGAAGAGGACGGTCAGAACAAAGGGAAGAGCACGCCAAGTCCAAAGACAAGGAACCTGCTCATCAAAGTAAAAAATTACAATTTCCAAAAAAGAAGGTAGCCAGTATTAAAGTAATCAAACATGCCGAGGATCCTGAGGACACAGCTGAAAAACGGAGAGTGGGCTCAGACAATGCTAGACAGCGCAGCAGAAGTGACCATAGCTCGCAAGATCCTGATGAATCATCTGGAGACAGTGGACACGAATGAATAGATTCAGGTGGAAACTGCAGATACCAGAGTTAGCAAACCTCATAAAATATACGAAATAACAATACGTATAGAGGGAGATAAGACTAGGAAAATAAGGGGTCTGTTTTGGGATAACCTCTCCAAAGGCTATGACATCCTTTAAGCTGAAAAAGACTGGCCACCGGTGTTTGTCAGGGAGTGCCCTCATGGCGAAGAAATGATTATGCCTGCCTTCTCAAATCACATTTCAATTCATAAAAAATGTACACTTGCAAGAAAGTGGTCAGTATCCCAAGCTCCTGCATTATATAAAAACCATGTTGGATGGGATGAGGACTCTCCTCCTCACAAAATCCAGTTAAAATCTCAACCAACTGCACAGAGGCAGTACCCAATTAAGCAAGAAGCTAAAAAACAGGTCAGGGAGATCGTAGATCAACTTGAATACCAGGGGGTGATTGAAACATGCACCTCACAAATGAATAACCCTTTGTTTCCTGTCTCCAAGCCGGACGATTCATATCGTCTAGTTTTGGACTACAGACACCTTAACTCATGTTGCTAAATCTTTGCAGTACAAAACTCACATAGTGCAGCACTAATGAATAACAGCGTGCTCAAAAAATACAAAACAACATTAGACATCACTAATGGATTCTTTTGTCAAAACCTTGCACCTGAAAGCAGGTATTTGACCGCTTTCTCAATAATGGGCTCGCAGACTATTTCTGTCGACTCCCACAGGGGTTCAAGAACAGCCCAGGATTATTCTCAGCAAGAGTAACAGAGTTACTACAGATGTATGATGATGAGGCATTATCTTATGTCGATGACATCTATCTAACAGATGATGACTTGGATACTCACTTGAAAAGAGTGAACACCATAATACTTGGGTTCGCAGCAGAGGGTTACAAATTCAACTTTAAAAAGTCACGAATTGCCCATCTAACTGTCCTGTTTTTAGGATATGAATTATCAAGTGAAGGCAAAAGCCTGGCAGACAATTTCTTAGAGAAATGTGCTGTAATCCAAGCACCAAGAACGCTGAAAAACTTACAATCAATTCTAGGTTTCCTGAATTTCGGAAGAACTTACATTCTAAATTATGCAGAGAGGGTTAAACCTCTCTATGAACTAATCAAACCAGATTTTAAAACAATCAATTGGACTCAAAAACACACAGAAATTTTGAGATCATTGCAAACAGACATGTTAGCTAAAACAAAATTGCAAACACGCGATAACACATGCAACCTCGTAATCCGGGTCATCCCAGGAAGATGCGGATTCACATACCTAACCTCTAATGAGGGAGAAACGGTACCAATAGCATACAAACCACATTTGTACACAGAAGCTGAAAAAACATTCAGCATTAAGGAAAACATTGTTCATGCGGTTCAAACAGCTGTAGCAAAAGAAAGAGACCAAGTTGATGGCAGACAGATTACTGTTAGAACAGCAGAATCAGCCTTTGAGGCATTAACAAGCCGATGTAATTTACCTACTCTAGCATTAAATCCAAAATGGCTACAATTGGAAAATTCTCTTGCTACAGACAAAGTGAAATACTATTTTGACCCGGAAATGAAAAAATAAAAACATCTAGAATATGAAAGAGAATATCCTCT
The DNA here is from genome assembly GCF_964261635.1 of Lissotriton helveticus. Lineage (NCBI taxonomy): Eukaryota > Metazoa > Chordata > Amphibia > Caudata > Salamandridae > Lissotriton > Lissotriton helveticus. The sequence goes on along the minus strand of NC_136068.1, from coordinate 1,964,568,183 downwards.
GCCAATCGACATTCGGCCAATACAACAGTACGCCTATGTGATATATACAGACGGACATGCACAACCCTCAGTTTGGGGAAAACAAGCCTATAACGCCACATGCAAGATTGTTAAATACGTGTGGCGCGGAGGTAAATTGAGACCTCTGGTAACAAAATCATACTCTGTAGAAAATTATTCAGAAAAACAAACTGAAATAATAGCGTTAAAAATGGCGCTAAATAATGCCGATCGTGAATTTCCGACACTAATAGTGTGCGATTCGTATTACTGCATCAAATCATACAATAACGACTTGCAGAAATGGGTTGAAAACGGTTACAAAGATGACACAGGTGCCACAATAAAGCAAAAATCGCTTTGGGAACAAGTAGTTCTTTTACAGAAAGAACTACCAAAGACTCACGTGATACATTCATTGAGTCATGAACGTGATGGCGTTCACGTTCCAGGGAATTCATTGGCTGAGACAGCCAGAGCGGAAGCAACTAAGCCGGCTTCCGTAGCTACAAAAAAGCGTTCAGGAAAATACGTAGACGGGGAAACGATGCTGGCGGTACAAACGTCATCAAAAGGCGACTGTGCAGCACTACCCGTCAACTATCCACTCAATTATACATACATAATCGATCTAAACTCCGTTCCTTTTGCTCAAATCCCTGGAGTGGGGGATAGGGTAATTCCAAACATGAACAGGAGAAATTTGTTAATAGCAGACGCACATATGGGTGAGGGTCTAAGACACCTTAAAATTAAGGAATCTCTGAAAGAATTACAATCAATATACTGGTGGCCAGGAATGAGCCTGCAACATCATAAATTCGCAATAAACTGCCCAGACTGCAACAGAGATCGCAGTGGCGAAACGGCCGGTGTATTGCCATGGCTCTTCGCTTAGATAGGACAATGCTATTTATATGCAGAACCCAGTAGGAATAATGCGTCATATTAACATATAGAGACTAGTTCCACTTAAAATGTAGACCCCAGCTCTCGGCTGATGCCAGAACTGTTATAAAAAGATTTGTGAGTCTATATCAGCACATACGCAATTGGCTTGCTACACTCTGAGCAGGGTCCTGCTTTTAGCTCTCGAGTTTAGAGGGAGGCCATGACCAGAATGGGCATTGCATTGCGGTAATCTTGTCACTTCCTTTCTGAGGGAAACGGGATGGTGGAAAGAAAAAACTGAGACATATAGCAATCTATAACGGCAAAGGTATTAGGTTCGGGGGTTGGGTGGGTCAAACATTTAACAAGTGTCCAACGTAGTCTTAATAATCTGCCAAGAAATTCTCTAAAAGGTTTAAGTCCGTACGAACTATTGTTCGGGACTAGAATGCATATCCAGGACCTCGATAGTCAAACTTCAGTGGTAGAAGGAAAATGCTTTGATATCAAAGATCATTTGCCTATTTTACAGGACTTAAATGAAACAAGAAAAGACCTGAGCAACATAAAGTTGGAACCAAACTTTGTCAGGTCACCTAGGGTAGCCTGGCCTAGGGTAAGACACAATCATTAGAGGCACATGTGTAAAGGTTGCAAACCACCCAGCAATAAATTAACGCAATTTCACTCAAAAAGGACGCTACACCAATGTTGGAAAAATACGAGCTTGTTTATAAAAATAGTATTTGCTCTTTTATCTTTTAGAAATCACAGTTTAGTACATTACAGTTTGTCTTGAAAATAATAATAATACTTTTAAAGCTGCTAAATCATATCATCACCCAGCATCAACAGTACATTACATTACATTAGACTCCAAACTTTACTGGCTTTGAATTCTCTGAAGTGCTTATACCTTTACCCCCCCCCCTCTGTACCTTTAACCACAAAGAGGGTGCACACCCAGTGAGAAGTGTAGGAAATACACAAGTTCTATGTTTTCACCAGTAACTTCTATGAGGATCTTATAATTTTCCTTAGACCAAAGGTACTCTCAACACCACATTGGCAGTTGCTTCTACTCCCAGGTTCTGATTAAGTGGCTTCTTTTCCCTGGACTGGCAATTGTTTAGGTTTGCGCCATCAAGCTACTCCCCACCTCATGGAACACAGTGGAAGGAAAAACGAACAGTGAGCCAGGGCACTTTTCATAGGCACTAGAACTAATTTTCCCCAGAAGGGGAAGACCTTTTCTTGAACCCCACTCCTCTAACTCATAAGGTGATTAATCCCTGGGAGTGCTCAGTTTTCCCCTTCACCCACTCACTCCTTACTGTCTTGTGGGGGCTGTACTGCCCGAGTCTTCAGGTATCTGTGCTGACAGACGGCTCTTTAGAGGTCCCAGCCGGCAGCTGTCGAGTCCGCTACTTCCCGCCCAGCCAGCTGCTCAACTCGGTGCTGGCGCGGGGAGAAGCGGTAATGCCAATTCCCCTTTTCCCAGGGACGATTGAAGTCTTTCCGCCTCCTCAGCCACTCGCTCTCTGGGCTGGCGCAGGCAGGGCGCGCCTCCGCTGACAGGAGCCGCTCTATACCGTGCCCTCGTTTCCGGCCGACTCCTCCTCTGAATTGAATTGAATTGAATTGAATTGAATTGAAAATTCCACTTATATAGCGCATAACCACCCGAAGGCCTCGCAGCCCGTCGGCTCCACCGGTCATGCGCAGGGGTGCAGTGTCTCCTCAGCGGAGATCGCCCTCTCCTGACGGCGCCTCCCCTTCCGCTCCTCTCACTCCGGGACCGGGGAAAAACACACAGGGCTGCTCCTGCAATAAGCGACTTCCTCGCTTCACCTCTCCCCTCTCTACGGTACTGGTGGCCACAGCTCCGCTCCTGCGCTGCTCACCACGCGCTGGTTCGGGGGTAGACCGGTTCAGCCTCACCTCGCTTCCGCTCCCTCAGCGCTGGCTCCTCTCCACAGCCAGAAATCGGCCACAGCAAGTAAGAGATGAAACTCTGTGGGATTTTGTTACTAGGGGGAAGCCACGGCAACCGGAGACATAATTCGATTGACGAGCTGAACAAGGGGGGGGCCACCAAGATTAGCCCCTCACCTACTGGACAACTCTCAGCATTAGTCTCTCTAAAGTCCCTCTACGGGGCAGAGGACTGCGCTCCGCAGCGCTGCAGTCTCCTTCTCCTTTTCACACCCCTGTATTTCTAGACTAAGGGTTGGTCAGGCACCCAGGGTCTCCAGCCATCCAAAGCAGCAGGGTCAGGACAAATAACCCAAGGGAGGAAGGGTGGTGAATCAATAGGTCAACCCTTTGACTATCCAACCCCCACCTTCAGCTACAGCCTGTCGTCCAGCTGACTCTCTCTAGTAAGACCAAATGGCTGACCCTCAGAGGTCCAGAAGGGACCAGAAGGTTCTGGAATGCCCTACTCTATCCTATGGGACAGATTCTAGGTTTGTCAGTTGGGACAGTTGGTAGCCACCATTTTGTGACTCCAACTATTTTCCTGTCAGGAAAGGCCTCTAGGCCTGAGGTAAAAAACTATGAGGGTGAAAGAACGCCTATCCCCTTGACCACCACCTTGAAAAAGCTAGTGGACACAAAAATTAATAAAGGCATGAGGGGCAAAAAGGGGACAAAATAAATAATAAATTGGAGGGACTACGCAAAAAATCAGACAGGTCTAACACGCGTCCCCCCCAGCTGAAAGTGGGGAGAACTTCCCAACCCCTTGGGAGTCCTCATCACTAAGGCGGAAATACCTGGAGAGACCGTCTGCATTGGCGTGGTCAACTCCAGGTCGATGTTCCACCCGGAAGTCCATTCCCTGTAGGGAGATGGACCACCTCAACAGCTTGGGATTCTCCCCCTTCATCTGCATTAGCCAACGAAGGGGTCGGTGGTCAGTCTGAACCAGGAAGTGCGAGCCAAACAGGTATGGCCGCAGCTTCTTCAGAGCCCACACCACCGCAAAAGCTTCCCTCTCAATTGCACTCCACTTCTGTTCCCGGGAAAGCAGTCTCCTGGATAGGAAGACCACAGGCTGATCCAGGCCCTCTTCATTTAGTTGCGATAACACTGCCCCAATGCCATGTTCTGATGCATCTGTCTGGACAATGAACTCCTTGGAGAAGTCTGGGGCCCTCAGGACTGGTGCTGCACACATTGCCTGCTTCAGTTTCTCAAAAGCTTGCTGACAAGCGTTCGTCCAAACTACCCGTCGAGGTTGTTTCTTGGAGGTGAGCTCTGTGAGGGGCGCTACAATAGTGCCATACCCCTTCACAAAGCGACGGTAGTAGCCTGTGAGGCCCAGGAAAGCTCGGACCTCAGTCTGTGTCTTGGGGGGTTCCCAGGCCATGATTGCCTCAATCTTTGCCTGCAGGGGCTGCACAGTCCCCCTACCCACCATGTGTCCAAGGTACACAACCGACCCCTGCCCAATCTGGCATTTGCTGGCCTTGATTGTCAGTCCAGCTTGTTTTAGGGCCTGGAGAACTGCTTGCAAATGTTGCAAATGGTCCTCCCAACTGCTACTGAAGACAGCAATGTCATCCAGGTAAGCAGCAGAGAAACTCTCCATTCCAGAGAGGACCTGGTTCACCAGCCGCTGAAATGTGGCAGGGGCATTTTTGAGCCCAAAGGGCATTACACAAAATTGGAAGTGTCCCTCAGGCGTGGAGAAGGCTGACCTATCCTTTGCCGATTTTGGAAAAGGGGGTGGTGATGGACAGAGTTTCTGAATGATGCAGAATACTCTTACCAAGTCAAGAGATCATGGTTTTAATCCATCACCGTTTTTTAGCTCACTGCACCATCCCAGCTCAGAACCTGGCTATATGCAAATTAGTCTGTTCCTGTCCCAGTGCATGATGGGAACAGGGCAAACCAAACTACCAAGCCAATTCTTATACTGGGAAGGAAACAAGCTTCCGGGGACCGGTTTCTGGCATCACAGCCTTCTTCGGCCCGGCTTGCTTGAATCCTGATGGTGCAATGAGCAAGGGACTCACGTCTGAGTATACCCTCCCACACATAGTGTGGATAAAACCGATTTTGGAAAAGGGGGTGGTGATGGACAGAGTTTCTGAATGATGCAGAATACTCTTACCAAGTCAAGAGATCATGGTTTTAATCCATCACCGTTTTTTAGCTCACTGCACCATCCCAGCTCAGAACCTGGCTATATGCAAATTAGTCTGTTCCTGTCCCAGTGCATGATGGGAACAGGGCAAACCAAACTACCAAGCCAATTCTTATACTGGGAAGGAAACAAGCTTCCGGGGACCGGTTTCTGGCATCACAGCCTTCTTCGGCCCGGCTTGCTTGAATCCTGATGGTGCAATGAGCAAGGGACTCACGTCTGAGTATACCCTCCCACACATAGTGTGGATAAAACCGATTTTGGAAAAGGGGGTGGTGATGGACAGAGTTTCTGGATGATGCAGAATACTCTTACCAAGTCAAGAGATCATGGTTTTAATCCATCACCGTTTTTTAGCTCACTGCACCATCCCAGCTCAGAACCTGGCTATATGCAAATTAGTCTGTTCCTGTCCCAGTGCATGATGGGAACAGGGCAAACCAAACTACCAAGCCAATTCTTATACTGGGAAGGAAACAAGCTTCCGGGGACCGGTTTCTGGCATCACAGCCTTCTTCGGCCCGGCTTGCTTGAATCCTGATGGTGCAATGAGCAAGGGACTCACGTCTGAGTATACCCTCCCACACATAGTGTGGATAAAACCGATTTTGGAAAAGGGGGTGGTGATGGACAGAGTTTCTGAATGATGCAGAATACTCTTACCAAGTCAAGAGATCATGGTTTTAATCCATCACCGTTTTTTAGCTCACTGCACCATCCCAGCTCAGAACCTGGCTATATGCAAATTAGTCTGTTCCTGTCCCAGTGCATGATGGGAACAGGGCAAACCAAACTACCAAGCCAATTCTTATACTGGGAAGGAAACAAGCTTCCGGGGACCGGTTTCTGGCATCACAGCCTTCTTCGGCCCGGCTTGCTTGAATCCTGATGGTGCAATGAGCAAGGGACTCACGTCTGAGTATACCCTCCCACACATAGTGTGGATAAAACCGATTTTGGAAAAGGGGGTGGTGATGGACAGAGTTTCTGAATGATGCAGAATACTCTTACCAAGTCAAGAGATCATGGTTTTAATCCATCCCCGTTTTTTAGCTCACTGCACCATCCCAGCTCAGAACCTGGCTATATGCAAATTAGTCTGTTCCTGTCCCAGTGCATGATGGGAACAGGGCAAACCAAACTACCAAGCCAATTCTTATACCGGGAAGGAAACAAGCTTCCGGGGACCGGTTTCTGGCATCACAGCCTTCTTCGGCCCGGCTTGCTTGAATCCTGATGGTGCAATGAGCAAGGGACTCACGTCTGAGTATACCCTCCCACACATAGTGTGGATAAAACCGATTTTGGAAAAGGGGGTGGTGATGGACAGAGTTTCTGAATGATGCAGAATACTCTTACCAAGTCAAGAGATCATGGTTTGAATCCATCACCGTTTTTTAGCTCACTGCACCATCCCAGCTCAGAACCTGGCTATATGCAAATTAGTCTGTTCCTGTCCCAGTGCATGATGGGAACAGGGCAAACCAAACTACCAAGCCAATTCTTATACTGGGAAGGAAACAAGCTTCCGGGGACCGGTTTCTGGCATCACAGCCTTCTTCGGCCCGGCTTGCTTGAATCCTGATGGTGCAATGAGCAAGGGACTCACGTCTGAGTATACCCTCCCACACATAGTGTGGATAAAACCGATTTTGGAAAAGGGGGTGGTGATGGACAGAGTTTCTGATTGATGCAGAATACTCTTATCAAGTCAAGAGATCATGGTTTTAATCCATCACTGTTTTTTAGCTCACTGCACCATCCCAGCTCAGAACCTGGCTATATGCAAATTAGTCTGTTCCTGTCCCAGTGCATGATGGGAACAGGGCAAACCAAACTACCAAGCCAATTCTTATACTGGGAAGGAAACAAGCTTCCGGGGACCGGTTTCTGGCATCACAGCCTTCTTCGGCCCGGCTTGCTTGAATCCTGATGGTGCAATGAGCAAGGGACTCACGTCTGAGTATACCCTCCCACACATAGTGTGGATAAAACCGATTTTGGAAAAGGGGGTGGTGATGGACAGAGTTTCTGAATGATGCAGAATACTCTTACCAAGTCAAGAGATCATGGTTTTAATCCATCACCGTTTTTTAGCTCACTGCACCATCCCAGCTCAGAACCTGGCTATATGCAAATTAGTCTGTTCCTGTCCCAGTGCATGATGGGAACAGGGCAAACCAAACTACCAAGCCAATTCTTATACTGGGAAGGAAACAAGCTTCCGGGGACCGGTTTCTGGCATCACAGCCTTCTTCGGCCCGGCTTGCTTGAATCCTTATGGTGCAATGAGCAAGGGACTCACGTCTGAGTATACCCTCCCACACATAGTGTGGATAAAACCGATTTTGGAAAAGGGGGTGGTGATGGACAGAGTTTCTGAATGATGCAGAATACTCTTACCAAGTCAAGAGATCATGGTTTTAATCCATCACCGTTTTTTAGCTCACTGCACCATCCCAGCTCAGAACCTGGCTATATGCAAATTAGTCTGTTCCTGTCCCAGTGCATGATGGGAACAGGGCAAACCAAACTACCAAGCCAATTCTTATACTGGGAAGGAAACAAGCTTCCGGGGACCGGTTTCTGGCATCACAGCCTTCTTCGGCCCGGCTTGCTTGAATCCTGATGGTGCAATGAGCAAGGGACTCACGTCTGAGTATACCCTCCCACACATAGTGTGGATAAAACCGATTTTGGAAAAGGGGGTGGTGATGGACAGAGTTTCTGAATGATGCAGAATACTCTTACCAAGTCAAGAGATCATGGTTTTAATCCCTCACCGTTTTTTAGCTCACTGCACCATCCCAGCTCAGAACCTGGCTATATGCAAATTAGTCTGTTCCTGTCCCAGTGCATGATGGGAACAGGGCAAACCAAACTACCAAGCCAATTCTTATACTGGGAAGGAAACAAGCTTCCGGGGACCGGTTTCTGGCATCACAGCCTTCTTCGGCCCAGCTTGCTTGAATCCTGATGGTGCAATGAGCAAGGGACTCACGTCTGAGTATACCCTCCCACACATAGTGTGGATAAAACCGATTTTGAAAAAGGGGGTGGTGATGGACAGAGTTTCTGAATGATGCAGAATACTCTTACCAAGTCAAGAGATCATGGTTTTAATCCATCACCGTTTTTTAGCTCACTGCACCATCCCAGCTCAGAACCTGGCTATATGCAAATTAGTCTGTTCCTGTCCCAGTGCATGATGGGAACAGGGCAAACCAAACTACCAAGCCAATTCTTATACTGGGAAGGAAACAAGCTTCCGGGGACCGGTTTCTGGCATCACAGCCTTCTTCGGCCCGGCTTGCTTGAATCCTGATGGTGCAATGAGCAAGGGACTCACGTCTGAGTATACCCTCCCACACATAGTGTGGATAAAACCAATTTTGGAAAAGGGGGTGGTGATGGACAGAGTTTCTGAATGATGCAGAATACGCTTACCAAGTCAAGAGATCATGGTTTTAATCCATCACCGTTTTTTAGCTCACTGCACCATCCCAGCTCAGAACCTGGCTATATGCAAATTAGTCTGTTCCTGTCCCAGTGCATGATGGGAACAGGGCAAACCAAACTACCAAGCCAATTCTTATACTGGGAAGGAAACAAGCTTCCGGGGACCGGTTTCTGGCATCACAGCCTTCTTCGGCCCGGCTTGCTTGAATCCTGATGGTGCAATGAGCAAGGGACTCACGTCTGAGTATACCCTCCCACACATAGTGTGGATAAAACCGATTTTGGAAAAGGGGGTGGTGATGGACAGAGTTTCTGAATGATGGCCAGGTTCTGAGCTGGGATGGTGCAATGAGCTAAAAAACAGGTGATGGATTAAAACCATGATCTCTTGACTTGGTAAGAGTACTCTGCATCATTCAGAAACTCTGTCCATCACCACCCCCTTTTCCAAAATTGACCTATCCTTTGCTCCATCTGTCAAGGAGATCTGCCAGTACCCTGAAGTGAGGTCAAAGGTACTTAGGTATTGGGCAGCTCCTAGCCGGTCGATTAATTCATCCGCCCTAGGGATCGGATGCGCATCAGTCTTTGTAACTGAGTTCAGTCCCCGGTAATCCACACAGAACCTCAGTTCTGGCGTGGTGCCTGGTGGAGCGGCTTTTGGCACTAGCACCACCGGACTGGACCAAGGGCTGTTGGAAGGTTCTATAACTCCCAGCTCTAGCATCTTGGCAACCTCTCCATGGATGCTAGCCTTCACCTTGTCGGACAGCCGGTAGGTCTTTGACTTCACTGGTGGGCTGTCCCCTGTGTCCACATCATGGGTACACAGGTGAGTCCTTCCCGGGACAAGGGAGAACAACGTAGAGTACTGCTCCAGTATCTGGCGGCAGTCCTCCCGCTGCTCAGGAGTTAGAGTGGGAGAGAGAATCACTCCCTCCACTGACCCATCCTTCTCTTGAGACGAGAACAAGTCCGGGAGAGGTTCGCTTTCCGCTTTCTCTCCCCCATCAGTCACCATCATCAAAATGACCTCGGGCCTCTCATGGTGGGGTTTGAGTCGGTTGGCATGCAGCACCCGTCGAGGGGTCTTAAGGTCTACCAGGTATGTGGCCTTACCCTTCTTTTCCAACACTTCAAATGGGCCTGTCCAACGATCCTGGAGGGCACTAAGCTCCCCAGGTTCCATCACCCACACTTTCTGGCCAGGCTCCAATTCCACCTGGTGAGCATTGTGGTCATACCACTCTTTCATGACTGCCTGGCTGGCCTCCAAGTTGTCAGAAGCTTGCTTCCACAACTTCGCCATTTGGCTCCTGAAGGCCAGCATGTAGCTCACCACATCCTGGGGGGGTTTCCTGGGAGACTTCTCCCAACCATCCTTCACCAGGCTGAGAGGACCGCGTACAGGGTGCCCATACAGAAGTTCAAAGGGGCTGAAGCCCACTCCCTTCTGTGGCACTTCCCTGTAAGAGAATAGCAAACAGGGTAGGAGGACGTCCCATTTCCTCCGCAGGCTTTCGGGCAGACTTCTGATCATGCCCTTCAAGGTTTTGTTGAACCTCTCAACCAGTCCATTTGACTGGGGGTGATAAGGAGTGGTGAACCGGTAGGTCACTCCACACTACTTCCACATTGCCCGCATGTAAGCTGACATAAAGTTGGTCCCCCTGTCAGACACAACTTCTTTGGGGAAACCCACTCGGGTAAAGATCCCCATTAGGGCTCTAGCCACTACAGGTGCAGTGACTGTCCTCAGAGGAATTGCCTCTGGGTACCGTGTGGCATGATCCATCAGAACCAGGATGAACCTGTGACCAGCTGTTGTTGGTGGATCTAAAGGCCCTACAATGTCGATGCCCACCCTTTCAAAGGGGGTACTAACGACTGGGAGTGGTTCCAGGGGAGCCTTCAGCTTCACCCCTGTTTTCCCACTGGCCTGGCAGGATACACATGTTCGACAGTAGGTGTTGGACGCCACTTTCATCTGAGACCAGTAAAAGTGGAGGACAAGCCGAGCAAAGGTCTTGTCCTGACCTAAGTGTCCTGCCAAGGGTATAGCATGAGCCAATTCCAGCAGAAAGGCTTGGTATTGTTGCGGGACTACCAAGGCCCTTGATGAACCAGGTAAGGGTACCTTGGGTTCACTGTAGAGGAGTCCATCCTCCCAGTAAATATGGTAGTGTCCCGTAACATCACCTGCTGCCTGGGCTTCAGCCTGTCGCCTCAGTCCCTCAAGGGTAGGGCACTCCCTCTGCCCCTTACAGAATTCCTCTCTGGTAGGTCCTCCCTCCACATGCCACTCAGCAGGGATGGGTAAATCCTCCAGATTACTTGTTTTTCTCCCCTGAGGCGGAAGCCGGGGGAATCTACTCTTTACCTTTTTACTACGGAAAGCATTCTTCTGTGTGTGAGATAATTTTGACTGTCTGCAAAGTGATTTACAACTTGTGCGCAGGGCTGACATCAGTGCTGACATCGAGTGCATTTTAAAATTGTATATATTTTAACTGATACGTTTTAGAGGAAAATGCTCACATTTCCGACTTGACCCGACCTGACGAGATTTGCTACGTCACAGGGGTCCTGTTAGCGCTCTCTCTCCCCCGGTGCAGCCGAGCACAGCGCTTTCGCCGGCTGGGAGAACGCGACACCACCTTCTTGGGGGGAGGCAGGGTAGCGCTCCAGCTCCTGGACGCCTCCCGCCCTCCCTCACTACTTAAGGTGTGTGGTTTTTGCGTGTCATAGATTACTTGTTTTTCTCCCCTGAGGCGGAAGCCGGGGGCATCTACTCTTTACCTTTTTACTACGGAAAGCATTCTTCTGTGTGTGAGATAATTTTGACTGTCTGCAAACTGATTTACAACTTATGCGCAGGGCTGACATCAGTGCTGACATCGAGTGCATTTTAAAATTTTATATATTTTAACTGATACGTTTTAGAGGAAAATGCTCACATTTCCGACTTGACCCGACCTGACGAGATTTGCTTCGTCACAGGGGTCCTGTTAGCGCTCTCTCTCCCCCGGTGCAGCCGAGCACAGCGCTTTCGCCAGCTGGGAGAACGCGACACCACCATCTTGGGGGGAGGCAGGGTAGCGCTCCAGCTCCTGGACGCCTCCCACCCTCCTCCCATCTTCCTCCGGAAATGGATAAAAGAAAGCAGTTATCCCGCCCGCGCAGCGGACGGGCAAAGCGGGCGCGCCGATGGCGTGCCAAAGGCGCGCCTAAGGCAAGCCCGTCTGCGCCCTTCCACGCCGGGCCCGCGCCTAGCGCCAGTCCCCCTGCCTCTCTCCCCCAAAGAATCTCCTGGTCCAGCAGCCAGCTTGCCATATTAAGACATGGCCTCTGTACCCCCTCTGCTTGCTGCAATCTCCCAGATTTAGAGAAGTCTACCTTCACCTGCACTGGGTGCAATTATTGCGTATGTAACAAGGACCCCCTGAATAGATGAATTCGTAATTCCTAGGTCAGGGAAAAAACCTATTTGAGAAGTAACAACCTAGGCAATTAAACACAGTAAGTCTCCACAAGATCAAAAGATATATAGCAATGAACTACAGCTGCTTAAAGAACACGTTTTTATTAGTTAGTTAACACAAGTAAAAAAAGGGGTTCATTATATGACATTAAAATAACAGTAAAAAAGTTCCATAGGGTACAGTTGACAATCACAAATTAACAATTTACGAACATTAAAAATTATATTAGATGGGTGGCATGAAAATTCAATCTCTACGCGCGTTTCGGCGGCCAGCGCCTTCTTCCTGGAGCAGCCACACAATATCTAAAGGTGAAGATATATACAGAACATACAATTATATCGATTCTTACTCATAAAACATGTAACTAACTGTTATGCATTTTGTTTAAAAAAAAAGAGAAGAAACAATTTTTGTAGCAGCTGTAGATTAAAAAAAGCAACATTATGAATTGCATTTATCTTGTCATTTCTCTTGTCATTTCCTTATGAAAATTGGATTTATTTATTTCAATGGGAGGGGAGAATCGAATATTCTTTGAGAATGATGTTAAAAATAGGTGCCAATAATGGGCATGTATCTAATGATTTTTTTTAAAAAATTGCAGTTCCAATTATTAGCAAGGCCTTGATGTGCAACATATACTGCAATTACCACAAGAGATCAAGGGACCTAATTAATGAGGTAGCATTGACTTAGTCTCGGCCAAGAGTCTTTTTAAATAAAATTGTGATATTTCAATCTGGCATAACAAAAAAACCATTCGTCATCTAGCATTGATCTGATACTTACTAAATGGTAATGTTAGCAGAAGGTAGTTGTTTAAAAATAGATATTCAATTTCTTTTTTTGAATCCTTTTGGTGTCGGTTATGATACAACTAAAAATAAAAATAGGGACAGTAACATGAGTACTTGTTAGTGTACAAGGATAGTTGCACTTTTCTTTAATCGATAGTACCAATTGTCACTGTTATTACCTGATTGTATAGGTGTTTAAGGATCTAAGCCCGCCAGCCGGAACCCTTTAGCGTGGATAGGTGCTTGATAAGGATCGGTCCTTGATGATCTAGATTTAGGATCTTTGTTATGGCGGGTAGGAGAGAGGTAAAGGGATGTTTAATATCTATTTGTTTATTGTTCTCTTGATTCAAAAGATCAGATACAATTATGATACGCAGGACAAATTGGGTTCTACACTGTCCAGGGTAGCTGTGTTATTCTTACCTATTGCATTATATTCGTTTCTCTTAAGATGTTGGGTTGGACTTGTTTCTTGATCTATCTTTTCCTTTTTGATACAGTCCTGAGCCCTTAAGAGAAAGCACATCAAGAGTACATTCAAAGAACCGCTATCTATTAATTATTTTATGTAAATTCGGTCTCTTCTAATATAACCTCAGGTCTTACTTAAAACGATAGGTGCTTCTCTTTTCTGTTTTCCGAAATGTAAAAGGTTTCTTGATCCTCTATGGTGCTGAGTTCAAGAGATTAAAAGATCTCCCTGCCTGTAATAAGAGGGAGGGTATGATTAGATGGAGGATAGTGTAGTTTACTATTCCTATTTCCTGATAGTAAGTTTTTCGGGGTTTATGTTTCGGAGTCTTACCTAGTAACGATCAGCAGGGCTCCCTATGTCCGGTGGCGGGCGGTACGTCTCGTCGGATGATGAGCGCGGCAACAAATGGTGATCGGGTACTCGTTAGTAGGCGTTTATATCTGTGTTCACGTAATCACGTGATTATCAGAGATTACTTGCACCTGTTCTCTATTTGTTCTTTTCTTCTCTTTGGCGCGAAGTTTGTGGAGTTTCAAAGTTAGGTCAAGCGGAGTTTTGTAAACTCACACATGATTGGATGTTTATTCGTTGCGCCCACGCTATTGGTTACTTCGATGTATACAGAAGGCGGTATTGGTGGAAATCACGCACAATACGAATGTGTTTTCCCCTTTCTAAATGTAAACAAGGAATTCTAGCAGATATCAAAGGAGTTACATCTGAATTGATAGATGTTTATCTAACATATTAACTACTGGGATCGGAATAATAGGTGAATAATTTACTATTATCTTTAGCGCCCAGTTCAATGAATTCTAAATTGGATGGTGCCGAATTCTTCTTTTTAGAGGCTGTTACTAAATGTGGTGTTTCAAATTCGGTAACCTTCGAAATTGGTTGCCATATCATATTTTAAGTAAGACATTGAATAAGTTATAATAACATCCTATTTTATATTTCGAAATTTCAGCAAATTTTCACAGCGTATATAGGTAGAACATCTCTAGGGTTTGTTAATTGTGCGTCTTGTTTATGGGAGAAAAGGATACTAAGTGGTCTCAGTACATATCATCTTCTAAGCAAGACATTAAGTAAATTATAATAACCTCCTGTTTTATATTTCGAAGTTTTGGATTTATGGTAACCCTGGGCACATAAGGTTCCATGTCTAAATTAAGTATGCAGGTATACAATGTATTGACTATAACTCATGTGAACATGAGCGTATACGGCTAATAGCTAATAGGGCTATTTTATTTTAAAGTATTGCGTGTTCCCACGGAATTTCGCTATTTAGGCCCTGTCTGAAAGAGTTAAAAACAAAAATCCAAAAGACTTCTCTTTTCTTTCGAATGGACATGCCTCCTTTTGAGTCTGGAACATGGATTTTCTCTAGAATCCTCCATTTAAAGTCGTCAGCATGATGACCTTTATCCAAGAAATGTTTGACCATTGGGCATGCAATTTTCTTAGTTTTTATCGCTGAACGGTGTTCGTTCAAGCGTGTTTGAATTGCTCTCGAGGTCTCACCTACGTATCCTTGGGGGCACGGACATTGAATAAAATAAATTACATTGTTTGTTTTGCAATTCCACATTTCCTGTGCTTTCGTTTTGTGGCCATTATATTCGAATTCCTCACCTGACAAAATGTTACAACATGATTTGCATGATGAACATGGGAAAGTTCCTTTTAAGGGGTGATTGGTCAAGATTGAACGTTGACTCAGGGTGTCATTTTTGGTATTCTTGGCAAATCGGGAGTGAACAATAAATTCTTTTATGTTTTTGTTTCTCCTGTGTGCAAAAATCGGTTTCATCAGTTTTTGGTCGTTCGTACAGTTACTGTTTAAAATATGCCAATTCGAGTTTATGACATGTCTTACTCTTTCATTTATCGTTGAATGCCGTGTAATGCAAACTATTTGGTCATTGGGTTCGGTTGGTTTTGTTTTTAGAAGACAATCTCTGTCATAATATCGGGCCCGTTTATAGGATTCTCTTATTAATCGATGGGGGTAGCCTCTCTCGATAAATTTAGTCCTCATTACCGCTGCTTGTTTATCGAAATCTCTTACATTTGTACAGTTACGCCTAACGCGTAGAAACTGTGAGAATGGGATACTATTTTTCTGAGTACGCGGATGAAAGCTTTGATAATGAAGTAAAGTATTTCTTGCTGTGGGCTTTATGTGGAGATCAACTTCTAAAGTCCCAGCATTGTCTAAAATTTCTATATCTAGAAATTCGACTTTCTTATTACTGACATGAGAGGTGAAGTTAAGGTTAGGATTGGCTCCATTTATCCATTCAAGGAATTCCAGTAGAGTTTCTCTCCCATCGGTCCAGATAAAAAAGATGTCATCAATGTATCTGGACCAATGGGAGATTGACTCGTAAAAAGGTGCAACTTCATTATGTACAAATTCTTTTTCAAATGATGCCATAAAAATGTTGGCTACGGATGGAGCCACTGAAGCACCCATGCTTACGCCCTTTATTTGGCGATATAAATGATTGCCAAATTCAAAGACGTTCTCTGTAAGTACAATTTCAAGACATGCAAGCAGGAATCTTTTTGGACAAGGGATTTGGTGTAGATCAATAAACCAACTCGTGGTTTTCAGTGCGTCTGTAAGAGGGATGTTGCTATATAATGACTCTACGTCCATTGTGACCAGTAGGTCATTATTGGAATTGAAGGGAATTCCTTCAATCTTCTGTATTATGTGACCTGTGTCACGAATGTAGGAATCTATTTTAGGGACAAAAGGGCGTAGGTAATTGTCTACATATTTGGAGAGTGGCTCAGTAGCTGACCCTATTGTGGAGACTATGGGTCTATAAGGGGGGTTATTGGCATCCTTATGGATCTTTGGTAGACCATAAATGCAGGCAATTTTTCCTTGGTTGTGATTCAGGTAGTCGAATTCTTTAGGATTGATAAAACCATCTTCTAGGGCAGATTTGGTTAGGGACATAATTCTTTTCGATAGATTAATTGTAGAATGGAATTTGAGGGGGACGTAGAAGGTTGGGTCATTTAGCATTTTAATCATGTTTACTTCATATTCTGAAGTATCAACAATCACAATTCCTCCACCTTTGTCACATCCTTTGATGGTGAGATCTTTATTGTTGGAGAGGGATATTAGGGCCTGATGTTCTTCTTTCTCTAAATTGTAAATGGGTTTGGGAATGTATCTGAGCGCTTGATCCAATTTTTTAAGTACCACTAATTCAAAGGTGGCTACCTCAGGTCCCAGTTGTTCGAGACCTGGGCAAAAAGTAGAAGGAAGGCAAAGTGGTTTAATAGAGGAGCTATCATCATCTGTGGTCGTATTTTGGGCAAAAATTTTTTTTAGACGGATTTTACGAAAAAAAGAAATAATATCACAGTGTAGTTCAAACAAATTTATTGTAGAGTGTGGGACATATGATAGTCCTTTGGACAACAGGTTTGTGCTATGGTTATCTAGCTCTATTTTGGTTAGGTTGAAGATTGGAATTATATCCCTTGCTTCCAATATTGTCTGCTTCGGGTTTCCCGCACAAATTGCGGTTCTTCCTGTTGATGGTGGTGTTGAGGTTGGTAATTGCCCCTCGGTTGACCCTGGAAATGAACTCTGGGGCGTCCCCGCCCCCCTCTGCGGTTCCCTAAAAAAGGCTGTCTACGGGTGCCTCTGTTGGGTGTTTGGTTATAAAGTAATTCGGAGTCATAGTACCCCTCATTGCTTTCGTTTTCAGAGTCAGAAGTTTCTGAAAAGGTGTTTACTCGTTGGTTCTGTGGTTGGTTTTCTCTAGTGTCAGTGGTGTAGTGGTTCTGTTGGTAGAAGTCTGGTCTTAAATAAGGATATGTATTTTCGATGGTGGCATATCTTTTATCTTTCATCAGTTTATCATTTTTCCTTTTTTCTAAATAGCTTGTGAAAGATTCTATTTCTTTGTTACATTCCTCTATCTTCTTTACGGCTTCGTCTATATTGCCTATTCTTTTCAATTTGGTTTCTAATTCTTCTACTTCGGACCTTACTTCTACAGCTAATTCTTTCGCGGTCTCAACGATGAGCATCATCAGATCTCTGGAGCATCTGCTGGCTATTCTGCTCCATTTGTCCAGAAAGGCCTTGTGTTGAACGAATAAGCCAGGGATATTTCTTACTCTGAGGCCCATGGGAATGATACCTAGCCTAAGATAGGCCAGCATAAATTCCCCATGTGCCTCAATTCTTTTTAGTTTCTTTTTTAGGTCTAGAAGTTTTTTAGTGTCATCGTTGTGTAGATTAGAATTCGAGGTGGAGGCACCAAAGGAGGATGGTATACCTACGAGTGTTTCAAATTCTTCGTCTGTGAAACCGAAGGTTTTTTGGACTGCCATATTGATATTAATGTGGGGTAGAATCTAGAGATAGGTATAAGTGAAAAATTTCTATAAGGAAATGACAACGGGGAACAGAATGATATAATAGACTGATGATAGAATAATAGCCCTACACAGACATGCTGTGGGTAAACAATTGCGTATGTAACAAGGACCCCCTGAATAGATGAATTCGTAATTCCTAGGTCAGGGAAAAAACCTATTTGAGAAGTAACAACCTAGGCAATTAAACACAGTAAGTCTCCACAAGATCAAAAGATATATAGCAATGAACTACAGCTGCTTAAAGAACACGTTTTTATTAGTTAGTTAACACAAGTAAAAAAAGGGGTTCATTATATGACATTAAAATAACAGTAAAAAAGTTCTATAGGGTACAGTTGACAATCACAAATTAACAATTTACGAACATTAAAAATTATATTAGATGGGTGGCATGAAAATTCAATCTCTACGCGCGTTTCGGCGGCCAGCGCCTTCTTCCTGGAGCAGCCACACAATATCTAAAGGTGAAGATATATACAGAACATACAATTATATCGATTCTTACTCATAAAACATGTAACTAACTGTTATGCATTTTGTTTAAAAAAAAAAAGAGAAGAAACAATTTTTGTAGCAGCTGTAGATTAAAAAAGCAACATTATGAATTGCATTTATCTTGTCATTTCTCTTGTCATTTCCTTATGAAAATTGGATTTATTTATTTCAATGGGAGGGGAGAATCGAATATTCTTTGAGAATGATGTTAAAAATAGGTGCCAATAATGGGCATGTATCTAATGATTTTTTTTTAAAAATTGCAGTTCCAATTATTAGCAAGGCCTTGATGTGCAACATATACTGCAATTACCACAAGAGATCAAGGGACCTAATTAATGAGGTAGCATTGACTTAGTCTCGGCCAAGAGTCTTTTTAAATAAAATTGTGATATTTCAATCTGGCATAACAAAAAAACCATTCGTCATCTAGCATTGATCTGATACTTACTAAATGGTAATGTTAGCAGAAGGTAGTTGTTTAAAAATAGATATTCAATTTCTTTTTTTGAATCCTTTTGGTGTCGGTTATGATACAACTAAAAATAAAAATAGGGACAGTAACATGAGTACTTGTTAGTGTACAAGGATAGTTGCCCTTTTCTTTAATCGATAGTACCAATTGTCACTGTTATTACCTGATTGTATAGGTGTTTAAGGATCTAAGCCCGCCAGCCGGAACCCTTTAGCGTGGATAGGTGCTTGATAAGGATCGGTCCTTGATGATCTAGATTTAGGATCTTTGTTATGGCGGGTAGGAGAGAGGTAAAGGGATGTTTAATATCTATTTGTTTATTGTTCTCTTGATTCAAAAGATCAGATACAATTATGATCCGCAGGACAAATTGGGTTCTACACTGTCCAGGGTAGCTGTGTTATTCTTACCTATTGCATTATATTCGTTTCTCTTAAGATGTTGGGTTGGACTTGTTTCTTGATCTATCTTTTCCTTTTTGATACAGTCCTGAGCCCTTAAGAGAAAGCACATCAAGAGTACATTCAAAGAACCGCTATCTATTAATTATTTTATGTAAATTCGGTCTCTTCTAATATAACCTCAGGTCTTACTTAAAACGATAGGTGCTTCTCTTTTCTGTTTTCCGAAATGTAAAAGGTTTCTTGATCCTCTATGGTGCTGAGTTCAAGAGATTAAAAGATCTCCCTGCCTGTAATAAGAGGGAGGGTATGATTAGATGGAGGATAGTGTAGTTTACTATTCCTATTTCCTGATAGTAAGTTTTTCGGGGTTTATGTTTCGGAGTCTTACCTAGTAACGATCAGCAGGGCTCCCTATGTCCGGTGGCGGGCGGTACGTCTCGTCGGATGATGAGCGCGGCAACAAATGGTGATCGGGTACTCGTTAGTAGGCGTTTATATCTGTGTTCACGTAATCACGTGATTATCAGAGATTACTTGCACCTGTTCTCTATTTGTTCTTTTCTTCTCTTTGGCGTGAAGTTTGTGGAGTTTCAAAGTTAGGTCAAGCGGAGTTTTGTAAACTCACACATGATTGGATGTTTATTCGTTGCGCCCACGCTATTGGTTACTTCGATGTATACAGAAGGCGGTATTGGTGGAAATCACGCACAATACGAATGTGTTTTCCCCTTTCTAAATGTAAACAAGGAATTCTAGCAGATATCAAAGGAGTTACATCTGAATTGATAGATGTTTATCTAACATATTAACTACTGGGATCGGAATAATAGGTGAATAATTTACTATTATCTTTGGCGCCCAGTTCAATATATAGCAACATCCCTCTTACAGACGCACTGAAAACCACGAGTTGGTTTATTGATCTACACCAAATCCCTTGTCCAAAAAGATTCCTGCTTGCATGTCTTGAAATTGTACTTACAGAGAACGTCTTTGAATTTGGCAATCATTTATATCGCCAAATAAAGGGCGTAAGCATGGGTGCTTCAGTGGCTCCATCCGTAGCCAACATTTTTATGGCATCATTTGAAAAAGAATTTGTACATAATGAAGTTGCACCTTTTTACGAGTCAATCTCCCATTGGTCCAGATACATTGATGACATCTTTTTTATCTGGACCGATGGGAGAGAAACTCTACTGGAATTCCTTGAATGGATAAATGGAGCCAATCCTAACCTTAACTTCACCTCTCATGTCAGTAATAAGAAAGTCGAATTTCTAGATATAGAAATTTTAGACAATGCTGGAACTTTAGAAGTTGATCTCCACATAAAGCCCACAGCAAGAAATACTTTACTTCATTATCAAAGCTTTCATCCGCGTACTCAGAAAAATAGTATCCCATTCTCACAGTTTCTACGCGTTAGGCGTAACTGTACAAATGTAAGAGATTTCGATAAACAAGCAGCGGTAATGAGGACTAAATTTATCGAGAGAGGCTACCCCCATCGATTAATAAGAGAATCCTATAAACGGGCCCGATATTATGACAGAGATTGTCTTCTAAAAACAAAACCAACCGAACCCAATGACCAAATAGTTTGCATTACACGGCATTCAACGATAAATGAAAGAGTAAGACATGTCATAAACTCGAATTGGCATATTTTAAACAGTAACTGTACGAACGACCAAAAACTGATGAAACCGATTTTTGCACACAGGAGAAACAAAAACATAAAAGAATTTATTGTTCACTCCCGATTTGCCAAGAATACCAAAAATGACACCCTGAGTCAACGTTCAATCTTGACCAATCACCCCTTAAAAGGAACTTTCCCATGTTCATCATGCAAATCATGTTGTAACATTTTGTCAGGTGAGGAATTCGAATATAATGGCCACAAAACGAAAGCACAGGAAATGTGGAATTGCAAAACAAACAATGTAATTTATTTTATTCAATGTCCGTGCCCCCAAGGATACGTAGGTGAGACCTCGAGAGCAATTCAAACACGCTTGAACGAACACCGTTCAGCGATAAAAACTAAGAAAATTGCATGCCCAATGGTCAAACATTTCTTGGATAAAGGTCATCATGCTGACGACTTTAAATGGAGGATTCTAGAGAAAATCCATGTTCCAGACTCAAAAGGAGGCATGTCCATTCGAAAGAAAAGAGAAGTCTTTTGGATTTTTGTTTTTAACTCTTTCAGACAGGGCCTAAATAGCGAAATTCCGTGGGAACACGCAATACTTTAAAATAAAATACCCCTATTAGCTATTAGCCGTATACGCTCATGTTCACATGAGTTATAGTCAATACATTGTATACCTGCATACTTAATTTAGACATGGAACCTTATGTGCCCAGGGTTACCATAAATCCAAAACTTCGAAATATAAAACAGGAGGTTATTATAATTTACTTAATGTCTTGCTTAGAAGATGATATGCACTGAGACCTCTTAGTATCCTTTTCTCCCATAAACAAGACGCACAATTAACAAACCCTAGAGATGTTCTACCTATATACGCTGTGAAAATTTGCTGAAATTTCGAAATATAAAATAGGATGTTATTATAACTTATTCAATGTCTTACTTAAAATATGATATGGCAACCAATTTCGAAGGTTACCGAATTTGAAACACCACATTTAGTAACAGCCTCTAAAAAGAAGAATTCGGCACCATCCAATTTAGAATTCATTGAACTGGGCGCCAAAGATAATAGTAAATTATTCACCTATTATTCCGATCCCAGTAGTTAATATGTTAGATAAACATCTATCAATTCAGATGTAACTCCTTTGATATCTGCTAGAATTCCTTGTTTACATTTAGAAAGGGGAAAACACATTCGTATTGTGCGTGATTTCCACCAATACCGCCTTCTGTATACATCGAAGTAACCAATAGCGTGGGCGCAACGAATAAACATCCAATCATGTGTGAGTTTACAAAACTCCGCTTGACCTAACTTTGAAACTCCGCAAACTTCGCTCCAAAGAGAAGAAAAGAACAAATAGAGAACAGGTGCAAGTAATCTCTGATAATCACGTGATTACGTGAACACAGATATAAACGCCTACTAACGAGTACCCGATCACCATTTGTTGCCGCGCTCATCATCCGACGAGACGTACCGCCCGCCACCGGACATAGGGAGCCCTGCTGATCGTTACTAGGTAAGACTCCGAAACATAAACCCCGAAAAACTTACTATCAGGAAATAGGAATAGTAAACTACACTATCCTCCATCTAATCATACCCTCCCTCTTATTACAGGCAGGGAGATCTTTTAATCTCTTGAACTC
This sequence comes from Lissotriton helveticus, assembly GCF_964261635.1. Taxonomy (NCBI): domain Eukaryota; kingdom Metazoa; phylum Chordata; class Amphibia; order Caudata; family Salamandridae; genus Lissotriton; species Lissotriton helveticus. The sequence continues at coordinate 1,964,545,796 of NC_136068.1, read as the reverse complement.
AGCACCATAGAGGATCAAGAAACCTTTTACATTTCGGAAAACAGAAAAGAGAAGCACCTATCGTTTTAAGTAAGACCTGAGGTTATATTAGAAGAGACCGAATTTACATAAAATAATTAATAGATAGCGGTTCTTTGAATGTACTCTTGATGTGCTTTCTCTTAAGGGCTCAGGACTGTATCAAAAAGGAAAAGATAGATCAAGAAACAAGTCCAACCCAACATCTTAAGAGAAACGAATATAATGCAATAGGTAAGAATAACACAGCTACCCTGGACAGTGTAGAACCCAATTTGTCCTGCGTATCATAATTGTATCTGATCTTTTGAATCAAGAGAACAATAAACAAATAGATATTAAACATCCCTTTACCTCTCTCCTACCCGCCATAACAAAGATCCTAAATCTAGATCATCAAGGACCGATCCTTATCAAGCACCTATCCACGCTAAAGGGTTCCGGCTGGCGGGCTTAGATCCTTAAACACCTATACAATCAGGTAATAACAGTGACAATTGGTACTATCGATTAAAGAAAAGGGCAACTATCCTTGTACACTAACAAGTACTCATGTTACTGTCCCTATTTTTATTTTTAGTTGTATCATAACCGACACCAAAAGGATTCAAAAAAAGAAATTGAATATCTATTTTTAAACAACTACCTTCTGCTAACATTACCATTTAGTAAGTATCAGATCAATGCTAGATGACGAATGGTTTTTTTGTTATGCCAGATTGAAATATCACAATTTTATTTAAAAAGACTCTTGGCCGAGACTAAGTCAATGCTACCTCATTAATTAGGTCCCTTGATCTCTTGTGGTAATTGCAGTATATGTTGCACATCAAGGCCTTGCTAATAATTGGAACTGCAATTTTTTAAAAAAAATCATTAGATACATGCCCATTATTGGCACCTATTTTTAACATCATTCTCAAAGAATATTCGATTCTCCCCTCCCATTGAAATAAATAAATCCAATTTTCATAAGGAAATGACAAGAGAAATGACAAGATAAATGCAATTCATAATGTTGCTTTTTTTAATCTACAGCTGCTACAAAAATTGTTTCTTCTCTTTTTTTTTTAAACAAAATGCATAACAGTTAGTTACATGTTTTATGAGTAAGAATCGATATAATTGTATGTTCTGTATATATCTTCACCTTTAGATATTGTGTGGCTGCTCCAGGAAGAAGGCGCTGGCCGCCGAAACGCGCGTAGAGATTGAATTTTCATGCCACCCATCTAATATAATTTTTAATGTTCGTAAATTGTTAATTTGTGATTGTCAACTGTACCCTATGGAACTTTTTTACTGTTATTTTAGTGTCATATAATGAACCCCTTTTTTTACTTGTGTTAACTAACTAATAAAAACGTGTTCTTTAAGCAGCTGTAGTTCATTGCTATATATCTTTTGATCTTGTGGAGACTTACTGTGTTTAATTGCCTAGGTTGTTACTTCTCAAATAGGTTTTTTCCCTGACCTAGGAATTACGAATTCATCTATTCAGGGGGTCCTTGTTACATACGCAATTGTTTACCCACAGCATGTCTGTGTAGGGCTATTATTCTATCATCAGTCTATTATATCATTCTGTTCCCCGTTGTCATTTCCTTATAGAAATTTTTCACTTATACCTATCTCTAGATTCTACCCCACATTAATATCAATATGGCACTCCAAAAAACCTTCGGTTTCACAGACGAAGAATTTGAAACACTCGTAGGTATACCATCCTCCTTTGGTGCCTCCACCTCGAATTCTAATCTACACAACGATGACACTAAAAAACTTCTAGACCTAAAAAAGAAACTAAAAAGAATTGAGGCACATGGGGAATTTATGCTGGCCTATCTTAGGCTAGGTATCATTCCCATGGGCCTCAGAGTAAGAAATATCCCTGGCTTATTCGTTCAACACAAGGCCTTTCTGGACAAATGGAGCAGAATAGCCAGCAGATGCTCCAGAGATCTGATGATGCTCATCGTTGAGACCGCGAAAGAATTAGCTGTAGAAGTAAGGTCCGAAGTAGAAGAATTAGAAACCAAATTGAAAAGAATAGGCAATATAGACGAAGCCGTAAAGAAGATAGAGGAATGTAACAAAGAAATAGAATCTTTCACAAGCTATTTAGAAAAAAGGAAAAATGATAAACTGATGAAAGATAAAAGATATGCCACCATCGAAAATACATATCCTTATTTAAGACCAGACTTCTACCAACAGAACCACTACACCACTGACACTAGAGAAAACCAACCACAGAACCAACGAGTAAACACCTTTTCAGAAACTTCTGACTCTGAAAACGAAAGCAATGAGGGGTACTATGACTCCGAATTACTTTATAACCAAACACCCAACAGAGGCACCCGTAGACAGCCTTTTTTAGGGAACCGCAGAGGGGGGCGGGGACGCCCCAGAGTTCATTTCCAGGGTCAACCGAGGGGCAATTACCAACCTCAACACCACCATCAACAGGAAGAACCGCAATTTGTGCGGGAAACCCGAAGCAGACAATATTGGAAGCAAGGGATATAATTCCAATCTTCAACCTAACCAAAATAGAGCTAGATAACCATAGCACAAACCTGTTGTCCAAAGGACTATCATATGTCCCACACTCTACAATAAGTTTGTTTGAACTACACTGTGATATTATTTCTTTTTTTCGTAAAATCCGTCTAAAAAAATGTTTTGCCCAAAATACGACCACAGATGATGATAGCTCCTCTATTAAACCACTTTGCCTTCCTTCTACTTTTTGCCCAGGTCTCGAACAACTGGGACCTGAGGTAGCCACCTTTGAATTAGTGGTACTTAAAAAATTGGATCAAGCGCTCAGATACATTCCCAAACCCATTTACAATTTAGAGAAAGAAGAACATCAGGCCCTAATATCCCTCTCCAACAATAAAGATCTCACCATCAAAGGATGTGACAAAGGTGGAGGAATTGTGATTGTTGATACTTCAGAATATGAAGTAAACATGATTAAAATGCTAAATGACCCAACCTTCTACGTCCCCCTCAAATTCCATTCTACAATTAATCTATCGAAAAGAATTATGTCCCTAACCAAATCTGCCCTAGAAGATGGTTTTATCAATCCTAAAGAATTCGACTACCTGAATCACAACCAAGGAAAAATTGCCTGCATTTATGGTCTACCAAAGATCCATAAGGATGCCAATAACCCCCCTTATAGACCCATAGTCTCCACAATAGGGTCAGCTACTGAGCCACTCTCCAAATATGTAGACAATTACCTACGCCCTTTTGTCCCTAAAATAGAATCCTACATTCGTGACACAGGTCACATAATACAGAAGATTGAAGGAATTCCCTTCAATTCCAATAATGACCTACTGGTCACAATGGACGTAGAGTCATTATATAGCAACATCCCTCTTACAGACGCACTGAAAACCACGAGTTGGTTTATTGATCTACACCAAATCCCTTGTCCAAAAAGATTCCTGCTTGCATGTCTTGAAATTGTACTTACAGAGAACGTCTTTGAATTTGGCAATCATTTATATCGCCAAATAAAGGGCGTAAGCATGGGTGCTTCAGTGGCTCCATCCGTAGCCAACATTTTTATGGCATCATTTGAAAAAGAATTTGTACATAATGAAGTTGCACCTTTTTACGAGTCAATCTCCCATTGGTCCAGATACATTGATGACATCTTTTTTATCTGGACCGATGGGAGAGAAACTCTACTGGAATTCCTTGAATGGATAAATGGAGCCAATCCTAACCTTAACTTCACCTCTCATGTCAGTAATAAGAAAGTCGAATTTCTAGATATAGAAATTTTAGACAATGCTGGGACTTTAGAAGTTGATCTCCACATAAAGCCCACAGCAAGAAATACTTTACTTCATTATCAAAGCTTTCATCCGCGTACTCAGAAAAATAGTATCCCATTCTCACAGTTTCTACGCGTTAGGCGTAACTGTACAAATGCAAGAGATTTCGATAAACAAGCAGCGGTAATGAGGACTAAATTTATCGAGAGAGGCTACCCCCATCGATTAATAAGAGAATCCTATAAACGGGCCCGATATTATGACAGAGATTGTCTTCTAAAAACAAAACCAACCAAACCCAATGACCAAATAGTTTGCATTACACGGCATTCAACGATAAATGAAAGAGTAAGACATGTCATAAACTCGAATTGGCATATTTTAAACAGTAACTGTACGAACGACCAAAAACTGATGAAACCGATTTTTGCACACAGGAGAAACAAAAACATAAAAGAATTTATTGTTCACTCCCGATTTGCCAAGAATACCAAAAATGACACCCTGAGTCAACGTTCAATCTTGACCAATCACCCCTTAAAAGGAACTTTCCCATGTTCATCATGCAAATCATGTTGTAACATTTTGTCAGGTGAGGAATTTGAATATAATGGCCACAAAACGAAAGCACAGGAAATGTGGAATTGCAAAACAAACAATGTAATTTATTTTATTCAATGTCCGTGCCCCCAAGGATACGTAGGTGAGACCTCGAGAGCAATTCAAACACGCTTGAACGAACACCGTTCAGCGATAAAAACTAAGAAAATTGCATGCCCAATGGTCAAACATTTCTTGGATAAAGGTCATCATGCTGACGACTTTAAATGGAGGATTCTAGAGAAAATCCATGTTCCAGACTCAAAAGGAGGCATGTCCATTCGAAAGAAAAGAGAAGTCTTTTGGATTTTTGTTTTTAACTCTTTCAGACAGGGCCTAAATAGCGAAATTCCGTGGGAACACGCAATACTTTAAAATAAAATACCCCTATTAGCTATTAGCCGTATACGCTCATGTTCACATGAGTTATAGTCAATACATTGTATACCTGCATACTTAATTTAGACATGGAACCTTATGTGCCCAGGGTTACCATAAATCCAAAACTTCGAAATATAAAACAGGAGGTTATTATAATTTACTTAATGTCTTGCTTAGAAGATGATATGCACTGAGACCTCTTAGTATCCTTTTCTCCCATAAACAAGACGCACAATTAACAAACCCTAGAGATGTTCTACCTATATACGCTGTGAAAATTTGCTGAAATTTCGAAATATAAAATAGGATGTTATTATAACTTATTCAATGTCTTACTTAAAATATGATATGGCAACCAATTTCGAAGGTTACCGAATTTGAAACACCACATTTAGTAACAGCCTCTAAAAAGAAGAATTCGGCACCATCCAATTTAGAATTCATTGAACTGGGCGCCAAAGATAATAGTAAATTATTCACCTATTATTCCGATCCCAGTAGTTAATATGTTAGATAAACATCTATCAATACAGATGTAACTCCTTTGATATCTGCTAGAATTCCTTGTTTACATTTAGAAAGGGGAAAACACATTCGTATTGTGCGTGATTTCCACCAATACCTCCTTCTGTATACATCGAAGTAACCAATAGCGTGGGCGCAACGAATAAACATCCAATCATGTGTGAGTTTACAAAACTCCGCTTGACCTAACTTTGAAACTCCACAAACTTCGCGCCAAAGAGAAGAAAAGAACAAATAGAGAACAGGTGCAAGTAATCTCTGATAATCACGTGATTACGTGAACACAGATATAAACGCCTACTAACGAGTACCCGATCACCATTTGTTGCCGCGCTCATCATCCGACGAGACGTACCGCCCGCCACCGGACATAGGGAGCCCTGCTGATCGTTACTAGGTAAGACTCCGAAACATAAACCCCGAAAAACTTACTATCAGGAAATAGGAATAGTAAACTACACTATCCTCCATCTAATCATACCCTCCCTCTTATTACAGGCAGGGAGATCTTTTAATCTCTTGAACTCAGCACCATAGAGGATCAAGAAACCTTTTACATTTCGGAAAACAGAAAAGAGAAGCACCTATCGTTTTAAGTAAGACCTGAGGTTATATTAGAAGAGACCGAATTTACATAAAATAATTAATAGATAGCGGTTCTTTGAATGTACTCTTGATGTGCTTTCTCTTAAGGGCTCAGGACTGTATCAAAAAGGAAAAGATAGATCAAGAAACAAGTCCAACCCAACATCTTAAGAGAAACGAATATAATGCAATAGGTAAGAATAACACGGCTACCCTGGACAGTGTAGAACCCAATTTGTCCTGCGTATCATAATTGTATCTGATCTTTTGAATCAAGAGAACAATAAACAAATAGATATTAAACATCCCTTTACCTCTCTCCTACCCGCCATAACAAAGATCCTAAATCTAGATCATCAAGGACCGATCCTTATCAAGCACCTATCCACGCTAAAGGGTTCCGGCTGGCGGGCTTAGATCCTTAAACACCTATACAATCAGGTAATAACAGTGACAATTGGTACTATCGATTAAAGAAAAGGGCAACTATCCTTGTACACTAACAAGTACTCATGTTACTGTCCCTATTTTTATTTTTAGTTGTATCATAACCGACACCAAAAGGATTCAAAAAAAGAAATTGAATATCTATTTTTAAACAACTACCTTCTGCTAACATTACCATTTAGTAAGTATCAGATCAATGCTAGATGACGAATGGTTTTTTTGTTATGCCAGATTGAAATATCACAATTTTATTTAAAAAGACTCTTGGCCGAGACTAAGTCAATGCTACCTCATTAATTAGGTCCCTTGATCTCTTGTGGTAATTGCAGTATATGTTGCACATCAAGGCCTTGCTAATAATTGGAACTGCAATTTTTTTTAAAAAATCATTAGATACATGCCCATTATTGGCACCTATTTTTAACATCATTCTCAAAGAATATTCGATTCTCCCCTCCCATTGAAATAAATAAATCCAATTTTCATAAGGAAATGACAAGAGAAATGACAAGATAAATGCAATTCATAATGTTGCTTTTTTTAATCTACAGCTGCTACAAAAATTGTTTCTTCTCTTTTTTTTTAAACAAAATGCATAACAGTTAGTTACATGTTTTATGAGTAAGAATCGATATAATTGTATGTTCTGTATATATCTTCACCTTTAGATATTGTGTGGCTGCTCCAGGAAGAAGGCGCTGGCCGCCGAAACGCGCGTAGAGATTGAATTTTCATGCCACCCATCTAATATAATTTTTAATGTTCGTAAATTGTTAATTTGTGATTGTCAACTGTACCCTATGGAACTTTTTTACTGTTATTTTAATGTCATATAATGAACCCCTTTTTTTACTTGTGTTAACTAACTAATAAAAACGTGTTCTTTAAGCAGCTGTAGTTCATTGCTATATATCTTTTGATCTTGTGGAGACTTACTGTGTTTAATTGCCTAGGTTGTTACTTCTCAAATAAACTGGGTGCAATTATTCCATTCCCCCTATGCGAAAACGATACCTTCATACTCAGATAGCTGTTAAATCGCAGCCCCCATCTAAACTTAAGGCCGCCTTAATAAATTGCCGATCCTTGCCTGCGCACGCTTCTGATATTTGGCTTTTAATGGATATACATAAATGGGACATACTATTCCTTACGGAAACGTGGCTTAAAGACTCTTCTAAACCAGACATACATTTGGCCATTCCCCCTGGCTATCGATTGTCAGGAGTCAATCGAGACAACACCAAATCTGGGGGTGGGCTCGCTGTCATTGCCAAATCCCACCTCATCATGAACATAAAAAAAATATTTAACCTCGGGCTTATTGAAGCCATGTATCTCACGATAATGGATTCTGCCATCACGATTTTTGCTGGCGGCCTGGTCTATAATCCCCCTACTGCCACTGCTGCCTCTCTCTGCTCTTTGCTACATTCAATTGCAGATTTTTCCCTTAAACATTCATATTTCACAGTGCTGGGAGATTTTAATCTTCATGTTGACAATCCCGCCTGTGCCCAAGCATCATTGTTGCTTGAAACCTTACAAGGATTAACCTTGTCCCAATTAATTAAAAGGGCCCTACCCACAAAGCTGGACATACTCTTGATCTTATTTTCACGAATCATCCTGGCATCACCTCTCTTCCTTCCCTACCCCTTACGTGGTCAGACCATTTCCTCCTTCCTTTTGATATCACTATTCCCTCCCTGCCCCTTCCTACTCCCATCAACAGAGATATAGGTCGTAAATGGTCTAAAGTTACCTATGAGGCCATTGATCCCTGTTTTCACTATCATTTTAACTCATCGGAAGACCTTAACAAGGAAACAGTGAGATATAACTCTGCTCTCACCACTGCATTAGATATCATTTCTCCTCTAGTTCCTATGACTTCCTCTAGGTCTCGCCCATCTGCTCCTTGGTTCTCCCCTATGTTGAGAGAGGAAAAGAACAGGTGCAAACAGTTGGAACGCAAATGGCGCCAGTCCTATGACCCCACTATCAAACTAGCTTATAAAGTGGCCTTAAACAAATTTCAAAAAATTAAGCGGGCCACAATGAGAGCCTATTTCTCTAAACTTATTCAACAGGCTGAGAATTCTTCTAAAACTCTCTTCACTATTGTGAAGGATTTTGTGAATCCGCCTGTCTTGAAAGCCCTGTGTGCCCCCACTCAAGCCCTTTGTGATGGACTATCTGATTTTTTCCAGGAAAAGATTATCAAACTATCATCATCCTTTGATCCCGCATCTTTCAGTCCCCAGCCAGGAGTATCAGACATCCAGCATTGCCCTTTCAATTCCTTTGATGGGCTGACCCCTGATGCAGCACTGTCACTGTTAAACCAGGTCAAGTCAGGATCTCCGCTAGACCCAGTTCCCGCTAAAGTAATGGGTAATCTTGCCCCTGTTTTAATCAACCCTCTCCTCTCAATATGGAATGCTTCCTTGACCCAGGGCCTATTCCCTTCAGTTTGAAAACAAGCTAGGCTGCTCCCCATTTAAAAAAAACCTGATGCGGATCCATCCCAATTTAGTAACTACCGTCCCATCTCCCTTCTGCCTAAACCTGCTAAAATTCTGGAGAAAGTGGTCCAGAAACAACTGACCTTGTACTTAGAATCCAACCAGCTGCTGCACGATTCACAGTCCGATTTTAGAACCGGCTATAGCACCGAGACCGCATTGCTAGGGGTATCGGAGACAATTCGCGAGTCGGTGGACAGGGGCGAGGAGGCCATGCTGGTTCTCCTCGACCTGTCCGCTGCATTCGATACTGTGCCTCATGATATACTTGTGACTAGGTTACAGCTGCTGGGAATTGGAGGTACAGCTCTGGCTTGGATTAAATCGCTCCTTTCAGGGAGATCCCAAAGAGTATCTTTGCCTCCTTTCGAATCAGATGACAAACCCCTTGTTTGCGGTGTGCCCCAGGGCTCCGCCTTAAGCCCTCTTTTGTTTAATGTGTATTTGGGCCCTCTTGCCAGGGTAGTAGAATCGTGGGGAGTCAGGGTGATGACACTCAGCTTGTTTTTTCTTTTAGAGACCATTCTGACTCGCACTTTTCCAACTTCCGTAACTGCCTTGGCAACATCTGTTCTTGGATGGCTTCTAATCATCTGGCCCTAAATACAGACAAAACTGAGGTACTCTTTTTCAGCCAGAAATCAACTCACCCTGCCGCCTTGTGGTGGCCTACGGTTTTGAATCCCCCCCCTAATCCTGTACAGTCAGCCCGCAATCTCGGCTTCCTTTTTGACAACACCATGTCCTTTAAAGCTCAGGTCAATAAAGTCACTGCGGCTTGCTTTGGCAAGCTGCGCATGATTTGGAAGATTTTTCCCTACCTTCCTCAAAACGATTGTCCATGGTCTCATTATGACACATCTGGATTACGCCAGCAGCCTGTATGCCGGAGCTCCCCTTTATCTCATTGATCGATTGCAAATCGTCCAAAATGCGGCAGCTAGGCTTATTGGAAACATCCCCTCCCGCAAATCAGTTAAAGCATATCGCAATGATCTACACTGGCTCCCTATCGCCCGCCGGGTTCAGTTTAAAATCCTGACCCTTGCCTTTCGGGCTATCCATGGAATTGGCCCAGCATATCTGAGTAAAAGACTCAAACTATCCTTGTCAGAAAGAAACCTAAGATCCAATAGCCTTCGTTTACTGACTGTTCCTAGATTTAGGCTCGCCCGGAGTGGTGGCAGAACGTTCAGTGTGACGGCTGCTAAATACTGGAATGGCCTCCCTTTGGACCTTAGGTTCATTGAGTCAGAGCAGACCTTCCGTCGCAAATTAAAAACCTGGCTGTTTTCCCAACTCTAATCAGGTGTGTGCCTCTGTATCTTCAGGTTGGAGGGTAGGACCCTGGCTGCCCTCTTTAGTGATTAACTTGTTCTCTTAGCGCCGGGACACCCCCGTCGGGGGTAGCTGTGCGCTTTATAAGCTTCCAAAAAATAAAAATAAAATAAATAAAAAGAGAGTCTACTTCCCCCTCCACGGACTCCTGGTCCACCACCGCCGGTGGCCGATCTGTCACATGGGGGGTGGAAGCCGAAGCAGGCTCTTCCTGTCTTCGGGTCTGTCCCTTTTTGGCAGCGGGTTGGGCCATTGTTCCAGGCTCCAACCCAGGCGAACTCCCTCTCCGGGCAGTCGCAGACCGTGTGCTCACACAGGCCCAGTCAGGTGTACCCAGCATCGCAGAGTGCGTCCGGTATTCCACCTCTCTCCAAGTGTTGTGCTCCATATCATTTCCCAGCAGACAATCAACTGGCACGGCAGGGCTTACGGCAACTCGAAGTGAACCTGCAACCCCTTCCCACTCAAAGGGAACCTCAGCCACTGGATAGTGGCCCATTCTGCCGTCAGCCATCGCGGCGGGGTGGAGTACATTGGGAATCACCTGCTCTGGAGACACCAGCTGACTTCTCACCATAGTCATACTGGCTCCTGTATCTCTCAGAGCCTCCCCTCTCTGGCCATTGATGGTGACCCATTGCCCATACTTAACAGTATTTGGGGGCACCTGGATCTTTGGAACCATCTCCCGTTCTCCCAGGGACACTAAGGTGACACCCGCCCACTCACCCCCCTTATCTAAGGGCAACTCCTCCCCGAGCGCTACACTAGCTACTCCCGGTGATTTTCCTCCGGTGGGAGGGGGTGGTCTCTTTGGGCATCTGACATCTCCCTTATAATGTCCAACACCACCACACTCAAAACAGTGGAGAACCCTTGGCTGCTGGCTTTGGCCAGGATTAGGGTTTCTTGGCGGGTTTGCCTTCGGGGTGGAACCTGTTCCCTTTCCTTGGAAATTGTTTTGGGGACCTTTAGAGAACTCCCTCTTTTTGTCTCCCCCCTCCTTCTTCTGAGGGGCGCCCTGTCCGGCCTTTTGGGAATCCCCTCCAGTCCCCTTGGAGGACACCCGGGTACTTGCCCAGATGTCCGCCTCCTCTGCAAGCTTCCGGGGATTGGTCAGCTTGCTGTCCACCAGGTGTTGGCGCAGCTCGGGAAAACATTTCTCGAGGAGGTGCTCTTTCAAAAATAGATCATACAACCCCTTATAATCCTTCACCTCACTGCCCTTGACAAAGCCCTCTAACGCCTTTCTTGCATAATCAAGGAAGTCCACCCAGTTCTGGGTGCTCAACTTGTGGCTCCCCCTGAACTTCTGACGGTACCTTTCTGGGGTAAGCCCAAACTTCCTTACCAATGCTAGCTTCATGGTGGGGTAGTTGGTTTGCTCCTCTGGTTCCAGGGCCAGCAAGGTGTCCCGACCAGCGGGAGGCATGTACCTATACAAACCACCCCCCAGTGCTTCTCCTGCACCCCATGGGCTCTTAAGGAGACCTCATAGGCAGCCAACCACTTGGCTATGTCATCTCCCTGACTAAAGCTGGCAATGAGATCTTTTGGTAAATAGGGTCTGGACTCACTGGCTGTTTCTTTGGATTCGCTGCCACCATTTATTACAGGAGAGGGCCCCCGTTGCAGGGCCTGGAGTTCCAACTCTTTCAACCTGAACTCGTGAACCATCCTCTTTTCTTCCTTCTCCTGCTCCAGCTTAGCCAACTCCCATTTTAATTGCCTCTTTTCCCTCCTGTCAGCGAGCTCTGCTTCAGTTAAGCCTCCCCCGGAGACACTACTGCCTTTCCTGGAGTAGGACACTGGTCCTGGGAGTAGGTTTTCCCCCTCAGAGTGGAATAATCCATCTATCTCCACAACCGTGTCCCAGTCTGTCCCTTCATCCTCCTCCTTTCCTTCTTTGTGTGCCTCCACCCAAGCCCTTAGACGGGTCTGGAGTTCCCCCTTCTTGGCACCATGCTTAAAAAATACCCCCATTTTCTGGCAGAAATCTTTCAGCTGAGCCACAGAATAGGTGTCCAGGTTTTCTAGTGCAAACTCCATTTTACAATAGGCAATACCAAGTTATACACACAAGGAAATTTGAGTTGCAAGGGCAACCTGAAGCTACCTCCACCCCACCACCAGGAACAAATCTGGAAAAACAAAAGCACAAATTAGGAGGGCCGCTAGGAGAAAACTCCTTGTGTAGTCTTGTGAATTACGCTCAATTACTACTGAGTATTTGCAACCACAGTCAGGATCCCACCGCTAGACACCAACTTGTTGGAACCAAACTTTGTCAGGTCACCTAGGGTAGCCTGGCCTAGGGTAAGACACAATCATTAGAGGCACATGTGTAAAGGTTGCAAACCACCCAGCAATAAATTAACGCAATTTCACTCAAAAAGGACGCTGCACCAATGTTGGAAAAATACGAGCTTGTTTATAAAAATAGTATTTGCTCTTTTATCTTTTAGAAATCACAGTTTAGTACGCTACAGTTTGTCTTGAAAATAATAATAATACTTTTAAAGCTGCTAAATCATATCATCACCCAGCATCAACAGTACATTACATTACATTAGACTCCAAACTTTACTGGCTTTGACTTCTCTGAAGTGCTTATACCTTTACCCCCCCCTCCTGTACCTTTAACGACAAAGAGGGTGCACACCCAGTGAGAAGTGTAGGAAATACACAAGTTCTATGTTTTCACCAGTAACTTCTATGAGGATCTTATAATTTTCCTTAGACCAAAGGTACTCTCAACACCACATTGGCAGTTGCTTCTACTCCCAGGTTCTGATTAAGTGGCTTCTTTTCCCTGGACTGGCAATTGTTTAGGTTTGCGCCATCAAGCTACTCCCCACCTCATGGAACACAGTGGAAGGAAAAACGAACAGTGAGCCAGGGCACTTTTCATAGGCACTAGAACTAATTTTCCCCAGAAGGGGAAGACCTTTTCTTGAACCCCACTCCTCTAACTCATAAGGTGATTAATCCCTGGGAGTGCTCAGTTTTCCCCTTCACCCACTCACTCCTTACTGTCTTGTGGGGGCTGTACTGCCCGAGTCTTCAGGTATCTGGGCTGACAGACGGCTCTTTAGAGGTCCCAGCCGGCAGCTGTCGAGTCCGCTACTTCCCGCCCAGCCAGCTGCTCAACTCGGTGCTGGCGCGGGGAGAAGCGGTAATGCCAATTCCCCTTTTCCCAGGGACGATTGAAGTCTTTACGCCTCCCCTTCCGCTCCTCTCACTCCGGGACCGGGGAAAAACACACAGGGCTGCTCCTGCAATAAGCGACTTCCTCGCTTCACCTCTCCCCTCTCTACGGTACCGGTAGCCACAGCTCCGCTCCTGCGCTGCTCACCACACGCTGGTTCGGGAGTAGACCGGTTCAGCCTCACCTCGCTTCCGCTCCCTCAGCGCTGGCTCATCTCCACAGCCAGAAATCGGCCACAGCAAGTAAGAGATGAAACTCTGTGGGATTTTGTTACTAGGGGGAAGCCACGGCAACCGGAGACATAATTCGATTGACGAGCTGAACAAGGGGGGGGGGGGGCACCAAGATTAGCCCCTCACCTACTGGACAACTCTCAGCATTAGTCTCTCTAAAGTCCCTCTACGGGGCAGAGGACTGCGCTCCGCAGCGCTGCAGTCTCCTTCTCCTTTTCACACCCCTGTATTTCTAGACTAGGGGTTGGTCAGGCACCCAGGGTCTCCAGCCATCCAAAGCAGCAGGGTCAGGACAAATAACCCGAGGGAGGAAGGGTGGTGAATCAATAGGTCAACCCTTTGACTATCCTACCCCCACCTTCAGCTACAGCCTGTCCTCCAGCTGACTCTCTCTAGTAAGACCAAATGGCTGACCAGCATTCCGCCTTTTATAGGCTGACCCTCAGAGGTCCAGAAGGGACCAGAAGGTTCTGGAATGCCCTACTCTATCCTATGGGACAGATTCTAGGTTTGTCAGTTGGGACAGTTGGTAGCCACCATTTTGTGACTCCAACTATTTTCCTGTCAGGAAAGGCCTCTAGGCCTGAGGTAAAAAACTATGAGGGTGAAAGAACGCCTATCCCCTTGACCAACACCTTGAAAAAGCTAGTGGACACAAAAATTAATAAAGGCATGAGGGGCAAAAAGGGGACAAAATAAATAATAAATTGGAGGGACTATGCAAAAAAATCAGACAGGTCTAACAAACAGCCAACAGCCACTGAAGAGAAACCACCTGTCCCAGCAAGGCCTGTCTGGATTCCAAAGATTTGGGATCTGGTCAGAGAGAAAATCGCGGTGAAGAAGGAATTTGGGCCTTCTTACAGAAATGCAGTACCTGTCTTAGCTGTCAACGGAACAAGATCAGTTGTACTACCGCCCCTTGCTGGTAAAAAGGAGAACCGAGTTGTATCCATCGACCTGGTTAAACCACAATCATGTGGCCAATAATAAGTAGTAGGCCAAGTGGACTCCCAAGAAATAGCAGAACACCAAAGTTTGCTACAAATCAAGAGGTTCAAACTGAGAGACTAATCACATTTGATAAACCTACAGTGAATCAACAAGGACTATGCAACAAAGCCATGGAACTTATGCCTCTTGAAACCCAAATTGCAACAATTCGTCAAGAAACACCTGTCTACAACGATGTAGCCACAGACTATATTACTGAAACAAAGAAAAATCCAGAAGCAATTCCAACAATTGACAGAACTGCATCAGGCTACTTCATCAATTTCGATGACTTTTCTGAGGATGCGAGCGAACCTGAAGAACAGCCAACAACAAAAACTTTTAAAGACAAAGCTAAAGAACTCTTTCATCAACTACAAGAAACCTATCTGATTTCCCCATGGATTGAATTTTGGGTGGTGCCAGGTGTACTTTTCCTCCTGCTATGGCTCATCATGGTACTATGCTTGGGACACTTCATTGAAGGAAAATATGTTACAATGGACACAGCAAGCCAGAATATCAACCTGGTCCTAAAGCCACACAAGTCTTCACACATCGAGAAAAGAGAACTTTCTTCAGTAAACTTCACAGCCAATCCATTACCCGGTGGGGTAGCATGGGACAAACCAGATTACGAGATAAATGGCTCGGTCGAGCTCTTGAAGTATCCACACCAGTTCAAGGTTTCATTAAGTGACTTTGTAAAACCGAGTACATTCTCTGATGATTGGGACTTTGAAAGTATTAATGATATGATATCAGACTTAGTTATGTCAGCAAAATTTACAGAACATGATTATTTACAGGGTTCATCAAATTATGATCAGATGTACTGCTACAACCACTATGGTAACCATTATTTGCATAAACTCCACCAAAAGGTAGTTCAAAAACATTCTATGAGAAATTCCCACACTTCTCAGGGTTTAACACAAGTGACGCAGAAACATTTTATTTCAAACTGTTAAATAAGACAGGAATGAAAACCATGCTAACAAATACAAAATTAATCTATTCAGAATCATTTTATGAAGAAATTAATACATTTGGTTTTGATTTTTGGAATAAAAACATTGAAACGAAAACGATCTGGGGTACCAGAGACTGGCAAGTCCAAGGTATAGAATCATTATTCAGAGCCTGCATTATCCCAGAACAAATTATATTTTTGAATGACACAATTCAACAAACGACCTGTCTTTTCCTAGCCAAAATTAAAGACTTAAACAAACCGTCTATTCCAAAGCCAACACCTGACAGTAATAACACTACAGAGGTTGAGATAAACGTATCCCATATTTTAAACCAAAACAGAACACATCCTGTTTGGAAAAAATGGTTGATCTGGCCCACAGACACAAATAACTGTCAAGATAGATTCCTGAACAAAATACAGGGGTTCAAATTGACCAGACCAGACCCTAGATACTGCCAGCGACAACATCCAGGGATTGTAACAACATACAGTGTAGGAAAACTCTGCCTTGAATGGCTACATACATCCACACTGGCAGAAATTAAGCAACACTCAACTTTACTTAAAGAAGGTGCTGACTTGCGTGATTTCATAATGGGACCACGCAAACAGCGTCAAAAACGTTTCATAGCGGCCTCTATATATGCAGCTTACAACGAAGCTTGGCAAGTAACTCAAATTAAAACAGCAGAGAAAATACAGGAAATTGACCGTGTTAATTTGGAAAAATCGCTTTCTGTTGTGGACAATGGGTTAATGACTCTGTCTTCCAGAATATATTCACTGGACAGTATTGTATCATCTGCAATCGATATAATAGAGCAGGATTTACTAATGTTACAACATGGTCAGTCCCAATTGCGTTCTATTGTACAGCCTGGCTGGACGTTACAAAATCTGCGTTCAGGCTACGTGCCTTGGCGTTTAATCAACATAACGTCATTATTCTCTATCTTTAACCTTACTGATATATAAATCAGCTTGGCACAAAAGGGAGCAGAATATACAATTCTGAGCATTGAAAAACTTGAGAGATTACCATTGACAATGTCAGAACGACCTGTCATTGAATGGATAATACACGGGATAATAACTATTCCGATAACGACTTTCCAATTTCGATACTGCCAACAGTATATACAGGCAGGCCAGTATGAAAGGTTGGGTAAAGGATACATCAAGTCATCATGGAAATTACCTTACACACACACATGTTATAGTGAAAAAGGACAGAATGTATTTCTTAGTGGTGATAGTTGTGAAAAATCACTAAGTGGTATACTTCTGTGTCAGGGTATAAATTTGCATGGGGCCTGTGAGGGGACTTCAAATAACCTTTCATGTCACCAGCTTGGCACACCTGCAACTCTAATAGAGCCATTCTTTAGACGGCTTTCTAATGGGAGCTACATTCTAATTGTGGACCACAGATGTTGTGGCCTGATGCCAGGAAAAGCTTATCTCGTAAGCGTAACATCCAGGGTCACTTGCTGTGAGCAAGTATTGTATCCCAACGACACTCCAGACAGGGAGGGAAAAATTTGGCCCAGTTTGAAAATCTCTTCTATTCGAATTGATACTTTAAGCAGAATGAAGTCTGTTCTTCTACAGACGCCAGTGCACTTGACGTCATCAAAAGAAACGTATGATCTCCAAGTTGCAAGGACAACGGCAGGGATTCATAACCTTTTATCAACAAATTGCCCCCTACACTTTGCAGAAATGCTAAACGAAATCTTAAACATTTTTGATACGAATGGTATCGCAAGTGTATTTAAGTCAATTTTTTCGGGACTGTTGACACCTTTCAAAGCAGTCCTGGGCATTTTTCCTAATTTTGTCCATTCAATCTTTGGTGGCCTTCCACTCCTGTTGGGACTCGTAGCAGGCATTTTATTTTTGATTCTCCTGCTTCGTTATGGCAAGTCAAAACGCAGACAAGACTCCAGCAACAATGGAAGAAACGATCCTAGATATACGCTATCGGGACTGCATAACTAAAGTCCTTGGATTAGCCCGGCTAAGAGATCTGAATATGACCTGGTTTCTTTCAGTCAGACCCATCTGGCAGAACTGTATCTTACCTGTGTTAAGATGTATGCTGTGCGGAGAAGAATGCGTGTTAGACGTCTGTCTTACATTACAATCAGAAGTACCATTGGATACAGATACTTTGCTCAGTCCAGTAAAGACTCATGCATCGTGTTGTCCCCAGCGGTTACCAATCCTGATGACGGCATTCGTTTAGACTTCACCACTGCGATTGAAGGGTAGTGAAGTGCAAGATGAGAGCAGCATCAACCAGGTACGACCCTCTGTGAGCACTGCTGATCCTGTCATCAATGATAGCAATCATGCTCACGACTGCACAGTTGCGGCATTTTCCAACTTGGTCGAACTTTCACCTGAAGCGGTTAACTGCTTTTTTGAAAGTCTGTCTGAAATGATGTTCTCCCCCGAACAGAAAGAGTAAACTTTTAAGCAAATGAGCACTCAGCGTTCCCTGAACTCTGAATTTTGCCTTCAGCTTTGAAAAACAAAAGCTTCTGAAAATATTTGGAACTGTTTTGACTTCTTCCCTTGGAAACGAAATTATTTTTTCCCGATTCCAGAATATTTACTTTTTTTGGCACTCATCCTCTGCTTAAAGTAGAACTATTCTTAGAGAACAGAGCTTCTATTTTTAGGAACTCTAGAGACAATATATTACCTCAGCCTCTAGCATATTTACAAATAACTGTATTCATATGTGATGGAATGGTCTCGCACTTTTCTTTTCTGTATTAAGAGCCATTTCATGTGTAATTTTCGCAAAATCATTCATGCTGATATATATGTGCATCCTTTTAATGAATGATTACACTGCTTGAAAGCGTACAGTACCTATACTCATTTCGTGTATTTCGCATATGCCATTTCAGATGCAATAAATGTATTTTGGGGTGGATCGGTATACATATGCTCCGTTAGATATGTTTACTATTGCTTAGTTTAGTAATTATGGACATGAATTCGTGGAGTGGGTGTAGTGTGTTTATCTAGGTACCTGAATCAATATTCCTATTCTTTGCCCTTGTCCGGTTATAAATCAATAATATCCCTGCAACGGCATAGAAACCCTTTTCATAATTCGGTCATAGCGCATGCTGTCACATTAAGCAAGCCTATTCCTCCAGCCCCCTAGAAAGCACACCGAGTTCTTAAACAAATCCAAGCCTCCAGCAACCTGGGAAATCCCCGCTGCTATTGTTTTGATTTTGTCCGAGAACTCCTGTAAAGCACTGTAAGAACGACCAGTTCTTAGTGACATCTTTATTGACGTCTTATGTCCATCCTTACGTCAACCCCGGCACCTTTCAGGTATAAATATACCGACGCTGCCTTAAGCAAATACACGGTGGTAATCCTGGAGCAGAGCAGCTATCTACTTCCGAAGAGCCCAGCTGATGCGAGAGCCCACGGATGCTTCCCCTCCCTTTTGACGCGCTGAGAAAGACGCTGTCTTTTCTCTTGCCGAGAAATCCAGCCTCCGGCGTTTCCAGCTTACCCTTGCGGGTGACTGGGATACCGAGTCCTGAGAGAGAGATACCAGCCCTCCTGCCTTCTAATACCAGGTACTGAGCTGACTAAACCCTTCCAGAGAATTCTTGAGTCAGATTCTTGGCAAAACAAACTTAACTTAAACTACTACTTACTTACTCCTTCCCACGTATTAGGCTTAGGTCAGGTACACCGGGGTAGGCGTAGTTAGAAGCACCAGTTGAGTACGATTAGTCAATGTATATATGTATGTATCTATTTTATCAATTTTTAAGTATCATATGGCTAAGAAACCATATCCATGCTTTTACAGTATTATTTTATAATCCTGCTTTTACTGTATGTAAATGTAAATGTAGGTGTACTTATATAGCGCAGACCTGTCACCCAAAGGGCATCCTGGCGCTTGCTTAGGGAACCCGTCCTGGTATTTCTCTGTGAGAAACCCCGGCAGGGTGTCCACAGGGTGAAAGCCAGGCATCCCGCCACGAGGGGCCGTAGTGGAGATTAAGCAAGCTATTGCCCAGAGTTGCAGAGTGTGACCCCATGAGTCGAGTAGACACCGGAGCGAGAATTGTCGAGACCGTGGAATTTATGAGCCCGAGACCCGCTGAGGCGGGGAATCGAACCCTGGTCCACAGTCGATCTCAGCTTCCGGGTCTGCCGCCTCTAACCACTGAGCCACGCTTCTCCACAACAGCGTGGTATGCACTTTACTTAACTATAAGTATTGCAATTGTAGCAATTCATTTCTCTTGTATGAGGAAAGAGACTGCTCAATAAATAACACCTTTTATTGAAAACGCCCGTCTCTCTTTTTCTCTGCAATCTGGTGAAACTAAGTACGCACCTTTGACTGAGTGAAATAGCTGTCTTTTGTTTTCACACGACTCTAGAGATATACTCTTATTCAGGGAGAGCAAAGTTGTCATGTTTTATGGTTGTCAGAAACTAAATCCCTTCTTGTCTATCCAGGGAGGTTAAACTCCTCCTCGCTTATTCAAGAAAGTTTCTAGTGAACTCTGAGCTAGCTGGCAAAAACTTAAGTCTGATATAGTCAGTAGAGACCTAGATAACGTCAGTCCTACGTCTACACTACTGAAGATATTATTCCAATGCACAGAGCCTATTGGGAATATAGGAACTACACTACACATCCCCCTCTTATTTGTTGAGACATATCAAGAACGGCGGTTCAGCCAAGGGCCTCCCCTATTCTCTTTCTTTTCCAGTCTCTCCTTGACTCTCTCTCCCCCCTGAGACAAGACTACCTCCACCATGAATGACAATTTGGGATTGACCTTTGGTGAGGACATCGTAGCAGAAATCCTCAGAACACCTTGACTACTCGATAGTGAAGGACATATTGCAGCAGCCAGTCTACAGCGAGACTGGAATTCCCTGGCATCACTTAAAAAGCTAAAAGTTAAAATTGCACTCCATGAGTCTGTAATGACCGAATATCTGAGAGCCAATACACATCCAATGGATTGTTAGTGAGGACTGCACCACGGATCTTCCTCGATGATCTCATCTTCAGACGCGAATGGAGCCAGATCGCGTGGAAATGTGCCCGCGAATGGCTCATATTGATCATCGGCACAACTAAGCGTCTCTTAGAAGCCCTAATTATTAAAATCAACATAGTAGAAAATGGCCTCAAAAACAGGCATTAGCATCTCTGGCTTCAAATCACGCCTGGCTGATATCAATCCCGACATGTCGGACCACCACGACTACCTTTTGCAACAGAAAATCCAGAAGTTAAAAAAGGATATCAAAAGATTTGACAGAGAAAAGATATACCCCTATACCAAAGAGGATTTTCAAGGTTCTGAGAACGACGCACTCTCAGATGATGGCTCAACAACCTCTAACAATTTAAACCGCTCAACCAACAGTAACTCGAGCAATAACAGCTGGGGCAGAAACACCAGCACAAAGGGGCTCCTCCCACAACCTCCACTACCAGCCATGTACGGGTACCCCAACCAATCATATCCCCCACAGGGACCTATGTGGTTCCCAGCCTACCGAAGACCACAACAAGGATCCAACCACTGATATTCCAATATCTTCCTCCTCCTTTTTGGAACAGAGGCAGGGGCAGAGGCAGAGGAAGAAGAAAAGGAAACAAGCAGGTCCAGTGGCAAGACACGGAGAATCAGAGAACAACGAGGAGTATGACAAACCCAAGCATCTGATTGTAAACATCTTCAAGAGGCCACTCAACACTGATGAGGTCACAGTGCTAGAGAAAGGTCTGGGCTTCGTACCAACCTGCAGAGAAGATAACTTCTGACTCAACGAAGAACTACACCATCTATCGCAGAAGATCAGACTCAAGTCTTTCTTCAATGAGAATCCTGCCCCTGAAAGAGGGGATACTGGTCTCAGACCACCCTCCGAATTCACCCCAACAACAGGAATGGTACCCTGCGAGGTTCTAACTTTCGAGAAAGCGATCCTGAAGGAAGCCAACCAACTTAAGTGGAAACACACATTCAATAACCTGCCGAACAGCCTCCATAAGGCCATCTCCCCTCTCAAAGAAGGTGACAGCATCATCATCAAGCCCACGGACAAAGGGGGAGCCACAGTGATGCTCAACATTACTGATTACGAAGAGGAATGCACACGGCAATTGAGTAACACCCAATACTATGAGGAGTTGGGCACTGACCCCACAGAAAAACTTCTCACCCGCATTGGGATCATGGTGATTGAGGCGGCCACTGAGGGTTGGATCTCCCCCCAGGAAGCAGCATTTCTGGTCAACACTAAGGAAATCAATCTACTCATCACACATCCCCCAAGATGCCTCCATCGAACTAGTGGAGAATCTCCTACAGGAGGCAGCCCTCCACACCAATACACCGGCAGATTTCATTCTGGACTGCAGCACCATTGCATTCAAAACAACTTTTTCATGTACAGGACCACTATCTACCACCAAGTAAAAGTTACCTCCATGGGCGAGACATTTGCACCTAGTCTGGCGGGGCTGTACATTGCACATTTCAAGGCAACCCACATCTTTACAGACACCAACCAGTTCCAGGAGAACCTACTGACGTGGAAGAGATACATCAACGACGTCCTCCTCCTTTAGAAGGGCACGGAGGAGACCTGCATCAAGTTCCATGAATGGTTCAACGGCTCCAACCCCTACCTGCGTTTTACCAGAATGTCATCCAACAAGGAAATGCCCTTCTTGGATCTTATGATTTCACTGGAGAATGGACACCTGCACACAAGGACATTCAGGAAGAAAACAGACTGCAACAGCCTCCCCAGCTTCAAGAGCTACCATCAGAGGGCACTAAGAGAAAACTTACCCTACGTCCAATTTCACAGGATCCGGTGCAACTGTAGCACCATCCTAGAGTTTGACCAAAAAGCTAATATGCTCACTGGAAACCTGAGGGAGAGGAACTACCCAGGAGACGTCATACATAAGGCTAGGAAATGGGCAAGAAACAATAACCACCAGGGCTTACTGGAAACCAGGGAGCACCAGACCAATGACGTCATGACCTGCGTCACCACCTTCACCCCACTGTCAAACCAAGTCAAGAATAGCATTAGATGAAATTGGAAGATCCTCAACACCGACTCTCTGAAAATAGAGCCGCCCAGGTTTGCTTTTAATCGGACAACTAATCTATGTGATTAATTTGTCAACACACGACCATACCCCAAGAAGAAGCAACCGGAGACCACCTTGTGGAATCTGCCACCGGTGGCAGGACATTACCCCTGCAATGCCTGTGCTGCCACAAAACATACAAAGACCCTACAGATGGAGGACTTTTACTGGGAACAACATACCCACATGAATTGCAACACCAAGAATTGAGAGTACATGATCACATATCCCTGCAAGCTAAGGTACGTGGGGATGACCAATGGACCCATAAAAACCAGGATCATCGAGCATAAGAGCACTATCCACCGTGGCCGAACTGCGACCAGGATGTGCAACCACTTCATCGATAGAGGACACTCATGTGAGGAGATACAGTGGACTATTCTTGAGGCGAATCAGGCATGGAGCAATGCCTCACTCCTCAGATAGGAACAGCATTGGGTTCATTGCCTCCGTACAAACATACCCTGGACGGAACTCTAGTTACACCCCACAGAATTTTGTAGGGCGAACTGGTACCCCATTCTCCTGTCGGGGCACTGTGCATTGAGAGACCTCTGGTTTCACCGCTATATACTCATGAGGGTCACTTACACCCTCATCTCGTTACACTGATACACGTGCACATCATACCCCCTTTTGGTCTATTCAGCCCGTATCATTTCATGCATATGGAACTAGTCATTCGCACACTTAGAGGCCCCTGGGCCACACGGACTCTCTTTTTTAATTTTAACTATTGGCGCTTCCTGAGCCTAGTCATGTACATTCTACAGAGAGTGGTGTTACCCTGACATATTAACCGGTGCATCAGCAGACAAGCACCTTTGGGCTCTCACCTCCCGTCTGCCTCCCAGATCAGGTGCCCGTACAACCTGCCTTCGAATGATTGTTGACATTTTCTCCTTTCTATGGCAACCGCCGGGCACATTTCACAATTCTTAGCGCACTCGCCAGGGCAGACCAGTCGTACAAGGCAATACATAGTCACACATGCGCATTACACGGCCACCTGGCCACTGCATCCTCGCATATGAGCAGCTAAACCCGACTTGACAAGGCAACCCAGAAGTAGGTACCTCCCTTCACTGCCATCCCTGCTACTATATCTTAGGCATGCAGACCGTGGCCATGCAATATGCAGGTAGGCGTGAAGGCAGGTAGGTGCTGAGAGCCAGTACACTGATGGAAACTGTGAGTATTCCTATGTGGCCAGGACTCCGGCCATGCCGACAGGCTAAGCACAGTAAGTCAATGCTATGTGGCATGTATGATTTTGTCTCACTCCGTGTTTTGTTTTCGCATTTCTTTAATTTTTGACAGCCCATAAAGGTGCGGGTGACCTCACGCGCTTGCCTATAGAGAAACCCTTTTCATACCTTCAGGTAAGGGCTCCCTTCCTACGCTCCTACTAGTTGCCACGCGGCGCTATGTGAACCACGTTCAATCTTATACGTAGCATCACACTGTCAGTGTAACCAGTGCATTTCCTTGTCCCACAATATGGGCACCATTATTCTTTACGTCTTCACACAGCTTACAGTGCAATATTGTTGGGGGCAGACATACGCCGCATATGCAATTGCCGGCTGCCTGGCATGACCTGCAGCCGGCCTTGCTTACCCACCACGATAGCCACCGCTTTTGGAGTAAGCCTTATGGTTTGGTGTGTAGTCGGTCTCGATGTTGTTTCTTTATACAATGTGCACTGACTGATGCGCTTTGTAGAGACTCTCAATGACTCCTCCGATGTGTTTCATGTTTGTCTTTTGTTTTTTTGTCTCCCTCTTTTAATCCTAGGTTCCTTCAGGATTGGTTTAACTATTTAGTTTTAGCCTGACTGTAGGTATTCACAGATGTGGCCCGGCCTTATTTAGTAGGGTTTCTAGACCAATTCACTCACTTTTACTGTCAGACCACAGCTTTTTTTTGTCCTGATGAAGCTCCACAGATCTTAATGACTAGTGAGGCACGAAACATGTTGACATTGTAGTTACTGGGGCACATTATGCCTGTTGGAGTAGCTCATGACCTTTGGGGTCTTTTATTCTGACAAGGGTACCTTCACAATAAATGAATCGACTCCTGGTATCCCTTAGCCCGTTTTAACTTGTCAGGCACCCTCTCACCCTCCACTTAGGACTCCCCCAAACACACCTGCACTCATCTGACGGCTGTTCTAAGAAAAGATCTCCGACAAAGTGACCCTTCGGGGGACCCGTAGGGCATTGCAGCGCTGGCCCGATGAGGAGCAATCGCCCGATGATAAAGCATGACATCCTTGGGGTGTGTGAGGGCAACAAGAGACAAGACATGTGCTTGCCTCTGACTAGAGGGTTCTAGACCTAGGACTCTCCCTTCTCCACTTTATATCCTCTGCTTCCGGTGAGTGGGTGAATTTTAGCACCCCTACCATTGGAACAGCTACCCTTTACTTGGGATCGGGATTAATATCAGGAGCACGGGTACTGCACCACAGCCAGCTCCTAGTCCCCCTCTTATTTGTTGAGGCACTGTAAGAATGTCAGATGTATGAGTAGTTACCCGAATAACAAGGTCAATAGCACTTACTAATTTGTGTTTTATAAGGTCATTGTTTGATAGCGCAGCACAGGGTGTCAGAGCACTTTATATCTCACCCCCATATTATAAAAAGACAATTACTCCAGGGATGCCTGTCGCAAAAAAAACAGAATAAAAAGTCTCCTGTGTGGTATTTATTTACTTTTCATAAATCCTTAGACCATAAACACGCCACCTAGGCAGGCAAGACAGGGAGATAAGTAAATAAACGCCAGAGGGAGGCTGACTCCTCTGTTTATCAGCCTGCATGCTGCTCCCTTCCAGTCGGCCTCCACCTACCCAGGGCATCCTGTCTGGCACGGATGAGCACAGCAGGTGTTGTCACAGGGTGGCAGGGATGGCATGACCAGAAATGCCCTCTTATTAACCTCCTTCCCCACTGTTGGCTGTGCCTCTCTACTTTGTGAAATGATGAAAGGCGGAGAACTCAAGGCTTGTCTTTTTATTCAATCTTGTAGTAGATTTCTTGACTGCGCTAGTTAAAATGCACACGTAGAACCTGAACTACCATCAGTTGTTTGTTGCTGTGTGAAAGCGAGGCGATGTGGCCTGACCTTTGAACTGGGGAACTAGGTGGTCGATATGGATGGAGGACGGACTTGCGTCCGTCTGCCACCCCCGAGGTGGAGGGACCGTCCGCAAGGGCAGCGGTGTTCCCTCCATACCAATTAGGATGTGACCGCCACCCTGGCAGTCACATCCCGTATCTTTAACATTGCGGCGGGTGCTGCTTAAAGCAGCGCCCGCCGCAATGTTAAATATGCATGCATTGCATTTGCACCATAGGTACCCCCCCATGTGCACCCCCACCCCCCCCTTCACCCTGGGGGTCCACAAAGGTCCACATGCTTTTCCACGGCGGAAAAACTGCAGCGGAAAAGCATGTTTCCACACGCATCCTAATTTGGCTGACGGTGTCTTGCAGACACCGCCACCAAATATCGGTCAACACCCTGCGGATCAGTGGCGGAAGGACCTGCCATCCGCCGCTGATCCCACCACCATCCTAATCTGGCGGTGGGTGTTTTCAAGGACCGCGCCGGTGCATCTGCATCCTCCGGGTCGGCAGTGGCTTCCACCGGCCCGGGGGATGCGGATTCACCGCCATCATAATCGACCCCTAGGTTTGAGTCCCAGCTTCAGCACATTATGTTGTCATTCTGGCAAAATCATGTAATCTACCTGTGCCTAGAAAGAGAAATCTGACCTTGTGTAATGTAATCTTGTGCTTATGTCAAGCGCTCTACTGCGCTGGGGGCGAGTTGGCGCTATATAAAACTGGAGTGGATGTCTTCTGGTGTTCATCCTCAGGTATGCCCCAGAGCAGGGACGGGGTGTGCAAGCCTGGCACAGTGAAAGAACGGGGCACCTCAGACAGGTGGGCTAGGTGCCACCCCAGCTGCTCGCCCTCCGTGGACTGGCCCAGGTGATGGAGAGGCTTGAAGGACTCTGCCAAACTGCACAGGGTGCATGAGGGTGGTGAAAGAACAGCACACACACTTTGGATTCAAGAGCAGGCAGCTTGGTACTCAGCGACAGCATCAGTGGACTCCCTGGATACCCCGACTCCATGTACTTAGTTATTTATTTGTTTATTGATTTAGATATTTATTGCTGGAGGTTTTGCTTCTCTTCCCTCCCTTTCTTCAGGACAAACCTGGCCCTCCGCGTTAAAGTACCAACCAACAGACCCAGACCATGCCACAGGAAGGGGCGGGAGATTCAGGGCCTCATTTACAATGAACTGGCATCGAGCAGCGCTGCCCTACGCCAATTCAAACGATCAAGAATGTACCGTATTAACAAGATACGGTGCATTCCTTTCTGCCTGCACCGGCGCACAATTTAGTGCCTATTGCAACAAGATGCAAGGGTGGGAAGCGTTGTTGGACACAGAAAGAGGAACAAGCATTAGTAATGCATCAGGTTCACCAGCGATGAATAATGATCTTTTTTGATCAATCACCATCCAAGACGAAGAAAACATCACCCTGACAAGTGCCACAGGAGTGAAGAGGATGTGGCAGAGCGGCGAGAGCTGCTGACTAGAGAGCTAAGGATCCTGTTTCGAGTATCTGCCGCTCAATATCCTGTGATTCTGGGATAATCAATTAGAGCCTGATTATGACCGACATGGTAGGTTTAAAGTCCGACCACCTTATTATGATGGAGTTTAAACCGGCCGGGTCTGATGGGCTCAAGGAGCCCGCTGGCCAGTCAGAAAGCCCTCATAATCCCTTAAGGACGGTGTTTCCACCATCGGGATTATGATGTGGGTTTCCAACAACCAATCCATGTCGGCCTTTCTGACATGGATTTGCTGTCAGAAACTGACTTTGGGGCCTCTAGCAGGGCCCCCTTCCCCTCTGGCCCTCTGCATTTGGCCAGGGGACACCTATGGTGCCCCCTTATCATCCCCGCACATTTGTGGCAGGCACAGGTGCAGAGATGATTAAAAACCTCCATTCTTCAATAGGTGCTTGTGCTGCGGGAGGTTTTAGCAGAAGCTGAAAAATTGAAGTTTGGGACCACACCATGCCGCATCCTGATTCAGCAATTGGAACCGCTGTCCTATGGTCGGGCCGTTCCTTCCACGAAACGGTGTTGGTCAGAGGCAACTCCGACCGACATCGTAACGAGGGCCTTAATCTCCCCGGTTACCCTAAATAAATCTGCAGCAAAACGAAAAAGCAGAAGGAGGCAAAACTTTATTTAAAAAATTAATTGTTCCACCAAAGCGGATGTTAACAGAATTTTAGCTACCGGAAATTGATAAGAGAAGCAGAGAGGAACAAGCATTGGTAAATGCCAGAAAATATGCTGCAGCCAATAGATATGGTGAAAAAAGTGGCAAGCACAGGAACCAATGAAGAGCCCGGAAAGCGAGGTGGTGGGATGTAAGCCCCATTCAAGATTTATATTAAAAACAATAGATCTCAAAAGCACTGTGCAGGTGAAACCAAAACAACGAGGAGAAGTAAAGCTATTTCTTCACGTTATCACGTCCCTGGGGAGGCGTACAGTTTTGACGCATTTCCAGGTTTAAAGATCTTTGTGATATGGGAATGTGTCAAACTCATGGGTGTTGCCTGGGAACACCCACCACAACGTCCATGGAGCGCCTCCCTCATGGAGTGTAAGGCAATGCAATGACTTGCACTGCGTTGCCTCACACCGTATCAACGAGGCCATAAAACGCCACGCAAAGAGGCATGGTCTCGTTGATAGGGGTCTGCTCTCTGCGCTGCTGGCACATCATAAACAGTGATGCACCGGCAGCGCAGGAGCTGGTAAATAAAGCGGTAGAAAAGGGGGTGGTGATGGACGGAGCATCTGAACCAATCAAACACTCACACACAGTCAACAGATCTGGGTTTAATCCATCACCGTTCTTTAGCCCACTCCGCCACCCCAGTTCAGACATGGCCATATGCAAATCAGTCTGACCCTGTGCCTCATGGGAACAGTCCAGCCCGAACTGCCAAGCCATGTCTTCCCTGGACCAGAAACAAGCATCCTAGGACAGGTTTCTGGCATTACAGTCGTCTTCAGCCCGGCTTGCTTGAATCCAGTGGCAAAGTGAGCAAGGGATTCACGTCTGCCAATTTATGGCGAACAAAGCAGTACAAAAGGGGGTGGTGATGGACGGAGCATCTGAACTAATCAAACACTCACAGCCAGTAAATAGGCCCCTAAATCCCCTTCCCAGAATCACCACAGCTTGGCTCCCCAAGTTTCAAAGTCAGCAGTTCTATCCGCCAGATTACAACTCCCTCTCGGATTTTCATTTATCCATCCATTTTCTTCAGCCTATTAGGCAGGGGCGCCAATGACATGTCCTGTTTTGTTCTGTGAATCTACAGCTGCATACAGCATGTGTGCTGTTTCACAGGGTCGACATGTCCACCGCGGAATCCAGTTGTTGGACTAGAACTAATGCCTGAAGCACATCCTCCATGAATGCCATATCTTGCGACCCCTGGATCGGGCAGAGTGAAATGCTTGGGTGCGTGATTCTGTCAGGGTGCACTCCGCGGAATCCAGTTGTAGCAAGAAGGGTCCACCTCCTGACCTCACCAACACCCCAATAACATATATAAGGAGTATTCGAGTGATCAGGCGAGGGAAGGATAGGGAAGGGAACAGCGGGGAAAAGGAACCTGAAACAACAATAAACATATAGGTTATACTTAAAGTCTGATATACAGGCTACTCCTATACATTCTCACCAACGTCATGTATGTACCTTGGTAACTACCATGAATCTTCTGACATCACACAGCGGGTTGTTTTGTCTGGTTATGCACAATCTCTATAAGAAAGAGCATACCTTGTTAGAGAAAGTAAACCACAAAGAGACCACATCACATTATATCCTGCTAATAAAAGCCAACATACCCAAGGTTCCTTCAAAATCAAAACGTACCGGGATTCTTCCCCTCAAGTTTATACAAAATAGGCTGCTCCTAGCAACCAAGAATAACACAATGGCAGGCACTTCTTCAGGTCACGAATCCAAAATACTTGGGACACGGTAAGACCTGGTTAACTCACCAATGTCTTCCGCTCTCCTTAGCAACTGTCCTGTGATATCAATGAAAGAAACAAAATCCTTCCCCCAAACACGGCTAAGCGTAGCGTTTAACCACTGCTTCCCGCCTTGGTACTTGTAATCCGATATGGTGCAAAACAAATCCAAATCCTTATTGCAGGACAGAAGCTTGAGGCCACTAAACAATTTTCTTATTTGGACATACTGTTTGCACAGAACGACTCTTGGGCCCAAGCTGTAGCGATATTACGCTCTACATCTGCCCTCACCATTTTTGCCAAAAAAACTGGGTAAAAGACCACCCGTTGAATTAATCAAAATATACAAGGCAAAATGTGTATCTGCTGCTATTTATGGGAGTGGGATATGGGGGTTTGCTGACTCTACACCGATCCAGGTAGTCGAAAACTCCTTTCTAAAATATATTTTAGCTGTCCCAAGTAGTACCTCAGGGTATATCTGCCATGCAGAACTAGGCCTTCCATTTATATCAAATTTATTTAAGCTTGAGCCTGTGCTACTGGCACAGGCTGTGGACAAAAGAGGAAACAAAATTGAATAGGGATATCGACTCAGATATTTTGAAATTGGAAGGAGCAATGAGGTTTCCCTGGTTGAGATACATGTATAGTTTCTGTTAGGATCTTGGCAAAACAGAGTAATTTTTTTAATCCTCTTACTATCTCGGCAGTAACCAGAAAGGATCTGAGGAAAGAGGGCTTGACACTGCTGGATACTTTAAGAATGTCAACAGAGATTATAAAGCCAACTGTCCCGCAACATCAAATGTTACTAGCCACTTTTAATTTTCAACCTTACTTAACTTTTGTTCCCGGCAAATATGATAGATTCTTATTGACTCGTTTCAGGCTGGGGATCTTTCATAGACTAGTTAGTTTTCCAGTTATTAATGATTGGTTGCAAAATCTCCAGCCTTGTCCCTGTGATAATGTGTCCCCCCAAACCACGATACATGTTATTTTATTTTGTAAATTTTATGTTACTGTTAGACGTGGGATACTGGTGCCTTTATTGAAACAGATGGGACTACATCAATGTCGCCCAGCCTTATTATGTTTACAATATTTGGACAGTGAAAGCGGAGTTCTAATAACCACAGCTTTCTTGAAAAAAGTGGTATACTGGAGGAAAAGCATGTTTACCTAGTTGCACTTTCTGTCTAGTGATGATGATATTATGAAATCTGAAATTAATTAATAATGTAATATTGAATATGTTTTTAATGTGTTCTTTCTTTGTGATTTTATAATACGAAATGAAATTCGGATTTTTAATTGTATGCTTTTATGATTGCTATTCAACAATCGAATAAAGCTATTTTTGATTGATTGATTGACTTGTAATCCGATATGGTGCAAAACAAATCCTAGAGACTGCAAAAACTCCTTGGATTTTCATAACGGTAATGCGTGGTGAGCTACCTCCGCATTCCGTTCTCGCAAAGCAAAGAAAGAAAGAAAGGCACCGCCTAATGCTGCCAAGCATTTGAGTAACCGCGGTGAGCCTTGCCACCGGTTTACACGGCTCGCCTCTGAGCGCAGCTTCTCTGATAATCCATTACCCGCAAAGATGGGGAATCCTCCCAAAGGTCCGTCAACCCCGTCGCTACTGCAAGCCTGCCACAAACTCTCCCTCGTCGGAGACAGAGTAACTGGAAAAACACAAACGGCCACATGCATCATCCCGGCCGTTTGCGAATTCCAAATTGCGTAAAATAGCGAATCGCAATTTGGAATTCGCAAAACGGGATGCATGAATTTTTTCAAATAATATTAGCGATTCGGTAAAATTCGCATTTTTTACCGATTCGCTAATATTATGCGAATTCTAATTTGCTAATTCGCATTTCCCATTGATTCCTATGGGCCAAGGCCCATAGGAATCAATGGGAATTGCGAATTTGCAAATTAGGATTCGCATAATGTTGATGCATTCCATGGGTGCAGGGGGGGGTCCAAAGGACCCCCCTGCACCCCTGAAATGTATTTTTAAGTGTATGTTTCACACACACATGTCCTAAGGACATGTGTGTCTGTAACATGCAAGTTAAAAAAAATCATTTTTTTGTTTTTTTAAAAATTTTCGCAAATTAACACGAGGGTCAACCTCGTGTTAATTTGCACTTCCAATTTCCATTTTCGCAATTTTAAAAAAAATGATGCATTCCATTTAAGGAATCGCACAAATGCGATTCCTTAAATGCATTCGTATTTTTTAGAAATGCTAAAAAATGCGAATTGTGCAAACAAGTTTGATGCATCCCACACATGGTTTTTGCATTCGCAAACGGCCGTTTTTACCGATTCGCACCGTTTGCGAATGCAAAAACCAATGATGCATGTGCCCGAAAATCACGCTCGACGTTCTGCGTGCATCACTTTCTGATATATCTTTCTCCCGGCCTACTGCATCATGGGAAGTGTAGTTTTACGATGTAATGCAGGCGCGGCTGGGCTTAAACCCTGACAGATATCACATTCATCCCCAATGTTGGTCCCGGCTGGAAGGACTTGCTGTGCTTTTCTACCACCACAACTGTGCTGTTGGAACTGAACCAGAAATCTAGGGAAACTTTAGGATGCCACACAGGTGGCGCTCAACCATACAGCCGGGAGAGCCGAGATGATGAACACGCTTGGCTGTACCAGAGCAGTGAAAACATTTGAAATTTGAATCCCGCAGCACACATCATGTAAAAAACATACACTAATGTCTGTTCAAAATTCAAAAAAGTTAACTTTAACATGCTGAATAGTTTCATCTTCAGGCATAAAATTATTTTGGCAAGAATTTATTAAAAGTAATAGTTTTTAAACATGAACTCAGACGTCTTGTGGCCTCCCCGCCGATGCCAGTAGTGAGCTAAGAAGCAGATGGAGAAACATTCTCAGCTATTAAATCAAGCAGAAGGCAGGTTTTTATGCAACACAACCCTGCAATCACATATTATAAGTAGTTTGCATATGTGATAATGAAGAAAAATGAGGTTTCGTACCATAAAGTATGTGCTTAGGATTACACAGTTCGGACAAGCGGGGTAGCCAGAATTGACCACACATTTTCGGGTTTCACACTGTGCAATTCCAGGCACTAGGTGCCTCATTTATGAGGCCTTGCGTGAGTTTTGCGCTTCCGATGCGTCACTTTTTGTGAAACATCGGCGGCGTAAAACATGCCTCCTGATGCGCACTATTTACAAAGTGACGCATCTAAGCAGATGCGTCACTTTGTAAACCCCTGCGCCACATTATACCTGTCTCAGGTATAATGTATGCAGGGTGGGTGTTCACCCACAAAAAGCCTCATAATAGTGACGCAGTGAAATCTATGACACTTCACTGCGTCACTTTTAGGATGCTGTTGCGTCAAAATCTTGCGCCTGCCTCACAGCAGGCGTAAGACTGACGCAGGCCCTTTCACACGGGGCTTGCCCCATGTGAAAGGAAGCATTGCTGGAGTTGCGTCACTTTTGTGACACACTCCAGCAATGCGTCACTTTTGCGCCTATAGATACGTCAGAAATTCTGACGTATCTGTAACTCCCTGCGACATGATGCGTCATATTATAAATATGAAGCATCAGGTATGTCGCAGGGAGAGCGCAGTGAAAAGTGACGCATCGCTGTTTTCACGCAGCGATGCGTCACTTTTCATAAATGAGCCCCTAGTATTTAAACTCCATGTGATGACACAGTGGCATTGCTGTGTGGGCACACAGGACATGTCTAGCTCTGCTCTCTGTGACATGCAAACCTGAGGTTTGCACCCCTCACACTTCTCCATTCTGCCCCATTGAAGGACAGTCTCGGGGTTCACTTGGGAGGAGCAGGATGGAATCAGGGGCGACGAGAGATGCTGAATGCACATTTTAACTCATGAAAAGCCACGTGAAGTCGCAAAGTCATATGTTGTAGGTGCTTGTGACACGGATTGTTGTTTCGCCAACTTTTGAAGAATATTCTCATTTTGGGATTGAAGTTGCAAACGGACAACGATCTGCACCGAAGCCAGGCATCTGGCTCGCGTTTCAGTGACCCGCCCGCCTCCAGGATGCTGTGATTGCTGTTTCATTATTCGCACCCGCTCATCACATCTCTGTGTCGCGCTGGAATATGCTCTGCAGATAAAACCCCAACACGAGGCCAGCCTTTGAGCCCGATTTAGATCTTGGCGGCCGGGTTACTCCATCACAACGGTGACCGATATCCCGTCCAACACATTATAAATCCCATTATATCCTATGGGACGGTGACTGATATCCCGTCCACTGAAATATAAATCCCATTATATCCTATGGGACGGTGACGGATATCCCGTCCACTGAAATATAAATCCCATTATATCCTATGGGACGGTGACGGATATCCCGTCCACTGAAATATAAATCCCATTATATCCTATGGGACGGTGACTGATATCCCGTCCACTGAAATATAAATCCCATTATATCCTATGGGACGGTGACGGATATCCCGTCCACTGAAATATAAATCCCATTATATCCTATGGGACGGTGACGGATATCCCGTCCACTGAAATATAAATCCCATTATATCCTATGGGACGGTGACTGATATCCCATCCACTGAAATATAAATCCCATTATATCCTATGGGACGGTGACTGATATCCCGTCCACTGAAATATAAATCCCATTATATCCTATGGATGGATGGATGACGTTACAACGCATACTTTTACAACGACTACTATTACAACGCATTTTTTACAACGCAAAAACTTTTACAACGCATACAATTACAACGCAGGATTTTACAACGCAAGTACCTTTACAACGCATACCATTACAACGTAAATATTGGTAAGTATATACATTTTTTTTAATATAAATTAATTTAAATTATTAAAATATAATTAAATGTATTGTAATTTTATTTAATTAATTTAATTCAAAAATAACTTTAATTTATTTTTACAAATTAACCCTGTACCCCAAAAACTGAAAACTGACCCTGAACCCTAAAAATACCCCTCTACCCAAAAACTGAAAACTGACCCTGAACCCTAAAAATACCCCTTTACCCAAAAACTGAAAACTGACCCTGAACCCTAAAAATACCCCTGTACCCAAAAACTGAAAACTGACCCTGAACCCTAAAAATACCCCTGTACCCAAAAACTGAAAACTGACCCTGAACCCTAAAAATACCCCTTTACCCAAAATCTGAAAACTGACCCTGAACCCTAAAAATACCCCTTTACCCAAAAACTGAAAACTGACCCTGAACCCTAAAAATACCCCTTTACCCAAAAACTGAAAACTGACCCTGAACCCTAAAAATACCCCTTTACCCAAAAACTGAAAACTGACCCTGAACCCTAAAAATACCCCTTTACCCAAAAACTGAAAACTGACCCTGAACCCTAAAAATACCCCTTTACCCAAAAACCCAAAACTTACCCTGAACCCTAAAAATACCCCATACCCAAAAACACAAACATATAATATTTTAAAAAAAATTATATACTTACCAATACTTACGTTGTAATGGTATGCGTTGTAAAAGTACTAGCGTTGTAAAATCCTGCGTTGTAATGGTATGCGTTGTAAAAGTTTTTGCATTGTAAAAATTTCGTTGTAATGGTAGTTCGTTGTAAAAGTTGCGTTGTAAAGGTTGTTTGCCCCTATGGATATATTAAAACCATTTTATGTTAAGATACACATATAAAAGAATCAAAACTTTCTATGATAAAGCTACAATTATTAAAACAAAATGGGACAACACACTAACTCAATAAATTAAATGCACATTACAAATGAATGTATAACATACAGTTCATTCATTATATAATAATATTACCTAAAGAATAAAATTACTTTATATTTAATATTTGTTCAGGCTTGTTAAGATAAGGGCAGAACTTGCGGTTATATGAAAACTCCATGAGATTCCATGGAGTTCCGAGACCGGGCAGAATTAGTCACATCGTTCTGCTTGCACAGATTTCTGGTGCCGTAAGCTCATTTTGCACTTGAAAATCTGAGAGAACGGCATCATGCAGCACACCAGAGGGTGCTGCTTCTTGAGTTGGTTTTGCTGTTGCTCGGGTCGATTCTCTACATGAGTTGCAGCTTTCTCACTACGAACAGTCGCCAAACATGCCATTTTCAAGCCATGCATGTGAAAAATATCCACCACGCGGTGGTTGGTGGAATCTGGCCGGAACTGTGTGTTACTTGCTTAATGCAGAGGGCCAAAACTCTGCCTCCCTGATTGCGGAGCCAAATTAATCGCCTGCCCCTAGTTAAGAGACATGAAAATATTTTTTTAACAAATGTTTAATTTAATTTCACATGAAGTTCATTATTAATTTTAAAATAATACATATAATGCTATATCACTTTTACAATTAACGATAGATAGATAGATAGATAGATCGATAGATACAGACAGAGATATGTAGATAGATAGGTTGATAGATAGATAGAGTTAGGTATAGAAATGAAGATAGACAGACATGTTATATAATTATAAGTCTCTGCTTCTAATATCTTCCTTGGGAGTGGGTTGTAGTGCATGTTGCTGGCCTTGACTGGTGTGAGACTTAACCCAAGGCTTGATTGGAGCTCATTTACTACTCTTGTTCCAGCTTTAGGGCTGTAGTAACTTTATAACTGTACTTTGTGGATAGCCAAGGGCTCACTTTTATGTGGCTGGCTGTTTGTAGCAGCCTGTTCCTTCCTAACCCCTTCTTTACATTTCTCTAAACCCCTCTTATTTTGTTGTAAATCTGTTTCACTAGCAACAACTGCGGCTTTTGTGAATATCTTGTTTTTTATAGTAGAATTTTGTTAAACTTTCTTAACTTCTAAAGTGATTTATGCTTATCTATTCTGGATACTCCATCTGACAAAATACTCATGGAAGCTCCCAGGTCAGAGGGTCCTGATCAATTTGGGGACATGTATATGTTTGAATGATTTAATTTTAAAAATGACTATTGCTGCTACTGCTAGTTCTGGTAGGAATATCCTCAAATAGATTGTAATAAGTATTGAAGTTCCTATCCAGATCCAGTTGACTCTGTCTCTTGTTAGAGGAATGGCTGCTGTTTACTTTTCTGTAATTGACACTTTGTTCTAATGGGAAGTAGTTGTTTCTGGTGGTCAATTATTTTCCTCTATCCCTAATGAGATGTAAAGGCCTTCAATTGTTTTTTAACCCAGATGCTTTATGTGAGACCTCGCTAATGGCCTTCAAGTCCAGTTATGTTATGTTATGTTAGTCTGATTTGTATAGTACAACAGCTGCCTCAGCAAAGAGGCGTCCCGCCGTGAAACACACTTTAATAATCATAATTGCTCTGACAATAATGTTCACTGGTCTGTAGGGTCATACTACTTCAGTGGCACTGGAATAATTCTAAGAGAACTTGTGCTGCCATCAGTGTTATATCATGGAACTTACGGGGATTATGAAAAATCAAGCATCAAACAAAGAACAAGTGTAGCAAAAGAGCCACGCCCATTCAAGAAAGGAGTGGTAAGAGCTTGGTACGTAGCCGATGGTGCATTTTGGAGCGCAGTGTTACAAAGAGAATACTAACGCCTTGTGTTGTAGTGCACTGTCATTTAGGGGCAGCACATTCTCCATTGAAATGTGCACTGAATTTTAAGCGTGGGCGTAAAATCCGTTCCGCTCGTGGATTTTGCGGATTTTCGGCAAATTCGCAATCCGCGAACTCTCGCGAATTTGCCGAAAATTCGCAAATCCGCGTGAAGTGGATTTTTTTGCTTGGTCGCACTTGCCAAATAGAATACTATACAATTTTGCGGCGCGCAGCGTTCACTTACCGTCATTCAGCGTTTGAAGAGTTGTTTTTCTCCATGTTTGCGTGTGCTGCGCCATTTTGGAACTTGCTGCGGGATCCCGCGGGAGTTTGTCGACCGCGATTACGCCATCGCGGCCCGCCACCTTGCACAGCGAGAGTTTGTTAACGCGAGTACGTCATAAAGGCCCGCGATCACGCATGGTACTTACTCAGTGGTGCATGGGCCTAGTCTTTCTGTGGGGTTTCTTGAATGTAAACATCATGGAGGGCATCTGTCGTTTCACCTTCCTGGATGTCATACCAACATAACGTAGTGAACAGGTGCAAGTGATCAAATATATCACCCTTTCACAATTACTATTAGTATGTCGTTTGAGCACCCAGGGGCGTGAGGTGCCAATGTCAACTGTGAGAGTTTTGTTGGTTTGGGGACACTCTGAACAGTTTCCACACGGATGGTGGCCTTGAACTGGCGATAAGTTCCAGAGTGTTGTAAGGGACTCTTGAGGTGTGGACCGTGGTCTAGTGTGTACCAAATCATCTTTTAAGTTTGAACTTCTCTTAAAAGAAAACAACAGAGCCGGAATTTTGTTGCCAGCAGTGTTAAGAATGCGCCAGTTTCTCCGGATGATCTTTTGGACCTGCGTGGACACCGCACTGAAGGTGGTCACAAAGGTTAAACTCTCCAGAGGAGTTTTAACAGCAGGTGGAGCGAGTAAAGCTTCTCGGGGATTATTAGAAGCCCTTTTACATGATCTTCTAACCAGGGCACTGGGGTATAGTCACTGTTTCAGTTTGGAGCATAGATCTGCAGATTGATCCTTGAAATCAGATTTTTCTGAACAATTCCTTTGAACCCTTAAAAATTGCCCGAAAGGCAAATTCTCTCTTAGAGAGCGCGGATGATAACTATCGAAGCGAAGAAGGGAATTTCTAGACATAGGCTTTCGATACAGTTTGCTTGCTAGATGTCCATCTATGGGGAAAATGAGTAGATCTAAAAAAGTAAGTTCTATCTCACTGTGTTCCACCGTGAATCTTAGAAATTGGTTTCGGGTGTTCAACCAATTCTGAAAAGCAAGTACAGAAGCACTGTCTCCACGCCCTACTACCAGCACGTCATCGATATATCTCTTCCACAACACCGTTTGGTGGTAATACGGATTGTTGTGGTCGAGGACGTGCTGTGTCTCAAAAAGGTGGACATACAAATTTGCCAAACTAGGGGCAAAGATGCTCCTCGTCGATGTGCCCGATGTGTGGAGGTACAGGGAGTCCTCAAATTGGAAGAAGTTTTCTGTCATTGCAAGCCTTGCCAGCTCCATAATGAAATTAATCGGTGTAAGGCTCTCATGAGTGTTTTCTTCAAGAAGACCCCTTATGGCCTGTAAGGTTTCCTCCTGCGGGATGCAGGTGTACAGAGATTCAACATCGAAGCTGACAAGAATGTCAGTCTCGTTGTTGAACTCTATATCAGGCAAAAGACGAAGTACGTCTTTTGTGTCTTGAAGATAGGTGGGCATAGTCCGCACCAGAGGTCTCAGAAAGAAATCAACAAAAGATGATAAGGGTTCCAGAAGAGACCCGATGCCCGAGACAATGGGTCGTCCAGGGGGTGGCCTAGCTGGTTTGTGGATTTTGGGCAGGGCATAGAAATATGGTGTCACTGGTTGTGCGGTGACAAGAAACTGGGCTTCTCTTGATGTAATCCAGCCCTCTGCACTTGCCTCTTCCACTAGGTTTTTGATCTCGGCAGCCAGCCTGTCTGTGGGGTCAGTACTGAGCAGAGTGTAGGAATTAGTATCTTGTAATTGTCTCAAGCATTCCGCTCGATAAGTGGTGGTGTCCAGAATGACTATTGCACCACCCTTATCGGCGGGTTTAATCGTTATATTTCTATCCTTGGACAGTGTCTCTATCGCCATTCTCTCTGCTCTTGACAAATTCTGAAAGTTGTCATTCTTTGATAGATTTAAGGAGCTGATCTCGTGAACCACCGCCGTCTTAAAGGCCCCAACCTTGGCTGGAACCTGTTGGAGAACGGGGGTATATGTAGATTTCTTTTTGAGACCTGTGTTGTTTTCAGTTTCAGTCAGATCTTGATCTTTCCAGAGAAGAAGAAGTGTAGCCGGACCTTACGAAAGAATTTTTCAACCTCTTGACTTGATGTTCAGTGGGAGTAAGTACGCGTGAGCTCAGGTTGACTACCAGGTCTTCATTACTGCCTGGGATGATTGTTACTGGCCTCGTTTGTTGCTGCAAGTGTTTGGGAGGTCCTGTTCGTCTTGCCACTGTACCTGGACCTGGGTTTGGCCTCTCCATCTGCCCCTGCCCCAGCCACGGCCCTGTCCTAAAAAACCTGGCCGTCATAAAATTGGGGCTGCGGTTGGTACTGGGGCATAGGATGTGGGAACTCTGGGTATCCCCATGGCGGAGGTGTCCACCATGGACCCGGTTGGTAAAAGTTCCCTTGTCCAGCTCGCCTACGATTTGGTCGATTGTATTGACCTTTCCCTCTTCATTGTGGCTTCCCACTAGTATCCATGTCAGAGTCACTAGAATCTGGGTCGGAAGAGGATGTAGCATAATTCGACCCATAGTTCTTCCCTTTCTTAGTAAACTCTGGAGAGGTGTAGTTCTCACTTGTGTATGGATACATTCTCTCGTGGGAGAACTTGGCCAAATCTTTTTTGAACTTATCAAT